>NW_020799091.1:99313635-99465295 GCF_003259725.1 Athene cunicularia
CAGGACCGCCACTGGCGGCAGGAGCAGCGAGCGGGCGCGATGGACGCGGAGGACGAGGACCTGATGCCCATGGTGTTCCTCTGCGCCGGCTGCAGGCGGCCGGTGGGCGACACGCTGAGCTGGGTGGCCAACGACGAGGAGACGGGCTGCATCCTGCTGCGCAGTGAGTGCTGACCCCCGCCCCGCTCCCGCCGCCCTACCGCCGCGGTGGCCCTTAGTCACCCGCTTCCTTCCCCCCCGCCCTTTTCCGCGCAGGTGCGGCCACCGGCGTCTCAGTGGACGAGGAGCAGAAGCTCTCCAAGCGGCCTGGCGAGTGTGGATGGTGAGGCCCGGAGCCCCGCTGCTGCCCCGGGGGGTGCTGCGGGGGTCCCCACAGATGCCCTTCCCCTGAGGGAGCCGGGAGGGTCCCCACGGAGGCCGTGTGGAAAAGCCCAGTGGGCGGGAGTGCCCGTGTCCAGGGTCGGGGGGCCTGCTGGGTCTGGGCACTTATTTCGGGTGGTCTTGTGCAAGGTGCTGATGCTGAGTCTTGCTGAGGTCGGCCGGCCTGAGTGGGAACGCTGGCTGAAAGATGAGTGCTCGTAATTGCACTATGCAGAGCAGGAATGAATGCTCTAAAAAAAATGTAATGGTGGGTTGTTGGGGTTTTTTTTGAATAGAGATAAGGATATGTATTTCCTTTCCTTTTCTTTTATTCCGAATAAATATTATGTATCTATCTTACAGCATGCTAGAAACATTATTCTGTTCTGGCTGCTCACAGACCCTTGGC
Organism: Athene cunicularia; assembly: GCF_003259725.1. NCBI lineage: Eukaryota > Metazoa > Chordata > Aves > Strigiformes > Strigidae > Athene > Athene cunicularia. Next base: position 99,314,405 of record NW_020799091.1, read on the forward strand.
AACATCTACAGATGCACACCAAAGCATCTCGACTACAAGAGGGATTTGTTCTGTTTTGCTGTTGACTCAATTGAAAGGTAAAGGCAGAATTTTTATTGGTAAGCCTTGCCCACTAAACCTTACCCACCAGGCGTCATACTGAGGGATGTTCCTGTTAATATTTGTGGTGTGTCTAGAGGTAGCATTTTCTGCTGCTTTGTTCCAGGGTGGTTTTCTGCATTACTCTTAGCATCACAGGGCTGAGGTGTAAGAAACATCATCTGTGTAATGTTAGACAATTGCTAAAAAAAATAAAATACCAGGGCTGCCTTTTATATAAGAAATTGCATACTCAAGGAAGTAACGCTCGGCACACAATACAGGAGGGTTTCCTCTCATTCGATCAGAAGACACTACATGTGTGCTCTGCTTTAGACCACATAAAATGAGCCTGTAGTCATAAGTAGTACCAAATAGGCCTGGCTATAAGCTATTAGAGGTAAACATTCTCAGCAGAGAACATAGGCGGAGGGGCTTAAGCAGAACCTAGGGTGTGGTCTGACCTCTGCTGATCAAGTCTGCTTTTTCCTTGCTAAGGTAGGCGAAAGCAAGTCTAAAAACTTGAGTATGTGCTTGAGGCTCTCACTTAACTGTCTTACAGTCAAAAACTGTCTGGAAAATGAAGGTGCGCTATTGTGTTGGGCTTTATTGGTTTATAGCACTTTAAAATGGTCTGTAAATATTCTTCAGTAACTATATCCTGAATTGAGTCTCCATGCCAGCCAGAGTGCTTCCATCCAAGTATGACTCTAGTAAACAGTGATAGGTTGCTTTTATTTCTGTCTGGGCTAGTTCTAATGTTTCTGCTTTTGTTAAGTTTCAGTTCATTTATTCTGCTGTGTCTGTATGGATGTTCACCTTCCTGCTCTGGAAAGTTGGTTTTTTTCCTTTTTCCACAGCTATGGTACTTTGCTTTTTCCATGGCAGTAAAATTCCCTGAACACTAGAATGGCCATAAAATGGCATTTTATTGTGCAGTAATGGTGATGGCCAATCCTCCCAGCTATTCTCAGTGTCGGCATAATTTTTCACTGTGTCCTGTAGCATCAGAATTCGTGATTGTCTCTTGGAGTTCTAACTTTTATAAAGTGTCTTGGTAGTTCTGTGCTTAAAACTGTTTTCATTCCACCACACAGTTTGTTTACAAGATTATCAAATACGCAAGCTTTTTTTGTTGTCTCGAATCATGTTTTCACTTTGTTAGTGTATTAATCATAACCTCATAGTTATTGAGAACAGTGGATGAGCCCTACAGTTGTTTTTTGCCTTCAGAGTGAAAAGTGCATGATTTAAACTGTAGTGTATCAGTTACACTCTAGGATCCTCAGAAAAGCAAGCTCCTGCTGATGAAGAACCTTTAACTCTTGAAAGTCGAGCTGTCTTGGAAGAGGTAGTAGAAAGGGTAAGATTTAACCTTATATAATTTTTTAATAACCTCTCTGAAATCTTAATATTCTTAAATAGCTTATACAGAACAGCTTATTTCATCCAGATCAATTCTTTGGGTTTTAACATATATTGTAATACTTCATGCTATTAATGTTTTATGTAAGATTTTTCTTCAAATTTAATGGTAATTAGCATTTTCTGTTTATCAAGCACAGCGTTAGATGCCTATTTGTCTGTCAGAAATCATAAATTTAGTTTCTAATTAGTTGATACAAGTCTCTAGATTTTTCACTTTTAGTCCTGTCTCTTCTGCCTTTCATGTAAACTGACTTAATGCTTTTGCTGTTACTTTGTACTGAAATATTACATAATAAAGTTGACATTTTGCTCTACTGAAAACTTGTGGCTGCAGGTGGGGAGAGTTGAGAGCAAATAGTGTAATGAAGTTTGCTCTGAAAGCTGATGATTGTCTAGCAAAAGATGAATGAGCAGATCTGACACCAAGGTTGGAGACAATTACTTTGAGAAAGTGTGGAGAGTTAATCTTAGAGTTGAGTGAACTTTCAAACTATGAAAGTAGCAGGAATAGAATCAAATAAGACTGGTGATGCAAGAACAATTTTGCACGTTTACTGACATCTACGTATCCTCTTTTTATTGTCAAGTTCTGTTTATAACCGAGTATCTTTACCTGTTTACTTTCCAGGCAGACACTGTATTAAAGGCTCTGGAATCAAGACTGATTGCTGTTGAATTGAGTATGGCATCCCTTCAACACAGAGTTTGAAATAAATTATGTGCAGGAAGTTTTTAACTGCAGGAGAATGATGTATGTGGAACTTGTAATCCTCTGGAATCTGTGGGATCATTGCAAAAGCTGTGCAAAGAACTGAAAAACGTTGGTGGCTCATGTAGCGGCAGAGCAATGCTGACCGAGTCTTCACCATAGACAAGGAGTTCCTCTTTTCTGTTAAAAGGATACCCCAGAAAGAAATAGAATTTTTAAATTGAGTTTCTGTAGACATTGTTTAAATTTAACTATTTCAATTTTTATTTCTGAAAGCAAACAACTTATTTTCGAGTTCCTTGCTATTCAATATCTACTGAACTGGGTGTGCATCCCTTTCCTAAACCAATTAGAAAATATATCCCTGTGATGTCTGAAGGAGAAACATGTAATTTTTCTTGTCTCCACAGCCTTTGCTTGATCTGTGCCATTCCTGTCTGAGCACACTGAGCACAATAACTGTACAGGGTGCTTTTGTTGTCTTTTTTTGCAAGCTTAAGGCTAAAATGTAATGTAAAAGAATGCTTTAAAAGTATTAGATAAAATGGCTTTCCACACAGTATTGAAGGCCATATGTTTTACAGCTTCAAGGGGAGGAAAACAAAGCTGGTAGTAGTAACACACTTTTAAGCAAAGCTTGGGGTATATATTTGAGCAATGAATTCAAAGTGCTAATTGAGAACACTTGTCAGTATTTTGTTAATGCAGATATTTCAGTTAATTTGTCTTTGATTTTCTGTGTTTAACTAGTTGTCAGGGTTTCTTATATAGTGTGAGTGTTCTGAGTAATTTTCTGCTTAATAAAACAAAAGTAGGCAGTTGTAGTCCAAAGGAAGAATAATTTTGAGAAGGTTTTTTGTTACACAACATTACTTACTACTGCAAGTTGAGGTTTTCTCCAAAAACCTAGAATGAATTTTTTACTCTTCTCCCTCATTGGTAGGCAGTGTTTCTCTTGATGACTTCTCCCCTCACCTTTTCTGTATTTACTGCTTTGTTTTGAAATAGTAATCAAGTTTAGCATGTAGTGATGGGTCTCATATTCTTTTATGTTCAGATAACTAAAACATTTTATTCCTTGCATACCTGCCAAAATAATTGTAAGCACTAATCTTTCTAGTCAAATTACTTGGTGTAATTTTTGGGGCAGTTTCTTCTGTAACAAGTTTTTGAATGCTAGTAAGCGACATAATAGACTTCATCCTGGTTGTCTGAAGAGACCCATGAACTCTGCTCTTTAATTGAAGGGTGGCTGATGTTTATCGTTATATACAGAGTATATTTTTGTGGGGAATGTTAACAGTTGATGGCTTGATAGGCCTGCCTTTTCAGACATAATCCTTTTTCCAGATACGTGTGCATTTAACATGTGGATTTCTTTTTCTACTAGGGACAACTATGGGATCAGGGACACAAGCCCAGAAGGATCTCTGTAGATTTTTTTTTTTGTAGAGATGAACATGTGTTCAATTTTTTTAACCAAAGATTGAGACAGCACAACATCTGTATTCCAACAAAGCAGAAGCAAAACACAAAGGTGCAAAGATAAACTTGCATGTTTCTCTGATACTTCCATATTCAAATTATTGGCATGTTAGGTTATTCAATCTCCCACCTCTAATATTTGTCAACCTGCAGGTAGCTTCTGTGGGTTCTTGCAGTTGTTCAATTATATTATGAAAACTGTTTTAGATCTACCCTTGATGGAAAGAACCAGGTTTGGCTTCAAGCAGCACCTGTAGCTTTAAGCATGTTCCTCTGTTAAATGTGGAGGACAGCTAACTGGTTCATAGTGAGATCTCTAAATAGATCCACCAGCTGAGCTTCTTCTGAGACTCCTTTAGATAGATTCCTGGCACCTGTCTCCTATATATTGCTACTATGTGTAACAAAAGTAGCATATGTATATATGTAAGCAAGTGTTCAAAATAAGAAATGGTTGCTTATCTTAAGGTAAGCATGTGAATTCCATAGATACTGCTCTTTTCTAGCTACTTTGGGAAAAATGCCTGCTGAAGAAAGAACCCAGAAACCATTATCCCACCAGTATGCTCCTGATCTCACAGGCGGAAATGTCTAGATTGTAGAAATGTAAGAATCTGGATTATAGTGTTTTCCTGTGATGGAACATACACTTTTAAAAGTGCGTGTTAAGTAACCATTTTTCTACTTGCTTTAGTGTTATGATTTCCATATCTTTAGTGAATACCTGCATTTGGCATCAGTGTATATTTAGAACAATGTCTCTTAGCATATTGTAGGTGGGAGCTTGAGTACATTAACACAAGAGTCTCTCTTAAAATAGTGTTTCCACACTCTCAAGGGTTGCCAGCTTCTGCTTTGCTAAGGTGTGCAATGAACAGTCCTAAATTTAGCGTAAATTTCATATGAATGCAGATATTTAGATCTGAATGGGGAAATGTGTGTATGTATATTATTACAAGAGGCTGAAATATTTACTGCGAAGTTCAATTAGGAGTTAGTATCTTGAGTAGCTAACTGGATTAAAGGTAATAGAGAATTTTTCTGTTTAAATGTATAAATGTGTATTATAGTACACTTGAACAATTTTTTATCCATTAAGGAGACCTGTAGCTGTTAACTAACCAAATCAGTAGCAAAGTTTGTGTGCCAGCAGGATGTACAGTATACAGTTATGTGAAGGGTATTGCTCCTTGCTTAATAAGCAGTGCCTGTTACTGGGTGACAGTTCTTTCTATGCCCAGTTTCTACCCTTGAATGCTGGATAAGTAGGAAGTTTAATTTCGGGGGGGGAAGTGGCATGCTTTGTGGTACACTTCCTTATACTTGTGCATTAAGTGCTGGAAGGGAGAAAAGTTCTTTAACTTTGTATACAGTTAATAATGGCAGAGGTTTAGTTTAAATACAGCAGTACTTCATAACTCACTCTAGAGAGAAAATGGTACAGCATAGAATACATGTCTTCAGAGGATTAAAATTGAGGTTTTAGTATACCCTGAGTCAAACTTAAACACTTTTCTGTAACTTGAAAATGTCCCCAAAACACTGATAAGAATAACAAGCGAAACTCCATTTGTAGAGAATCCACTAGCAGGACAGGAATGAGGTTGGAGAAGGCAATATGTTCCACACAAAGAATGTATTTAAGGCTGGATAATGTTGCATATGTTCTCTGTATTTATTAATAAGCACATCATGGAACTGACAATTGAAGAAAAGTGTCAAACAAAAGCTGTCACAGGTGTGTTAAAAGATCTGTATATGATTAGGAGAGATGAAAACTGGGAGTTAGTTTAGATAGGACAAGCTTGTAAGCTGTTTTTGAAGCAGGGATAGGGAATAAATAGGTGAGCTATATTTTAGTCCTAGCCTTCCTCTTATGACTGTAGAGTACTGTTTGCTATGGTGTCAATGTGTCTGAAATACTGAGATTCTGTTAACTGTTTAACTTAAACATACCCACCCCCGTTTCCCTGTGTCTTTAGCCCGAGGTAATGCTGAACGGAACTTTCCCACCTGGCACCTGCTGACATCTTGGCTACTGTTACAGAAAAAAAAGCAATGATTTGTCTCCTTTCTTACAAATTTTGTCTCTATTAGCATGTGTATCTGTACTTGAAAACTGTCCCTAACAGCTTTCTTTCCCAAACTCATCTTTGCCAGAAATGCTTGTATGACTTCAGAGGATATTGGTCAAAGCTTCATGGGTGGTAACTGCTTTGTCAAAGCTGACATGCTGCTATTTTACAGTAGCCCTGTGAATGGCATGAGCTGGGAGGATAAATAGATGCTGTGCTGTGTGTTCTGTGCGGGCAAAATGTAGCCTACTGTGGTCCTTAATCTTCTCGAGTTGGGGGAAAGCTGCTGCCTGACAGTCATGTTAACCATGTAGAAGTATTGATGAATGGACTGTAAAGCATTTAGCAGCACACATGTACTTGTCTGTAAGGGCCTAGGAAACCTGAGGGAACCAACACTGGGACAATCACTCCTTTCTGCATAAGAAAGTGGAGCATCCTACAAGAATGGTTAGCAAGATTTGTGCTGACTTTGTCTGGTAACCTTTCCATGTGCCTTTATCAGATGATGCTGATCAAGCTGCTCAGGTTAGGATTTCAAAGTTGCCAAGGTGACAGAGCCATAGATTGGGTGGGTTTTTTAATTTTTTGCACCAAAATTTCAGGTTAGGCTAAGATTCATTAATTAGGTAGAGATTGCTTTTGTTAATCTTCCAGACTTAGTACTGCATCAGAGGCTGGACATACCTTCCTGAAAACATGTCCCAAACAGGCAGTGTTGAGAGTGGTAGCTCCTTGGCTAATCCATATTATAATTAGAGCTCTTGGTTTCAGGAGAGGTCTAGAAGATGAGGGTCTCAAAATTCTCCTGGCTGTTGTTCAACTTTTTGTTCTGGTAATAACAGTAGAAGTACTGAGTAGGAAAGGAGCAAAAATTAATGTTCTTGTCTGTTATTTCTGCTCTTAAAAAAAGGTCTGAAGAAGGTATAGGGAGCAGTTAAGTGTGCACTACATGGCAAGGCGTGCTAGAGCAAAGGTCCAGCAGGTAGCAGTGGGCTGAAAATTGTAGTTGCTGCTGTTAATCTTAAAGCATCGTGGATATATCTGGGGCTTCCTGGAAGGACACCAAGCAAGCAAGATGGCTGAAAAGACACAATGAATAGAAAGAAGAGAGAGTGTAAAATAAAACTACTATTCAAGGTGGGACAGATTTCACCTGGAGGAAGGGAATTGGGGGTGGAGAGGACTGAGGTAAAGGTGGAAACACTCTTATGGCTGTACTATGAAGGCTCATGAGAAAGGAAAACACCCCTTGACTGAGGTTTCTAGATCAGAAGGTTAGGGTACTTGTGTCCTCTGCAGGCAAGGAAAGGTTTCTTACCTGACTAAAGGTGGCCTCATCATTGAGAGACCTGAGGTAGATGTGTAAAGTGAAATCAACCATTTGGCAGGAAACCCTTGTGTCCGCTAGTGCCCTGTAGTTTATCCCATTTAGTTCTTGAGAATCCACTAGCTGAAAAACCATCAATGCCTCTTTCCCTTCCCTTTCAACTGGCAGGATAGACAAAAGCTGAAGAGGAGCCTAAACTAGAGAAAGTGTGCCAGAGCAGAAGGAACAGGAAGTGAAGAAAACTGGCACATAATATCCTGACAGGAAAGCATGATTCTGTGGGAGTAAGCATGAAGAAAATAGATGTGTGATTCCTAAAGGAGCCAAGCACCTGAATCTGTTCAGTTCCAGAGAGATCTGAACATCAGATTCCTTGAGGCCTTGTGTACACAAGCAAACTGACCGATACAGCTACAGGAGAGTAAACTGACACAGCAGATTGTTTCTGGAATAAAATAACTTTCATCCTCAGAAAAGTATATTTATATGGTGGGGAAAAAACAGAGCAGGCATTGTAGTGCAGATGCATGTCAAGTCTTCTATCTGAACAAGGCAACAGATCCTTTGAAAACCCTTCTCACAAGTCTTCAGGGCAGGGAAGGACTGCAGAAAATATATTCCCTAACTGAAAAGAGAAAGCCAACGAAAATTCTCAGTGAAAAAAAATAACAGGAAGAAAATGGCAAAAGGAACTTAAATACTGGTAGATTTTTTTTTTCCTTAATATCTTTATGATCTACAGGAAGTGGTAATGGGAACTTAGCTGCTCTTATGGAGCAAAAAATTGTAATGTATTAATTGCTTTAGCTATGTAGTCAAAATAGTAGCAAGCAGCTATTGTTAATCTAGTTACGATATCAGCACTTACCGTCCAAGTTTTCCAATTATTGCTAATTTCCATTAATAATAGAATTAAAACTTTTGTAGTCTTCAAACCATCTCCCCCTCTTCTCTTGTTTGTGATGTTCACCTTTGTACCTGTGGTCAGAATGGAGGGTCTTTTTTCCCCTCAGATGGGATGGTGCAGATATCTCAGTGCCCAGGTTCTTCACCAGGTGATGTACTGATGTTGGTAGTGGGGTTTAATTAGGACAGCTTGATGTCATTTGTGCACATTTCCAAGTGGCTGACTGCTAACAACATCTTTCTGATTGGTGTACAAATTCAGTAATATAATGCTAGCAGGGTAGCAAAATCCATGAACATATATGGCATAATGCTTTGGGGTAATAATTAAACAAAACTAAAGCTGAAAACGAACATTAAACTGCTAGGCAGCTCTGCCATTACAGCCAAGACAAATTAGACTGTAGTCAACTGTCTGTTGGCAATGGGCTGATGCAGCTATGACCAAGCTAAAGGAAGTTCAAGGCCAGACAAGCCCCAACCACATTTCTAAAGCCTTTTATTGCCAGGATAATACAAGGGCTGTGGCCTGCTAATAGCAATGATGGCACTGTATTGACTGTGCTATGGGGCTGCAATAGAAGTAAGGTCCGTTGCTACAATGTCAAGTAGCGTGACGCCATCGCCACAATTCTTTCCATGTGTCTCCTATGGCTTCCTACCGTGGGGTAAGGGAAGCGGAGCATTGTCAGCTTGAAAATGAGCACAGAAACACAATTGTGTTTTATTTTAAATTAACAAGAACTCCAAGTTCAGCCAAGTCACCCAGGAGACCAAACCTATGTAATTTTATAGTACAAGGCTTTGTGTTTTCTGCTAGGACAAAAGCGCTGGGGACATAAATTAGGAAAGATCCTCTTGTTTTCACTCTCTGCTGGTGTGAAAGCTACATTTCCCCCCTAACCCCTGAGGGCTAGTGCTTATACCAGAATGAGAGAAAAGGTTTGTTCTGAATTTTTTGTAAACAGAGAAAGCTCTTCCCAAATCTCTCAGCATGGCTAATAGACATTTCAAATGATAATGAATTAAAACCCAGGAATGCATTTGACTTGTCTGACTTTTTAGCTATGCTAGACTACCAAAAATACATTGTTATTGCACAACTTCTCATGAATCCACTCTGTTAGTAGAGCCACTTCAAACATTTCAAAATTATTTTCTATGCAGTTTTCTTCTCCAATAAGAATTTGCTATGAGAGGAACAGGTCTAGATGTGTTTCTTAGTGTTTCAGATAGAAGAATTAAATAGAGGGCACTAACCCTAGTGGAGGTAGGACAGGAAGGCTGCTCCTGCGCTGGGCAGAGAGCAGGCCGCTCCTGGAAGACCCATGTTCCTGCTGCATATCCATGGTTTGAGCAGGGTGATACTGAAGAGGGCAGCAGAATGTCTTAAGGATAGCAAAATATGCTTTATTTCATTAAGAATTTAAAATATTCAAACTGTTTAGCTTATCTAGGGAGTGGAAATTTTAGTGTGGTCTGTCAGTTCATCCCTGAGGAACAGAGATCTGTTAATGCAGGGACCTTCAGTCTAGCAACAAAAGAAAGGTCAGTGCTTTGGACTGCAAGCTAGGCTCAAATCATATTGGAAGTGTATGATTTTTAACAGAATCAGTAAGGCAACTGCTACGCACTGATGGGCTCAAATAAAGGACACTTCATGGCTGACACTGTGTGAGATAGGCACTGTTCCCAGCTGGCTGTGGGTTTGGGGGGGCCGTAGCTGTGTGGGTGGCATGGTTTGGAGCAGCCCCCAGAGGTGTGGGGCTTGCAGCCAGAGCTTGTTCCATCTGGCAGGACTGGTGTATGGGCAGCCTTCCCTGGGCCCCTTCCCAGTAAAGCTTTCCCTCCCAGGCCCCAGTTTAAAACCGCAAATGAGCAGCTATAACAACAACAACAAAAACCCCAACCCAACAGAGATGGAAACTGGGTTCAGATAGCCACCTTCAAGCATCCAAATAGGAGGTGTGACTTTCCAGCTGCTGGCAACTGTCCAAATGCAACCTCAGGAGCTGAAGCCAGCTTTAGTCTCAGGTGCTCTGGCACTTGTGTAAAACCAGTGCTTCAATGTCCGCCTGGGAGCTGAACTTCGGGCAGCCTCTCTACTTACTTAGATCTTGCCCCAAATGACCTGCTAATATATAACTGAGAGATCGATACGCATCCCATTTCTTTGCTTGCTAATATTACAGCAGGGTGACAGAGGCTCCCAAGCCTGCTCGCAGCGCCTCTATCCCTGGCACCTGTGGTCCATCCAGGCTTTCCTGGACAGGCCGGGAGAGGGCACATCTCCATAAGAGATTTCACTGCTGCTTAACAGTGACAATTAGGATTTTCCTCTCCAGCTCATTCTGCTCACTCAGGACTTGGGTTTTTCACTATGTAGTGCTGCGTGGGTTTTGCCTTTCTTCACGTATTTGTTCTTCAAGATGAATTTGCAGCCTAGCTGGAAACTGCCAGCTGCCCTGCTTTGTTGCTTGGAGGTAGGAGGTGTGGGTTTGTTGAATAAATACTCTTTAGGCTCAAAACTATTCTTATGGAGCCACAAAGGAGTCCATAGGACTCTCATCTGTACTTCCCTGGGGGTTCCTTGGTGTGAGAGCCGAGCAACCGAGCAACCACGTGACACTTGGGGATGATGTACTATTATTCCTGTGATGCTTTCCATGAAAAAACCCTGAACAAGACAGGCTTTCTTCATCTTGAGAGTACATTGAGGCTCACATCTGTCTTTTGTTTCTGATAGATGTTATAGAAGAAAAAAAATGCAGCAAGCATTCATTTAATCCATGTTGAGGAGCAAATGTCCATTATTTGACAGAAACTAAAATAATTTAGCTTATCTTTACAAAGCAAAATAAGATAAGGTTGAAAACATGAAAACTTGCATATTTAAGGATTTCATAAGTAGACCATAATCTAGTTTTCAGTGGCACTATGATACTCTGGAAAAGAAGCCAACAGCCTAAATTTTGAATGGCAAACTGCACACCGTTCAACATGAGCTAATTAACGCTGCTGGCAAAGCCCAAATAATTCCTAAAAGAAACAAAACATCTACCCACTGAATACATATTTAAAAATATCCTGGAACAGAGTGACTTCATGCAGCGATTCCTGTGTGAGTAACAATAGGCTCTGCATTGTTCACACTTCAATTTTTTCTGCATTTTTTTTCCAAATCACCAAATTTTGCATCCTCTTTTGAGCTGTGAGTAGCACACATCCAGAGAAGAACACTGGATTTAAGGTGAACCCCCTGAAAACCTATGGTTCTCTGAAACTACTGCTGCTTTTTGATGGCTGTTCTTTAAGCCTTGTATAAGCTAACCTCTGCATTATATCAAGACAGCAGGACATTTCTGAAAGCAGCTAATGAAAAAGGAGGGTTAAGTGTTTCATATTTGAGCAGGAATTAACGTGGCTTGGAAGCAGTTTGCAAACACACAAAAACTTCCTGGTTGCTGCTATTGGAAGTCTTTTCTTACAGCATCTCCTCCCTGACCCCTGTAAGTACAAAAGTCTGGGCTGGCTTAGCTGCGAAGTCCGCATTCATAAGGCTGCTGTTAAATTTCAGGCTGCTTATTTTATCTAGCCCGTGTCTTGTTAGCCCTCTTGCTGGAGTACTAACCCAGCCCCTTAGGCATGGTGAAAGCTGGGTAGCAGGAGCCAGGGCTTAGGGACACAACTTGCAAACCATTTTCCATATTTGGATGGGTTTTGGACTGCAGTGCTAGTTAGTCCCAAAGGCTTTACTCAGCAGAAATATGCCATACTGAATAACCCACTGGAATATGGTGGGATCAGATTCTCTTGAGGGTACTTTTCCTTGGCAAAACATTGGCCAGTCAGGTTTAAACTGCAGATTGTCTTTATTAGCTGTCCTGAGTCAAAAAAAAAAAAAAAATCTAGGTGGCTATTTGGCAATGGAGAGTCTTCACTAACCACTTTGAAGTTCCTGCATTAACATTAGTGGGTCAGCCAGAAGAAAATCATGTGAATGCACGTGGCACGAGTCTGCCAGTTCTCGCAGCCTTTGTAGCTGATTCACCCACTGCCTATGCTCTGCCCACACCATGCCCATACCCCATGGACACGGTGCTGCCAGGTCTCTCTCATTGTGACATCCCATGTGCCAGAGGCTGAGCGGCACCTACTACCACAAGGCAAGCAGAGGAAGAGCCACCTCCTAGGAGTTTTCATCCCTCAGTGGCATGTGCTCCTGTCACCACCCTGCACCTGGCCCGCAGTACCTGAGCTTTAGCTAGAGGAGCTCTCAACACAGAGAGGCTTGTGTGGCTGCAAAGTTCCCTGTGGGGGAATTACATGCAGAACTTGTACCTACAGAAAAGTCTGTGGAGGCTCTTCTCTCCCTTCAAACCAGACTCCAGCAGTGGTAGTGATGGTGAGTTCATTTGTTCAGTCCCTGCCCCATCAGGGAGCTGCTGTTGTGTTCTTCCCCAGGCTGCCTGCCTTTTCTGTCCATGCGCTTACATGTTGCTGCAGAATTCAAAACCAAAGAGTAGGCAGTGTCATATGGTTGCAGCCTTGGCTGTGCTGCCTGTCACATCATTCCATATGGGGACACTCACCAGCCCAAAGTTTGACTCCGAGCCCCAGCCAGAGATTGTAACAAACCAGTGTCCATCACACATAGTGCTATGGCACTGATGTCCATGCTGGCACCTCCTCCCTGGGATGTCAGTCCCATCTGAAAAGGACCAAGACCACCAATCACTTGAGTGCCTCTGAATGCAGAAGCAGACTTCCCACCATGCAGCATTGCAGCTCGCAGTTCCTCCCTCTGGCTACTCTGTACCCCTCGTACTTGTGTTTTGCTCACCAGAGACTTCTCAAAAGCTCTTCTGAGCATGTAGGAGTTGGGAAAAGCCAGGGCAGCAGAGAGCCAAAGTCATGTGCAAAAATAACAGGCACTTGGAGGAGGGAGTGTGCTTCAGAGGGCCCACAGTCCTCCTCACTTCAGTGAGCCTTCTCTGGTACCACCAGGGTCTCTGCTGTATCTATAGTCTCCAGGTGTGAAACTCTGGATTCAGATCAGAGCAGGATGACTGAATTACTGGTGGCACTTAATGACTCAATATTGGGCACAGCAATGATCTCCCTTAAACCAAGATGGATGGTGCAACCCAATGCAGTAACATGCATGGGAAATCATCACTGAAACTGTAAAATTCAATATGGAATGAATCATTCTGTAGAAACAGATTTTTTCCAAACTATCATTTTTGTTCTCTGCCCTGACTACTGCGGCAGTGGCTGAGGTATAAAAACTTGCACACTGTGTTTGTGTTCCTTTCCAAAAACCTGTCAGATTTTTTTCTTGAATCGATTTTTTTACCTACTGTTATTAATTTCCACTGAAAACTATATTTTACTGCTTTACGTTTACATGGTCAGATCAGTAATATTCACTGAAATGGGGTTGGGCCAAGTCATATATGGTTCTTTTGAAATGGTCAAGCTTATCTGATCCTAGGACATGTGCAGGAAAAACCATGGGCATGGAACCTCATTGCTGCACATCACATCAACACAGAAGCAGATAATACAGTACAAACAATCTGCATAAAAAGTCAGCTTCGACAAATTTTTTAAATATAGTCCAGCTCATGGCCAAGCATGACTCCTTGGCATTTAAGAGATTATTATTTTTTTTTTAAATATTAACTTTGGGGGTAAACAGTCACAGTCATTGGCCTGTCACAAGCCTGGTGTCAAAAGATAATCCTGTTGTGTCAGGGTAAAGGCAGGGAGATGTTACAGAGCTTGCCTCCTATCATGCCTCCCTCTTCCCACAGCTGGGGTGTTAGGTATGGACCAGGTCTCCCCTCTGCTGTCCAGGTGTTTTGTGGGCCCTCAGTGACCTGCTGAGCAGAGACATCCTGGCTACCAAGAGCTGTGGCCTCCTCAGGCCTTGTCACCAGTGTCACTCCTATCTGGGGATTGCCTCTGTCACTGGTGTAAGTCCACGCTGTGTTTAGGATGCTGGATGTGCTTCAGCCTCGCACTACTTAACGGGGGCCCAACTCTTCACCCACTTCACTACCATCACAGCAGTCCTTTGCTGCCTTCTAGCCTGATGTGAACTATGTGCTTTGGTGGTGCACTAGTCGAAACCTCATGCACACCCACTGGGAAACACTTGGATGTGGTGGTGGAGTTGTGGGTGTTTCCAGTTAGTCTTTCCTCAATCATGTCTCTGATGCAAAGAAACCCAGTCTCCTGCCAGGACCAGCTGTGGTAATGGTGTATGCAGGAGCTGCCTTCCCGCAGGATGCAGTCTGCCACAGTGCACAGAGCCATCCCGGTGCTTCCCTGGTGGCAATGGGTAGGCATCTGCTGGAGGGCAGAGAGCTGGCACAGTTGCAGAGAAGCAGCAAGGTTTGCAACACCCAGCAGTGATGGCCTTTAGATTACTCTGCCCTTGCAGAGAGTTACTGGCCCAGGCTAAAGAAACCCCTTGGCATGTGCTGTTGTCAAATCTGGCGCCTACAGGGGTAAAACACAGCTTCTAACAGAAAGCTACATCAAGCCTTTGAGTCAGAAAGGAATGGGCCCACAGGGCCCCAGATAATTCAAGGCTATATGGGTCTATCATTCACATGAGGCAGATCCATTTCCACGCTGTCAGGAGGAAATACCATTAAAAAAGTTTATTAAACAACATAGTGCTTGTAAATTTGATCAGGAAACGCAGAAAGATAGCACCCTGACAGGACAGAGAGCAGCAGTAACAAGACAGAGATTGGGTTGTTATCTAATCCAGATAGCTCAGAAAAAACAAAACAAAACAAAAAACAAATAGCTTGAATTCCAGAAAAAACATACTCTTTCCCAGATTTTTTTTTAAATCTTGGTCATCCAGCTAAGCAAGTAGCTGCCACCACACAGGGCAGAAGATACTGAATCTGCTGGTTCCAATGGGACCAGTGCGCCTCAGCTTCAGCATCTCACTGTGAACTGGTATGGAGCTAGCACTGCCTTGGTTGTCCATAATGCTTTTCCTGCTGGTGAGATTTTATTCACTGCTAATCCAAAAGACATCACCTAGTTTCTGCTTCCTCCTTTGTTTCTAAAGTATACTTCAGAATATTTGCAGTAGGAGCCCTAGTAACTCTTAAATTGCTGCCTGTTTTACCCTTAAGAGAATTAGCTGTCTGCCCTCATGACACATGACGGTATTTTTTGGGGAATGATCACATCCTTCTTGAAGATTGTTTTGTTTTGTTTTGTTTTTCTGCTCTGCTTGGAAGAAGTGGATGTTATCTTTGAAAACAGAGACAATACCATGGTAAGCCTGTCAGTAAATGGCTTCACATAGTTTGGGAGCCTGGACCCCACAGCTGGCTGTTGTATCTGGAGGGAGGAGAACTGAAGTTGGGTGCAATTTTCTGAGAAGCATCTGATCTCTGGAAACTGATAACAGGCTGCCATGCCCTGTACTGGTTAAGGAGGTCATACCACAGCTTTGTGTGTGTTTCTTCTCATGCTCCCTTCCTCAAGGGAGTTTGTATGGGAGTTCATTGTACAAATAACAAAATCCCGCTGTGGGGATGAGGTGGCTACTGGGTTTGTGTGTTGGTTTTAAAACACTGTATTGTTTGGAAAGTCTTTTCACAAGTTTGTGCCTATGCTTTCCCATACAATCACCCATGCTTCTCACCATCCTTCCTCTCTGTTACCTCCCTTTCATTTGCTACAAATCTAACTGGCTGTCACCAACCTTCAGGAGAATGAAACCTTGAGCCTTTCTGGGACATATTAAGGCTACCTGACCACAGATGATGACATTGATACTGATCAAAATACATGCTTGGGTAGAGTTACTGCCTGAAAATAAAGTACTTTCACACAGGAGTCACATAAGTGCTTCAAATTCTACATAGGTTCTGGTGAAGTCCATCATCTTCCTCCTGGATTTCTGTCTTGCAAAAATCATATTCACCACAGAAAAAAGAAAGAAAGCCAACTTAAATCATTATTATTTAGTAAAGACTTGAGAAATACTCTCCCTTATAGACAGTAGGCTTCCTGCATGTTTAAAGCTATTGAATTGTGACTGAAGGGCAAAATCACTAAAGCAATGAATGGGTCATTAAAACTCACAGGATGTTCAGAAGCTCTTCAGAGGTTTGTGTTCCCTGCAGTGGAGATGCCATCTGCCTTCATTTGCATTAACACTGTGTCCTTTAGTAAGTGTGCCTCTTACCTGCTGCCTCTGTAATGCACCCCAGTCCTTGGGAACTGCAGTTTCAGGGGAATAAGTCTGCCCATAGAAGAGCTGTGCTGGTTTGCACCAGCTAGCCAAGGGCCTGGCTCCATTAAAGAAGCAAGAATATTTCCCCATTATTTTAACTGGAAGATAATTGAATAACGTAAGCAAAACCTGTTGTGCTTCCAAGCCTCAGGACGCTATACTGGAAAAGTGGTTTTCAAAGAGGGCATTTTCCTGTAGGGGTAGAGAAGAGCTTGTCTTTCATTCCCTCATTTCTTCATCCATCTCCCATTTCTAAATGAAGTCATACTTCCGTCACAAAGCACAAGATGGGAGTATACCCATCTGGACTCCATTTACCCTTGAGGAGTCTTCTGGCTGGGTGGAAAGGACACACAGAAGGAACTGAGGGCAGATTTGATACCACTGCCAGCTCTCTTCCTTCATGACTTGAAAAAAAGGAAAAGGAAAAAATAAGAGGGAGATTTGTGAGGCAGATTTCATCCGAAACCATGCATAGCTTGTGTTAGGGTTCACAGGAGGGTTCAAGAATTATGTGTAAACCTGGTTTCTTCTTGCACTACTGTGCTACTGTTTTGGCTTGTTTCTTTCAAAAGGGCTTGGCAAAGCCTCCATGTAAAAAGATAAGGGAAAACCCAACCCTGTTCAATTGTCCTCGTCACTCACACTTTCTTCTGATAAGAGCTGTCTAACAGAGACAATGGTGATGGGGAAGCACCCCCAGCTGGCGTGGCTGAGGGTTGGCTTTTAAGCTGTTCTGTGCCTTTCAGACTGTTATGCTGAGGAAGGGACTTGAAAAAGTTGCAACGTGTGGAAGTACTAAATAGAGGGAAATCTTATCTGTATTTGTTGGTGTGCTTGGCTGCCTGCATGTGTGCGCCTAGACACGAGCACATTGCAGAAGAAGGACAATCTGCAAAGTGCCCAAATTTTCAAATATCCTGTGTGAAACTTGAATAAAACTTATCTGATTTTTAACAGCATTGAATATTACAGTGCATTAATTTACTTCTCTCTGCTTTACTGTCTTTAGGTTAACCTGTGACTTTTGCTCACTTTAACCTAGATGGGTAAGTCTTGCTTTCCATGCAGGCTCATTTCTGTTTTCTCATTCTGATCAGTGCTGGTTGAGGTGTCAGCTCTGAAGCTTTCCTCCTGCTTCCCTTGAAACTAGTGGGAATATTGCCAGTGGTGGCAGGGGAAGGAAGATCAAACACTGAGTCTTTTGCTGAAGTGAACTTTGAAAATATTCACTAATTCAATCATTTCATGCACACTGGTTTCTAGCACAGCCTTAACTCTCTTCCTTCCTTCCTGGAGAAAAAGAAATGAGGACAATCAGAGTTTCAGTTAGATGTATTACGGATCAATTGGCATCTCACAGCAAAACAGTTGTT
This sequence comes from Athene cunicularia, assembly GCF_003259725.1. Taxonomy (NCBI): domain Eukaryota; kingdom Metazoa; phylum Chordata; class Aves; order Strigiformes; family Strigidae; genus Athene; species Athene cunicularia. The sequence goes on from NW_020799091.1 coordinate 99,332,070, forward strand.
TGCTGTCTCTGCTTTGTGTGGTAAGAATTCTTGGAGAAGAAATATAGTAAAGCTCAGGAGCCTGAGGAAACATGCAATGCTCACTGCCTCGTGTCAGTCAGCAGGGAGATCACTGTGAGTTATCTTTTCCTCTGGGATTTTTTGTGTATCACAGCCATCATGTTTTATCAGGCTGCTGGAATTTCTCCAAGCTGCAGGAAAGATGTCCTCCCTTGGATATTTTCTTAGCAGAAGGGAGCATGTTCAAAACGTATAGCTTTCAGTTGGATGCTCCCTGAGGTTAGCTCCCTATCAGGAGGGAACAAGAAGGCAATTTCCTTCCAGGCTGCTCAACATTTGTCTGCAGTAACCCCAGTGCCTCCCTCTGGAAGTGTAATAAGCAAGGAATGGTTTTCATGAGGAGCTCCCTCACCAAGCATCAGAGTGGTATGCAGGAAAGCCGGTAGCCCTGCCTCGTCACACAGCTCTGAGTCTCCTACAAGCCGGCATGTGAACACGTTTCACATGCACTGTGCCAGTCCTCAAGTGTGATTTCTTTTTTACATATGGAGATGGGCTTGCCTGTCTGCCTGTTGATTTGTCTCTCCCTGGAGTAACTTTTGACGGACATTTCAGCTAAGTTTCAAAAAGGAGTAAGAGTCTCCAAGGTAACTCTGGGCTACAAGCTTTTTGAAATTCAGCAGTGCGGTGAGAAAGCGATATACACTGTCCTACTGAGGGAAAAGTGGGCAGAATTAAATCATTATACATTCTGGACTCGTATACCCTCAGAGGAACTTTAGCACATGACAGGTCTCATCTGGTATGGGTGTGATGGGGGACACAGAACAGCTGGAGTTACTGCAGCATCAACAAAGGGCGTGGGGATCAGGGACATCACTCCATAAGGAATCCTGTAGCTTTTATACTATATGTTTGGGTTTGTGGTGGGTGTCCTAATGTCTAACTGATTACCTCGGCTGGATGTGGTTTTTTATCTTGTGGATGGGGCATAATAAGAAACCACATTCTTGGTGGTTTTGTTTAGATTCTACCCAGCTTCTCCTTGAAGTGAGGTACTTATGCAGCTTTAGGGCTCCAGAGCTGTTATTCAGACACAGCAGTCTGATAATAATACTCTTATTTTTGTCCCTTTGTCCTCCAGAGGTTTTCAACTGTGTTGCAAAGGCAAGTGAAGGCATTTGAAGGTTGGGAACCAAAGACCTTGTTTCCACATGTCAGAGGGATGCTTTAAGATGTTTGAAGTAGAAGGGAGCGGCAGACTGAGTTAAGCCTCTGACTTCTCATTGTAAAATCAAGGAAAACTTTGCAGTTTACTTTGCTGGAGTCACTACACAATCCTTGACCCACCAGGAATGAGATTGTGGTTTGGATGGGTGCAGCTGCAAGGTAGACCAGACCAGGAGGCAGCTGTGCCATGTCCCCCTGAGTGACAGCTAAGGCAGAGAGTGGCCTTTGATTTCAGTAAAAACAGGAGCAATGCAGTTTTGCATCAGGCTTGACCAATCCAGGAGCACAGGTGTGTCAACAACTTCCTTAAAGAAAGAAACCATAACACCTCCCACCAAAAAGAGTGAAGGCCACAGGCGTGGCTAGCAGTGAGGCAAACTGGCTTTGTGCCTCAGGCACCACACAACGAGGTCAGCTGAGGCCTAATTCCAGGTGCATTGCCAGGTTGCTGTGTTTCCTTGTCCAAATCACTCTTTGTTCCCCGCTTGGGAAGCGGGGATAGAAGAAGACAACTTTACGCCACAAAGGGACAGGACCTTAGCTCTCAAGTGCTCACCAGGTGCTCCAGTGACGAACCCTCTGGGAAGTCAGACTCCAGGAATCTTCTTATGGTCACCAACAGTGGTATTCCCAATGCAGGCAGTGCTGCAACGGCCAAAAAGAAATTCCTCATTCTCCTCCATTCAAACCCGAAGCCTTTTGTCTAGCACATCATGTCACTTATCGGTGTGGCAAGGTAGTCTAAAGATTTTTATAAATCAAGCTGATTTAGTGACTGTATTTTCCGATGCCATCTCAGTTTTCATACTAAAGGAAATTAGTAATTTTATGCTAAAAGAAAAAAAGAAACAGACACCCAAGGTCTAGAAATTTCCCTCAAGCAGAACTTGCTTTCATTTCCTCTCCAGACTCGTGGTTCTGTAGCTGCACAGCCATGTGTAATGCAAGCTGGCCTTCTTCACAAAGAGCAGTTATACCCACTTGAAAGAGGGGGTGGAGGGAAATGGTCACCAATTTTAAAGTTTCATATCTGTCTTTCCGGAAAATGTGAGCTTCCTGTTAGCTGCAGCAACTGGTTTAATCAATAAGCTAAATAAACAATATTCATCTGGAAAGAGTTAGCAGCCCCATCAAGCAGAGGCAAGGGAAGAGCAGTACATTTAGTGCTGCTGTGTGAGCTGAAGTGCTCAGCTCAGACTTTGGGAGAACTCTGACCCCATTTATCTGTCTTGATTGAATAGGAGCTCCTGTTGTTTGTTTACACTCACATGGACTCCAGCTGCTTCAAGCATACAGTCTGCTTCTCTCACTCTGCATTTTGCAGACACACGCCTGTGAACACTTGTGTGTAGACACACTTGCATCACAGCCATACACATCCATAAACATACATACGCTTCCCCATGCACTCACAGGCACATGCAGGCACATTTTCTCTCTTAGTATTAATGTAGATTGTATTCACATATGCTCAGTGATTGCTCTCAGCTCTGGGAAGCAGTCAGGTTAGCCCCAGCTGGAGACAGCCAGGCTAGTGGTCGGATAGCTCTATATGTACAGTACCTTCCCTATTAATTGGCAAAAAGAACATTGAATAATGCCTATAAGGAGTGAGGGCCACATCCCCTCATCTGGGATGGAGGTGGCAGGAAGAAGCTGTCCCAAAGCTTGCCCAGGCAGAGAAACTTGCTACGAGGTCAGTCAGGTGTTAATATGACATGGCAATTTTTCTTCTAAAAAGGCACCTAAAAAGGTAATGCATGACTGATCATGAATTTCACAGAGCAAATGTCTAATTGCCAGCTTAACCTTTGGTATGCTTGGTTGACCCAACAGCATCACTAGCACCATGTGTCGTCACCACAAAAACACCTGTCTATCTATTTTACCTGTCCTTGATCTACTTAGCTATAAATTAGGAGTGGAATAGACCTCTAGATATGAAAGTGCCTGGCTCCACATAAGTGCTGCAAAAGACATTTGTATCCCACCCCTAACAGAAGGAACAGAGGTAGAGCAGGGGTAGTGAGAAGTGACACAGAGCAGAGGATGGCATATCTAAGAGCCATGCTGGAATGCGCCACTCCTGAGTGTTGCAGGGACTCCAAGCTATGGGATCAGCCCAGCTCAGCCACGCAAAGAGTTTCTTTTCCTTGTCCTGGCTTCCTTCTCCATCTGCTCCTCACCATGCCATCCTTCCTCTCCTTTGCACTTACTCTGGCAGATGAGTGAGTCACTTAACTGGGTCATGAACTTGGAGAAAAAAACACCTTGCTGCTTTGCTGTCTTCTGCTGTACTGGTGAATTTGAATCTGATGACTGCCTCACCAGCTCAGCTCAGCTGAGTGGGAGGGGTACCTGAGTGCAGCAACCACAGCAAATGCCTGGAGCAGCAAGGGAGGATGAAGGTGGTAGAAGAGGTCTGGGACCTACCCCCTTAGGCAGAGAGGAACTGCTGAGGTTGCTCCTGCCAAGCTGTGAAGCTCTGCTCAGGTATTGCTGTAATGTGCTTCCAGACTGGAATAGTTTCATTACTAAAAAATGGGAAGATACAAAAGGGGAATCTTTTTTGCCAGACAAAGGCTAACAGCCCTGAGAGGTACCAAAGAGGAATCCAATCCTGTTTTATGCTTAAGCAAAACCACTAAAGTTAACCCCAGTGGCAGAAGAATGAGGCTAATCTTGGCAAGACTATCTCAAAGTAAAGCTAACACACCTCAAATAGCTTTGTTGGGGTTTCACTTTTGGCTAGCCCATGTGGCCTGGTTATACTGAAGTAAACAGCACATCTTTCAGCAATAAAGAAAACATCTTGTTAGCTTCAGCTGCCTCCTTTCTGTGTGTCTTGAAAACCATGCTGTTTTATTCCATGACTGCTACTCCTTCTGACACACACGAGGCTAACATTTTTAGTGTAATTTAAACAGAACACTTTTTTTTTCATTCAATTAATAAATTGAATCTAGTAAACCAAGTTTACATCCTCCAGGAGAAAACAAACCCCTGTTTATTGTACAAGTATCGGGGCTATTTCCCAAATGTTAAATAAAATCTAAAGGGATTATCACATAACCTTTACTGAGGATTGTAGACTCCATATTAATGAAAGGCAAAAATAGCCATGTGATCAAAAGCCAAATAATTCCATGATTTTGTCACAAGCAAGGTAGTGATCTCAAGTCTGTAGCATTTCCATGTATGAGATGTTCTTGGGAAGTCAGCAAGACTAGTCTTGTAAGTAAAAACTTGACCATTTGGAGAAAATAACTGGAATAGCAAGTGTTACATTAGGTTGCCCACACAGGCTATCCTGAAATAACTGCTTTGGGTGGGAACTCTTACTGAATAGAAATTATTTTATTCCAGAATAGTGACTTCTCTCTGGAAAAGTGCTAATTCTTTTACAATGATATCTGTTCTGCCATCACCATTTTTGTTAGTTTCCCCACGCAGCCAGGCCCAGCCTTTGTTGTGTGAACTCCATGCTAGCTAGGATTGGAGCTGCCATTCTGGGCTCAGGTGTTTTTTTCCACTTGGTGCAAAGGCAAGTTTTCTACCATTATTTTTTTGTTTGCTTTTAGAATGATGGAGGCTTTTCTTAATTTTTTTTTGCCCATGAATGTTCAGTTGTCCTTCCTGAGCTGATCTTTTTTCTTTTTTTCCTTTTTTCCATTTCCAGACATTGATTGAAGATACTCCTTTCTTTTCACTTTTGCAATTATTATGTATGTAAACAGCTTTGACTTCACTTACATTTGATGTCTGCACAGTACCATTTTGCAGACCTTGAAACAAGAGCCAAGACCCCTCTGTTCCCACAGTGAGCTCCATGAGGTAAGAACCCTGTCCTAGCTCCAACTCAGAGCCCTGTGGAGCTCCAGCTTGCAAAAATTTCTTGAAGGGAAGACTTGGGCACATCAGGCTGCCTCACACCTCTTTGGGGTCCAGCAGATGAGTTATGGGCTTCCTTGTCAGCAGGTTCAGGCCTGGTTTTCAGCACCAGTCAAATGGAGGCTTGAAATAGCGTGTGAACCAAGATCCTCAGCCAACAGCTTTGCAGAAGAATATTCAACAACCAAATGCAGCATAATTTCAGTGCCAATAAATGCGCCACATGTGAACGGATGTAAATATAAGTCAGAAAAGCTGTCCAAATAGATGTCATCATTAGCTCCTGCTATCAGTAAAGGGTTCTCTAAGCATTCAGGTATAATGCAAAGTCCTTGGGAAATAATAATTTGAACAAACCAGTAAGTCAACAAAAATCATACTAGATACTTGGATTGCATATCTGGGTATACCTTCATTAACTTTACTACATATTTATACTAGCTGAGATTTTTTTTTTTAGCATGTGAAACAAATTTATAGAAAAATAGTAAGTATTTTGCAGACAGATTCAACAGAAGGTGATGTGTAAAGACCATTTGCAATCTTAACTAAAAGTGAATCAGAAAAATATTATGGACTGAAGGGTCATTGAAAGTCTGCACATTTGACAAACCTCTCTGCAGCAGGATTTGTTTAGTTCTCAGTTCATGCCCAGGGGCTGAAAATCAAATACAAATGTCAAAGGTTCACCTAGCTCTTCAGTCTGCTTTTTTGTTTTGTTTTGTTTTTCAAATGCTAAAAAAAAACCCCACAAAAAGTAAGAAGGAATAGTTGTCAGAAAACGGTCTGTGAGCATACACAACCCTTTTCAGTCATATATTTTTCTTTCAGACATCTGAAGCTTTTCTTCCTGGTAGGATGTCATTAGCATATAATTAAGGTGCCAGATCTGTGACATTTTCCTGTATGCTTAATGGGGTGAGTTCCTGAGGTTTCTTGGGAATTTTTTTTCCCCAGACTGAGGTCAAACAGTTAACTAGTCATTCCTTTCCTCCTTCTATTTATACACCATGCAAGGAGCAGGATGTAGTAACATTCTCTTGTGGTTCACCATAAGGAAAATATTCTATTTCTTTTTGGAGACAATCCTCAACAGGCCCGCACAGCAGTACTTCATTTATGGCTTTCTGAGGGAAACCTCTCTGTGTGTCCTCCATACCAGGCACAGCAGCAGAGGAAACTGCTGTCTGCTGGTAAAAGCCTTCTTCCCCTTCTCTTCTACAGCACATCTTCCTGTCACACTGTATTATAATTCATTTGAATATTAAAGCTCTTTCTCAAAGAAAATGCTGTACTTTTGCCCAAAATCCATGACCTGACCATAAGGACCGCTGTAGTCTGTAAGCCCTGTCCAGGAATTTAAGCCAAGAATTTACCCATCTGCAGTTATATCTAAACAGGAATGACACTGACTTTGCAAGGGCACCTGAAATTTTTTACGTTTGTGTTAGAGACCTAGCAGGACTGTGTAGACGCTCTTGGCCCTTCTCTAAGTGCCTCTGTGCCCAGGGCATGTAAACAAAAGAGCCCTGAAGGCCTCCATAAAAGCTCCTCATTCACAGAGTGCCTGGGGGAGCAGGGGATACTGCCCAGCAATCCATCTGGAAAAGCAATTAGAGTTGCCTTCCCCAGTAAAGGAGCTCACAGGCTGATCCCCAGCCCCTCCTCAGCTGCAGACAAAGAGGAGAGAAAAGAGACTCTGTGAGTTCCAAATACCTTTTCATGGGTGAGAAGGAAATGTCCCACGGGTTTTGTTTTTCCTTTCAGGCTGTCAGCGTCCTGTCCTTTTGAAATCTTTGTGTTGGACTGGCTGGTCTCCACCTCCACTCAGAGCTGCACAGGAGGCTTTTCTCTGGGAATAACTGAGGGGAGAAAGAAGTAGAAAACGTCACTTTTTTTAAAGAGAGAAAACTTCCCCTGGGAACAGCTGGGTGCCTTTTGAGATTGCAGACTTCAGGCCACTCAGCACTTGAAGCTCTTCTGCTCTTTCCTTTCCAAGATGCTCCTTGAGGTCTGTGTTCATACCTTCCCCTTTATTTAAAGCCTGAGGTGTTGTAAACAAGATCAACACTGAGAGATAACGTCCTTCTGGCTGGGAATCTGGGATGGCATCACGGACACAGGATGGAGCTAGTTGTGTCCAAAGAAGGAGCAATTTGCTCTTGTTGAATTCTAACTGAATTTCTTGTGAGAAAATGTCTTGTGACCCTGTTTTGGGGAAGACTCTTCCGAGTTGGGGAGGAGGTCTCCATCTTGTTGCTGGGCACTTATCTCTCAGCACGTCAGCTTAATGGTCTCCCCCCTTTGGTCAGATTCTGCCCTATGTAGCTTAGGAAGTGTCTCTGGCAAACCAGTCTGATTCAGTCTCTGAAGTCCTTCCCACACAGGCTCTGTCCTTTAGCCTTGATCTACCCTTTTGGGTGGGGGGTGTGTGTGTGTGGTGTGTGGGTGTGGGGTGTATCCAGGAGGGGAGATGAAAGCTGAAAAGGATCTGAAAATCATGCATAAAGACTGGCTTATAAAACTCATGCTGTACACTTAAGTTTCATAACATAACATTGACTTTTTCATACATAAAACATGCCAAATCCTACATGACATGAGAAGGATTTTCAGTGACAACACAGCTGCTGGGAGAGGCTTAATCATTTCACACAACTTGTTGTGGGTAACCTGATGATCACGTGTCCAGCAGGGGAGGATCTAGCTGTCCATCATCAGTTACCTCCTCTGAAGAACATTTTATGACCAAACACAACATTTAGGGAAGATAAACCAGCATAGCAAGGAGTGCTCATCTGGCATCTGGCAAGTGATAAGAGCAGGGCATGACTGTGTTTTGCACTTTTTGAAGAAAATGAGCAAGCAATCCAGGAAGTGAAACACACAAGTCATGGATACATTTTTGCAGATGATCTATTGACTTCCTCATGAATGACTTGGAAATGGATTGTAATTTCCAAGATGGGAAACTATTATAAAATATGATCTCCCTTGAAATGTCTCTAAAAATAGTAACATTTCAATTCAAACAATTCCAGAGGAAATGGCAATGCATTTCTCCTGTGTACACATAAACATTGCCAGTAATGTCTATATTATTTGTTTTCAAATACAGACTTATTAGACTGCCATCCTGAACAGGCAAGGAGAAAGCTAAGCATGGTCTTGAAGATGGAAAAATCTAACAGGCTGCCACTTGCTCCTGCAGAATGCATTTCCTCTTTCTGCTGGTGCTTGTCAAGAGAGAATGGCAATTTCTTAGCTACGGGCAATGGTCACCCTTTTTTGGGAGACTTGTCAGCATTGGTCCCGAAGTAGATTAGAAGGTATAGCTGTGCTATAGTGTCGTAACCATACATACAGGCTTAGCTTAGATGTCACTTGCATCCTGGAAACACCCCTTTTTCACAGAATCACAGAATCATCTAGGTTGGAAAAGACCTTCAAGATCATCCAGTCCAACCATTAACCTCACACTGACAGTTCCCAACTACAGTATATCCCTCAGTGCTATGTCAACCCGACTCTTTTGTCAGCGTAGTCCTCGTACCAAAAGCAACTGGAATGACAGCCAGTGCTCCCTCCTAGCTTTGTGCCAGTTGCAAACTCTCTAGTCCGGCCAGTATCCATGTCTGTCTTCAGCATTTTGTTTGGTTGAACAGCTGAGATCTGTCCTGATGCCTCTAGTAGGGTCAATGCACCTGGTTTTGGGGGATGGTATCCTGTCCTGGCACAACAGTGAACACTCTAGCAATATCACCCCATTGCTACACAGTATCTGGCTTTTTGACCTTAGTTACATGGTACTGATGCTTAAAGCATCTTGCCGTGTTGGAACTTTTTACACAGTGTGATGAGAATAGCAGCTCATGAGCCAGGAGATGGGCTGAAGGAGGGGTAACAGAGAGCCCCTTAAAGAAAAATAAATCACAATCACTCTAAAAAGCAGTAAAAGGGAGAGTCTGCAGAGAGAGCAGCAATGGGGAAAGAGTTTTGATTCCTCTCTGAGAGCTAGCACTGGAGTTCAACACACTCTGCTCCAGAGTCTGCTTTCCCCAGTCAGAGGCTGAAGTTCAAAGGCATTTGTTGGTTATGCAGCAGGGTGCTTTGCAGTGTCCCTACAGGCTGTGTTCCCGCTGTGCCTCCCAGGGGCAAAGGGTGCAGTGACCTACCCAGGACCTGTTCTGGAGCAGGCATAGATGGGCCCACACCTGCACCCCTCTGACTTCACTGCATAGTCACCTTCACAGGTAGCCACCTGCCCAACTTGATATAGTTAACCACAGCCAAAACTTGGGCACCCAAGTCCCTTCCAGAAAATTGGTTTCAGCTTTTCTGTCCTTGTCATTTTGGATGTCCAGCTAACAATCCCTGTGCTGCAGACATGTTGTCTGTGTGCTTAGCAGCCCTCATTAGTTCATAAAAATGGAGTGTGATGCTTATGGTTCAGCATTTTCCTGTGGTAGCAGCCCGAAAATTGACATTCAAGTTATCAGCCTTACAACTCGTTAAGGACATTAGAATAGAACTGCCTTTCCGATACATCAATTTAAAATAATTATGGGTTAATTTAGGAAATCATTCAGTGGAGCACTGTGGATTGACTGGAGCAGTCATACTGGCTTGAACTTGTTGACTCGACCTTTCAGTCAGACAACAAAGAGCTTGTGTTGAAGTAGCTAGTTATTGTGCTCGTCAGGAAAAATTATTTCTCCCTTACAAGTGTGTACATATTTGTCTGTGTAGAGCTTGATGGAAGATTTAAAACAACTGCCTACTTGCAAGCTTGATGAGCATATTCATAAGGAAACTGGTGCACTTAAAATACCCAGACGACCCAAACAGCTACTGGCTATTCCAGTTGAAATGACTATAGCAACCCTAGCATCACAAATATCCTTCTTGCAAAATTACCTTCTAAGGCTTACAAAACTGAAGGGGAGTAAGAAGATTTAGAGAATTTGCATGGAATGTGCAAAATGACAGTTTTTAACCAGCTCTAATTTTTAGCTAATACAGTTGGAAAGAAAATCTTGAAATGTGGCTCAAAGAAACCCACTAAAACAATCTGTCAATGAGGCTTGTCTGAATCTGCAAACAGCCCTATAATAAGCCTGATTCCTGGGCCTAAATCATGCATTTCAATGTATCTGGCAGTTAATTCTGGAACCTAACACTGAAAATGAAAATATTGGCACTTTTCACTATTTACCTGCTTCTCATTTTAGTGGAAACATCCAATGTACAAACTCACTCCACATATATTCTTATGATTTCATATATTCTTTATGATTTTTTTCACAAAAAAAATCTCAATCTTTCTCTCCCTGCTAGGGAGAACATTTGGCTCCCCTCTCTACTTTCCATACAATATCCAGCAGCATGTTGAATACAAAACATGATGTGGGAACATTCAATTAATGTGATTAAGTAAGACACAGACTCATGTTTCACACTAATCATTTCCATAATTCAACAAAAGCCTGCCCCATTTTTAATTTATCTGGAGCTGCCACCGAGTTTCCAGTCTGCTGCACCAGAGCCATCCAAAATGTAGGTCAAGCTTGCCGAGTCCACTTCTGCATGAAGCGATCTGTGTTCTTCCCCAGGGGGCGGGTGCGCACATCCTCACCGCCTCTCCCACTGCCAGGGTACAACCAGGTTCCTGTGGCTCTTTCTGCTGGCTGGTGGCTGCTTTGCTCTGCTTTAGGGCTGAGGGATGGCTCCTTGATGCCTCGAGTGAGAAAACGAGTGGACAGTTACATCCTCATCGTGCATTGGCTGGGTTTTGGTTGCATCAAGCCCATGAGGGTGGCCAGCTGTACCCAAACCTAAGGCTGGTGGTGCCACACATTGGAGGGGTGTCCAGGTGACAGAGTGGCAGTGACTCCAGTGCTCCCAGTCTGTCACTGAGCACAAGTGCCATTTCCATGGTGAGAAAGGAGAAGGCCCATGTCAAGTGATGCTCCCAAAGGCTTGAGCACAGATTCAAATTATAACACCATACAGTCTAAAGTGGTTCCTGGGAGCAGAGCAAGTCATCACGGGGGTGAGGGTTCCTCCCCAGTCTTGCTGCTGTTAGCAAGGCAAGATTGGGAGCTGGAAAAGAAAAAGGCCAAGGGCAGGCAAGACCAAGCACACCAGGAAGGCAGCTGCGTTTTGGACAGTCTCAGTGGGAGCAAGCTCAGAGACTGGGGAAGCAGCCAAGAAAGAAGGTGACTACAATACCCAGAATCATTACGTGTGGGGTGTGCAAGTTGCCTTTCATAACCATGACAGGCAGCTTGAGCTTCTGTCAAGCTCTGGAGAAGGACAGGGAAATCCAAGGTTATGCCAGGCAGTCAGGAGATCCCACATCAATTCACCAGAACTAATACTTGGTCTGAGATTTCGATTGCTCTGTCAAGAGTCACTGCACACCCCTTGGATAAAGTGCCGTTCAGACTGTTAAACTGCATGCAGCAAACCAGCTGAGGCAGTTTCACTGGTTCCAGCAGCCATTTCCCAGGCTTGAAGCAGGGAGGCTCACTCACATTTTAATCCCTTTTCATGGAACAAGGCATCTCCTATATCTGATGCAAACTGTAATAACTTTCTTGTGAATGATATCATGTTCAGAGACACCTGTTTGCCAAGATAAGGTATTACTAGGATGGATTTTCCTCACTGGTTGTGTAACACAAATTAAACAAGTGACATGATAAGCATGGGTGCCCTGAAACAGATGTCAGCCCTGCGGCCTCAGCCCCATGTCTTCCTAAAAGCTATGTTAATAACTTGGAGGCTTTGAAATTCCACTGAGTACAGATATAATGTTGAGAAACTGCAAAACCCGGGTAAGATATTTAGCTATAAGGAATCATTGAAATCTCTTTCACATGGCTGGGGAACTTTACAAACTACACTGAAATTCCTTAAGGTACCTTTGTGGGGGGCAGATTTTTCCTCTTCTGACCCTTTTCTTGTCTCTGACTTACGAAAGTTTGGACAGGAAAAAATTAATATGCAATTGTGAAACAATATATAACATGAAATGAAGAGCCTCTATTGATACTGCACGTTACCTAGAGGCAGTAACTCAGCAGGTACATGTGATTTCCCACTGTTGACCACTAAAGGGGAAGAGCAAACATTTTGTGAAGCTTCATTATGCTGTAGATAAATCCAGCACTAGACACATGTGCAATAGCCCAGTGTGGCCCACAGACCATCTGCCAACACATCTTATGGACTTTCATGCATCCATGTCAAACTCCTACTAAAGGCTGCCCCAGGGCTCATGCCCAAGACTATGGGCAACTCGATAGGACTTTGTAGGCTGTGAATCCCTGCTCTGGAAACTGCAGCTTTAGGTAATTCAGAACTGGACATAAACTGCATTAACTGTGCAACAGTCAAGTGTAATGTCAATGAGCTTCATATATTATGTGTGCAGTCAAGGACAGCGCGGTGGACACAATCCAGTGATCTAGGGCTTGTATTGCATGTTCCAAGCTAAATTTCAAACTGAAATCTTAAACTTGGCCCTTTGTTGTTTTTTTTGGTTAGTGGGTTATAAGAACTGGAAAGGAGAAGTCTTTTCTGGTCCTAAGCAGCAAGTGTAATTACTATTTTTGGTCATCACAGATGCTTAAACTGGCTAGAAAGCAGGATGTCTGAGCTATGGATTTTTTCATCAAATTCAGAACTATTAGCAATTTCCCACAATGTCTCTGTGGAATTCCAAGGAAGTTTAATTTCAAAACAACAGTCCCAAACAAAGTCTGCCCAGCAGTTCACAGTTCTATGAGAGGCAATGAAAAATTTCAGGCATCAGGGTTTCTCAGAGAGCTCAGAAGAATCCCAGCTCTCCTGAACTGCCAGAGGTGCAAATGCCTGCAGCCATGGTCCAGGCAGCACTGAAGATGTCAAGATTTTTCTGTTAGTTGTTGTGGGTTTCCAGGCTGCAAGATCACAAGTATGCCAGCTCCAGGGCAATGTGCTAATCCAGGTTCTTTCCTGTGTCCTGTGCTCTGGGCTGGATAATAAGCTCACTGAAGCTGCTTGTTTCGGACAAAATGTTCTTTATTCAGTGAGTCGGCAACATCAGACAGTTTCCATTTTGAGCTCGTATTGTTGACCTGGAAAGCTCTGTGCATCTGCACAGGTTGGGAGAGGCCAGTGTGATAGACAGCTCTGAAGATCATGCAGAAGGGAAAAAGGATGAAATTAAAGAGGGATGGGAGTTCAGGGAAAGTCCCAAGTCCAACAAGCAACTAATCTGACAGAATCCATGTAGCAGATGACTTGCTACACTTGTCCCACATAGTCTGATGTGACATTGGAAAGAATACTGAGATTTTTCTTCGGCTAGCACTGTTCTGGTCTATTCATCACCTTCAGCTTTTGGTCCAGAGTGCTCAGGTTTGTTGAAAGAGAAACTGTCACATGTTCTGTCCTTTGCTGCTGAAAGCAGGACTCCACTCAACCTTGGAAATGCAGTAACACTTCTGGGACAGCATGCTCAAGGGCCTCTGCTTCCAGACTTTCTAGCTGATGATTAAATGGGAGTGAACCACAATGGGAGCAATTTCCAAGAAAGACTTGCTATTAATTAGCAATGTATTCTTCATATGATGTCTGGTGATCATAGAGAAGCTTCAGAAAGTCAAAGACTCTTTAGGCTTATTCTAGAAACGCATCAGGGTTGTGATGGTAACTAGGTTCATAACTAAAGACAAGTATTTATTTTTAAACTTATTGCAAGTTCTTTCAAAAGTTTGTGAAAAGGAAATAATCCCATCTATTGGATCATCCAGAGTGGGTGAATAAACAGTTGTCTTTGCATCTTTTCTAAGTATTGGAGCATTGATTGTAAAGTTCTCCATTGATGGTCTTGACTAGCTAGAGTTTACAATTGCTTCCTTAGGAGCTGCTTTTCATTAAATAGCATGTCTTGTAGCAGCTATCCATTTATGGAGCATCAAAAAGGATGAAAAATGCTGCGGGTTATTACTGTCCCTGAATACCCTTTATTTATAGGACATTTGAGTCATTTTTGCAGTGGCGAGAGCAATGGTGAGTCTAACATGAACGTCAGAAGCAAAGCACACACTGTAAATATGGAAGCTGGCTGCTTCTTTGCCAGAAAGCTTTCCCAGAATTTTGTTGACATGACAAAATTTTATACATGCACACATATATGTTGACATCTATACAGAAGTGTGTGCATGTGTGTGTGCATATATGCCTCTTGATGCAATCCTATGCCTAATAAATCACTATGGCCCTATAAAATCCCAATTACTAATGTGTTTAAAATAAAATATGAATGTATATTTATAACGATGTGTAATATTTTATATAACACTCAAGAACAGATGTCCAGGGAGCAGCAAAATTTTAATTAAGGTTTTTCATTGCTTTTTCTAAAGAAGTCAAATCAAAGTCCCACTGAAAGACAGGAGTGAGACATTAAGAAAAACCCACACAGTGACAAATGTTTACATGTATTTTATAACTTACCCTGTACAGGACATCTGTGGCTCATCTAGTGTAAAAAAGCCAAGACTATCTGGTATGAGGCTTTTTTCTATGTATGTTTCTGTAATGATCATGCCATGAGTAGTGTGAAAAAAAGCTTTGGTGTCCTGAATTTCTCTTAGCATTTGCCACATAATTTATCAGCACTTTATAAAGAGGTAGTTTAGAGCCAAGAAAGCTACCTCAGACAGCACCAGCAAACTGTGTGTTGCTGAAGCCACCAGTGCTGGGCTAGAAGCCCGGCATCCCAGGGTAACACCATCTGGGAGGGTAAGGCCACATGCCAGGCAGAGGTGCAACAACTGCCTAGAAAGACAGATTCAAATGAGCTTTAAGTCGCAAGTGTGGGAGCTGGTAAGCGGGTGGCCGTGACACTATGGAGCGTGGTGTGGCTTGGACAGCTGGGAAATTGCCCAGTGCTATAGGCAAGATGTGCAGTGATGCCGTTTCTACACTCTTGTGGAAGCTGGGGTAATTGGTTTAAAGCAGACTACAAAAACATGGGCATAACATCAGGAATACCTCCGACCTCTGGGTTGACACATTTTGAAGCGTGTGTCTCAGCATCTATAACTCTGCTGACTAAGGTCCTCACAAGTTTTATTGAATTTAAACCATCTTCATACACAAGAAGGTCTCATGCCTGGTTTGCAAAGAGGTACCCAAAGTAGAAAAGATTCAGGTCATTGCCCAATGTCCCTGAGTGCACTGGACACGGGCTAATGCCTTCACCACAGTGCTGGCCTCTTGTCCCTGTGAGCTTACCAAGTCAGAACAGAGGTGGGAGACAGTGGACTCCTCTTGTACATGGAAAGGGAAATTTTCCTGAATTTAAAGGAATTACTGAGCTGGTCCTAGAGGCTGGAATAATGGTGTTTCCCAGAGATCAAACCTCCCCAGCATGCAGTGCTGGAGGCCGTGTTCAGGGTCCTTTCTGCATACTAGGACAATTCCCCTATCACTCTGACTCGGAAATATGTGATGGAGAGGTTATCTCCAGATCTTTGTCACCTTCTCCCCCACCCCATACTCAGAGTCTGGGAGCTCTCCTGATTCCATGTGGCTGGGGAAGCCCTGCGGGACTGTCACTGGAGACAGGACGCAGCAAAAGACAAACAACCAGACTGTTTCAGCGTGCCTTTTCCTTGTATATTGAAGCAGATCCAGATTGCCTCTGAGCCCGGCTCCCCAGGAGAGTCATCAGCCTGCTCAGAATAGAGAGATATAGCACAGGAATCATTTGTTTGCTGTCCTAGTGTGATGACTATTGCGTGCTATCAGGGAACCGTGCACTAGGTGATGTAAGTGCCTTCCTGTGAAGGATCTATTTCTTCACAGCCTGTCTCTTCTTGGGCTGAACAGCACTGAGATGGGTCAGATGCCACCGAGCTGGGCTGGCTCTGCAACTTCTCAGCCCTGATGGAAATGCATACAATAGATAACCTGACAGGCATCCCCATCTAATCTGCCCTGGTGGGAAAAGGATAATATTTTTCACTCTGCTGCGTTCACTCGAAGGCTTTTTTATGTAAACATTGATTTTGCCTGACTAATGTAAGTGGCCTAATTAGAGCCTGTTTCTGAATAGGTTTAGAATTGCTGGTCATTCTATGCTACTCATAAAGCAGCACTGTGTTAAAATATTCTGCTTGATTCATTTCATTCAGTATCTCAAAGGAAACTTCACAGAAAAAAATACTGTGAAATCAGTAGTAAGATGTTCACTCTTGATTCTAATTACTCTCCATGGTTATATTTAAGCATTATTAGATATGATTAAGTGCACGATCAGTAGACAGACCTGTTTTTATACCTAGCACTTAATATTCAGAGAAGGCTGTTGTGATGTGTACCTCAAAATGTGAGTAATGTGATGGAAATCAATTAACAGGTGAAAAAACATGCTGGTACATGAAACACTATTTGAAAAGGGCACTCTTCTTCCCTGGGATCTTACTCATTAAACAACAAAAGGAAACCCACACAGATGAAGGCTAAACCATTCATTTGGAAGTTTTTAATTTCTTCCCTAAAGGAAGATAAAGAATATTTTTAAAGTATATACTATCTACAGTGTTATAAATCCCTGGTTTTTGGCCTAAAACATTTGATTCTATAGTACATCCTATGTGCTAAATGCTCTGCAGGTAGGCGCTCTACTAATGCAAGGGAAGTTAACCGCACAAGAACTTGTCTGGGATGGGGAAGGTTGTTACTCATGTTTTACAGGTAGGAACCCTGCTGGACAAAGAAGTCGAGTGCTTTACTCAAGGTCTGGAAAATCTAAAGGTGGAAGCAGAGCACCAGTTCCCAAAGCAGAGATCTAGTAGAAATTTAAAGTGCAAACTACATAGTTCAGAAGCATGAGCCAGGAAAACTTGAGAGCTCTGCTAAGCTGTCTGAGGCACCAGAGCATTATGAAGATGTGCTGTGGGACATGCTCTTCAGGCTTTGGATGCCTCTGGCCTGTCACAAGGTCCCTGAAAGCCAGCCAACTGCCACCTTTAAGCCCATCACAGTGTCCTGAGAATATGGACAGCATCCACTTCCAGCACAACTAGTGTTGCAGCTGCAGTTTCCAGGATGGCTGCACCTCAGCAATATCCTCGTGGAGCTCAAAAAGAGCATTCATCGTGTGGCCTTTTTCAGTGAGAAAAGAAAATATGGACCCAGAAAATAAAGGAAACAGGATAGTCCTGTCACCATGATGGAGCCAAGGTTTTGAATGCAGAGATCATTGTCTGCACGGTTCTGGGCAAAGCAATCTTTTCCGCACACTGTTGTTTTAAGTGAGACTTTAAGTTTTGTTTTGTTTTGTTTTGTTTTTTTTAACTTCTGCAGTGTTTACACCTGTTCTGTGAAATAGGCTGTTTTATGAAATCGGCAACTTCTAGACTTGTGCACAACTGACTTCCTTTTCAAACTCCCCTCTACTACTTTTCCTCCTTCCTAACCTGGCAAGTTAAGTTTCTGAGAGAAGAGTGCACCTAACTCGTCACACTGCCAAGCAAGCCTTTATCTTAACTCCTAACAAGCTGACAAACACCTCCTGACATGCTATAGGTGTCATCACTTCCAGACCACTTTCCTCTTCTCATAATGTTCTTATTGCTCTTTCTTTTCTTTAGTCCGTGTTCTGCTGAGAGTTGCAGTCATTTCTCGTTGGTGCTGTTTTACCTGGAAATCAGCTTTACGGCACTTTTTCAACCAGTCTATCACTTCCACGATGCATGCAATAGACTGTGCATGTGTTGTAGTCTATTCAAACATGAACTGTGGCATTATGTCTGGATTTCCCAGACATTTGGCATCATGACAGGTTATCTGTGAATATTATTGTCTTTCAGGCAGAGTTATTATACCAAATCTAACAATTTACCAAAAATGAGTGACATCAGACATCATGGGGACTGTGATACACAGAGTAATACCACATCCATGGCGACCACATGTGTCTGCAAGCAATATGTTCGGTCTTGCCTGGTTATCACCTTAGGCTTTGAAGAAATCGTTGGTGCTGATGTGTTTAATGTTTGGAGAGAGAGAGGCTTGTAATTAATCTGGCAGAAGCAGGCCACGTTCATTCAATGGGGGAAAAAAAGTGGCCTTTTCCCATGCCTAGAAATGGGAATGCATGAAGAAAAGTTCATTCAACTGGACCTGCACATAAGCCAGCATCTCTCAATCATCATCTTGAGAGGGGGACACTAGATGTTCTGTGGCAAAATCTCTGCTTGTCCACCCCGATGTTCCATGCATTCATTTCTGCATCTTTTCCTCTGAGCCTTGCTGCTAGTTCTCCTCCCTGTGCAAGCAATGACTCCAAGACATACATTCCGTATTTGTGTGGCTACAAATTTTCAAGTGCATGATACTTAACAAAGCAAAAAAAATAATTAAAAAAAATTTGACGACAGATGGTCTAATAGGACAAAGCTGAATTCGAGGATTAACCAGACCATAATAAAAGCTGTCATTACAGGTTGTCATCATTGGTGAGTTATTTATTAGCTCTAAACAAACAGTGTTCCCTTCAGATACCAAATGTCAAATGTTTTAATATGTAGAAAGCAAGTCTTCCTCTTCCAGCTGCTCCCATTTCATCCTGCCAGCTGTACTGTCTCATCTTCTAAGACCTGCCAAAGAGCCTAACATTAACATACCTTATTATGCACATTATTTTGCCAAAAGAGGCCAGATGAGGCCAAATCATTCTGATAATAAGCCCTGCTGTCATTAAATACTATTATGCATGCTATTGTTGATCCTAAAACCTTTGTGGAATATTAATGAGAGCATCCTCGGCATTTGCTGAATATATTCTGGAGTAAATGGGTTTGGCATTTACTAGATCTGTTCACAGTCCAAAGGGATCTGTTACTATATTGGTCACTTCTGTAACTGAGGAAAAAAATAGGAATTGGCTGGTATGCAAAAGATTTCCAATTCTTGGAAGATTTCTTTCTCCTTTAAAAACCATGCAGCTAAAGAAATAATAGTTCAGGGGGGGTTGATTTGGATCCTTAGAAGAAAAGAAAGGGAAGACAAAGGAGGGAATTGCCTGAGGATGATCCAAATGTTTTATCTTTTTTTTAAAAAAAACCCTTTTTTAAGGTCAGTTTGAAATGAAAATGTCATTGTGAAATGAGAAGCTGAAAATGCTGTTGTGATAACAGAAACTGAAACATTTTAAATTCTCTGAACGTTTTTTTCTCCTATTTTTAAAAAACTGAAACAATGTATTATACTTTGACCTGAAGTTGTGAATAGCTTTGGTTAACCTAGAACTACATTTTTCTGTGATTTTATTGCTTGGGAAAAAAATGGTCACCTGCTCTAAGTGTTCTAACTTTCAGGTCAGAGTACTTGACATTTATCTTGATGTTTTAAAGTTCCTTTGACCCAAGGTTTCAGCTGTTATTGGAATCTTCTGATTTGTTTTCTTAAGTTATTTATACTTTAAAAAATCAATTGTTTTTCCTTTTCCAGTCAATTTTCTGCAAATCTTTTGACAGTTTTAATGTAGCATGATTTCAACATGTCAGTAACACACAAAAATGGTGGAAAAAATTACCATAAGCTCTCAATTGTAACATGACCATAAATTCAAGCCTTATATCTGTTACGGGTGGCCCCTTCTCAGATATCTAAAGGTTAAAGTCTCACTTTCTGTGATTAACTAGTCAGAATCTCAGCCAGCTGCACACCCTTTACCAGGGACCAGCGAAAGCAGAGGCAGAAGGTTATTGCAGTCATTTTTTTACTGTGCCACAGAGAGGGAGTAAAAATGAACACCCAAAAGGGAAATATTTTCTACTCATAACATCTGTCTGGAAAGAGATTACACGCCTGCTGAAAAGAGAGATTCTGCCCCTAGAGGTGCAAAATCTTATTGTTTTAAGATTTTAGTGTTTGCTTTCTCTCCTCACAAAGAAAGTCAAAAAAAAAAAAAAAAAGTGGGAAAAAAAGATAGGGGGTCTGTACACCTGGGTGCTCTGTCTGTCAGACATCCGAGGGTTTTGCTCTGGCCCTGCAGTGACCTGGGAGTTGCGTTGCAGGTGACAGGCTGCCCTTCCAAGCAGTGAGGACAGTGAGGGCTTTGCAGGGAAGTTTGCTGGGGCACAGCATTCCCAACATGTCCATGTACAGCTGGCCCATGCTGGGGTAGCCCATGCAATCTGGAAGGTGGAGCTCCCCCAATAGCACTGGCCAGGGACTTTGAAGGAAAACGGGTTGGGAGCAAAAGGTGTGACTTTACAGACTGGTGTAAATTTCTGTACCTCATCTGGCATGCGACCACTCAAAGTTCAGCTCAAATGCCAAAAACATAGACCCTGAGCAACATACCTATTCTTCTTACATGCACTCTATTACTGTATGGTTTTGACAGCAGCTGGTTTTGGTGTATTTGGTTCAGATTTCTCCGCTTTCAGTACTTGAGCACCCACCACTATGGAAAGTAACTTAACATATTTTCCATGACTCTTTTGTCAAGCTGTCACTTTAAGTAATTTATTTCAGTTCATGCAGAGACTGCCCTTCCCAGAAGCTATGCCTGTGGGTGTTTCTGGACTATAATATTGACCTAATATGCAGAATTGAACAAGTCAAAGTACATCTCTCCACTTCATGATCTCTTTCACATTCAAGGGCATTGTGAATGGGACAAAACTTGCAGATATATAGGGTGGAACCACAAAGGGGTTTTTAAGAGTCTCAATGACCATGCAACTGCCTGCTGCCATGATATTGGAGTACCAAATGGCCCTATGAAACATCTGCTTGCCATTGCTCTGCTTTGGAATGCTGAGGGTCTTAATCATACTTTACTGCAAGTCTTTCCACATGTGTGCTTATATGCTTAGTATAAGTGTGGTTATTCATATATTATCGTGGCAGAAAAAGTAAAATCTAGTATTTTTCTTTTCTCATATAAACCCCTCTGCAGTCTGGTCTTCATTCAGGACCCGTTTTGACAGGAGGTAGCTCTTTTTAATCAAGTTTTTACTGCACTTATTTCACCATCACTTGCATCACCTGGGAAAGCTGTGATGCCTCCTCGAAGCACGTGACCACAGCAGTTGAAGGTGATGGGAGAGTGGAAAGGGAGTTTTATGAGCTGAACATGTGGGAGGCCCACACTGGTGGGAGAAGGAGCTTTCCAAGTACAACATCTGCGAATTGTGATGGGAGAGGGGTGAGGGACCTGCTCTTCCCTCTCCAAGACCCTGGCTGCTGCTGGGACATCTGGCTGCACTACGCGGCGGGGTGGGTATGGCCTGCAGACAGAGCAGACTGCGGGGCTGCGTGGGGCAGAGCTAGCACTGTAACTAGAACCCCCTTCCAGCAGACCCCCAGATGTGGGGCTTAGTCCATGTGAGGCTCATCTGCTTTTTAGCTCCTTCATGGCCCATTGCTGCCACAGACAGGTTCTCTAGTACTCAGAGGAGCTTGGCTGCAGGTAGCTCAGGTGGATGTGCAATAGCTGTAGAGCAGTATAGGTGCAACTCTTGTTTTGGAAGGTCTGTGATCTCCCCACCCCTCTGTGGGGCAAGGAGGTGTGATGAAACCCCTAACTTGTGGGAGGTGCTGCAGGAGCCAAATGCAGGACCATATAATGCAGTACCTCAAGACTGGGGCTGCTGGTGCAGCTAAGGAGCTGTGACTAGCCGAGCAGCCTGCCATCCTGGCGTTCCCTGCCACTTTCACCCAGAGCAGCTTTCACCCAGAGACTCCAGGGTTGTCCTGCTGGTGCCCTCGTGGCCAGCCCAGAAAATCTGACCTGAGCCACTGTGTGTCCCCACTTCCTGGGTAGGGAGATCCCTGGAAAGGATGTGACTCCACTTTGCAGGTAGTTGCTGTCTCTCCAAGCTTTGAAACTTGTTAGTGATGCAGCAGCTCTGTGCAGGGGTACTGGCAGTGCCTGGGTGCATACATAAGAGTAGGACTCTCCCACACATGTGTAGCTTTGCAGACTATCCAAAGGGAGATAGATAAACGAGTTTCTCAGAGTGGCAATTTCTTCCCCAGCTGCTGGTGGGCCCAAAAGAAGCTGAGAAAACAGCCAGGGAGAAGAAGGTGGGAGAAGGGAAGCAGGAGGTAGATGCCAGGACTGCAGAGCTAACTCTGGAGGGAACTGTTTTGGAGGAGCTCCTTTACCAGTGCAGTAGTGTCTGGATTTGGGAAATGGACCTGCAAGGTCAGAAGAGAGGAACACTGGGTGTCCAGGGTGACTGCAGCAGCTGGAGTGAGAAAGATCTTTCCTAGAGCTTTGTGGGGAGCACAGTCCCAACAGGCAGAGGCCAAGCACCCATAGGCAAGCCCCCATTCCCTTAGAGAAATACTGAAGGTGCTTTAGGAAAATGGTATGGCAGTATGTTAAGTGCTTTGTGAAAGTCCCCTGAAGATCAAAATTTTGCAAGACTCAGAACAAGTGTCTCAATTTCAGACTAGAAGAGAAAATAATGAGTCATGCTATTTCTGATTCATGTCATACTGTTCTCCATTCACTAGCTAATTTTTTAAAAATTTTATTTTAATTGCATTCTTCTTTCATAACATCTTGGATTGTAATGTAGGTATTGCAGCCATACCATGAGATGCTTACCTTTATATGCATAAAAATGAGCTCTTGCTCATACAATAAGCAAAATTTGCTGGTTTGGTCTAGATATTTAATTTCAATCAACAATTTAAGATTAAAAGATTGAAAATATAATCTTGCTTCCAATCAGCCATAAGACTTGTAATTGAAACTGACACATCATTTTGGTTGACATTTGAAGTTTTGGTTACAAATACAGCGTTTTCATGATCATGTTTAGGAAAAAAAACATTTTTTGATTAAGTTTCTTTTGTATGTCAGTGTGACTGGCAGATCATTTCTTTCTTTCTCGGTAGTTAATAAAACTGAAAGGAGTAATCAGCCACCTAAAAACTGTTATAAAAATTTGCGTTTTGCTTCTGTTTCTAATAACAACAGTCAACCAACTTAATGAAAACTTTTCAGCTTGCACCCTTTGGATTCATGATCTTCAATATATTTTTACGATCAGGCCTCAAAACAAAGTTGTTCAGAGGAAGCTGGGGAATTCTTCTTGTCTTCAAAATCAGCCAGAAAGATCAGATCACACATCTCTCAGAGACAGAAGTGTTGTACATACAGAGCGTCAGTATGGTGCAAAGCAGCATTCTTTTTGTTAATCCAGTCTTTCTGCTCAAAGAGAAAATTTGGGTGTGGACACTTTCAGGACCATTTTGCAGAAGCTGAGCAATGGCATTAGAATTGTGTGACAAGCTGGAAAAAATGAGGATAAGGATTTCTAAACTTCAGCTATCTTGCAGTCTAAAAAAATCCCACCATCAACATGGCACCTGCATTTTTTCAACAGGCAAATGGCTACAGATTATAACATACTTTACCAATGCATAGGACATGTGCTATTCCCCAGCTGTTGTAAAATGTATACCCCAGCTTTCAGAAAACGATTTGTGGAAAGCCCATGGTAAAATAAAACCAACAACTTCTAAGGTAACATCTTCTGTCACCAAAAAGAAATAAACACAGAGCACATGCCTAAAATCAGAGTCAGAAAAAAGGACCAAAGTGTTTTTAGATTGTCTGGGTTCCCAGCCTATGTAAGGGAATGACTTTAATTAAATTTAGCCAAGCCTCAGCCATTCTTTCTGTGGTTGACTTCAGTTGTACATCTCACTTCTTTGAACAGCTCTTCTCAATTGCACACAGGCAGCTTTGTTTATAGCGCAGAGAAGGATCAAATGGTTTCCACTGGAGCGGGGGAAGGGAGAGGAAAGGAAGGCATTTTCTTCTCAGTGATCCTTGCCTACAGAGGAAGCTTTATAACTTCACAAGAGAGGGTACAACATGTTCAGCATATGTCAGTCTTTCCTCCCAGTAAGAGAGATGAATCACCTGTTTTCTCTAGAAGGGAGATGTTTAAATCCTCTCTGTTCATTAGGAATAGGAAACAGCTTTCTTATTATAATGCATATTAGTAATAATCCCAGCAAGAATAGTAGCATATGCAGTTGATGCTTCAGATTGACCACTGATGCTGGCATAAGAGATCTTGAGGAAAGGCCTGTTTTTCATGAAAAATGCGAAGTACAGTGTTTGGCGTTCCAGTAATTCAAGGCCTAGGGTAGGAAGCCTGGTTCATTCTGCACTGGGTCACACGTCCTCCCCGAGGGCACTAACGAGGTGGCTGGGAGTCCACTGCAGACTCTGGAAGAGGAACTCTGTCACCTCAGAGAAACAATCTGGATCATAAACACATAAAATTAGGGCCTGGAGAGGAGTAAGACAGGCAACACCTCTTCCAGGGAAGTGGGCTTTAAAAAACACCTACAGCAAAACATATATTTGTGGACTTCATTCCAACCTGGTTCAAGAAGGCATTTCAATACAGTGTAATAGCAACAATTCATGGGCTTAAGTCCTTGCTAAAAGCCAAGGTTCTGTCAGAAACTCCCCAGAATAAGTGTGGTTTGCAAATCAGGCTGCAGAGTTAAGGAAAACATTGCCGTGTAACCTCAAGAAGGGCTATGGAGGCTCTACTGTAAATCTGATATTTGCAATTATTTCTGTGATGACAATACCCACCAGCCTTACCTGGGGTGTATTTGTGCTGAGGATGCTGAAAACAGAAGCTAAGAAGATACTCCTCACTCCAGATAGTTTGCAAGATGAGTGTAAGTCAAGCCAGTGAAGGGCAGATAGACCCCAAGGAAACCACAATATTGTGTCAACCTGAAATTATTTGTCTGGTGGATGGTTTGATTCTTTACGCAATTTGTTGATTCTAACAAATTGCAAATATTTTAGAAGGCTACATACATCATGCTGTGATAGACTCAGGAATTCCTCTAAGCTCATTTTACTGTTTGCTTTGAATCTACTTCTTTTAAAATTGTCATATAAAGAGGAATATAATTCTTCTCTTGTTTGGCAAAAGCAGAAAGAAGGTCTGCTTTGAAAAAGCCAAATGTTTTAAAATGTTTTTGCAATCAGCCTTTCTTGGTTGTTCGAATTGATCAGTCATGTGGGGGCAAATGTCCCACTTATGCAGACAGTCATGCCTGCACTGAGGTGAAGAACACATAACCCAGGGTGGGTCAGACCCCTCACAGCACAGGTTTGTCATTAATTTTTGTGTGAACAAGACATAAAAACTAGCCAAAAAGCACCCTGTGAACTCAATATCACAGTTTGCTTCTGATCATGGGGCAGGGCAAGAAGTGGGGAGTTGAGTGCGAAAGAGAAATTGTTGCTCTAAACTCAGATTGAACTGAAATAGTTCAACAAATGAAAATTAGTAAAGTATCAGGGGATTTAAAGTATGGAAGGGTTTATCTGGGAAGCAAGTAGTTAGAGCAAACTTTAAGACAGACCCTTGAATTCTTTACATTTATGATTTAAAGTGCCTCTTACTGTCTCTAACCCCCGATCCCTGGAAGCAGAGATGGTTTGCTGGCAAAGGAGCACATTTTACCAACACTGTTCTGTGTATGCCTTCCCTAAACATCTGTGAATAGGCATTCCTGGCAAGGTGAGCTAGTGGAGAGCCTGTATGTATGGATGTGCAGCTGCCCTTCTGCCCCATCCCAGGAACATGAACATGGTGGTGTCAGAACAGTCCTTCCAATCATACTGATTTTGTATATTAAAAGTCTATCCATTTGCTCTGATAGCTTTTCTCTTGTTCATTTAATGTTAATTAGACTGAAAACCTTCCTCAACTCTCAAAGTATTTCACTGTGCTGAGAAAAAAAGGCAGGTAGACACCACTTAGAATCAAGATCCTGATGCATTTGTAGCCATCTGTAGCACATACTGTTCATGTCAGCAACTTCTTATAATATCTACTAATCATTTTAATCCTTTGTAAAGTATGCAAGGGAGTATCATGCACATAATGTATGACCTAGATTGTTAAAAGTGTTAGGAACTGTGTTTCAATAGCTCTAAGATCTTAGGAAATCCATTTCCTACAAGCAGAAGAAAATAAATCTTTCCCCTGACTAATTCCATCGTGTACCTATGCCTGTCACTGAAACACTCCCTGTGCTGCCTTGGCCTGAAAACTGTAGGTAGCAAATATCTTGCAGCACCTTAAAACCTGTTTAAAGTTCTTCAGTGGTATAGAAATATTCCTTATTGATTTATACAAAGTAAACATTCTAGCTGGTGTCAGAATAATTCGGAGGATTATTCTAATTTTAAAAATATTTCTTTTTGAAGTTGAAAAGTTTAATTGTAGCCCCAAGCACAACAGTTGTGGAAAGGCCTGAGGCTGACACTGTACTGCCTTTGGATCTTAGATAGCCTATTTTATACACACGATGTTTTCCTTTCTCCAAGTTGGAGAGCTAAAGCTATGCAAGTCTATTTTGGAATTAAATAAAACATTTTGATTTTACAGCCTGACATTTTATGGGCATTTAGATAAATGCATAGGCAGCACTACAGATTAATACATTTACTATCAGCCTGGATATTTTACCTTTAAAAAGGAATCTGGCTGAAAGAGCTGGAGAGTCTACTTCAGTGAGATCTCTCTGGTTGCTGACTAGACAGTATTTAAAGAAGCTGTGGTGCATAATTCAGTGAGGACAGGATAACCTCACCCTTCTGACCTGTATTTATTCCCTCCATAAAACACACCCTAATGTTCAGGTCCCTGAACAACTGCTAAGCACATAATGGCTGCTCTGTTTGCCTACAAAGTCACTGCCCTCTGCACTTCCAATTTACACTTTATAAAGTGCCGCAGCACAGCGACTCATAAAACCCAGTTTTAGTGAAATTTGGGGTGGGAGGGAGTTAAGCCTCAAGCACCATCGAGCTATTGTGCTTGGCCCATGCGCTGGGGTTTGTTGCAGGGAAGGTGCCCCCCTGAGGAGGACAGGACACCCCACGGACCCTGGGTGCTGGGGCCAGCAGAATGCCAGGCTGCAGTGGGAAGCCTGGTTGTCTGCACAGCTGCTTTGAGGGGGATGAGACATCATCTGTAGTCAGTGGTTTCTCCACTGGCATGCCTTTGTGGAGAGGGCGTCAGATTTGGTCTTTTTGCTGCCACCTCTGCGGTTGCTGCTGCAGCCCTCCCCTGTCATGGCAGCTGGGATGGCCTGAAGGGGCCTCCACTGCTGCGCTGTGGTGCCTGGACCCGGCTCCCTCCCCACCTGCCTTCCACCACTGCTGGCTCCATTGGAGCCGAACGTGCTTCCTTGAAACCAAGATGACTTGTTTTGTCCTCGTCTGCAGGAAAACCCAGTTTCACCCCTGGGGTGTGAGAGCTTCCCCAGGGGCTGTCCACCCCAAGCAGGCTGAGAGCCAAGCCAGCTCATCAGCCCCATGTGGGTGCCCATGGCCCCGCTGCCACCCCAGCTGGCTCCGAGCTCATGGTGGGCAAGCATGCCCGCTCTGTGGGGAGGAGCAGGGAAAAAACTCCTGGGCACTCCCTCCTTCAGGGCGAAGGATGTGGGGCCAGCAAAGCCACCATGCCCAGTCTGCCATTGCCTGTCACAGCAGAGGTTACCTGCCAGCTGTGTTCAGGGAAGGGGACAGGCCTGCCCCTTTCTTTCCCCATGGCCAGGCACTCAGCCCCACAGTCTTGGGGGCAGGCGCAGGGAGAAGCAGCACAGGGGCAAAGCCGACGAAAGAAGGCGCCTTGCTGGGTGGGTTAGTTGTGTGCTGCCTGGATGCAGATTTTCTACCTCCCTGAGCTGGAGTCAAAGTACTGCCAGCCAGAGTGGCTGGAGAGGCAGCCTCATAGCACTGGGGGCCATGCAGCTGCACAGAGTGGTGACGAGCTCCTTTCTACCCAGACAGGGGCACACAGCTCACACAGTCACTTTAAAGGTGTGTGCCAGTGGACTGGGGGCATTGTTACACACTGCATTGTGTCCCTGAAAGACCTAATAACAGAAACGGGCAATTACGTAGGCTTCAAATGGCTCCCAGGCTTCCTTGGAGCCATTTGAAATGAAAATGTTGGCTTAAGCTAGCTGGATTCATAATTGATTTTTTTTTTTTGTTTAATGAAGCGTTTGTGTCTCCCCTGCCAGGGTCTGGAGCCTGGTCCAGAACAATCCCCTGTGTTGGGCTCCCAGTCCCTGGGGAAGCCCCTTCCTGGCTGCCCACAGGGACAGAGCAGCCGGCAGGCTGGCACAGCACCGTGTCATGCACGGCTGGCCTCGCTGCGCAGGCAGAAAAGGGCTGGGGGGTCAAGCAGAATATGTCAGTTCTCGGAATTGTCTCTACTGAGGCTATTGCTGTTTTCCAGGCACTGAACTCATGGACGAAAGGCCAGGAGCAGATCACTGCTGTGCCTGTGCCACAGTCAAAGGTGGCCTGTATCTGACCTGCTACAAAACCGCATCCTGAGCCAATTTTACGCTAACCTGCCAGTCAACTCGCCTTTCCATTTCACAGGAAACCCTGAAATTTAAAAACGAGTTTTCATTACAGATCAATACTCAACTTTGAATTTCATAACTGCCGGTGAATTTAGGTTGCTTAAAGATCTTTTTCAGAATTAATTTTGAGTCCATCTACGTAGCGCAGTCAACATGATTTCCATCTTTTATTACCAGGAAGAGTCTCAGATGTATTCATTTAATGCTGGTCTGTTTGTTTAAAAAGTCACAGTTTGACTCCTTCGATCACATTTCCTTTTCATGCAAAATTCATGGCATAATATTTTAAAACTCTGCATTATACCCTAATGTGTGATTCTCTGCAAATGAGAACTCACACATTTCAATGTATAGGTAGTATTTTTGTGTATGGAAAATCGCTTGAATTCCCTACAGAAAGTTTTCAGATTTAACATTTATACTTACTGTCTGTGGAGATAATACTTCGGGAACAGAATATTCTGTAATGTGTTATAGGGATGTGGTCTTAAGTCCTTACTCAGACAGAACTGCTGCTGATTGCAGAGTCTGGTTGTAGACAAGCAACAAGTATAAAACACAGAAACCACATTCTCAAAAATGTGCAAGCAGTTCAACGGGAATTATTAGGATTTACTGCATGCATTTGCTCAAGCTGATAAAGGGCTGCATTTTCAAACTCAACTTTAAGTGCCAAAATCTTTTGTGTCTACTAATTCACTTTGTATGTACACACCAACATTTATATAGTGTTGTAATTTCTCCTGCCTGCTATAAATCTCTTTAGAAGGGATCAAGTTATACACACTGAGAATACACAAAGCATATTGAAATCTTGGCCCCGCTAAAATGAGTGGGAGTCTTGCCTCTGGCTTCTGTAAGTCCAAGATTTTACCCACGAAGTTTAAAGAACAAGAGGATTTCTCTAGGCTTAAAAGTGTTTTTCTTCTCCTTACTGGCATTCAGAGTTATACTGCACTTTTTTTTTTTTTTTTTAACATGATATTGCATTGCTTCAATAGGAAGAAAAAGCAGTGCTCTAAAGTGAAAGAGAACAGTGCCTAGTCTACTAATGAACTGTAATTATCCTTTTATTCAATAGAAATTGCACTTAGCCCTGAGCAATGGGTTGCTGATTCTGAGAAGAAGCAGGTTCTGGGCAAATTTTGTACATTAGTACATGCAGAGCAATACTTATATGTACATGTAGACCCACAAAAAATGGCTTTCCAGTACCTATCACCTAATTAATCTGACTTTTAGAGCAGCAGGACAAAACTACAATAAAAATTATGATAATTTAGCTTTCCCACAAATTCCTTTCAGTCTGCTGATTGTGTATTTCTGTCCATTTTTCCCTGTATTCAACACAAATGACCAGACTTGAAGATTCCTTATGTCAGTCCTCACCTTGGGAAGATGTTGAGGTAAATCCTGGATTAGACATCTTTGTCATCTGTGTTCAGCTAAAAACCATCCAGGAAGATCACTCAACATAACTAATTTCTGTTATGCTCATCCTGAATTCTTGTTACATGTCTAAATAATTGTATTTACTCTAGGAATACATCTTCAACAGAAATTCAGTTTAATTATTACAAAATTATGCTGTCTGTCTGGGTACAAAAGTCTCTGACTCGAGTTAGTCAGACTTGCAGATTGAATTAGTTGTCTTATCTTGAATGAGAGGCTAAAACAAGGTCAGATCTAAATTCTGTCGAGTTTAGGAATCCACTGGCTTTGCTGTGGTGGTAGAGGCCAGACCACAAAGTGCCATTTGGTCTCTGATTCACTTTTACAGGCCCAGTTTCCCTGATGGGCCTGAGTGAAATGCAACTTCTTCCCCAGTTGCTAGAGAGCTAGTGTGGAGCCACCCAGCTCAGTGTGGGACCTTGCAGCTGTGCTTCTGGGGCTCTGGTAAGACCCAGTGGAGATCCCTGTGCTCATATTGCATTGGAGATACATAACCGCACACCAGAGGAAGCCATGGCTTCATTTTGGGGAGTATATAAAACAAATGGAGTCTTGGCTGGCTAAGATCTGTGCTACTTACATCAGAGCAGAATTTGGCCTTTCCTGTTCCAGGTGTCCACATTCCATCAAATCCCTTGTTCTGTCACTAAAAATCCCTTGCTGCCAATCCAGATAGGTGCACTGCAGTCACAGTCATATTAATTTTGTTGCTAGTCCACTCATACCTACTGCACCGAAAGTAGTATTTCTAAGACCCTAAGTGGCCTCAGGAGTAATTTTTCTTGGAGGCAGTGACTTTATTGTCTCCTTTCAAAGAGATCTCCATAGTCCCTGTTACTCATAAAAGTGTCTGAAAACATTACCAGGTAGGGATGATCTGGATGGATTTTGAAGAAGGTTTTTATCTACTTCAGACCCTTTGTCAGAGTGTCAGCAGAAAGGCCTTGCTGTGCCAGTGAAGATCAGTCCTCTTTCCTCCTTGTGGAAGAATGCTTTCTGTTACAGATAAGACACACATCACACATCGACAAAGTGGTGTGCTTCCTATTTTATTCCCTTTCTCCTAGAATTAACTCTCACAGAGAGGCTGCAACTACTTTAAAGGCTAGCCACTGCAGCACCGTGACTTCCCAAGGCTGCGTGCTCTGAAATTGAAGGAACTATTCATTTGCTTATGATCAGCCCAATCTAAATGGGAACTTGATTACTTACGGAGTTCTTAAAATAACCCTCTTTACTTGCATTCCCTTTGCCTGCAGAGATCTATTGGACCCGTATGCAGCACTGATTGGTTTTAAGTTTCCATTCTGTTTTTAAGAACAGGAGGTTTCACATGCCTAAAACTACCTCTTTCCTCTCCCTGCTTTCATTAAACCAACTGACAATTGATATGTTTGACTTTGTCAATTTTTTAAGAAATATCATGAAGTTCACAGCAGGTTTATGTGGAAAGACTCTCCTTTCCTCAGACATCCACTGGACCAAAGCCATGTCAAAAGTTTCCTGTAAGGAAGACATAACTAGAAAGGAGAGAGGAATTTTTCAATGACCCCTTCTGCATTAAAAGCAGCTTCATAGCGCTGCTGGCTCTGCCAGCTTGCTGAGCTAGAGTCTGCAAGGTCACAGCTGTAACAGGCTTGAAACGACTTCCACAGGGGGCTGGATGCAGCTGTTGTGTGGCTAGAGAGCAGGGGGCACTCAGGAGTTACATGGCTGCTACCACATCACACAGTTGAGAGCACATGTGTGGTAAAAGACGTGGCTAATGGGACACAGTCGGACACTCCTATTCAGTAAATCTTCCCCTGCTTGACTTCGTACACACCCTTTCTGTCCTGTAAGCATGTGTAGCAATGATTCGCTGAACTGAGGATATGAGCCTGGATTTCATCCCTGCTCCGAATGTTGCCTGATGTGCAGCTGCATCCTACCATGAGTCATTTACCCTGTGTGCAGGTTCGCTCCAGAGACCATTAGAGTCAATGGGAGACTTTCCAGCAATGTCTATGAGCTTTCAATCAGCCCCAGGGTGAAAAGCAGAACTTGTGACCTGAGGGTGTTGTCTCTGCTGGCGATGGCCACGTCAGCACAGAAAAAAATACCTCATTGCCTTACTCCAGTGGGCAACTGACTGCAGAACTGTGAAAGAGGAGGCCACAGCTTTGTGTAGGACATCTGAACATTGCATTTTGTGCGTTGGCTCAGTCTTAAAGCACAGTCGTGTCTGAAGATTAACACCGGTTTCCAGCCAGCTAAGCAAAGAACAAACCTTTCCTCTGAATGACCTCCTCAGACTGGTATTTGAATCACACTGGGAAAAAAATTGCCAGTTAAAATTTGCAGGGGAAAATGAAAATAAAAGTGTAATGTAATGTATGTGCTGACTGGACTTATTCCTCCTTGAGTTTTCATCGTGGGAGTTGGCAGCTCAGTGCAACTCACAGCCTAGCAGTGCCTGGAGAGTCTGTATGCTGCACGTGCTATAGGAGCTAGCTTGGCAAAAGCAGTAGCACATTGGAGACTGAGATTTTCTTGGCTGCCCCTCCACTGTATGCAGCTCAACACTTGATTATGGTTGTTCTACCTTTAGTGTGTTATTGTTTCACAATGCTCCCTGTAACAGCCTATTTTGGACCTTGGTGTGTAGGCTCTCTTTGAAGCATCTGTGCTCCTCCAGCAGAAAGCACATGCTTAGTCTCCTCTGACTCACTTTCTAAGCCTCATGGCTTGTGAGCAGCAAACGAGGTGGAATCCCAGATCTCTTGGCCGGTTTAAATGGGCGGTGTCCTGCTAGGCAGCAGAATCCTAGCAACTTTGGGATGAAGCAACATGAAGCAGGATACACAGTGTGCTCCTAGCTGTGGCATGTGGGAACAGCTGATATCACCTTCCCCAGGATGGGATTTAGTCACCCACAATAGGTACAAAGCACTCGGAGAAATACACTGTAAACAACCACTAAGGCTCAGAGATAGCAAGTGCATGGAGCTTTAGCACTTGAATGAGAGTATGTTCTTGTCTCTCCCACGGTAAATGTATGAGTTTCCATAAGGCCAAATGCTGGGGGCTGCCCTTGGGCCACAACAACCCCCAGCAGCGCTACAGGCTTGGGGAGGAGTGGCTGGAGAGCTGCCAGTCAGAGAGGGATCTGGGGGTGTTAATTGACAGCTGGCTGAACAGGAGCCAGCAGTGTGCCCAGGTGGCCAAGAAGGCCAATGGCATCCTGGCTTGTGTCAGCAATAGCGTGGCCAGCAGGGACAGGGAAGGGACCTGACCCCTGTACTCAGCACTGCGCCCCTCTATTCCTGTGTTCAGTTTTGGGCCCCTCACTACAAAAAGGACATTGAATGACTCGAGCGTGTCCAGAGAAGGGCAACGGAGCTGGTGCAGGGTCTGGAGCACAGGTCGTACGGGGAGCGGCTGAGGGAACTGGGGGTGTTTAGTCTGGAGAAGAGGAGGCTGAGGGGAGACCTCATCGCCCTCTACAGCTCCCTGAAAGGAGGGTGCAGAGACCTGTAGATGAGCCTCTTTAATCAGGTAATAAGAGATAGGAGAAGAGGTAATGGCCTCAAGTTGCACCAGGGAAGGTTTAGACTAGATATTAGGAAGCATTTATTTCCAGAAGGGGTTGTTAGGCTTTGGAATGGGCTGCCCAGGGAGGTGGTGGAGTCCCCATCCCTGGAGGTGTTTAAGAGTCGGGTCGACATAGCGCTGAGGGATCTGGTGTAGTTGGGAACTGTCAGTATTAGGTTAATGGTTGGACTGGATGATCTTCAAGGTCTTTTCCAACTTAGACAATTCTGTGATTCTGTAAAAAAGCGCAGGTCAGGGAGTCAGCCAGCCAGCTTCCCTCCATGGTGCAGGACTGTGGCAAATGGGGAGGCACAGAGGTGTTGAATGCTCTGGTGGCAGCTACACAGCCCTTGTTGCCAGATGAAAAGGGTAGAGAGTCCTGTGGTGACGAGGAACAGCATGGTGCTGAAAGCTCTGGTTTTAGGAAGGCCAGGGTCACCACAGGACTAAGGTCCCAGCTGCTTCAGATTGCATCAGGCTGGAATTTAGCAAGCATATATGACAAAACAAAGCATTCACATTTGCAAAGTATTAAGTGGTATCTTCAATGCAGGACTTGGCTTTGCTTTTAATTGCCATCACAGCTTTGTTTTATAGGGCTCTGAAGCATGGGTGTGGGTTGCTTTTGAGGGTCCAGCTTCTATGGTGTTTGAAATGTTATAAATCTTCCAGTTGTCAAGCAGCAGTCCAATTCCTCCAGTGTATGATGCATTAATTCCTTTTTACTTCTTCATCCTTGTGTACCTATACATCTGGCTGAGCAGAGAGTAAATTTCCACATCAAGAGTACACAAAAGCCTATCATTACATGCCTGTGGAGATGACACAAGTGCATCATTGCTATGCCAACAGTGTCAGTGCAAATGCACAGGGACAGTACAGTGGACGGGGGACTGCTTAAAGGACACAGAAATATATTTTCAGGGGCATAGAAGGTTGAGATCTTTGAACTCTCTGAGATTCAGGCATTGTGGCATAAAAAAAAGAGCATGGGAAGAGCTACAGACTGAGGCAAAAAATCCAGTTACCATTATTTCTGCTCATAGAGGATTGAGAGGAGCTGGTTTGCCTTGTTCCTACTGAAGCATGCTCAGATCCAGAGCAGAGGAAGGGGCTTTGAGGCCCCCAAGCAAGAAGCAGTGTGGGAGGTGCAGCAAAGGAGATTTCCCTTGCTCTGGCTAGAGCCTGCTGTAGCTAGTACATGGTTGTTTGCCCTGGACTTTGGTGGGAATTTCAGTGGCTGAACTGTAGAAACCAGTAAAGTCTTGTTCAGCCTCAAGTAGTAGGCTTTCAACTCACTGATGTTTTGTGGCGATACCATTTCTTCTCCAGATCAGCCTCCAGGATTGCATTGCTGTTGCTGCTGAAAATATTATTTTCCCAAAAACTAACATCAGGGGTCAGAATGGATTTCTTAACATCCAAACCAAGATCCCCAGTTAACTCAAGAAACCCCCCTCATTTAAAAAAAACCATTTAATCCCATCTTTTCATATGCCAAAAGATTTCAAATAAAATTGTCAGTGTGAACCTGTTCTTTCATATTAGCTGGAGACAGCATTGAGGCAATCTATTATATTTAATAGGTAGAAACTAAGTCAAAACTACTCAAAAGCTGTTCTCCCTCCATCTGGGAGAACCTCACTGAGAAATCTGTTTAGATGTCTGAATGGTGCATCCCCAGTAATTTCTTCTTTCCATTGGGAGAACAATTCCAGTTCAGATTGGAAATTCCTTATATGAAGAGGAAAGCACTTTACAGGCTTCTTGTGAAACCCACAGCTTGTCTGTATTTCCCACTTCAGCTTGTAACCAATTTACAGCTGGAAGGGCTGAGAGCTAAAACCCAGGTAATTCAGCAAGCAATTAAAACCAACTCAATTCCAGTGCTAAACGACTTGCAAAAGCAGGTTACTGTAGCTCCACTGAGTAGTGCGTGTAGATTTTTATGCCCAGGGGAACATCACTGAGGTAATTGCCTTTCCATTTAGAATAAATACGTTTTACTCTTCTCTGCCCAACTTGGTATTTTTAAAATAACCATCTCCATTAATGTGAGAAAAGAGACACTGCTCTTTAGGCTAAAAAGCCTGAAAACTTGTTAAACAGGAATAGAGCATCTGCCATTAACTGTTTTGCAGCTGACTTTTGGGGTTTTTTTTCCAGTCTAAGCAGTTCACCTGCATAAATTCAAGACTCCATGCACACCTCAGCATCTGCCAGTATTAGACTAAGTATCTTACTTTTCATTCATCTATCTCTGCTAAGGTCTTCTTCACAATTTTCCACCTAAATCATCATTCACAATCATGACTAACACTAAATAATTTTTGTTGCCTGCGTATGTTGCCATTTTACAGTCTGTGGGAAGTTTTTAGTCATTCATAATATTGGTTTGATTTGAATTAAATCTTACTGAATATGTATGTTTAACTAACCTCCCTCACTTCCTATTACTGAAAGAACAGATTGAAAGAAATACCTGTGTGTTACCACGCATCCCCTCCCGAAATGAAAACATATATACAAAGGGATGATGGGATGCAGGGAGAAAGGAAAGTGTCTTTAAAAGGGGAATAGCAGAAAGATGGAAAGAATTCAAAGAGAAGGCAGTAAAAAAACACCAGATGCAGTTTGACTTAGCACTGGGGATACACTAGCTAGAAATTCCTCTGGGGATATTTTTGATCTGAGAGTTGGCTGAAAGGAGCCTGAAAACTGTAAACAAAGAAGCTGGCTTCTGCTGTAGGATTTCTACTGGGTTCGATGCAATGGGGTTTTGTCCATCTTCTGTAAACAATCAGGTTTCTGTCACAGATCCCCAATTTCACCATCAGTTTCTCCTAACAGAAACAGTCAAAAGCGCCCTGAGTGCAGCTCATGCCTTGGATCAGAAGAGCTAACACTATACTGAACAAATTCTTGTATTGCTGTGGGAAATTTCATGGGCTTACTGAGGATAGGGCTGGAAGACACCTCAGGAGGTCAATCTCACAGCTTAAATACAAGATCAGTTGTACTTAACCCTTCCTGACAGATGTTACTTCAGCTTGTTCTCAAAAACTTTCCCTGCTAGAGCTTCCCCTGTTTCCCAAGGCAAGATGGGCTAGGGCTTTGTCCAAAGCTCATTAGAAAACTTTCCTCACAACTAACCTAAATCTTCCTTGAGGCCATTAATTCTTCCACTATGCCCTGAGCACATGAAAGAGCAGTTTATTCTTTCCTCTGTGCAACTACCTTTTATGTAGTTGAAGGTTGTTGGCATCTTTCCCTTCATTTTTCTTTTCTTTAGCCTAAACATTTTCATTTCCTTCAACATTTCCTCACAGGTCTCGTTTCTTAGACCTGATTCTCATTACTCTCCTCTGAAATATTCTCCTCCTCACACCCTTCCTGGAGAACTGTCCCTAAAACTAGACAGAGCAAACCAACCAACATCTTCACAACTAGACCCAACAGAGTGAAAGGATTATTTTTGTTTGGTTTATGAATGGCATTTCTGCCTGTACCTCTAACGATTGGGCATTTTCTTCTCAGCAGTTTATCGTTACTGATCCAAGTTCATCCTGTAATTGCTAAACCACCCAACCTTTTTCTGCAAAACTGGCCCGCAGGCAGTTGTCCTGTCCTGTATTTGTGCGGATGGTTCCTATGGACACGCAGAGCAGTGTGCTTGTCTCTACTGGATCACAACTAATGTTTTTCCATACTGGGACCTCAGCTGGACAAGATTAATCTAAATTCTGTACCAGTTCTTGAGTTGGTTTACAGCCCTACACAGGTTCATACTAACTGCGTAGTTGTTAGGTGTCTTATCTACCTCATCAACCATTAATGAAAGTAGTGAGTAGCACTGGCTCCAGGATAGATCTCAGGGGAACTCAGCTCAGTACTGTCTCCCAGGTTTAAAGTGAATGACTGAGAAATATTATCTCACTCTCTTCCCCTTCCTTCCTCTTTTTTAGAGCTGCTGGCAGGTGACAAGGCTACAGGCTGAGCCCTGGCCTGAACTTAACTGAGCAGGACGTGGGAAACTGCTGGACGGGACATGAGAAACTGCTGGACTTGAGAGATAACAATGTGAGAAGCTGACAAAAGTTACAGATAGCCCGTAAGCTGTGGCTGGATTTTGCAGGTGGTTAAGAAGGTGTTAAGTGAACAGTGGCCAGAAGTCACAGATAACTGGAGGGAAGCACTGGGGAGTCTTTCGGGTAATAGAACATTGCAAGGACAACAGCGTATAGTTTATCATATCCAGGAACACCATATAAAGACAATATTACCTAGGTACCAGTATCAGAAATATCAAATTTGGTACAGATGTAGCAAAAATTAAGAAAAAGTAATTAGGGGTCAGATGTTTATTTGGAAGAAGCCTGGGGTGGAGAAAGGGAGAAACAGCACAGCAAAAAGTAGGATTAATAGATGGGAAAAGGGAGAATAAGATACATGAATCATGCAGTCAGGATTCCATGATAGGCAGTCCTGAGCCCGATTACAGCTCATGCAGGGCAATGTACCAAACCTGTTGCCTGATCATACTATACAAGCCCAGCCTGCCTCTTTGGTCAAGAGGATGGGGAGAAGGAGAACTACTTTCCCTGGCAAAACCAGGGAACATCCAATGACAGATCTTGGTGTCACCATGCCTGTACCAACCCTGATGGCACCACCACCTTTCCAAGAACTTCTTAACACTCCTGCAGAGCTTTTATTTTAAAACTTGGCCAGTTATTTGAGCCTGTTTACAGCATGGCTCCACAAATAGTTGTGTCAATGTAGTAAGGGTATAGTGTGCTGCTGCTCAGGAGTGAAAATAAGAGACCAGAAAAGGCACCTATTTAAGGCTGTATTGACACTAAAGCCTCCATTTCATTAAACCTTGGCCTGAGAATAAAAGAAAACTCTTTTACACTATAGCCTTCTCCTAGCAAAGATTCAGACCTTTCTGAGTAAATAGTTATGTGTTCCTGCCTCTCATTTCCTCTCCTTTTATTCAGACATTTATTTATCATCCAAAACCAGAAACCTGGGGATTAATTTATTCCTTACAGTGTGGGTTTTTTTTTTTCCTGATCTTCCGTACAACTAAGAAAGAATTTTTGTCTGCTGTTGATTTGTCCCAATTCTATTTATATTTGCATTCTTTCTTTCTGTGATAGTTATTTCACTTCACCCTCTGACATTCTGTTAGTCCAAAATGGGAAAGTCTGGCCCCACTGACGTTAAGAGGAATTTAGCTATTGATTTCACTGAAAATGCAATTTCAAACAGTGACCCGACAGCCGGCAAAAAGCTATGCCCAGGCTCTCTGCATGCAGGAGACTGTCACCTTCATCACACATCACTTTCATTTTCCACTTATCTATCTCTAGGTCCAGCTCAGAAATACTCAGAATCAGTAACAGACTGCAAAGATGTGAGCCTTGATATTAACTATCTGCTTATATGGTTTCTCTGATGTTGGCTTCAGTTACCCATAACTGGGGGTCATGCTTTACTGCCAAGTCACTGAGCAACTTCCTCTGTTTAAACAGAATATGTAAGCCTTACTTTTTTCCAGAGTTCATGACTCTTTTGTAAAGTGTTTTATGATACAGTTGTTATAGAATCCACCATCACAGTAACAGCTACAGACAAGGCTTCACTGTGGGCCTGGCTTCAAGCCCATTTAATTGAATGGAAGTTTTTCCATTGCTATCAGTGGATACATACATCAAACTGCACCACAAGTCCCACTGTAATAACAACGCCACAGTGTTTTGAGGGACATGTCTAGTCACCATTTTTCTAGGGAAAAATCAGAGATCATGAAACTAACCCCATGTGGAAGAGCCACAAAAAGCTTGTGCACGTCTGAGGCCCTTGAAATACACTTTGAATGCATTTTCAGAGAGTCTTTGCACTGGTACTCAGCATGGGAGCCACGTTTAATCATTATGCATGAATTCATACAAAAGGCCCAAACTTTATTCCCTTTCATCCATCATTTTCAGAGACTCTGTTCATATGTGATTAATTATTGACTGTTCGGTATTGAAAGGTGGAGCAACACATGGAGTGTGATACATCCTTTTACCATGGTGTTAGGTCAGGTCAGCATATTAAGTCGTGGCCCCACAGTAGTCAAGAAGTAAAGCTATGCAATGCACTCCAAAGGGCTCAGGACTGCAACACTTTTGCACTTTGGGGTGAGCACAGGGACACACTCCCAGCATGTCTGTATCCAAAGTGAGACCCTGTCACAGCTTTAGCAATTGTCTTTCTGCAGAGAAAACATGTCACTGTACTTCATGAAGAAAGAAATAT
Source organism: Athene cunicularia (assembly GCF_003259725.1). NCBI lineage: Eukaryota > Metazoa > Chordata > Aves > Strigiformes > Strigidae > Athene > Athene cunicularia. The sequence continues at coordinate 99,371,988 of NW_020799091.1, forward strand.
CATGTTCTTTCATGGCATTGGTTTTCCTATGTGCACCTTTTCCTTTGAGATATGTTGGGCGGCATTTGGCTCAGCAAGTGAAGCACATACCGTGTAAGAGCATTTGGGAGATGGTCACTGGAGGCAATTAAGGAAAAAGCTAGATCAGCACGTTGTATCACATTAAAATCACAGTACCTTGTGAAGGATGCTGGAATTCTGCGCAGCTTTTTGATGTCATATTTTTAAGTCTCACAGAATACATTTATTATTAGAGAAAAGCATAATCTTGGTCTTGGATACTTTAGATGATTTAGCCATTGTGTGACTGGATGAATCAAAGTACATTCATAGTGTTCTTGTCCATGGAGGCACTTAGATGAAACTTCTATTGCACTAGAGCAAACACGATAGAGATTGTGTTTTGTAGAAACAATATTAATACATCCTCATACAAGGAAAGCTTTTTTTTCACATTCCTTTAGGTTCAGATTCATCCTTTGTAGCCTGACTCCAAGTGACCAATGCCAGATGCTGCAGAACAAGGACTGGACAACTTCTGAGCATGCTAGACAAGAGTAAAGTTTTTCTCCCACTATTAGTTTGAAGCACCGGTTGGCCTAACTTCTGAAGCATGGGGGAAGAGGAGGGGAAAGGCTGCACTTTCATAAATTCCCCTTAATGTAGATCTGAAATAGTGATTTTTGTTTCCTTTATAAATGCAAAGTTTTCTCTTTATTAAAATTTTCTCTCTATTAAAAATGATGATGAAAAAATCATTGTGAAATGAGATTTTAGGTCATTAGAAAGACAGAAAAATCTCTCTGGTGACTGCTAGGGGAAACTGGACTGCAGCTAATGCTGAGCGCTCAGTGCCCAGTTACCCTGGTCATCTGTTTTCCTAAAGCTTCCCTGAATGCTCCTCATAGGGGAGTATCTGGTTTTTCAGTGGTAACTGTTATTGCCTGTGCCTGAGGGAGTTTAGCAAATTAATTGAATTGCTCTATTTTATTTGCTATGTTTCTGGTTTTAAAGCAAAACAGCCTGTACTTCAAAATTCCTTTGTAATGGATAAAGAAGTAAAGAGAGTCCCTCGAAGTCTGTATTAACATGCCAATTCAATTACAGTGTAATTATCCAGAACTGTTACTTGTTGAAATCCTGTCAACAAAAATAACTCGCCCTTCCCCTTCAGATTACTCCAGCAGCTCCATCTTCTTGACAAGGGTTTTGAAAGAGAGACCACCTTCCTCCCCGCCCCTTTCCGACTGAAGGCAGGGAATGGAACACAGATGTATTAACTGTTATAAACCAAGGAATGGTGGGAAAAAGGAGGACAAAGCTGTCCTGACCAACCCATAGTTGCTCCTCCAAGGCAGGATGGGACCCCTGGGCAGGCTGGACCTTGCTTTCCCTGGTGTAATACTGCAGGCTGCTGCTGCCTTCCCTGATTTACGCCAGCTGGGACAGAAGGAGGCCCACTCCTGGCAAGCTTTATCTGCAATTCATTTAGAAAAGAGGCAGGTCTTCTCCTCTGACCTAATTGAAAACAGGCGGCCTCCTCCTAATTGTGCACTCTAACTGATTCATGTGCATTAACAGAGGAAATTGGAAAGGAACAGGGTTCTGAGTTGTCATTAATTTCCCGCACTCATAGGTCCATACATTGGGAACGCTGGCTGTTTATCTATATATATCATTCACATGGGTCTATTCCTCTATGTAGAAACTTGACCTCAGGTAAAATACAAGCATTGGGAATTTTTTTCTACTCCAATTCTAGCCAAGTATGTAGAAGGATACTGTTTCTCCAGGAGGCACCTCAAAACCTGATGTTTGGGGGTTTTTAATATAAAAACCCCTCATAATTGCAAAAGATGACTGCAGAGTTAATACTGCTCATCATTTTGCTCCTTTTCCTCAAAAGACCCTTTCCATGTTTGGTTCTGTTCACCTGCAAGAAAGTGGTCTGCTTTGGTTAAAATATTACAAAACTGAAGCAGAAAGCTTGGGGGCACCACTTTCCTTCAGCAGGGTGGCCAAGGACACCTGGAGACCCAGTAAAGCAGCTTGGGAAAGCCCTTGAGGAGGAGCAGAGTGTCTCACAGAGCCTGGAGAGCATCTAGCAAGTTTTGAAAATCAAAATGCCAGGAGCAAGAGAGGACCTCACCCCACCATCTGCCACCCCTCATCTGGAGAAGGTGTCAGGCACCAGTGCCCACCCCAAACCAGGGGTGACCAGGTGACTCTCAGCATCTTGCTATGTCCCAGCAAGCAAATGTTTCAGTGGTGCTTCTGACTTTGTTGGTGGGACCACCCTGCCCATGTCTTCTGCCCACCACCAAGGGCCTCCTCAGGCAGGGGCTGTGCTGGCTGCATGGCAGATGTATCAGAGAAGACACCTGGATGTTTCTGCTGGTGGTCCACTTGAAAACACCTTTAAGGAGATGAAAGCTTTATAGTCCTTGCACGGTGAAAACACCATCACAACTTCTCTGCTTTTTTCTTCTTCTCTTTGTAAATTATTTTGCTATACTGTTACTCCTCTCCTTCTTTGTTCAAATTTGGAACATTTGTACCCACTTGAATACATATGTAAAATGCTGCTCTTCTTAATTGGTCCTATTTGTCCTTTTAAAAATCAACCCTTTCTCAGTTTAAGCCTGTAAGAGACCTTAGATGTTGCTTTATTTGAACTTGAACTCTACAGCATTGGATAACTGGCTCCATCCAACTGAAAGCTTTCAGAAATTTCAGGACCAAGATGGTCCTGGTACAGCCAGTCTGGATACACTCGGGGGCAGCCGATCCCCAGCAGCTCCTGCGTACAGCCCCGCGTCACAGAGTCTGGTGTATGGGGTCCATACGGGGTGTGTATGTGTTCCTTCCAGCAGCCTGCAAGCCTCCCTGCCACATTTCCTGGTTTTCCACCGTGGAAGGCACCCGAGCTGGGTGCAGCATATGGAGCTAAGCTGTGTTTGTTTATATACCTACGCAATAAAAACTGTGATTTGGAACCCAGCTGAGTCTTTATGGTTTCCTCATGCTACTAATGAGAAAGGCTTCATTAAGTGTGCTATTAATTGTTATCAAGGCTGAACAAAAAATAAATTCCCAGCTCATAGATAGGTGTTACATGCACCTGATTTTTAAAGAGATGACAATGTGTCATGTCCTTCAGACTTAAACTCACAGCTGGACAAAAATACTCAGCTTTACCAAATTCCTCCTAGTCACCGCTAGTATGGAAAAGAAAGTTGAAGAAGGAGAGATTGGACTGGCAGGGAAACTTTTCCGCAGTAACTCTACCCTGAACTTGATATGCTTATTTCTATAAGTGAATATCCAGTAGAAAAGTTGTTTTTTTTCCCCAAAGTTCTTTTTATATATTTTTGGTCCAGTTCTCTTCTGTCTACAACTTAAAACCTTTAACAAATAGCCAACAGCATGACGATGAGAAATCCCTCCTTCAGTCAGCAGCTTTAGGAGGTTTACAACCTACAAAGTCTTACGTGCTCTGAACACAGAGTTACATTAAAGTAATACAAAAACAGAAATAAAACTTCTAGACAGTATTTTAAGTCTGTGTTTGTATTTTCAGTGTTCACCTATCTATACAGGTCTCAGGCCTGGGAACTCTCACACAGTCAAATAACTTAGAGTTATTTGAAAGTCACCACAGGATTTGGAATCTTGATTGTATATATCTGGTCATGTATTGAATGTGCTTAAGCAGAAATAGAAATTACTTTTAATTGCAATCAGGCAACTGTACATACCAAAGTCACCACAATATGCTGAGAAGTATGCTAATGTCCCCCAGCATATCCTGATGCGGTGACACCAAGATGGAGAGAAAGACAGAGAGAGATTTTTTTGAGTAGGAAGTAAAACACAAAAGATGAGACTGTGAACTTTAATGAAGACAGCAGAAATTTGAAATCCAGCCTCTTGCCCAGTTTCACCCTGCCCCACCATGTAGTAGCATCAGCCGGACCCTGGTAACTGTGTCCCCTCTGAAGCTTGTGCCTGGCTCTGCTCTAGGTTGTGGTGTGTGGGGGGACTCCCAGCTACACAAAAGTTCTGCTACAGCGATGGAGGACATCTCACAGCTCCTCTCACAGCCTTTGCTGTAGTGTCCCTTCTAGGATTTCATTCACCAAACAGTGTGGTTTTGCAAGGCACAACAAGGTAGAGTCTTTTGGAAAACTGCTGCTTATTGAGTGCCATTTCTGGAAACCAGTGAAACTGAGGGCCTCCTTTCAAGGTTGGCATGGACCACCAAAATGGATGATTCTTGAATTATTACCTGTGCTCTTTCCAGGTCCACTAATGCATGTGAAAAAGGGAACCTGCCTTCACTGTTATGGTTAACTGCAGAGTTATTGATGGGAATTTTAAAGCTATTTGTCAGGCAGAGGTTAGGGGAGCCAAAAAGGGCAAGAGATTTAAAGCAAGTTTGCTGGGTGCTGGCCAATCATGTAGACCAAGAATTGAATGCGGGTGGTCTTGGAAAAGAGCCGGTCGAAATAGGGCCTGGAGACGGTGTCATCTTTGACTCCAACACATTCATATTTTGGCTTTCTAGCAAAGGTTATTTCTTCTCTTTATTCTGCAGTTCAGCACAAACATCTCTCTCATTTTCTAAAATCTGTGGGATGACGTGTTCCACCTGCCAGGTGCAACACAGTTGAGCAGAAAAATCACAACAAATTCCTAGAAAGAATAGACCAAGATCAGGCCCAAGAGAAAGTGTCACACCTGCTAAGTCATCCAGCTAGGAGAAAACTTGGCATTAGACTCTCAGAAAGGTGTGTAAAAAAATCTTGAAAATTACAAAATAAAGCAGGTTGACGTCAGTGGGACCTGCCCACACACTGAGCTTTGAAACCTACCTTAAAATGTTTGTGGAACTGGTGTAAGGTGGGTGTGAGGCTTTGATATCATTCTCTTAGCTGCCACCAAAGTTTAAACAGGTCAGCTTGACATTTTCCCAGCAGAAGAAGGGATTTTTAAAATTTTTTATTTATTATTCTTGTTTTCAGCAGGGGTTGAGTAAGTGTATATAGATTTTGTAGCACTTTTGAACTATTGCCAAAATCTGATGCCCACTGAGTCGAGCTGTGTCCTGCATCACCGTATTGGTATGGCAAGGGCCTTCCCAGGCCACAGAGTCCCAGATGTGCTTCCCACTACCCAATTTTGCCCCAGGTTACAAACACATTTTAAAGATTTTAAATTATGGAGCCAAGCTAGACAACATTGTGGTTCTCATAAGCACCGTCACTTGCTCTGCATTGCCTGACTTCCCTTGCAAATCAGAGTTTCCCATCTCTGGGACTATGATTAACTAACCAAAGGGGCAAGCATTTGGCTCTAACCTTGGAATTATTCCATAAATGGTTTCATTCTTAATGTATATCACCTTAAAAGACTCAGTGTTTCATTTATGTTCAAGCATGGTGGAAATTTTTGTTTGTTCCCATAACTGATGCCACTTTGGTTTGTTGTTACTTTGCTACTGTCATGTGATAAAGATTTCAGGGTAGACGCATAGGTGAATTGTAGCGGTGATTTGGATTCCATATTATCATTTGCAGGAAAACATTGCACGGTATGTTAAATGGTATCTTTAGGGGTTATCAAAGGGGTGCAGCTACAGCTGAACCAGCTACAAATAGGCAGAGCTGTCAATGGCAGAGGATTTGCAATTAAAGAAAGAGAAAAATGTTCTTTTCCCTTTTTAGTTCTTCGAATTCACCATTAAATGGCAGGACTAGATACAGAGCATTTCAGAAGAGCTTACTGGATGCTGCTTAGGGCTAAGAAAATAAAAGTGATTTTTCAGTACATCAGCCAAACAAAGCAAATCAGCTCAAAATCCCTCTGGAGTGAACTAAGATACAAAAGATCTTAAATTCATTTCTTCTGGGAGAGAAAAAAAAAAAAAAAAAAAAAAAAAAAAAAAAAGAAAACCAAAAGGCAGCATTCATTTCTGCACAAAATAACCCCTTCAACCTGAACAAAATGCTGATTTCGGAACTTGTGGAAGAAAAGCAAACAAAAAGGAAAACTAGGGCATTAAAAACTGCAAGAAAAAATGTCCCCCTTTTCTAACCATTTCAGGGCTGAAAGGACTCACTGGGATGTGGGTAAATTTAGTTCTTTTCCTTCCCCTGCTTGAGGAGAGTTGACTGCCACCTCCCATCCTCCAGTTTTATGAATCTCTTCCCCAAATACATGTGTTTCCAGCCCAGAGAGTTCTAAAACTCCTGATGATTCCAGGAAGACCAAGGCCACATTTTTCAATGAATTTACTATTTGCCAATATATATACATGACTCTGCCCCAGTCTAGCACAGAGTGTTATAAATATCACTTATCCAATGTGGTAAACGTCTGTTTTTAATTGCTTTCCCATGCTTTAAACAGTGAAAGCAAGTAAGTCCAACCAAACTGGTGTCTGTGAAGTTGGGTTAAAATGTCTTTCTGTAATCACTGAAGGCTTTCAGTAGCACTGGAGCAGCCAGGTGCAGGTAGAGACCTGGCCACCTCATGACCTTATCTGAAAGGGACCAAAGCAGGTCAAATGTCCTGTGGCCACAAAGCATGCAGGCTTCCTCAGAGCAGCGTGCTGGGAAAAGGAAAAATCTTTCCAATTTTTTGCTTGAGGTTTTCGTGGCACTTGTATAGGATGGAGAGCAAGAGGGAAAGTATTTTTGTAATCACTCTGCTTTGAACACCAAAATGTCTCCCTGAGGCACTGATGTTCTGACAAAAAAATCTTGAAATCACTGTTGATGGGGTGGAGCAGTCACTGCCCAAGCCTGAGCTCAGCAAGCTGGTGCATCCAGATACACGGGGCTAGGGATGGGCAGCACCACAAGCACTGGGACAAAACCAAACATACCCTGCAACAACAGCAGGGGATAACCTACCCAGAGAGGATTGGTCCCCTTGGCTGCGCTGGCTAGCAGTTGACCAAGGCAGTGAATCTTAAATGTTTTGCAATCTTTCAGAAAATCTTTTCCAGCATAACAGTGGCTATTTTCTACACCTGACCACTTTTATACTCATGATGAAACTTTCACCTGTCATACTTGTGGCATTGTGCATGTTAATGGGAAAGTATTTCCTTTTGCCAGCTTCAAAGCTGTGGGATCCTTGTCCATCAGTCTTTTGTCCTTCTGTGACTGAGAGCAACACTGTCAGGTAGGTGTGTCTTCCTCCGATGTGCTCTGCCCTCGTTTCATGTACAGCACCTCATGTCAGAAGCAATGAGGGACTGAAGCCAGGCTCTGCCCTCAGTGAGTCAAAGAGAGCCAAGCACGTGTGGAGGAATATTGGTTGGATGGGGGAAATCTTCAGTCTCCACATTCATCTGCCTCGGGGGACCTTCGTCTGTCACGTTAGAAGAGCAAGACAGAGACATGGTTGCATCTGCAAAGCAAGATATTCAGCCTCTGGTAGCACTCAGCAAACACCAACCAAAGAAAGGACCCAACGCTTAAGGGCTCCTAGTCGCAAAACACTGACATAAACAGAATCTCATTTAGTGGAGGAGAAAGCAAAGGCCTGTCTGTGTGAAAAGATGGTTTTCGCTATCAGCAATTAAATTGGTCTTTAGATGTTCCTGAGGTATTTATAGAGCTTCTGGAAAGGGATTTGAAAATATGTTATAATTAAGCATTTGAACTGGAATAATGTTATGATAAATGATCATATGGAGGTCCCGAACACCTTAAATAGTCACTCTGTGCTCCTAAAGCAGAATGTTATTGGCTCTGATCTTGATTTAATGTCCTCAAAAGGGGCTTTAAAAACAAACACAGGACAGAGAAGTCAAGCATCAGGTTTTTATTCCAGAATTCAAAAGCCTAATGAGGTAAGGAAGCTACCAAGAGAACTATAAAAAGAAAGGCAAAAGGTTGAACAGTCAACGAACTTGAATAGGAGGTGGCTGCAGATGTTCATGATATACAACACAGGGCAACTGCTAAACTTTTTATTTAAATGTTAATCAAATCCTTTCAAAATAGAAGCAAGAAAGAAGGGATAATTAATTTTCCTGTACTTCCTCAATTTGCAGTGGGAGCACCCATCAGCTGTTAAGGAGGCTGGTGGCTGCGGGGTGCTTGCCTTCCATTCTAGTAATAAGGTTTCGATAAGCAGTGTGCTTTTTGACAAAATAATAGTAGTATTATTTGTACTACCGTATGTACTGCTAACACAGATGTAGCGGAAATGGCATAAAGGTATCTTTTACCACCAATACGTCAGTCCTTAATGATGATTATTCGGTAGCCATAAAATACATTTTCATCAATATAACTTCAGTCATACTAAGGAGACAATGCCAGTGCCCGGCCATCTCAGGCCTTAGCTAAACTGAGAAGGCTTTACTACCCCAGAGAAACCTTGCAAAAACCAGCAAATATCACTCTGTGAAAACAGAAGATGAGAACAATTTTATGGAAGTTTCTCCCAACTGCATTTGGGTCAGATGGCAAAATAACAGAAATTTCTGGCACATGTCATGCCCTTGAAAATTTCAAAATGCAGAAGGCAAAAGCAGCCACACTTTTTTGTCACAGATGACATGCCAGGGGTAACCTGGTGGCATCTCAAAACAGCCTCAACTTTACACAGACTCTTACGTGCACGGTAGAAACAATTTCTGCATTACATGGCTGTACAAAACAGCAATGTTAGCAAAACCACACCAGTCAGAAGTATGGTAGAGCTACCACTTGAGCCTTGGCCTTGTAGGAAATCCTTTCTACCTTAGACATGCGTTAACTTTCAGAATGACTGAGTGAATTCTGGAAGAGCAAAGAATCCAAAATGCAACTGGCAATGGACAGTTAAATCTTTAACATTTTGTCACATCCTCACTTAGTGTGGCTGCCCATTAATGCTGAAGGAACTATAACAATTAACATCTCCTAAGAGACTTCATAAATAGTCCTTCCTTACTGTACAACTACAAATAATACAACATTTTGATTTAAACTGTTTTCAGAGGTGGGATAGCTGGCAGGCCTTTAGAAGTCAAATGCAATAGTAACAAAAGTAACAATGAATGCCATGGTGAAAACACCAGTGAATTTTCTACGGACAGCCTTTTCTATCATCTTGTCTGCTGGCTTTTCTGACAATCTCAGGATCACTATTTTTTAAAGTGTCTGTCTAGTTATGTTTTTTCTCTCTCCATAATGAAGGCTGGAGCTCAGGCAGGTTTCCCTATCCTCCAAAGAGCCACTCAGAGCAAACTGAGGAATCTAAACAATTCCAACACTACACATACCAAACAAATACCCTGACATCATCCTCATTCGCCACATAAAGTCTATAGCAAGTGCAAACATGCATTTACTTTCTTTCAATTCAGCTTTAACTATGCAGAAACTAACCTTAACTCACCATAGGAGAGATGGTCTTGCATATATTTTCCTCTTCCTGTTTTTCTATAAATAAACTGAGTTTTACAACATTGTCTATTAAACCAACACTGTTCTCCTTAACCTCTTTGACAGACAAACTGGATGGGATGTAGCATGTGATCATGGGGTGAGTCTGTAGTACTGTTATCTGCAGTAAGTCCCTAACTCTACAAAGTTTTGTTGACTTCAGTGAGCTCAATCCTGACATGAAGTTTTGGGCTGAGCAAACGAGGATATCAAAGTGTGGATCCTAAGGAGACCTATACCTTAAGAATATTAACAATGCTGTGAGAATATTAAATCTGAATTCTCCTGACTTCTGTGTATAGAGTTAATCTTTGGTTTCGCATTACATTCATGGCATTTTTATGCTGTCATTCAGATGCATAAACCAAACATGCCAACACGCACATACATATGTTAAGAGTACTTTAAGTTCCTCTAAGATTTTGTAAGCATAAGGGATAAAGCTAAATGGAACAATTATTCTAGCATAGTATTATATACAGTAATGTCCTGAATAATTCCAGATGTGTGGTGTCTCAAAGAAGTGAAATCAATCAGTCAAAAGCAATTGGTCCAGTGAAATTACAAACGTGTGTGTGGAAATAATAAGAAATGAGGGCCTTTGACCACTTCTGTGATTTTTTAAGAGCTGCTAGAGGTTCTTTGTTTGGGGTGGGTTGTTCATTTAGCATCTTGGCTTGGCTTAAACAGCCAGGAGACTTTCATATCTGAATTAATGTGTCTTTTTGTAAGAAGCTGACATGGCATATTTTCATCTCCCCTTAATATGTCTGTGTACATACATGTATGTGTGCATATATATATATCTCTGTATCAAATAAATACATATCTGTCAAAATGAATTTCACTGTGAAATACCTTCTTGTACAGAGTCGTGACTAGGTTTCAGAGCCTGGCAGGGTCTTAATCCAATCTTCAGCAGAGCAATGACAGGATATGCCTTGAGCTGTGGCTTGAGGCAGCTCCGCAGTTCTTCTGTCGGTACAGAGAGACAAAATGAATGATCTGTATTTCCTAATGGAATCAGTTAAAAGAGAGTTATGTCCAGCTGAGGCCACCGCTCACCTCAGCTCTCTGACGGATGGAAAAGCTGTGAGCTCTGATACGGTTTTGATGTAGCTGCTGCTTTGCTGTTTCCTCTCTTTTTCTTCCTTAAGTCAAAGCAGGGTCCAGATCCATTGGAGAGCTGCTCTTCCCTCCACCCCTGAAAGCTGCTACACAAGCGGTAACTCACCCCAGCCCACCTGACTGGGTACTGACTCTGTGCAGTACCAATCCTCAGGGCACACAGATGCCTTCCTCCCTCCTCTGCCCTTGCATTCCTCCTATGGACTGGGCCTTTATTCCACTCCTTGATCTCTGCAAGGAACACCAGCCCACTCGACGATGCCGCCAAACACCAGCGATAGCTCAGCACTGCCCTTCTGCCCTGACTCTTCTGCCTTGGCACTTCATCCAACACCTCCCCCCAGGAAGGATCTTACAGCCCCATGACACTTGCTTTTTGAAGTCACTTTTTTGTGGAGCTGGGCTCACGTTCTCAGCCTGAAAAGGAGAGTGTCTGAGGAGAGCTGGAGTACACATTCAAGATGCATGTCCAGCTCTTGTTTATGTACAGCTAAGGTGAGAACATGATTGCATCTGTGTATACAAATGCATTCAGACTCCAGGGAAATTCAGGATTCAGACTTGCTGCTGGCCCCTCTTTCCTACTGTGAGCAGAAGGGAAATCCACACACCCCACGGAGCAGCTCTGGGTCTGGGTCTGGATCTCGCAGCTGGCTGTATTTATAATACGCTTAGGAGTTACCAAATCCCATTCTGTCACAAAGATGATCGTGATGATAACAGGAACACGTTCCGCTTTTCTTGAGCACTCAAGTTCATGGCTCTGTATGTCGTGCAGCGGTTGCATGAGAGAAAATACAATTTATGGGCTGTATGTTTGTTGTTTATGAGTGTAAGACTTCATAATAGTTTTAAGAATTTAAATCAAAAGAATCATGACTTTTCCTTTTTAGAGTAAGCAGCTACTTCTTCAGATGGCAGTAAACACTCTCTGCACAGTAGATCTCAGTAATCACAAGAGACCCTCAGAGCATGTCACCAGTGTTGGGAAACTGCTCTTGGTTTTAACCAGCTAGTTGTCAGTTTTATGGATAACCCTAATGTCAGCCATTAAAAATTAGCTGGTGAATGAAAGCTTTAACCAAGACTGGCTATGAGCGTAATAAGGAAAATAATATTAATCAGGACCATGTTCAGCTTCCTGCTGCTCTCGGTGGCTTCCCACCGGGCCTGCTTAATGTCTTTGCTTGCAGTGGGCACGGAGCAACTGGAGGGCAGTGAGCTGTCAGCAGGAGCTTTCCTCTGGCCTTCGGGAGAGCAAGGCACTTGGGAATTCACCTGGACTTCTCAACAGAAAATCACAGAGCTACAGACAGGATCTTGGTATAAAGTGTTGAAGTGTTTTTGGTAAACAGGAGAGCACAAAGCCACGCTGCAAATTCATCAGGTTTGCTCTGTGTATTTCTAGGGCTCTCTGAGGACAACACCAACACGCTATCTTTGAAGTTGTGCAATAGCCATGGGCAAATCTGAGCTACCAGCTTGCTGTAGGAAGAACAGGGGAGCCCCTCACCAGTGCTCACCCTTGCTCCCCTGCTTCGCACGTGAGAGCTGCCCGGCAAAGCTGGCCGGCCCTGCACAATGTGCAGTGCAGTCCCAGGCCCATATGCTGCAGCTGCACCTTGGCTGTATCTCGTGCTGCCAAAAGGCACTGGAAGAGGTCCAGCCGCCTCGCAAACTCTCTTTCTTCCCTGCAAATTACCACAGCTCGAGGTTTGCGACGACTCAGCCAGGTGGACAGTATGTTGCTTCTCATTTTTGGAAACCAAGCAAAGGACTTGACGGACTTCCAGATAGAGCTGCAGCACATAACTTATGTTAATGTGCGGAGTATTTGGCAGGAGGAATCCCCCATAGCAAGAGTACAAATGCACTGGCCCAAAGCCCCAGTATTTATCTGAACCAGAGGAGCCTTTCAGCGCACGCAGGAGTGCCTACAAGGCCATCCTCGCTGGAGGAAGCTAAACCTTCAGCCCCAGTGGAGAGGCAGCCCTAACGGGGCTGGGGTTGGGGGAAGACAAATCCTACCTGATAGTTTCTAGAAAGACTTGTGTCATTTCAGTGGCCTTTAGTCATGGGGGATTACAGTGGACAGGAATAGCATGAGAATGTAGCTTCAGCTGTTAAATAAGGAAGGAGATTTTACTGTGCTTCTAAAACTAATCAGAGTGTGTTTGTCTCTAGTTTCTGTAACATTTAGGCTTGAGGAAACAAGGACTTTGTGGAATTGCTCTTGTATCTGCAGTGCATGGGATGGTTTTGGAGCAAGAGTCATGTCCTGTCAGAAGTGGGTAAGACGACAGTGAAAAGGTCAATGGCAACTTTGGCAGTTTCTGTACCATTCATTGGAGAGATGAGTAGGTTTTAGATGCACTGAAAGCTTCCTCTGTATTATCCATCCTGTGACACAGTGTCCTGTGCCAGTGATAGTCAGATGATAATAACCAGCTTTGCTTATTCACTGGGTTAGATACCCTCATCTGGGCGTAACTTTTCCATCCTCTTTAATGACAAAGTTGGAAAAGTGGAAGCATGTTTGCAAGTGAGTGAACAGAAAGGAAGGAAAATTGAAAAGGTGAAAGCAATTCTCCCAACAGGGTTTTCAGTATCATACAAACCATAATAAAATGTGAAATCGTTCTTTTTTTGTCCATCCAGGGAGCTCAGTGAGTGAGCCAGGACTGAGGGAGCAGGACTGGGTACAGATGACCTGCAAGGTAGCATGAGATAGGCCTTGGGGGCTGCAGTAGGGCTCTCTTGGGCAGAGGGGTGCACAGGGTCCAGAACACAGCTGCTCAGGGCCATCCAGGACTGTACGCCCAGGGCCCCAGCTATGGATGAGTTGTTTTTTGTAGCAAGGTGAATCAAAGATGAGGATACCAGGGAAGACAGATTGCAAACATGCAACCTGGGCCTCCAAAGGGGCATCTGCATCCCCAGGGAGGCTGAGACACTTGGGCTGTTCCTGTGGGTGATGATGGACAGTACATCTCGTAGCTCAAGCATGTGCTACAGGATTAGACTCCTGTAGGCAGAGATTCCTCTGCCCTGTGCTTAGTCTCTGGTGGCGTTGGGCATGCCTCCATGAAGGCTTCAGCAGCTGCCTTTTCACCAGCAGCCTGGGAAGCAGTAGGGGCAGCTCGTGGGGTAGATGGGGCAGCTGTGATAGCCAGGGAAAGGCAGCCCACCTTTCCTTACAGCATGTTCTGCTCCCGTTGAGGTGCGGAGACTGGCCTCTGTGTGGGCATGCTCCGCAGATGAGTATTTTAATGTGACTGTCACTATCGCCCTGTCTTCGTGACCAAATATAGTTGGTTTTAAGGCATTTTCAAGCAGTAACCACAGGATATTTTTAACTGACTTGTGCTTGCAGGAAAAATATAGTCACTTTTATTTAAATACAACCTGAAATTACCAAGCCCACGTTTATAGGGCATGTCAAGTGGGATGTGTAATACCAACATGTCCTACAATCGTCATGACATAGCTATATATGGTGAAACACCCATTTTATATAAAAATCCCTGTGCTGAGCACAGTGAATGGCTTTTCCACACCTGGTGCTTAGAGGGGGAACGCCTCTAAGCTGCTAAAGAGGCTTCTGTCTGTTTTGCTGCCATACTGTGCTGTCCAAAATAACACTCTTCCTCTGCATGCAACAGTGTAACATCTGCTTGCCATGAAGGTGATGCCTTGCACAACACAGAGGCCCTTCCATGGGGAGGCTTTGGGAAAGAAACCTTCACCAGCATTAACTATTGATAAACAGAGCTGCCTCCAGCCAGACCCCGGTCATCCACACTGAGGCCATCTAAAAGTTTGTTGCTCTTGGTCTGGCTGTTGCTGGAAGTTGTTGCTCTTGTTGCAGGGGTAACTGAGGAGGTGGTGTGCCACTGGGTCTGATGGCAACTTGTATCTTTGAGTGGCCAAGAGGTGGCACATGAACCAGTCCACTGCCCTTGCTCTGAGGGGTTTGGCAGGCAAACAGGGCTGTAGGCTGGGGCAGTAAATCAATTTAGTCTGGCTCACAGAAGCTCAGCCAGACATATCTGGACCCCCTCACAGCAAAAAATTCCTTAGGCTTGAACAGAGAAACCAGTTCTCATGGGCCAAATGGGAAGAACAGACCCCCTGTAGGCTCAACAGGTGAGCACATTGCAGACTGAGGGTCATCCTAGGACCACCTGACACTTGAGCCATGTTCTCACTCAATGCCAGCCACACTGACCCTGCTGAGGTAATTTATATCAGCCCTGGGTCTGGCCCTCAGGCTGTACACAGGCCTCTCAGTGATTTTAACCAGATAATGGCATGTGGCATGTAGCACATTTCAGGTTTCTCCATTGAGATTTCACATTATCCACTGTTGCCAAATCAGGAAGGCTCCATCCAGTTTAATTATCCCATTTGCGCTGAGCTGCTCCACAAACAAAACTGAAAATTATTAGGAACTTGGTCTCTAAAAGTAGGATCAGAACCCCCACCTTCACTGATGATTAAAAAAACCCTCCCCAATTAATTATAACAAGCCATTGGAATCACCATCCTTTTCTTTCAAGGGAAAAGTTACCATCATAAATAACAAAAAAATAACCAACACAGAGCCATAGTGCATGCTCCTGTCAAGTGCAAAATTAACAGAAGATATCATTATGCCTGTATTATACCTATCAAACTCAGAAAAACATGAGGATCTGAAACAGAAATAATAAACAAATAGGAGGAATCGGCCAGGGGCACATACAGGCATGAGATACCATGGAGGGATTTTTCAGGCTTTGGTGACAAAAGACATTTGGATTCAGAAACATTTGCCAGGGGGCATCACTTGCTGGGAAAGCTGAGACCATAATGCCTTTCAGTTCTTTTTCAAGGCAGCCTGACATGCGTGTGGCCATGCAAGGCTAACTGAAATTAATGAAACAAGTGGCAGTATTTTACAATCCGTGCAATCACTGAAATGATTTTTCTAGCATATCCTTTGTTACTGTATTATTGCTGTGGACTCTTTTATACTAGGGTGGATCTGGACCTAAAGCATCATCATTTATGAAGCCAGTATGTTCATCTGATCATAGGAATTTTTGGTGTGAGTTCTGTTTTAATAAATGAATGTTGGTTGATAAAGAAATAACCCAAGGAGAAGGGAAGGAAGAATGGCTCAGTTTTTCATCTGCTGTGAAGGTTATTGTGGGACAACGGAGGAGCCATGGGTGCCGAGCCGTGTGACGTGACAGCCTGCAGAGCCTCTGACAAATGGTCTTTGACAAGAGCAATTGACAAAAGCAAGAGCCAGTGCCTGAATTTTAAGGGCTTTCTGCTTTTTTTCCCCTTGCTTTCAGGAAGGCTGTTGTCAGACAGCTGTTTGATGCAAAGCAGACATATATTATACAGTCCCTGTGGGGATCTGAGGAGATGAGGGAACAATCTAGCCCACCCTCTGGCTGCCCATCTTCACCACATCACACACAAGGTGCCCGGAGGTCCTCACCCAGCCTCCTGCCTTGCTTCAGTTCTGGTGGGTCATCTCCCACCTCTGAGGGGCCCGTGAGGAGAGCTACATGCATTGCATTAACAAACAAGCCCTGCCTGATTTCCCCATGGTACCTGAGGGGAAATTCCCTCTAAGCATCTGTAAAACTAATTTAGACTTTTCCTCCTAACCCCCACATAAATGCTCCTTTTTTGCAGGGCCTGCAAAAAAATAGACACAGCTTCTGGATGTGGAGAAGACAGTTTATCACACTAACCAAAATTAACTCATTTTTACCCTGTCTTGCATTTGTTTACTAGGGGCTGCAGTATCTTTGGGAGAGAAACCATCTTCATCATCAGTATTTGCACAGCACAGCATAAATTCCTCACTGGTCCTTGACAAGTCTTCCAGGCATTCCAGCTACCCACATAATATATTAAAGCAACAAGTAGCTCTCTCACAGGGCTTTAGCTGGGACAGGTTTGCCTTCTTCCTTCCCCTCAAATCCTGTTCTCTTTGTTTCCTTCCAAATATTTAAACAAATAGTATTTTCATTTCAGGCTTTTTAACTCTTTACCACACCTTGTAGGATCTTCCCAAAGAAAAGTGCTGGGATCCTCAAATCCTGGTGCTCCTGGTTAGCGGATATGTGCATGTGGAGGACACACACCAAGAGCTTCATCTGTGCCTCAGGAGCTCTATAAAATCCTACCTCTGATACTGTTTTCCCAGCAGATATTTATCCACTGTCTCTGTTTTTATAGCAGACATAAGCAACAAGCTTGGAAGGTAATCAACACTTGTGGACTACACCAGCTTCAGAGTTGCTTTACACACGTAGAGTTGTATAGAGGAAAAACTAGTCCTATCCTTTCAGTTCGGTGGTTTCACCTTAAAATAGAACCTATAGCTTTGCCTTGAAAAATCAGCAGCATGAGACTGCGTAGCCAGCTGGTGACTGACACCATTTCAGTCAAAATACTGGAAATGCAGGATAGGAAGGAATTGGCTGGGCCTAGACCCTCAGTGTTATGGACAGTCAAACCCTACCTGTGAGTTCAGAAAGGCAAGCAGAGAGTCCAACCTTCATGTGAGACTGTGCTCAGCATCTATGAAAAAAAATGAATATCAAGAGTAAAAGTTTCCAAAGCCATCACTGCAGTGTGCCACAAGGAGAAAACAAGAGGGGTCAGGGAAAAAACTATTTAGTAAAGCTGGAGAGACAAAGAAAGTCTGAAGGTACAGTTGGTGAGAAACGAAGTGGGTTGTGGACTGCAAAGAGAGCTTGGCTGTGTGGCATCTAGGCTCTGTCTGGAGGGCCTTGGACAAAGCTTGTCCATCAATTAGTGTTAGAGTTAGGGTAACATTTTGGGATTAGAGAGGCTGACAGAAAAAGACTGTAGGTGCAATTAGCACACAGACAGTAAGGGAAATTTGGGTTGACAGAAAAGGCTGACTGTGAGACAGTTTTCAGCTTGAGCAAAGCCCTTGACTAGAGTTTGATCACCAGTTAGGACTATATTTGAGAGAGGAAGAAATCAATGACTTGTAGCTGGAATTGGGATGGAAAGAGGCTGGCCATTGGTGTTATGGGTTGTTCATAGAGTTTGACTGTGAGATATTTCTCCTTTGGGCAATACCTAGATGAGCTTGTCTGAGCGTAAATGTTCATTTTACCATTAGGTTGGCCATTAACATTGTGGTCAAAAGAGGGAGAAGGCCTGGACATTCAGTTTTCATGTGGATATAAAAGAGCTGCCTGAGGGAACTGATGGCTGCAAAGAGAGCTTGGCTGCAAGATTTTTTGTCTGGGCTATGTCTGGGTGACCTGTCCAAATGTCAGCCTTCATGGATGGTTACAGTTAGGCTTAAGGTTGAGGGATGGAGGTAGCATGGAAGTACAGTTATTGCGTGCTACAAGAAAGTTATCTGTAAGAGAGCTTGGCTATGAGATATAGTTTTTGCATGGGATATCTCGAGGGCCATGTTCAAAGGTTGTTCCTCAAGTAAAGGTAGGTGTAGGGGTAGGCTTGAGAAAGGAAGGTAGCCTGGAGTTGCAGTTGACTTGGGGATGGAAAGGGGCTGCCTAGAGGAAGTGTGGTGCCAAGAGAACTTGGCTGTGAGTTATTTTTCAACTTGGGCAATGTCTAGGGCACTTTGTCCAAACGTTGATCATCAATTAGTGTTAGATTTGGAGTTTGGGTTGAGAAAGGGAAATGGCTGCAGTTGCTATTGTCTTGGGATGGAGAAGGCATCTGTGAAAGGGAAGTGTGGGCTGCCAAGGGAGCTTGGATGCAGGGTATTTTTTATTTGGGCAATGCCTGGGGCTCCTTGCCCATAAATCAATTGTCAGTGTTAGGTTTAGGGCTGAGAGAGGGAGAAATCATGGAGCTGCACTTGACATTAGGGTGGAAAGGGAAGTGTGGGTGGCTGAGAGAGCTTGGCAGTGAGATATATTTTGTCTGGTTACCCTTTACAAAGGTCGGCCATCCATTACTGTTTAGGTTAGGTTAGGATTAGGTTTAGGGTTCAGAGTGAGCCCAGGGTTGCTGTTGGGGAGGGGCTTGAAGACAACTGCCAAAGGGAAGGGTGGCCTGTGAAGAGAGTTTGGCTGTGAAACAGATTTATCTGGGATATATCTGCGAGACCTTGTCTAGCAGTCTGCCTTCCACCAGGGCTGTAGCTGAGAGAGAAAGCCTAGTGCTGCTTTTGGAAAGGGGCCACCTGTGGAAAATCTTGGCTGCAAGTCAAAGACAAATAGTTCAGGTCCTCTCATTCAGGTGCTTCCTACTTGTCTGCAGCATAGTCCAGACCCCACACTGAGCAACTGGTGCAAATCTTGAGCAATTCTGAACCAGTTTGGGTCTACCATTTTTTGTCCATATGCAGAAAATAACAGAAAATGGTAGTGTAAGCTTGAAGTTGTATTTTCTGTTTAACCTCCTCCTAGTGTCCCAAATATAGATTTGTCCCTGTGTGTTGCATGAAGCCCTTATCTGGATTGCCATGATGGTTTGAAAATAAACATTGTTTGTCTCAGTCATGATTTGGGAGTGAAGCTGTGGGAGTTTTATTATCACAGATTGGCTTAACTGCCAGGTTTTAAACAATTCTGTCTAAGAGCAGCTGATTCCACCTCCCTTCTGCTACACCCCATCCCTGCATCTAGCCCCTTTTCAGGGCTATTTGTTCCTGTCCCCTCTGACAGCTCACAGGATAACTCGGGGGCTGGGCCTGGCTTGTGGGACATGGTCAAAGGGTCCTAGCATAGCACTGCTGCTGGGGAGAAGCCTTTCTGGAGAAAGTACCTTGCAAGAAGGTATTTTCCTGGCTGCAGATTGAGAGATGGCCTCTTCCCCATCACACTCCCTGGGCCGTGAGGAGTGTGGGGTGCACTGGTGTGCAACGAAACTGGAAGCTCAAGAGTCAGGAGGACTGCTGGGAGAAGTGACTCCTGTATCTCATCAAATTCGTTGGTTAAAATACTACCTACCTAAGCCTCGCTGCCAGCACCCTCTTCATGGGGACAAGTCCCTGAAATTTAGGGGAGAAAGAGAGGGTGTGGATCACCAAAGACACCACATCTGTTTGCAGCTGCTCTCTGCAGAACAATCACCTGTAGAGGGGTAGCACAGGGGATGTTTCAGAGTGCTACCTTTACCCATCCATCTAGTATCTCCACTTTTTGGAAGTAGTTAATCATGTGCAGAACTTCCAGGCTCCCCTGCAAGCCAGGCTCAAGCATAACATGAAGTCTAAGAGCAGCAAGGCTTACACTGTAACTGCTGTGAGGATGCCAGCAGGGTTTTCCTTAGCTGGCTTTACCCTGCTCCACAGCACCTAATATTGCTGCTTGCCCAGGGTGTGCATACCTAAAAAAGTACGAGTTCACATTTTGGGGTTTTTGTTTTGTTTTGTTTTGTTTTTTCCCATGGAAAGGGAAAACAGTCCCAATCCAGTAAAGCACATGCTAACCTTAAATTCATGTCTATAACACATGTTTTTCTGGACTGGGGCTAACACAGACTTTTTCTTAGCTAGTCAGTGGCAGCCTTACGTCAATTCAGAGGATGCAGCAGTCCAGTAGGATCTATTTTACAGACATGCCCCGGGGTTTTAAACTGTCTTGGTCTTTTACATAATTTGAATAAAACCCAAAAAGCTGCTGTATGGCTCCTGTACTTGTTATTTTGGGGCTGTGTCCTCCTGCACTGAAATACGTGAGACTGAGGAAAATTGCCAAGGCTCTCAGAAGTAGGAAAAACAGGAGAGACTAGTCATTAAAATGCTTAGCACCTACCTCGAATGCAATTTGCATATCTGTTGCATTGTAGAAAGACTAGCTAAATTTTCTCAGTGACAGTCAGATACAAATGAGAATGTATCCCCGTTTTACACATAAAGAAAAGGAAATAAAAATTGTAAAAGCCCAGTTTTCATGCCTGCGAGGGGCCCAGTATTCCTCTTAGTAAGTGGGTTTGTGCCTTTGGAAGCACTGTAGGAAACACCTGGTGGGATATACATCCAGCCCATATGCCTGAGGGAATAATGACTCAGAGTAAAACCTCCCATGTAGGCATCCCTGCTGTGTTCCCACCCTGCTGTCCTCGCTAGACTACATCAGCTCATCAAGAAATTGCAGGCTGCTCCTCATCATCATGGAAACTCTGTTCTTCAAGAGGAAATCACAAATGCTATTTTCCTACAAGTGCTAGAATTTAGGTTCGCTTGTGTTTCCATCACGATCTCTAATGGGAAACAATGACAGAAAAAAATTATGCCTGACTCATGCCTTTACTGATTCATACCTGAGGAACCCCAGTACTGGGAAGAGCTGTGCAGATAGTCAGGGAGAGCTGTTATACGGTGGGTCGAGGATCATTTACATGTCTTCACACAGCCTCTTGGCGTTTCACGGCTGTTGTGCAGCTGAGCCTCTAACAGGAGGTCACGGGGGGCAGCCTAGAAGCCCTTCACCCTGAAGTCACACAGCTGCTCTCAGAGGAGAGCCCCTTGGATTTTTCCTGGTCAGAGTATCCAGAAGAAATGGGTGCTTAGCACAATTTGTTGTTATAAGTTAGTAAGCAAGGCCCAGCAAGCTAGTACCATCTTACGCAAAGCTTTCAGGCCTGTCACATTTCTGCTTCCAGGTGCAAGAGGACAGGAAAGTACCAGGTGCGTAGGACTCCTTGCCCTATGACCCAAGCAAAAGCAACCCTGTTCTAGGGGCAGCCCAAAAGCTTGGCAGATACCAGACCTGCCACCAGCAGATACCAACCTACGTATTGCAAGGAGAGATCATACAAGACTAGGGGCTCAGGGAGCCCGTGTTCCAGGCTGCTGCTGAAGGAGCTGAAGCCCAAGGATCACAGCTCACCCAGAGCCACCATGAGGCTCATAATGCAGCCCCATCCTATATTGCACACCTGCTATGTCCAGCTAGGCCCTCTACTTTCTTGTTCATGCAGACCCAAAACAACACAGCTTGGCCCACGCATTTGCTCTGCCCTTCACAGTCCCTGGTAAACTATGCTCCCATGCCAGAAGATTTTGTAATCTACACAGGATGAAAAATACAAACAAGACAGCAGGATGTCCCCTCAGGAGAGAGGAACATGGGATTGATGAGGGGAGGAGGGAGGGATTGATTGCAAAGAAAGGTTGTATGGCAATCATCAGCCTAATAAAACTAAAATAGGACAATTTCTTATTCTGAAATCCGTCAGTGCTGCTTTGGGTGACCTTTGGCAAATCAATTCATCTCTGTCAGTGCTTCTGGTAAATGGGAATAATACAGCCTTGCTGTCTGGAGAACCCTTGGTAATTCTCAGATGAAAGATGTTTTATTGGTACCGGTATCATCCTTCATTGTCATTAGCATGATAGTAGATCTATCACCTAGCAACAGAGCAGCAACTCTTACTGCTCTTATTGTCCACATATTTTTCTTGAATTTTGGCTCTATAGCACTCTGCTTTTCATTTGGAGACACTTTACAGCTTGTGACTGTTCTTCTTCTTCCCTTAATGTTGCCTGCTATGGACAAGCACATCTGCCACATCCCAAGTGCCCCCCTACACCCTTTCACTCCCTGCTTTTACCTCTTCCCAGACGTTGCTGTACATGTGAGTAGTGGGAGAGTATCCCCTGACACAACAAACTACATTTGCTTCTCTTAGCTAAGGCACCCCAGCAGAAATCTTGAACTTTAAAATGGAAGTATAAACTTTAGGTAACCTTTAAAATATAGTTAGTTATCAGATTTGCACAGATTACAGGGGAAAAAATGGTAATCAGGAAACTTTCTAAAATTTTGCAGAAGCAACCATTTTCACAGACATTCCAGGCATCAGTTTCAAGGACAAAGACACATGTACATAAATAACACCAACCACTGAAGATCAGGAGTCCTGCCAAGTCCTGTGATGCTTTTAGATGTGTGATAGGAGCAGTCCTTCCGCCCTCAAGTGGTACATAGACCAACCTAAACCACTAAAACCATTAGCATCAGCAACAAATTGGAGAGAGGATCAAAGGGAAAGAAAAAGATAGGAAAAGCACTGTCCTTCCTTATCCAAGAAGGCCATTCCTAATACTTAGTTTTTGTGCAAGCTAGTTTTTATATCATAGCAGTTTTAAAAGAAACAACCAAAGTCTCTAGTGCTTGAGTCTGGGTCAGAAGCTGAATCCAAGATCAGATCTGTCGGTTCATTACTGTAGCAAGCCATTAGTATCCTTTCCTCCACTGAGTTCAGTGAAGCATCACCAACTCCCTTCAGCTGGGGATTTGAGCTAAAAATACTTAGATTTTTTTTTTTTTTTTTTAAAGTGCCCATCTCTTTGATTTGAGGGGAGGACAATCCTGTAGCCTAAAACATCAAGATGCACCAGTTCTGCTTGTACTGCAAGATACAAGGACTGGTACCCCACTGCCCTTTGGGGGTGAGAGATCTGGTAGATTTGGCTCTGTTCCTTGGAATCACTGCTATAAAACAGCACTGTCCTTGGGTCATCAGTCTGACACTTCACAGGAGGATGATGTGCCAGCGGGATGTTTATTGCCTAGTAAACCTCATGCTGTTCCCTTCGGTTGTTGCTGTAAGGCAGAGTGATTCTGGCATTCAATGCATACACAGCTCCTTTCTAGGGGAAGGGACAGGAGGGAGTCTGCATTTCAGATGTTTCTGGGCGCCAGTGCTGTGGGAGAAACCCTCCCTTTCTGCCTCAGATGATGCCTATCAGGAGGAGCACAGATGTTTGCTCATGGAGCTGATGCATCCATCATCATTAGGTTTCCTTTTAGAGAAAACTCTGTAAGGACCATTGTGTTTTCCATACTGTTTGTGGTTTTGAGTGAGGTTTTTTGTGAATGTTTCTTTCTTAAATGTACTCTGGTCACATGTGTGAAAAGAAATTATGTTTTTGGTGTCTTAGTTGGCTGTCAGGATCCATTTCCCTGACCTCAGCTTCCCTGAGTCTCGGCAGGTTGCTGCTTACAGCAGCTCTTCCAAGTCCTGGCAACCTTCTCCCCTTTCTCTGTTCCCAAAGAAGTGAGAAAAAACCCACACTGGAAGTAAGTGCAGAATAAACAAAAACTTCTTCCCTCCACCCCTTCCCTTTGCTCTCTGTTCAAGCACGGCAGCTTTGGAAAGGCTCCTGGCTGGAAGGCAAGCTATTTTTGTACTGCTTATGCAGCGGCACATTGAGGAGTAACGGAGGAATAAAGCTGCAGAGGACCAGGCCCACTGAATGGGCACCTGAGTGCACTTTATTCAACACTGCTAAAGAAGCAGCAACTTCTCTGAAGATCTATACAGAGGTACTCAGCCACCTTCGCTGAGTCAGCAGAGACAGGTCGGCTTCTTCCCAGGGCAAACGCGGATTGTTCAGTTGAGCTCCTCCATCAGCTGACTCAGAGCAGGAGCCTGCCTCTCCCATTGACTGGGAAGAAGATTCACTGCCTAATTTAATGAGCTCAGTGCAAGGCAGGAATGTCTCAGTGCAGGAGTTGGGAATGTCTCCCTAAGCCTTTGCTAGTCAACATCAGCACACGCATCTGAGTTCGGTGCCCGATGAGCAACAGAGAAGGCATTAGCTAGATTTTTATCTCCCTTTCCATGGCTGTCAGAAGCATGCCTCTCCCTCACTGGAAAACACACCTCCTTGAGATGCATTTTATAGCCTCACAGGCTACTTGTTCCCAGAGGAATAGCTTATACAATGAACGTAGACTAGGGAGAAATATAGAGAAGTTGTGCACAAGGATTTTTAGAACATGAATGAAAAACAAAACGAAAAAAAAAAAGAGCTTTTTTTTTTTTTGGTGCTTGCTGGGGATTTGAGAAGAATTGAGATAACAAACTTAACAGTGAGTTGGAAGATGCTGGTTGCATTTTAAAGGGGGAGGGCGTGGGGCATCACTGCATGACAAAAAGAGTAGTTGCATGATCAGA
This sequence comes from Athene cunicularia, assembly GCF_003259725.1. Lineage (NCBI taxonomy): Eukaryota > Metazoa > Chordata > Aves > Strigiformes > Strigidae > Athene > Athene cunicularia. Next base: position 99,396,494 of record NW_020799091.1, read on the forward strand.
GGGAGTAATTAAATCAAGCCTCCCACGGATCAGTCCCGTGGCTGGAGTCTGTGGAGCCTGTGGAGGACACTGGCTTTGACTGAAGCTGCTTTCCCACAGCTGCCGTGGTCACAGCAGCTACACCCTGAGAAGGTACTCTGGCTTTTGTGTGAGCTGGGTGCAACCTGCAGCCTGTCCTCTGCAGGGAGACAAGCAATGGCTCCCTCCTCTACCTCCCTGTAGGAACAATACCGCATTCCTGTGAACTGGAGCTGAGCTTGGCCAACAGTGCAGAAATGAGCAGACATACACACTGAGGGACAGAAAACATCTAACAATGTTACAAGTCTGCCTCCTCCCAGTTACCTTCTGTGTGAATCGGGTAATAGACACTCACCTGTGAGTTACATATTCATGTAGAATGATATTCATGTATAGTAAAAATGCATGAATACATGACTGTAACCCTCAGTTTATATTACTAATTTTTGAAAAATATTATGTAGTCAGTAGCTCTTCAAAACTCTGGAGGCACAACAGCCTCTCCAATGAATCAATTACTTTTTCTTTCAAAGATGAAAAAACCTGCATACAGCTACATCATGTTTCCAGGTCAGTACCTGGGTCTAAGAAGTGCTGTCACCATGGTGCTGCCTGAGACTTGAGACAGAGAATGACAATGGTAATTGCAAGCAGTTTGCCTTTCTTGTCCCTTATCACCTGAGCACAAAATACAAACCACAGTGGTTTTAAGAAAACGACTTTTAAGATTTCATTTAACATGCCTGAAAGGATTTGAGGTAAGGACGCTCAGTGTAAAATGCTTGTAAAAATTGTTTCCAAGGTGTCAGCATCCCTTTAAATAGGCTGAGTCTGATCTTCTATAATTGCCACATAATCCTATCCTTCTAACATGGGATGTACAGGTAACTAATCAGTTTTCTAATCTGGCTGTGAGCTATGGATTTGGTGTCTTCGTTTAAAGAGGATTGCAGGTAGCTGAATAAAGATGAGACAGGACTCCCTGAAGATGACACTGTCCATGCAAGATGCTCTCTTGGCAACCACAATTTGAGAAGCAGAAAATACCCAGAGAAAAGGATGGGCTGGAAAGAGGAGCAGTTGCCTGAGTACACAGATGCTAGGCTCTCCCAGAATGTACCTACAAAGACAGAAAACATGGAGGATATTTGTTTTATGACAGCCTTTCTTCCCTGTAATGTTTGACCATCCTTAAATCATTCTCATAAGAACTTTGCCCAAGTATCCTGCAGAACAGGTGGTGAGTGGGCTCAGGTGGATGCCACATCCCTGTTTCCTAGAAGGATCGTTTAGCAGACATGGCAACGAACACCGCGAGGATTTTCATCCTGTGCCTGTGCCTTCTCATCACTGATGGATTTGGAACAGGTGTGGTTGGCAGGGAAGTGTCATCTTCCATGAAATCACTTGTTTGGCTTACGGGGCAATTCTCCATCTCCGCCTCCAGCCCCGTGCTGCAGTCTGAGCACCTTCCACAGACCTGGAGAGGCTGAGGAGCAGCAGTGGTAACACAGAGCACTGAAACCAATGTGTCTCTCCCCGGTTTATTACAAGCAAGGAGGCCTTTTGCTTCTGCATCCGATTTCCCCTGCCAAGTCACGATGCCCTGTCTGCAAAGGTACAATTAATCACTATGGAGATTGTTGCAAACTCACTGATTTGGGCTTAGTGTTTCAGCTGAGCACTAAGCAACAGGTGCTGGGCAGCTTTTTGTAAAGAGCTTTTTCTTCACGCTGGTGTGCAGTGCCTGAAGGCAAAGAGAGGTTTTTCCCTCCCAGCTAGCAGTAAGTGCTCAGGCCAGGTGTTTAGATGGGTTTTCCTGAAACAGAAGAGTCCTGTGACATGGATCAAGCCCCTGTCACTGGTGGAGATGGTGGGAGCAGGGGCTCATTCATCAGAGGAACAGTTGGATTCAGATTTGTTTGGAGGGTCTCCCATTTTTCATGCTATGGAGGGTTTTAACCCCACAGAAAATTCTGCTCTGTTTATAAAGCTTTGCAGTGCCTTGTTCAGGGAGTCGTCTCAAAAGACAGAGATGAGTGGGAGCTGCAGTTACCCTAGGGGGGTGGGTGCTGGCAGACCTCACGTTTCCATGTCAGGGCTCCCAGTCATGTCTGGGCCAGCAGCCAGATAGCAGTAATAGCCTAGGAACACCAAACCTGCTGAACGAAACTGGTCTCTCAGCAGCTACCCCGCATCAGTGTGCAGCCCCCAGGTCCCAGCACAGAATCTGAAATGCAAGAACACGACCCAGGAAAAACCTGGGCTTGGGGCAGGGGAAGGAGTATTTAGCTGTCACTTACAGGCAGGGTAAGTGTGTTATATGCTCTAATCACAGCCCCAGGCCATCTGCGAGCCCAGCTCCTCACTCAGGCTGGAGCACCAGCATCTCTCATAGCTCTACCAGTTGCTGTGGGTGTGACTGGTGTGGTGGTCTGCCAAGCCCTGCACAAACACGTCTTGGAGCTGAGACTAGCTGAGACTACCTTAGACAAGTGAGTCCCTTCCTGGTGCCCCAGCACAGGCAAACTGGAGGACTGCATTCAGCTGTAGGTAGTTTAAAGCATCCTTCTGGAGAGTAGACCTAAATATGTCATCTTTTCCATTTGGAAAAGAGAGCACAGCTTTGACAAAAAGAAAAAAAAAATAAAAAAATTCAGAGCATCTGTAGGATTTGCCAGATTAGAGACAAACTGCACTAAAGCACTATCAGCTCCTTGCTGAATTCGTACAGACGGCTCTGCCCCATCCCTGCCCCCTCAGCAAGTCAGCATGACTTCGGACCCAGAGGAGAGGAGGAATGACAACCGTGGCTAACTGCATGGATTTATGCATCAAATGCTCTCTGTATTTCAGCAGCCTTGGAGGAGCTGAATCTACAACCTGACAGGCACTCTGTGAAACAGCAGTGATGAATAACTGTATCCAGAGGCACCTCAGGATAGCAAGGCAAGCATTTTTTAACCAGGTGCTGCTGAGGCAAAGCCATCAGCACAGCTCCACACGAAACTCCGAGTGCTGTTGAAGGTTCACATCTTCACTGAGTCACCGAGAAACAACAGAGAGGTCACATCCAGATGCACCCATGGATCAGATATTTAAATAAAATACTGTGGAAGGGGCCCTTGGGGCATGGTAATGTATTGTCCTTGTAATGCACAAGACAATCGGCCCTATTCCAGGGCTCTGCTTCACCCCAGTTCTGTTACTGTAGATGTACAGTAAAGACAGCCAAAGTAGACCTTGAATGATTACCCCCCTTCCCTTTCCCAGTGGTTTCTTCATAGGACTGGCACACTGAAATACCTGTCCACAGTGCCACAGTGCTCTTCGGGCTATGAGGTACTGAATGCTTCCTAAAGGAGATGCTGTGGAGCCCACCCTCTTCTACTTGCATCCAGGGGCACCTAAGCCCTTAGGGACACATGTATCTTCATGTGATTTAAAGCAGCTTTGCAGCTGCTCTGCCTGGGCTAGCCCTGAGCCAGTCTCCAGGCAGCCCTGCCTAGCAAGGACCCTCCATTTCAGCTCCCTGTCTACCCTTCAGATATTGCATCAGTCCCCAAAACTGCAATGGACATACTCCAGACAAACTGAGCAAGTACTAAAAGGATTGCTGGTTCAGCAGAGAAATCCAAACCACAGCTACTGGAAAGGATAAGGCATGCTTTTAAAAGCATCAGTTCCAGCTATTTTCCAAGCTCAGGAAGAGGAAGGTTAGAACTAGTTTCAGTTTTGGGAAGAGCACTAGATGCATTCTCATTTTATTTAAATCCGTGTTCTCAGACTTGGGCCACATGTCACCACTGTTGTGGTAGTCCCAGAACACGGGGCTTTGCCTTATTACATGTCCCTTCAAAACTGGTCTAACAGAGGTCTGGGACAGCAAGAACTACTGGTGAGACAGGAATTGTCTTTCTTTAATGCTGCAATCAGCAACACCACTGTGCTTTCCTCTATTTCTGTGCAGTTTCTACTCATGTTAAAAATGTTTATTTTCTGAAGTTGCACTGCTCTTAATTAAACTATAATTATTTAGCTCTATTTCTGCACATGAAATTCTCTTAGCTACAGAGCATCACCCAGGACACATTGTTTTGGCAGCTTTATATTCCTAAACACTTTCACTGCCCAATTATGTCTTTTCACCCGGGGCTTTGCACCCAGCTGTCCAGCCTAGCTCCAGTGTAGCCTCTGGCAGCATCTTGAGGCTGCAGAAATTTTAATAACAGATTAAAAGCATTCAGATTCGCTTATGAAAGATTTGGTCCAGAAGTGTTGGTGACCTGTCACAGTTATCACCACATGCTGACAGTGTGGTCCCATTCCTGTCAACTGCAGTGACACCTTGTCACATCCTTCTTCTCCCATCCAGGAGAAACAGGTTTCCTCTGGGGCCATGGATGTGAAAAGTTGGGTAGGCTTTGCTACAAAGGATAAGGCAGATCCATTGCTGAAGCCAGAATGTGCAGATCAGTGCTCTTTCACATCTGAAATCTGCCTTCATGTTTAAACAAAGAAAAAGGGCTTTGCTTTCTGTTTATGAACTGTCAGGAAAGTCTTGCCTGGGAGTAGAGGACTTGAGGGTGCAGTTCTGCTGGACTGGTCACAGGGGCTGCCCTGGCTGCTCAGGTGACAGGCACACCCACCCCATCTGTGTGCTCCTGTCTGCTCTCCCATGCAAGAAAGCATGTGGGCTCAGGGGAGCTGAAAACCAGCCCAGCAAATAGTATTTTTTACCAGGGTCATCTCCCGAAGTTGCTCCTTGTGAAGTGTCGGAAAACCAGTCCCAGGGTGGGAGAGGTCAGAAACAGGTCAGCAGGGCTGGAGGAGGGTGGTGGGCATGAGAAGAAAGGGATATATGGTCCAGATGCAGCCTTGGCTTTGCGAGGTTCCAGCTGTGGGAGAGCTGCCCCTCATTTACTCCTTGTCTTTCCTCTGCCCGCTCTCTGCTTTTAATTGTCTGAGTTAATAATTAGTGTGGTAACTCTTGGAGAAAACAAAACACAACTGCCTTTGCTGAGATGGTTTCTGTCCTGGCGTTGCTGCACATAACCACAAGCAGAGGCATGGGACTTACCCATGAACACCAGTATGTAGCAGAATACAGGCTAAAGTTAGATTTCCCTACCTAACGTACAAAATAAACCCAACGGAACAAGCTCTACCCTGCTCTGTGCTAATAAATCAAGCATCCAGCAGTACTTTCAGAGTCACAGGGTTTATCCCAAGGTCATCTGTGGTCAGCTGTAAATGAAATCTTTCCTCCTTCCCCTTCACGACACCCATCTCCGAGGGAAGTGTCACTTTTTAACTTTTCCTTTGGCATTTCCCAGGCTCTGTTTGCCTCTGGTTCCCCCCAGGCAGCACCAATCAGCCCCACATGCCAGTTAAGCCTGGTTGAGCTGCTCGCATACCCCATGCACGCCCCTGGCCACCTGCCACACACCACCCACTGCTCTCGACATCAGCTGGCAGTGTCAGCACCTTCCCACCCAGGAGATACCTTCCTTTGCATATCCCAAGCCACCCTGACCTCCGTGGCCTAAGCTGCTGCTGTGTTTTGTTCCCATTAAGCTTACAAATCACACTCACTGAACTGTATCGCTTGTGTCACCTCGCTTGTGGGCTCAGACCAGGAACTCCTCCTGATTACTGGCCTGCACGGAGGGAAGGGGAAGCCCCATGCAGCTCTCAATAACTGACCCACGGGAGCAGTGCGGTTTAGTGTCCACTCCCAGGGCCAAGCTGCAAGCCCAGAGCTGCAGGGGAAATGATAAACACTGCCCCATGGAAACTGCCAAAAAGCATGCAGGAAACCTGCTTGCTCCAAGGAGTATTTTAGCTGTGGTAAAGAGTAGGAGAGTCCCATCAGAGAGCTGCCCCCTGGGCTCCCGCCATCAGGCTCGGACAGGTTTCCTCCACCTTCCCCCTTGCCCTCAGCTGGTTCCCAGAGCCGGCACCTGAAGTACCCAGCCCAAAGGGCATCTCCTCCTGCAGCGGTCGCCTGCTGAGCAGCAGAACAGAGGCTTGTTCTCTCTCCCTTCTCTCCTCTCCCAAGGTGCTTGACAAAAGAGCTGTATGTGGTAAAACGTTGGCTGCAACACCCACCACGCCATTGTTTTCATAAATAAAGGCTAGTTTTGTAACTTGCAATTTTGCCATGTGCTTAAGCAACTAAATAAGAAGGTTTTTATTGTGCATGGTTGTTAAGAAGGGAAGCCTTAAACCCACCAATAAAAAGCCTGAAGTTTTTATCAATAGCCCTGGGGTTCAAAGTAAAATCTAATTAACCCAGAAACTGTCATAGATTGGTGGCCTCTGCAGTGACTGGAGGGTTAAGCACTGATTAAGACATTTTCTGTTGGGATAGCTAACTCCTCCATTCAGAAGGCATGCTGTGAAAATGGACTTTTGCACTCCTCTAAAATTGTTTTGCACTAACATTTTACTTAATTGCTCCTTGGAAAGTGATAATCAATAAATGTGAGAGAGGAACTTTTGCTGGGGGAGTTACGGCCAGTGCCTCGATTGAAATGTTAGAGCAGAAGATCCTCCCAGTTTTACAGACATTGTCTCTGGGAGGGCTTCTGCTCCGTGTTACCTTTGACGGGTGGCTTCCCATTTCCCCGCTCCTGAACTGCGGTGGTGGCCTTTTGAAGGATGAGCCCCAAGGCCCGTGGGCACTGCTTGGAGGACTTCCCTCAGATACTGCTGAGTGCTGATCACACGCAGCAAGATCACGTCAGAAACTTGTCTCATCCTTCAAAACCTTCAGCAGCTCCATAATCCCACTCCCAGCTTTCACTTAGCTGTTGTGGAGGGATGGCTCTGCCACCTGCCCCCCCCCAAATCCCTTGCTCCTGCAGTGCCAGCTTCTTCAGGGCAAGGTCTTTGGGGAATCAAGCTGCTAAAACAACCCAGCCTCCTCTCAAAAATCTGCCCACTGCCGTTTTTCAAAGACTAATGGTCTGGTCGGATGTCGGTGGCTCTCACGGGGATGGACAGACCACTTCCTGGCACAAAGGCCACCCGCAGGCACTTTAAAGGCTTTCTGGGGAAGGGTTTGCACTCAGAGAGCTGCTCAGAGACAGAAGCTGCAAGAACTTGGGAACCTGGCAATAGTAAATCTGTATTCCCCCCTCAAGCCCCGTCCTCAGAAGTGACAGAAACGTTTTAGCTGCATTAAGCCAGTGTTTTATAAGTGGAATCTGGCAACAGGAACTGAAAACCCCTGTAATTTCCAATGGCTAATGTGCTGACGTGGTAGACTGAGCAATCTCAGTGTCCGGCCTGTCCAGTAGCCTGGCACGTGGACAAGAGCTTTGCTGCGTGAGCGCCCAAGTAATTTCTGGGTTAAATGCCCCACACGTTAGATACCCATCTGTGTTGGATACCGCTCCCCCTGCAATAACACTCAGGTTGACATGGAATGGAAAAGATATTTCTGTCATGGATCTCAGATCAGTCTGTCCATCCATCTGTCAGTCTCCTGAATAATACCCGAGCCCTCCTGGCTGCTTTCAGCCAAAGGAAGTCTCTGAAATTTTCACAGATTTTATAAGCATTGGTGACCAGGTAGAGGAAACTCAGATGAACTCAGGGGGGTCCACAGGAAACACGGGTCCAAATCCACACACGGGCAAGCCAGAAACAAATTGTCTGGGGGCAGGTAGAGATGGCAGGAAAAAACTCCGGTTTACCTAACAGCCATTCCTATGCTATAAGCACAGGACAATACTTCTGTTTCCTTCTGTGAAACAGAAAAAGGGAAGCCGTTTTGACATAAAGCCTCTGTGGCCTTTCTTTTCTGTGTTTTAGACTGAGTCTCTTTTCTGGTTGTAGGAGATACAAAGAATTGGGGTTTTTTTTATATTTATAGATAGAAGAGTGCTCTCCATACAAATGTTAATATATTTCTTTATGATCTGTACCTCAACAATGCAGTAGTTCTGTTCTTAGATAGTAACCAAAATTTTAAAACAAGTTTAGCACCTCACCCTTGATCAATAAACTTATTTTTTCTCTCTTGGGCTTTTCGGTGATCTAGCATCAGCAGGCAGACAGCAGAGATGCTCAGGTGAACTCCAAATCCTACTCTAGGATCTATCCTGATGCCCTTTGTTTCTAACAACAGCTAGTTGCCTGTAACTCAGTAACAGAAAGCATCAATATTACAGGCTTCTTTTGATATTAAACATTGAAAAGGATCAAAATTATTCCACCTGTCTCCCCCTACATATATCTGCAAGCCATCTTTGTGAAGGACAATTACAGGCAATGCAAACATGCCCCAGGAAACACGTGCCAATGTATGTGGCTTAGGAACCAATGCTCAAGCAGCTCTCTTGACAGAAAACCTGCTGCAAAGAAGACACTTGCTCACTTATGAGTGAGCAAGTTTTTCTCAATGACAAGCAATGACATGAAGTTGAACCCTCTCCCGGTATTCCCCCATGCTATTCCTGCTTGAGACTGCCTCTGATGCAAACAAGTCACACAGCCAGGATGCAGGGAGCTTGCTGAAAGACCGCAGGAGTCACACCTTTTCATGAATGTGCCACAAGGCTGTGTTTCTGCACGTGAGTGATTTGTAGCTCTCAGTCCACAAAGTCCTATTAAAAGGTCCACCTTTTAATAGGAAAACCAGGACCTGGTGCTGTAGCCAGCAGCTTTGTTATGCTCCAGGGAAGCTATGTGGAGAGGAAAACAGAGAAAATTGACCATTTGTGACCACTGAGTATTAAAAAAGCAGAGAAGAGGCAGGCAAAATCCAAACTACTACAAATGGCAATAGTGTCCCTGAAATTTCTGCTCACTTCTTGATAAGAAAGGTCCTTACGAACTTGGGGTGCTTCAAACAGTAAAGTTTAAAGCTTAATTACAAATGAGCAAATAAAGGGGCAACTTCCTCTTGGGTTGGAGGTCTTCCTCATATCAGCTCTGGAGGGGGTATATCTATGCCACCCTAAAACTCCCTTCCCACAAGCAACAACATGCCAAGAGCTTACCCGCCAGCCTCACGCTCTGCCATTGACACACAGTCTGCCCAGCAGAAGTACAGCAAAGCTACACTGACCACTGTGTCTTTCCCCACACCCCCCTCCCTTCTTCCACACACTGACCACAGCCATGTTGCTAGCCTGGGCAGATTTTTGCTGGGCTGCCTCTGGGGAGTTGCTGACAAACCATTTTACTAGTGTATTGGAGACTTAAAAGTCTCTTGCAAACCCGACCCAAACCTTTTGCAGCTATGCATTAAGAGATTTTGTTGCAAGGATCAAGTGATGTCAAGTGCAAAAGTATGAAAGTAACTGTTATTTACTTTTAGGATTTGTAAACCTTGATCTCGGGAATTTTAGTATTTACCAGCCTGTTTACAGGAAAAGTACAAAGACCAACACCTTTAGCAACACATGCTGATTCATGTTCTTTGCCTTGTTGAATAAATTCAACACCTATTTTTCCAGGCAGAAAAGTCTGAACAAAATAACTTGTATCACTATGGATCCTGAACTGCTGTCCAGTGATCAGTTAGTTTGCAAAACCCTCTTTAAGTGCTTCCCAGCTCCTCCATTGACTCCACCGGGTTCTGCAGGTAAACTCCACCTCAGAAAGGTCCCATAAAGCCATGGTGCTTCCAACTTGCATCCAAAGCTCAGCAGTGCTCTTTTCCCCCATGCACAACCTGACGTGTGAGGTGTATTTTCAACTCTATCAAACAGGTTCATTATGGGCTCAGTGCCAAGCATATTGCACACACCATAAAAAGACCTCAGCAGAATTTGGAGGTCTTTGGATCAGTTTTGGGAAACAGATTTGTACAAAGGTAGGAGGAGGAAGAAACAGTACTTACAAGAATTGTGGGATCAGCAACAGAAATGCTTCAACTGAAGCTGCAAGGCTGATCACCAGTTTACATGGCTGTGCTAAGCTTAGCAAAGGTAGGACTAGTCTCTACAAGTTGAAGACATTAACTTCAGAGATGCCAGACATGCTTTTGTTTATATTTGGGTGACTTCCTACGGCTGTCTAAAAGCTGGGTTCTCATCTGAACCATCCGACCATATTCTCTCCCTCATAACTGGATACAAATATACGTTGCTGAGGAGCAATTCCTTCCCATCATTTTGGACCTCTTTTTTTAAGGTGGGAAGAACTAGAGATACCTATCAGCCTTCACTGCTGAGAAACAGAGCCTTGATAATGACTAGAGGCAAGATGCACAATTTGCAGAGGGCTAATATTAAGAAGGGAAATCCAACTTTGTGCCTTTTAGCTCACTCAGGGTTTATAGGTAAGTCAGCAGCCAGATTCAAGGGAATAGTCTTTGATGGGTGAAGGTAAAGGTGCTGGCAATCTTCTTGTTACCTCACCATTTTCCTGGTTGTTTTTGTATTTAGATTATCCTTGCTACGTAGCAACCTGGCAAACAAAGTCAGCAGTCCATGAAAATCTTGTTCAAAAAGTACATATATTTAATAATGATAACAAATACATTTTTTTCCCCCTGGAATTTCCACTACTGTATTTCAGTAGGTCCCTTCTATGGCCACTGCAGTTTGACTGTACATAGCTACTGTCTAAGCTGGATACATGGTTATGTTTTAGCAGTGTAGTATTCATATATTCTCTATAAATATAATAAAAGATTTAACATTTCTGTTTTCATTCTGATTCTTACACATATTTACTGGGTTTTCACAAAAAATACATGTCTCTTTCCTGCCTCCCCCAACCTTTTATTGGGTTCCAAATAAACCTGAGTTTGTAATTCAAGTCAGTATCTGCTATCTGTTCACAAGTCCGACACACGCAAAAGACAGGATTTTAGTGGTCTCCACTTGCTAGCTTTGCAGCAAAAACATGTTCTTAGCATGAAGAAAAAGAAAATGCTTTAATGTTTTTAAATGAAAACAAGAGCTAAAATGGACCCTGGGAGTCACAGGTGCTCTGTACAAACAGAAGATGACATTTTTCAATCTGAAAATGAGTAAAATTATTTTAGGGCTGTCTTTCTTATCATATTGGGATTTTTATGCATATTATTTTACAGGTAGCTTAACCACCCCAGAGGCAGGTATCTTCACTAGACCGAAGAGTACAAGATGCATATGGACTCCTCCGTACTGAACTGATGGGTGACATCAGTGCCAAGGTGAGGGTCCCATCTGCAGGGATTAGAGGGGTGCTCTGGGCTTTCACACTTTGCTGCGTTTGCCAGCAAGCATTCAAAATACTCACAGTCCCGTTATTGTTCTGTCAGTATTTGGATTAACATCCAATTTTTTTCTTGCAGATTTTGGTTTAAGGCCTGTGCTATGCTGAGAATCAGGAACGTGCTCAGCTATGCGCTCTGCTGGGGACCTTTTCCCCTGCTCTGCTGGCCCTCCTCCCCCAGTCCCTGTGTATCTTTCGCATGAAACTGGAAGGAAAGCTTCTCAAACAGGGGTAACTCTCAGAATTTACACAGACACCAAACCAGTGGGGCCCCAAAATTGTTTGCAGAATATTGATGAAAATAGGGCTTGGAATCCTACTGATGGTCTTAAGGCAAAATCTCCAACTTCCAACAACAACCCCAAGAAGAAGACAATACCTCTGCTGCTTGGATTTTGAAATTACATTAATTGGGTGGGCAGCAGTGGGGCACACGTGGGTCAGGGCTGCCCAATTGGGAACCAGATTGGAACAAACTTCGTTGAGACATCCCATACACACAAACACATATGCAAGCGCGGTACAGACAAAAGAAAAGAGTAGTCTTTGGCTAAACCTTCTAATTTATAGGAAATTGTTTGAAGACAAAAACAGAACCAAAAAAATGTTGTCAACTTCTCAGATGTATCATTTACTTAGAAAAACAAGACTGGTATGCAGAACATGGTGCCTTTTAAGAAACTTAATCTTCACCACTCATAACAATACCAAATTTTTGGTAACCACTGCACTACCAATCTTGCAGTATAAAACGTCATTGGTACAGGTTCATGTGTCCTTTATTAGTCTTTTTAATTCACTTCAGTCTCTCAGAAAAGCCTTCAGGTGTGTCCAGTGCTGCCCTGCTATAGCAGGCTAATGCAGCCCTGCATGTAGGCATGCCATGGAACTAGTACAGCTGCAGAAATTGGAGGTGACTGGATTGTTTAAACAGCATGTTGCAATTTGGATTACTGTTTGAAATATCCACTTGCAGACCCATCATATGAAAGAAACAAGCCCCTAGTGTGGTGAATTACCACGTGATGAAACTTGCTTTTGAATAACCACATTTCTTCTAGTGATGTCATTAAATCATCTTCTTTAGGAAGAAAATGACTCCATTATTATCTATGTTATGTAATTATCTGTAAAATCTGCTTTGAATTTCCATACTCCCACTTTTTCTGAATGTTTAGATCACTTGTGTCTTTACTCAAGCTTCTACTAACTTCATCTTCTTGGCAGTGCTTGTTAGCAAGTTGACTTTGGACACAGAATCTTGAGTTTTCCCACTTGTCTAGCCATGTGAATGATGCCTGTAGCAGTACCACGTACTTGTGTGGCACAGGCAGATGGAGCACAGACAGTCTTACCACAGATCCTGGATGGGACCAGCATTCGTGACACCATGCAGATCACCTTGAATCAAACCGTTAATGCTCGCTGTTCTTCCAATCAACCTTACTGCAATACTAGATGAGAGCAGTGAAAATACATATTCACAGTGCTCTTTCAAGACATGTTTTACTGTACAGTCAGATGCCAAATGCTAGTATTTCTTAACAGCACAAGCAGAGCCCTTTTCTTTCAACTGTAATAAGTAGGACAATGCCTTCCTTAAAAGCAGGCCTCTGATTTTCTATGCTGGACCACTGTGGGTTATTACATAGTGACAGTATCATGCCTGTGTCTTTCCCTTCTTGTTTGAAGTAAAAAAGGTTAAGTCCCAGAGAAAAGCAAAGCAAATCCCAGGATGTCAGACTAACACTGGCCACTGACAGCATCTGCTGCATTGAAGGAAATCTGTGTGGGACTCATTTGCTGCAGCTGAGGCATCCTTGCTTCCAACGGCTTGTCGCTTGCTGACTGCATCGTCTGGTTCCTCTTCCGCAGCATCTGTCCGATCCCCATCATGGGGAATCTGCCTCTGCTTTTAACACAGTTGGGGCTGCCCAAGGGGTTGTTGGAAACCAGCTGAGTAGGGGACACGGCTTCTTCCTTTGTCGGATACGATTTTTCTTCATACGTGAAAGAGACTTGGGTGGGGTGGACGGGGGATGTACTCCCTGGCTGAAAAAGCGGGGACAGTGTCCTTTCACTTGAGCTTTTGTAAGGGAAATTCATTGGTGAGCCTAAAATCCTGTACTGATGAGAGGGGGAAACCTGGTCTACTTGGTCCTCCCTGTCAACTGACTCAAAGGAGTGCACAATATTCAGGATGAGAGGAGAGTCCTTTGCCCGGCTCCCAGTGCGGGCCGGCTCCTGCTGCGGAGATTCTTGCCTCTTGAGGAGCCGAGGGGTTCTGGGGGGCGGCTGCTGGACTTCAAGGTACTCCAGGGAGCTGGAAGTGACACAGCCCGTCTTGGTTGCCAGGGGTTCGTGGAAAGGGCTTACCCCGCCACTGGAATCTGCAAGGCAATCAGAAAAGGAGCCAGAAGAACAGATTGCATTTAATAGCACTGCCTTCTCTGCCTCATGGCAGGCAGAGTCTGACATCACCTTTAACAAATTTTAGAAGAGCGTGACAAATGCACTAGCTAAAACAAATGGTCATAGGGATATACCCAGAACCTAATTCCTTGACTCTCATTTGATACTTACGTTGCTGTTTCACGGGCAATTTATCTGCCACCTTCCTCAAAGGCAGGAAGAGTGCTTAAACTGAGTAAGACGTGGACATGAAATGGAAAACCACAGATGTCTTCAGCTGTTTGTATTAATTATATCCTCTAAGGCTATGTCTGAGAAATCTCACATTTCCCCTTTCTTAGCACAACTCTGCATGGTTTTTACTGTATTCCCTGACATACCTACCTAGAGACAGAGGGGACAACAGTGAGTTAATCCCTAATGTCTTTCCTTGCATTTTGGAACAAAATCTGTTCTTGGTTTCACACATGTAAATATGGAGTAGCTGCACTGGCCAGGCTCAGGCTGCTACAGTTGGAACAGATTTGTTACATGGACTTCAGCAAGGACCAAATATAAATGGAACAATCTTTACAGGATTTGGACCAGTAAAACAAAACAACTTGTGGAGAAGACCTGCTTGATTTCTACAGGATGCTGGCACTCACTTATTTCAAGCTAGTCGAATGAAAACACATTTTGCTGCCTTTATGGAAAGCTGTCCAAGGACCCTGCTTTGCTAGGTTCCCCCTAACTGAAATAATAGCAGACTGACAGTTAACCCCTGTCCATGAGTTCCCTTTGTCTCAAACCATCTAAAAGAGATATAAAATAATTTAGGTCTGCCAGGCCTCAGGTCACAGCCCCAAATCGCACATGTATTTCTTTTGGAAGGGATGGTCTTGGCAGGGGTCGAGACCTGAATGGATGCATGGGATGAAATCACTTGTATTGAGAGTTGTCTGGGAAGAGAAGAGCAGGCTTAATCTGACTAGTTTCTTTCCTAAACTGGTAAAAATTATTTGACCCCTTCATTTAAGAAGTGTCAAAACATGGTATCCATAAGCAGAGAAATGCTTTAGCTGAGATCTGAATGATTTTCAGGTTTCAGTTCATAAAAGCAGGAAGAAACCTGAAGAGGAAAAAGAATTAACTAGGTTTACTTCCCCCTGTGCCTCCCTCCCAGAAGAAATGACAAATTCTGAACAAAATGAGCATTTTTAAATGTGTTTTACATTTTCACAAAAAGTATGTTCCATTTCTGACCAGCTCCGTGACTACTGCTACCTTGCAGCAGAGGTGCCTGTGCTGCCAAACAAACACCATTTTGACATTTTTTTTTAGGTAGAACACATCAAATGATAAATAATCAAGTAATGAGAAAAAGCATAAAACCACCATGTCACCACTCTAAATAACCCCGACATCACAGCAAACATTCTACAACGCCATATTTCCCCCCGCTGCTCTGTACTGACTTCCCCTCCTTTAGGTCCCTTATTTAACAGCCAGCTACATCACCTTCCTGCTCCTCAATGTCTTCCATCTATGTGTGTGCTACCGACACCCCGTTTTCCCCACTGAGTCCCCTTTTCCTCCACTCCTTTCTTCTGCCTCCTTTTGCGAGCAGCTCTCACCCATCCCTCCCAGGCTGCCTCCAACCCTACGTGATTCATGCTCTGCTCTCCTCTGTCTTGTCTTTTCCTCTCCCTGCTAATGCTTTTCCCCCTCCTTTTGCTGCCTGAAATTTGCCGGGGTTGGTAGTCCCACCTGCATTTCCTCTCAACTGCTTATTTCCCCTTCCTCCACCATCAGCTGCTGCCCACTGCTTCTCCCATGGATGCCACTGTTACCGGCACTCTCCTCAGGGTCAGGTTTTTCTTCACGTGCTGCCCCTTAGTCCCCTCTTAGCAAAACACATTCACCAGTAGGAAGAAGCTTGTCTACCGGCTTTGCTTTGTCAGTGATCTGGGGTGGGTGTTGATACTTTCAAAGCACCAGTGTGAAGTGCAGATGATTTTGTATAAGCACGTATAAATAAGGAAAGAAAGCTTTTTTTAAAACACTGTGGGAATTCTGTCAAATAAAAACAAAAGTAAAAGTGAGGATTCATGACTGCTGAACATCGTCACGGTTTCCTCAGGATGTTTCGTTTTCAGTGTTTGACTACATTATCCAGTCCTCTTTCAGATACCACCTCCAGAGCAGACAGCGAATGCAAGCCCACAACTATTTACTAACAAACACACAACACACAAGATGCTCTCAGTAATACTGCACATGCCCACACATGCACATGCACACAGGGACACACCACTGGTACCTCTCCCACTGACCTTTCTCTGGACCTCCAGCCTTGGTGACTTTCCGGTCCTTCAGCAGAGCCTTGGTGTTCTGTATCTGTGAGATAAGACAGGAAGAAGGCTGTCTATATGAAACTGGACTTTTCTCAGTTTTCTTTGGGAGCTGACGGTGAAGAATCTCCCCTTTCTTTTCTTGCTCTTTGAGTTTTTTGTCCTTTAAGTTGCAAAACAAACAAGAACAATTTGGTTTACTTAAGGGAAGCTTAAATGACCCCCAGACTTATAAGCACGCCACTTACCGAAGCTGAATTAAATGCTACGTATTTACAAGGAACTTATCCTGGCTACTCAAAATAACTAAATCTTCCATGTCTCATTTTCCTCTGATCTGTTTGACATGATTTCATGGATCCATCTGCTCTAACATTCATGCAGTGAGAAAGTTGGTTTTGGAAAATTATGGGGAATAGGAATCTTTCTCTTCAGAGGCCATTTGTCCTATGAGACCTTGCTGGAGCAAGCAGATACAGGTTTATGCTCCTCCATACCTGAAATTTGCCTCCCTATTTAAGCACCTAAAAAAAGTCTTTGATTTGTCTTTATTACACTTCCTCTGACGTTTGAAAAGGTGAGCTGCAAAGCTTTAAAAAAGTTTAAACTCATTGAGTCATCTATCTTCTGTCCAAACAAGATCTGGAGGAATACGGCCCTTGCTTTTACAGCATCTCTGCAACTGAACATGACATGGAGGGGGAGAAAATTACTGACCCAAGACTTCCCTGAGCCCTAACCCCTTTTCACAACAGAGAAGAATGCAAGCACATACATCCTAAAAGATAGGTTTGATCTCTAGTGATGACAGTGGAAAAACAGAACCTGGGAGCAGGACTCAGAAGAGGAATCCAATTTTCAAAGCACTGCTTTACAGTGAAAATTCACTGTGTCTTCTTTCAACATGAATCACTAGATTCTGCAAGCTGCATAATGCTATCTACCTGTCAGTGATTTCAGGGGGGGTCAAAAGTCTTATTTCATGTCAAAAAAATCAGGCATCAAATTTGTAGCTTTATTTTGCTACTCCTCAAAGGATTCAAAGATCTCCAACCTTTCTGGAACAAAGCTGTGTGGTCTGGTTTGAGATGCCAGTCTCAAAGGAGTGGGGCTTTTGGTTGCTTAGGGGTTGTTTCTGTGGTCACAATTCTTATTTAAACAACATGTTTTGCTGTGTCTTATTGAAAAGTCACTGTAAGTACAAGTCTTTTTTTAAAAATGCAGGAGAGTTCCTTCACACAATTATGTGCTGAGGCCTGTATTTTGTCTGATAATTATGCACTGCCAAAGGCTCTCTTGATGTTCTTGTGAAAGTTTGTTGACATGAAGTCTATGAAAACCTTCAAATGCAAAGTAACATGCATACATGTGTGAGAGGGTAAGAAAGATGCAGAAGGCAGCTTGGGGTCTCTTGGGCCACTAAATAGCTCTGGAAACATATTAAGACACCTAAGAGGAAAACAACCTGACTGCACTCATTATAATCACTCTCAGCTCGGACAGAGTCCAACTCCATGCACAGGTGGTGTCTGGGCACCACTGGGCTCATTAACTTTTGAATTTTCAGAAGTTATGGTGTCAGAAGAAAGAGCTTCAGTGAATCATGAACTAGAGCTTTTAATTTTATACAGAAAGTGGTTAGGTGACTTAGGGGAGAGAGAACCAGAGACCCTCTGTGAGCTCCTCACTGTTTTCACCTCAGTCTCCCTTCACGCAGGCTTTTTCTGTCCCCAGTCTTCTCTCCATCCATTTCTTATCTCCTCCAATTTCTTTCCCTTTAGCTAGCTAAAGCTGGCAACCCTTCCACAGAAACAAACCAATACATTATGGAGCAGTCATCACTTTGCTTGAGTGATACTTCTTTGTCCACCTGATGTCTTTTCCCTGGCTTTTAGAGGCTGTAAATACCTTCAGCACTGAGCATTTATTCCTCCCTGACCATGCTGCACTTGGAACAACACATCTGATTGGTCCTAGGCACTATCTTGGCGAGCAGTCACTACTGATGACAATGAAGTGATAACAATACCAATAACAACAACAACAACAACAACAAATAATAATGATGATGATGATGCATGAACAACAATAACAATAACAACAACAACAACAACAACAACAACAACAACAATAATAATAATAATAATAATAATAATAATAATAATGCTGTGTGAATAACATCCTGAGACAATAGAGTCAGTGGGAGCTGTACAGTTAATTTTGAGCCCATCACACTATTTTTCCTCTGAAGGCACTGAAGCTCTGCTGCCAAGTTCAGCAGAGACTGGGCTCTACCGAGTATTATTTTTAAAGGTACTTGTGAGGATGAGGCCAAGTGGTGACTATATTAAACCTAAAGGAGCCAATCAAGACTGTTAGCAGCGTTCTGCTATTTTGGATAGGTGAGGGAATGATTTGCATGTCAGTTGCTGCAGCATCTGTCAGAACGCAGGACATTTCAATGCTGCAATACTTTTAGCCTAATGGTTCAAGAGCCAAGCTGCAGGTCCTCACCATCATCTGTGCTTCCGACTTTGCCTTCAAACTGCTGTTACGTTTTCTAAGTTTCAGTAACACAGTCATGCTGTACAATTAAAGCACCCACAAAAAAGAGAATTCACATATCCAGTGTTAGCAATTAATTAGTTCATGATGGATTAATGTTGCAAATAGTCTTACAAGTATTCTTAAAACTTACTAACGTGTTTCTCTTAGATGATTGTGAGAGGGGAAACGACCAAAATTCTAAACTCCCAATGTGCCACATATTATTATATTTTAAAAGGAGAGATAGATTTCCTTCAGGGGAGTTATAAAAGTTCACTCTTCACTGTACTGTGCACAGCCATGTAATGGCACGCTGTCACACAATGCAGGAGTTGTACCGGTATGTTATACTTGAATAGGTTTGGCATTACATCATCCTCTGCTATTTCCTGTCCTGACCTCGACCCGAAAATTTACTCTTAGTCCCAGCAACGGATTGAAAGGAAGATAAAGGGTATTTACCTTGGCCATGTCTGAAATGGTGATAAGACCATTAAAAAATTGCAAATTCCCTGAGTCTGAGCCCATTAGCTACCCTGCAGGAGGCAGGTATCCCCAGTGCTGGTCCCCTGAATTTGCTGGAGGCATGGCCACTCATCACCTGAGGCCTCTCCAACAAGAAGAAAGAGATGGAGAGAGACAGACTGCTGCCTCCCTCCTCCCTGTGCTGCCCATCTGCCCTGAGCACTACAACGAAATCAGCCTGCAAAACAGCCTGGTTACTTCCTACCAACAGCAGTTCCGGGCACCCTCAGCCCTGGCGCACTGATCCCACCACCCCGGGTTAAGAAACCTAATGGAGAAGAGGGTCTGGGCACAACCACTGCCCTGTGTCCCGCTGCCTGCCCCAAAAGCAGTGCTGCTGGCAGGCAGGCTCCCACCTGAGGCAAAGTCCTTATTTCAGTCGCTGGAGTGAGAAGGAAGAAATTCAGCTGACTGCTGAAGCTGAAGCTGACCAGCTCTCCTCTCCCTGCTATTCCCATGGCAACGCACAGCTCCACTCTCTGTGCAGTGGCTGCCTAGGGACCAGTGCCTCCCAGTTCCCCTCTGGAAATGGGGGATGATAAAGGGACTCTGTCTGCAGCTCATGAACCTGCCTGAGCTTACAAAATCCCTACTCCTGAGTCCCACTGGCACCCACTGATCCCAGTGGCATAAGCTAGACACTACCAGGGCTGTGTTCCCGTCCACATAAAGGCACTTTAGGAGATGCCTACCATTGTTAAAAATAGCAGTAGCATCCCAGGGTCTGTATTCACCCACATGTGCTGCTTTAGCTGTCCTAGTACAGGTAAAGGTAACACAATTGCCTTGCATAAATACAGGTAAAGCAATATAAAACATGCTTTATACTCAGCTAGGCCCAGGCAGAAAGATAATATACTGTATTATTATCGCAGTGTCTGCACCGTGATTGCATCAAGGTAACTATTTCAAGAAAGAAATGACACCCCCTCATCCTCTAAATAACTACATTGGGACTAACTCTGAGTGCAGGAGAGGCTTTGGAGAGAGCCTTTATCCCCAAGTATGCCTACAAACTAAACGGGGGGGGGGTCATACAGTGGTGTTTACTAATATGTTTAACTAACATACTGTCAGTTTTCAATTATCCTTAGGGAAGTCAAACATTGGTTCTGCTCTAGGGGTGTGGAGATTTCAGGACCACCACCAAAACAGACCACGCATTTCTTTCTTGGCTACATGCAGGTAGGAGCGGGTTGGCCTTGCTGCAGACTCCCCTGCGTGGGGTGGGTGTGCAGAAGCTGCAAGCTAATGCCTGGATGGCAGGCAGAGCTGTCCATGGCTCCCCGTCACCATGCAGAGAAGTGACTCCAGCACCTGAAGGAAGCTGCCTGGAGAGTGTCAGGATGCACCATGCAACATCTACAGCATTCACCTCCAGGGACCTGCCTGTGTTCCCAGGGGCAGGTTGTCCTGCAATAGCTTGAAGTAAGCTGTCAAAGAGCATTTTGAAATATTATATTCATTGAGTCGACCCACTGTTGACACATTTAAGTAAGGTGGGTTTTGATTTATGTAAGAAAAGAATGATAAATACTTTGCCCTGATATTTCCATCTGGCTTGCAGTTCAACTTGTCTTGCAGTCTTTAGTATAAACAAACCAGCCATGATACAATTTTGCCCCTGAAATTAGATCATCAATCCAGTGCTGAAGCGTAGCTTTTGAAATAGGTAGACTCTTCAAGAATACTGCTCTTTGTGTTGGTAGGTAAGAATTGCACAACTCACATTACTCTTGTAATTTTAGTGCTTGGCAAAGAATCAGCCAGGGAAGAAAAATACAGCCATGAGAAGACTCCCATTATCTGAAATGTGTTCTCTTAATACAAACTACTTTCTCTGTTTGCAGGCAAAAAGACTGGAGACCGACAGAGCAAAAGGTAACCTGGTTAAATCCTTTCTTTGGCCAAGGGAATTCCCTCACAATGCAGTGGGCTAGCTCTGCATCATTTCTAAGAAGTAAAAAACATGAATCTGGGTACAGTTTTGTGCTAATACAGCTCCATAATTTCTGGTAGTCAAGCCAGGGTTGGCCCAGCACACCAGGAAAGCCGGGTGACCAGGGAGGGTCACCCTGGGTGTTACTCAGCTCTCTGCCCTACACCACCAAGGTCTTGAGACTCAAGGCAGTTATGGTTTTCTTACACCACCAGCAACTTGCACCCCAGAATGAAACTACAGAGCCTCCTGAAAATGTATGCATTATTTTGCTAAACAGAGCATTTTAAACTTTATTTTCTTCATAAAGCTGAAAGTCACATTTACACTTCCACCTTAGGGGGTTGATACTTGTTCCTTCAAAGAGAAATTGAGGAGATTATTTGTCCCACACAGGCAAGATCACAGGGTTTTTTTTTTCTCTGCAGGTCCAGAAACCCATTGCCTTAATCACAATTGCCAAGGATCCTCAAATTCAGTCTGCTTTCAAAGTACCTTAATGAGCTTCAATGAGCTTTACCTCATAGGAGTCTTTATTTGCCTTGTATTTTTCTATCTGGTATAGCTGATTCTTGTGGCAAATATTGTCCTGGCCTTCCGACTTCTGTGGAGAGAGAAACACAGAAAAGTAAAGTATGTAAAATAATTAGAGAAAACTAACATTCAGTTACTGCTTGATGGACGTATCCGCTCTTGGAATTCAGTGGGGGTTGCATCTTACAGAGATGGTGAATTTGGTCCATTACATTTTAAATATCATTGTTGGCATCATCATTAAAACAAGCTTGCTAAAAGAACTGAGAAAAGAAAAAACCTAATAACCTGTTGTCAGATTGGAAGGCCGTTGGGGATAATTCTGTAAGAAGCAAACACATTAAGAAAACTCCATACAACCCACCCTCCTGCTCGTGCAGTCACACAGGAGCCTACAGGCCCTCAACTAGTTATGACTCCTCACCAGAGCACAGGCAGCTGTGTGGAGAGGCCAAGGGTAAGAGAGTGCACAGCCTGTCTTTTTGCACTGTGCCCATCCTAGCACTCCAGCAAGTATCCTGCAAAATGTGGCCTGAGAACCCAGCTCCCTGGGATGTAGAAGGACGGGTGACACGTGGCAGCAGACTCCTGCCCTAGAAAAAGCTGCTGTGCAAGCCCATCAGCAGTGTTTCTGACCCCCAAGCCATACTCAGGGGCCAGAAATGTCGGCAGGACACTAGGGGACTTTATATTCATGTTCTTCTGCGTGTAAAATTTTCAGCTAAGTTTTCACTTAAAAACTAAATACAATCTTAATAGCTCTTAGGCTTCCTCTTGATTTGCTGAATCAAATTACATTGTGTTACTGATATTTCAAGCAGTAGAATTATCTCAACATACAGACACAGTACGCCACAAGTAAGGCTCTACATAGCCAGTTTGCTTTCTGTACAGTAATTGCCTACCTGGAGGGGATCTCCTATGGAAAGAGGGACTTGTGAGACATAAAGCCTATCAGCAGTTATCTCTGCAACCTGGAGAACTCTTATCTGAAATATCAGTTTGCAAGGAATACTTCCCGTTCATGGTTACTGCTACAAAATTAGAAAAACAAAAACCTTGGGGTAAAGCCTTGAGATGAAATGCCACAATCAGGGAAACTTTTAGCACTCTTTTTACCCTCCTCACCCACTTGTCCAAAGAACTGGCATCAAGCAGTACTTACCCTAAGGCTTGCCAAGTAGCGCTCCAGCTTCTTATTAAGTAGAAAGTAGATGGCAAGTGTGTGACTCGCTCTGTTTGAGAGCACAGTGTTGATGACGTCGCTGTTCTTGTAGCCGAGCTTCTCCGTCATATGGAGCAGCACGCTTTGGCTGAGGTCCTCAAGGTGAATCCTGCACACAGAGAGAGGCAGAGCACACCCTTCATACCATCCTCCCAGTGGCAGAACCTTGCCAACCATCGGGAATGTGGCAGAGTGTAAAGAAGACGCCTGAAAGGCTCAGTAATGTGGCAGTGATTAGCTCCCTCCTCCTGTGAGCAGGCATGAGAAGGGCAGACTCTTTGGGAACCATGGGCACTGCAGGAAGCCGTGATAGCTGATCGAACAGCACTCTTCCCACCATGTCCTACCTTGATGCAAAATGGCACCGTGATGCTCAGGACGCCAACATACGTTACCCTACATCTGATCAGTGAAGACCATCAAGATCATCTGGTTGGTTTTGAAGGAAAAGAGGTAAAATTCAACTCAGGCAGCTACATTTGGCTTTCTGAAATTACTCTTTCCTTGTAATCAAACACCACTGCACTCAGCTTCACCTCTTACCTGTTACACAATAGTCATTCACTAAGCAGCTAGGGAATTTCATGCTGGAGAAGGGGGACGTACAGGGAGGGTTATGACAGCAGCTCTCAGAATGGGAAAACTGGTGCTATACTCATGTCAGCTAAAAGCACAAGACATGTTTATGTATGTGCTCTTCTATAAAGTCTATACCAGACTCAGCCAAAGCAAGACATGGAGTACAGCAGCCTTGTGGAAATGGCTAAGCATCTTCTCAGTCTAAGTTAAAACCAGATTTTCCAAAGAACCCTGCTCCTATTTAGACCTCTAAATGAACTGGCCAGCTTCCTAGATGTACATATCAACTCCCATCCATTTCCGAAGAAATGCTGGGTTTCATTCAGTTTCTAAAGGATATTCCTTGCTCCTAATATCAAGCCTAATATCCAGCTAAGGCAACTTAGGGAAGCTTAGGTTGTGGGATTTTTTATAACCTGCCTTCTGCCTTTGAAAGGACAATTCTCCACCTTTCCCACTCCTGCCCTGATGTCCCCCTGTCCCGTGCACCTGTGATGCAAGGAATGCCTGGACAACTGTCTGGTCTGACACAGAGGACTTAGACAAGATGCAAAACTTCTCAAATAACTCTTTTCCTTTATCTGGCATGCTTATTAACATTCATTCTGCAGCTAAGGATTAGGCTTTTTTTAAATTAAAAAGTAAAACTTAGCTTGGCCATTGCACATTAAAGCATCTGGACAGCAAAAGAAATTCAAACAATTTCTACTTACAGTGCTCAACAAAATGGGAAATTTTTGCTTGCCTTCAGGGAATTTCTTTAATAAAGGCAAACTTATAAAAAGCCTGGGAGAATATTCTCCTGAAAATGCAGTTTCTTCCATTCTTCCACCTTATCTTCACGCTCTCCCCTTTCCTACCATGTTCCTGTCTTGGGAACAATGGCTGTTATCCCCCAAATGGTGGAAGAGCACTGCAAGAACATAACACAGCTTCTTGCTTGTGCTGATTAAGAGAGGGAGTGTTTCTCTGCAAATTCAGTAGGGGACTTTTCAGAACTGTTTTGACACATCTTACCCATATCTGCACACTATCAAAAACTTGGAGAAGCTGTTGAAGCTGACTTTAGTGGTACTTTCTGAGGCAAGCTCAAAAGGAGTCAGGACATGTCTTTAAATATTTTAGACTTTATAGAGTATTTCCCCTATAAGGCTCTGGTATGATAAAGTCTAGGTAGGTCAAGCTTGGGGCATCAACTAACTAAACTAAAGAAATATTATCCAAAAAATGAAGTGAAAGAAAGAATCTGTATGGCTTTTATGCTTTACAGTGTCACATAAAATCTGGGTTCAGATTTCTTTTGTTTTCAGAACAAATGAGGAGAAAAGCAGTACAATGAGAAAGAAAGAAAGAAAGAAAGAAAGAAAGAAAGAAAGAAAGAAAGAAAGAAAGAAAGAAAGAAAGAAAGAAAGAAAGAAAGAAAAGAAACTGTTGGCTTTTTTATAGGAAAGGATTACTATCATCACCATATACACATATATGCATGAGCAAACATATGCCCTATCTATAGTTTGGTACTGCATTTTCTTCTCTTCTTCCATTTGATTCGCTTGCCTTTAGAAGGGAATGATTAATGGGTACTCCATAAATAAAGAGCATTGCACAGCTTTCTATCTAATAGCCTGACAACTGCAAGCTAAGAATTAAAAAATAGAGGCATGAAAATGTACCTACAAATGCAAAAGAATTATGAAAGCACATTCAAGCCCTATTCCTGTCTTTTTTCCTCTTTTCTGCAGATAAGACACACACAGCAAGAGCATTAAATTACCCATACAGCTCTCAGTTATACTTACATTCACTTAACAGATGCCATGTTTAGTAGATTGATTAGACTCATTATGACAGTGATTTCATTAGCTTAATGACTCATTTAGTTTACACTTGTTTTCCCTTTCTTTACCATACAATGTTCATATGTACCATACTTCAGTACGGTCCAATGCACCATAGAAACTCAGATTTCCTTTTGTTGGACAGCATACTACACAAATTAACTCAACTGCCCTTAAATTTGGGCCAGTAATGGCAAGATAATGGGTCTGCCTGTTCTCATTCTTATTCCTGGTGAAACAATTGTTCACAGGGGCCATCTTTATATTCTGTCCACGTAGGTCTGGGGATTGCAGGCAGCTGGCCTCACATTTGCCCTCCCTGTTTCTCATGATGCCTCCAGGCATCCAAGCTGCTCAACGTCTCTCCAACCATATTCTGAGAGTGAGAGACCTATTATTCTCCTCAGGTCAAAGAACTGCACAGAGTGATTCTCCACGATGCAGTACTTCAAAGTTAAGACACTACCTTTGGATGGGGAAATGCTTGCTGCTAAATTACGGCATCTCTGTTGCTTGTCAATACAGAGGGAAAAGGGAGGTGACTCAGGTAGGAGCCTGGACTGTGTGGGCTATGACCCATAAGCCAGCCAACAGCAATGTCAAAGGGAAAGGAGGTCTCCAAAAATTCCTAAAGGCTGTCCCGAGATTCAGGGCTCAGAATGATTTCCTGTGCCCAGGTCTCAGCATGATCAAGCAGTGGCAGCGCTCATCACCTGTTTCAGCAGTAAGAGAGTGGTGCTGCAGTTGTCTCTCAGCCCCACAGGGTTTGGACCCACAGCTCTGAAACACACCCTTTTCCCCTGGCTAGTGGTGGAGCAGAGGGGAAAACAGGTGGGAGACACTTTGACAAGCAAAGCTGTGACCTGAATGCTGAAGGCTGGCTGTGTGCAAGGCTTGGGCATGCCTATGGGACCAAGTCCTTAGGGACACTGACACAAAGAGGTGGCCTGGCTGGTGAACACGAAAACATTTTTGTGTGAAGGACAGTGGTTCAGATGGTCAGACAGAAGTAAATTGCCACGCCCCTAGGCACACACTACATCTGACATCTGGCAACTGAGTAAACTGTAGGGGGGAAGTCAGGATCTTCCCTTAGGGACTCTCCTCTTAGCAAGTTAGGACAGAAATTCTGGGGCACTATCAAATTTTAAGCATGAAAATTAGGCTTTATGTTGCTGTCTTTGTCTCAGTCTTACTTAGGATCTTGGCCTGCAAGCTACTAACTCCTACAGTGAATGCAGGTTCTAGATTGTGTGTGAGACACAGCTGGAGGGCTTTGATACAGGAAGAAACATAGACATATTTCTGAGTGACCCAAGGCTCCATTTACAGTCACTGGAGAGGAACTCGGATCTCCTGGGCACAAAGTCATCCTATTGCAGAATCAAAAAGAAGTCAGATGAATCATTCTGTAAAAAGGGCCCTTATTTCTCTCCACTGACTGTAATGAGAGCCCAGGCTGGCTGGCTCATGTGTCAACTCTACACTGCACATGTCTAGAGTCAAGCAAGATTATTTCTAAGCAAAGTGGACCACAAGTATCTTTCTTCTTTTTTCACAGATGGATGTTTGACTGGACATGAGATTTGTTCTCTGTTTGCATTTAATCATGCATTCAGCACTGAACAGGTATTCAAGATCAACAACCAACAAAGAAAGATCATTCAATTCTGACCTTTCTCACCAGAGTTTGCATATTTACTTAATCTACTGAGCCTCATGTATGTATCACAAATAGGCATAGTCTCTATTGGAAAGGTTGATTGGCTGTGACTGACAAACAAGGAGATCAGAGCTACCTGTCATACATACCCATTCCAAGGTCTGGAGTCAATTAACCATATGATCTGTACCCCAGACCACACTGCAAATAATGCATCGTATGCCACCTTCTAATTTAAGGTGGTTTTGACCATTTCAAGTAACACATATTCAATGGCCAATCCTAACCACTTTTAGGATGGAGTCACAAAAGCAATCCCAGAAAATGCACCGGGATGCTGTCACACGAATGGAACTGAAACATCAGAGCTGTTTTAACATATATATTGTTTTATATACATTATATATGTATATATATATATATTATATGTGTCTTAACATATATAATGTATATACACCATGGCAGGCTTTCTCCACTCTTCTGCACAGTACCTGTTTGGATATGTGACATTAGGTGGTGCTCTTCCAGGGTAGTTCTCATTAAGCCATCGATTTGCAAGTGCCTGCTGGATGTTTGGTCTTTTTGCAGGATCTGGCTCTAGTAGTAATCGTAGAAAGTTTATGGCCGCTGTGAAGAAATTAAGAAAAAAATCCAATAGCTACATCATCTGCTTTATGACTTAACATAGTAGTTGAGTTACTACAGGTGTGTAGCCTGACCATGAGTAAACTAAAAAGGAACATTTTCCTTATGGTATGCTCTAATGTCCTTGAGAAAAAGGAAAAACTGATAACAGATTAGTAAGTAAAATAAACAATGATTTATAGTCACAATGATTTATAGAGTCATAAAGGAGAGGAGAAAAAACACCTTTTGTTTCAGAGCTTGTTTGAAGTTTCTGAGCAGGTTAGCCAAAACTTAATTTTTGTATGAAGACAAGAGGTTGGAATCAGATTGGAAGCAAATCAATCAATCTGTGTTTAAATTAGAAGGAGATGGACTGGGGATAAGTGCAGGAGAGGGATGCAGAGCTGGGAGGGAAGAGATGGAGAACTCGGCTGCCTTTGATTTGAGGACAGATTCTCTCCTGGTTTCCATCCAACCTACAGTCAGTTGCAGGAGATTTTAGCCAAATTAAAAGAGTACAGTAAAATTAATGGGCTTTATTCTGTATTCAAATACTGAACCTTCAACTTTCAGTGACATTCAACCAACCCTTGAGATTTTGTGGCAACAACCCTCAAAAGTAATTTTCTAGTACTTTTAAGTCATGTGCTTCTTATATGGTTAGGAGCAATGAAATCAAGCTTAAAGACTCACAAGAACTCTCTAGCTGAGCTGAAAACAGAATGTGTTTTAACTAGATCTGGTCTTTATCCTCAAATTACCAGGGCTCCATTCAGTTTATCGGCTACAATATTAAAGAGTTAACTATGTCCTCTACAATTCCCTGCATGAAAAATAAAGAAATCTAATTCTGGGAAAACCAAGATCAGAATGATTTTGTAGATGAAATACAGTCAAGTGAGATGTTGCCAAATGAGTCCTGAATGAAGTCAACGGCAAGCATGAGGCAGAAGTCATGGCTGTGGCACAATTTTCTCCGGGTCAGATGGACAGGACCTCGGAGCTTTTTTCCACCTTCTTCCACAGCAGAGCTGCAGTTCCCATCCTATGCTCTCCTGAGCATGTCATGCCTAATTACAAGCTTACAAGGTGCTGTGGGCAGTGGCAGCACAGGACCACTGTGGTATGGGATGGTATCCTCTGGGATGTGTCTTCTGGGTAAGCTGCAGTACAGCCTTGGCAACATAGCTACTTCAGCTCAGTGCAGGCAAATCTCTTAAAGGCATGTGTTACAAAGCAGATCAAACTGGATGTGCTAATGCCTCAGTGCTAGAAAACTGTGAAATTATGGGCCGGTCTTCCCATTCAGCTTTACAGGCATTTGACCTCACCACCATAGCATGCTGGCTCAGCGCCACACCATCCTATACTCGGAAGCAGAGCAGCCGTGACATGTCTTCTCCACCAGCAATACAGTGAAACCCTCATGAATCCCTGTTTCCACATGCAATTTAAGGAGAATAATATGTCTGCTGGTGAGGCCATGATGTCCTCCTCATCTGAAAAGGGCATAAAAGTTAACCTAGGCACAGCGTCCCTGCTCTTCACAGGTTCTCTTCTATGAGACTGCTGCTCTCCCTCTTGTTTGCCTGGCTGTGCTCCCAGGCATTTTTATCTCCAAAAGCACATCTGCATCACCCCCCACCTGCAGCATGGGACAGGACAGCTAGGCTGACATGCCAGGGCAGGGCAGTGGATGAGGAAGGAAGGTTTTCTCCTCAAATAAATCAGCTTGGGTAACTCCTGTGCTCAACATCCTGCAAAAAGCAAGTATCAGATAGAGAGGGCCCTGAGAGGCTCTCCATTTCAATGCAGGCCTACCCTCAAGAAGCTTATATGTGGAAGAGAGAGAGTTATGATTATGTATTTACTAGTTCAGCTAAGTCTCGGGTTTTTTCTAAGATCTCTCTTCACAAATCACTGATTTTTGTGAGATACTTTACTTAAACTTTCCCAATATTTTTGTTATTTTCCTAAAACAGCAGTACTGTGGGAGCAGCAGGAAAAGTCTACATCCAAGTTCATAAACCTGAGTGCCCCCCTGTCATGCCTCTCAGGCACAGAACCCCCCATTATGGCAAACAACAAACCCCTTGTTCTTTCATTTTATCTCCTGTGTCTCCAATACTTCCCCCATCTCTGTGTTAAAAACCGCATGCATCCTATGGGCTGAGAGCAAACTAAATAACTTCCCTCCCCAAAACAACACACTCCCCCTCCATCACCACCACCCTCAGTCCCCAAACCATCTAATGTCTCCTTGAAAATCTTACTTTTTTTTCACCCCTTGGCTAAAGGCAAACTAAACAAATGAAGCTTGTAAAGCATCACAGAGATCATTAGATCCCGACCCTGATAAACTAATTCTGGAGAGAAGATCCCCCCTGGGAGGCTCCCTGGCCAGCTGGACCTGGGTGACATGGAGGAGATGAGTAACAGCACCTTGGCTGATTTGAGCTGTCAGACAGTACAAGGAGGAGAGAAGCCTTTTCCAGTTAGCCACGTGGCTGTGGGACAGCAAAATCAGTCCCTCAGGGAGCAAATACAAAGCTGCCCAATCGATTTTTGGACCCACTGTGTCTGAAGCCATTTTCCCTGCTGCACCAAGTAGGCTGGCAAACAAAGGGTGATGTGAACCACCCCACCAGGGCTGCGTTACCTGAGGCCTCCTTTACAAGGAGATGAGCTGGAGGACAGCACTCATCTGGTGAACTAGATGGTGAACTGCACTTGGTGGAATTTTGTTCCCATGGTGTAATTTTTGGGCAAACATTGTTCTTTTGACAAATGAGAGACCAACATCATGCAAAACTACATTTTTCTCTTAATTTCCTTGAGTATACTGAGCTCAGTAATGACCAGAAATAGAGTGCACTTCAGGTGGGGATTACAAGACCTCTGCTGTCTTCATGTTCCTTGGCATGAATGAAACCAACTCAGTGTCTTCTTCACACTGTGAGAGTGTGCCTGGTTATAATCAGGTATATGGGTATCGCTTACAAAACCAGCCAGAGAAAATGCAATGAGGTCATTTCACAAGCCACGGGCGAGCTCCACCTAATAAAATTCTTCCTCCAAACTACAGGCATGGATAGAAGACGTCTTTTCTCCTCATCTCCACTTCTCTGTTTCAGAAGGAAGACCATAAGCATATGGAAGTGGTAAATTGAGGGAAAAAAAAAGGAACATGTGCAAGGTGAATACCAACTTCCTGAGCAACTGAACTCTGCTCACCTAAAATCAATAATCAGATAGCTGTGTTGTTTAAGAAGCTTAATGAAAAACAGTTTCCTAAATGGGAAAATCAAACACTAATTCCAAACTTTCCCTGTTGCTACACAGTTCCTTTGGGCACTCACGGTCACCCAACGTTTAAGTAACACAGGTAAAAGATACTCTTACTTAGTGGTGACTGGCTGCTTTTATGATGGCACTGTGTGTTCAGTAACTGTGAAATTAAATACTGAAAGACAACATACTGAACAAGTAAAACATACTCCTGCAAAAAATCTCTGTATGTGAATCTACAGAAAAAGAAAACCTGATTAAAGAAAAACATCCATAAACCTAAGAAGTTAATGAACACAACAATTTGCAGAGCAGAGGAGCAGAGTTTCTACCCGCTGACCCAAAGCCTAACTGTGGCACGAACAAATGCCATCTTTAAATCACAGACTGCCATGTCAGTGAACATGCAAGGCCGCTGACTTAGATCAAGAACCAATGTGTTCCTTTGTTCGGTGAGTAAACATTAACATATTTAAATATATTCCATTAATTTGCCATCATGTCTGAAAGTTCAAGTTGCTGTAGTTCTCACAGAATAAACAAAACACCTTTCTCACCAGAGACCATAGTGTCAGTGAGCTATGAATGCTACAGAGACACATTTGTGGGAAAATTTGATCTCCGTTATAAAATGATAGCATGAATGAAACAGTAAAATGAAACCTGTCAAGAGTAATGTTATCTTTTTTGCTACTGAAGGTCTGGTCTTCTACAGGCCTTTTGTGGGTGATTTAGCCTTTAACACATGAGTTGTTCCAGTGAAGTCAGTGAAATCTCCCACTTAAAGATAACCGAAAGAAAAAAAATCACTGAGGAAACAGTCCATTGGTTCAAAGACACTGCATAGCCATCGTATAACTGCTCTTTATCAGTAAAAACCTCACTCTGGGAGTTAAATTTTTTGCCAAACTTGGAAAATGTTTACTATGATATACATAGTCCCTGAATTCAAGAGTAACTTTGCAAGTGATGCAGCATTTGGCATCTAGATCAGTACAGCACAATGCAGTCAGTATAAGCTCTCTTTTAATTTACTCTGTGGGGCTTTAGAGCGTGTGCTAGAACATTAAAATAGCCATTTTGTGCAACTGAATCCTAACGGGAAGTCTCCGAAATGGAAATACCAAACACTCTAATTGCGTCAAATAGACAGCAAGACTTGCAGCATCCCAGCTCACTTGTAAACCTACCACTTTACAACATGCCAGCAATATGAACTGCTGGCAGGAAAAGTGTACTTCAGAAAGATGCTGAGTGAACAAGGACCAACATACTCCACTTGATCCATGGATAACCTGTGTGAGAGAACCCTTAACTACCTACTTCTTCCGTGTGCAGGTAAACCTGCACTTGGAGAATTCACCTTGTGACAAAACTTCCAAGGGCTTTTTCTTATACCCTGTAACAATGGGTGTCATCCTTTAGTGTACTGGGTGAAAATGTACGCTCTGTAACCCTTTTTCTATTAGCAATTTTTAATTTTATTGAATGTCCCTTGTAAATAGGCTGCCAGATAAGGAGAACAGAAGCTGTCCATGAACAACAAATTTAGCATACAAAAATAAAACCCAACTACAAAACAGAGTTTGCTCCAAATGCTGAGAACAGTCTTGCTATAAGCTGAAAAATGATTCTGTTGCCTAGTGACATGGCTTTGAAGCAGGAATTAATATTTCTAATACTAATACATCAACAATTTTGCATTTTGTGAACACACAAAGGTTATCACAGGTCACTGTACCAAAATAACTTTCTGTGTGCATGTCATTATTCCATAATAAATGCAAGGTCATTCATCGTTCAACCCTAGTCAGGATAATGCCCAAGAATCTGTTATTCCAAAATAATGTGTTCATGCACCCATACTCTATGCTAAAATCATGTGAATGTGCAAAACTGACCAACTACACTACAAAAGCAATTTCAGAGAATATCACGTTTGTTCTCTCATATTCAGCACAACTTGTCACTTCTTCAGCTTACACACAGAAGTTAAAGCAAAAGGAGCTATATTACAGCAACTCCCGCAGATCTTTTGGAGGCTAAAATGAAAAAAAAGGGTATTTTTCACAATTAGCATGCCATCTTGGTAGCATGACTCACAATCCAGAATTCAATGCAATGGTTCTGACCGACTGGCTATGAACAGGTCCCAGATTACCTGTAGAGAGCTGGGTGGGAAAAGGGTTCATTTCTTTGTCCACCATTTTCTGGTACAAAGCTCTCAAGCTGAATGGCTCCACGGTAAAAGGTAATGTTCCAGTCAACATTGCATACATGTTCACCCCACTAAAAAAAACAGAGAAAAAGAAAACAAAATGATCAGGAACAAGAAAAAACAGGCTTAGGTTTTAGTGACTGCACTTCATCTTTAATGTCTGACAGGTACTAAAACAAACCAGAAAAAGCTCTCTCTTCTGTTGTACACAACAACTTGGGTAAGAATTCCTAGAGGTTTGCTCATGGAGGGTCACGTGATGTGTAGGACATAAGCTGGGCACCACAGAACCAAGCCCAGCTCTCAGGCAACTTCTCGGCCAACACCATAAATAAGTCTCTCCTCAGGCTGCATAAACATGCTGCTTTTGAAGACCTTGTCCTGGTGCTGCTCTGGGTATGGAATGTCTGTCTGCACCAACGGAGGCATATCAGGTTCTGGTTCAGCACCCAAAGGTGACCTCCACGGCCTCTGGTGCAGCCCAAAGATCAGATGTGAACAACTACATTTTTCAGAGCAGAAAACTTAGTGCTTGTTTATGCCCAGTGAAGTCAGCGTTGAAAAGCGGGTTGGGCACTCTTGTTCTTTTTCCTCTTAAAAGGGCTTTAAATTCAATTTGACTGGAATTCCTCCCTTTTGGGAATTTGCTTTCCCAGTCTGCTGAATACATGTATGTGAACAGAAAGAAACTAAACCAGCGCGCTATCATGAGCTGTGATCACAGACACCATTTGTTCAGCTATAATGAAGGGTAGGAGTTAATGATTTTTTTTTACATTGAAAAAAAGAGCAGGACATTACTACTGGAGAAGTTTAAATGGTTTACAAGAATGACTGTGCTCTGTTTGACTGCGTTTTTCAGGGCTTGTACTCTCAGCCTTGATGTGGATGGATGACCCGCTGCTGGAGTGAGAAATTCAGCACCCATACAATGCTTTAACTGCGGGTGTCCTCAAGAGGACAGACTGCAAAATAAGCTTCAGCAGGGGAAGTTACAAAGAACCTTGAGGAGCAACAGGGTACCCACGAGATCAAACTGAGAGATGAATTTGGCCCAGGCCCTAGTCTCATATATAAACAAAGGTCAGTGTAACAGTATTTATACATTTTCCAAGCATTCCAAATACTTCAAGTTTGGAACTGTACTCATTCTGTAATTTCATTGAAATTTATTCAAATGCTATTATCCCCATTTAGTGAGGACAAATCTATTGATACTAAAGCAAAAGCTAAAACTCAGCTGACTTCAGCTAATTCCTCTCCAGGATTGGCAAGGATAACTGACACCATGCCCATGGCCAACAGGAGGGTAGCGGGAGTTGCACAGTCTAAAACAGTACAGCAGATAAATTCATTGACTGCAAAAATTCTTTCTGGCTTAATCTACCTCTGGCACCAGGGACTCCTGTCTGTTCTTTTGGCTGAACACTAGTAAGCTCACAAAGGCTCACAAGTTTTCTGGCCGTTTTTATTTTCCCTTTAACGACTGTGCTTTCAAAGCGATGACCTGAAGATTTCACATTTCTTGTCAGACTTGACTGTGGATATAGTGCATGGAGCTCACATGAACGCCTGAAGATCCTTTGGGGAAACCTAAAAAAGCTGTTGGTCCTCTTATGCCAGAGCCATGTCTTCTACTATGTCTGAACATCACTGATCAACAGTTGTGCTTTACTGCAATCTCTCCATGCTGTATGTTCTAGCAATCTATATGCAGGTACATAAAGATCTATTTCAAAACAAGATATCTGTGCAACATAGCTCAGAGTCATACTAATTAAACAGATTTTCTTGCTCAGAGTAGCCAAATACATGAATAACGTTTCTCATTTGAGCAATGGGTAACGATGACAGTAATAACAATTATAAACTAGAGAAGTAACTCACATGGACCAAACGTCTATTTTGGGCCCGTATTTTTTCCTTGCCAGAAGTTCAGGGGCTGCATATGCTGGGCTCCCACACTGGGTGCTGAATGGATCAGAATAACCCAAGATGCCTGCACAGTTGCTCAATCCAAAGTCTGTGAAAGGCACAGAGTTATGAAAGAGACAGATACAGTAAAACCACGCTAGAACACAAGGGGAAAAAAAAGCACATTTTTTCCAAAAGCAGAGCAATGAACTGCCTAAGAAAAAAAAATCATCCACATGCAAAAATTTTATATAATTTGTTTCTCTGCGGTACTAAATAACCAGAGATTTCCACAAACAGTAAAAAAGTCTTAGAACATGCACAGCCATCAATTTCATACACAAAGCAACTACATTTCACTGGAAACTGTATGACAACTGGAGTTGAGCTTGACCCAGGCACTACGTGATGTGCACAGGGCAGAAAACCCCCTCAGGCTGTCGTGGATTCCATACTGCTGCAGTATGTTATGTAAGGACAAGTTTAAGTGGGACTTCTTCAACATTTTCCTCTAAATCGTGTAAATGAGCCATCAAATGTAAGGCAGAGTGGGGGTTGTTTTCTGGGACTGCTGTGGTGATGCATGAACACACAGAGCTGCAGAGTCAGCATTTCAGCTTGGAAATAACACAGGGAGATATTGGAGCAAGAAGGGGTATGTGTTGATTTGGCTCCTCCCTCCCCAACTTCTGCCTTGAATTACTGTATTTCTGGCCCCTGGGTGTATCTGACGCTCTTTTGCTGGCAATAATAACAAGGGACTGGCAAAGGCTGGCACCATAAGCTGATCGGAGACAAGAGGCAGCCTCTCCACACCGAAGGAGGCTGCAGTTTCCGAAGTGCTCTCAG
This sequence comes from Athene cunicularia, assembly GCF_003259725.1. Lineage (NCBI taxonomy): Eukaryota > Metazoa > Chordata > Aves > Strigiformes > Strigidae > Athene > Athene cunicularia. The sequence continues at coordinate 99,432,223 of NW_020799091.1, forward strand.
CCAACCCAAGCCCAGGCTGGCGCCGAGAAGGGTGTTCCCACAGTCTGCCTCGTCTGCTCCAGTGCTGGTATGGCTGCAGGCTGAGCTAGGTTTAAGAAAGGGTCTTAACAATTAAACCACTAAGCAAGGAAACAAAGGCAGAGTTCCACCAGCGGCAGAAGCAGCTGGGAACAACGGGCAAGCCCACCCTGTCTAGTCACAGCCTGTGTTTGGTGTGAAAGAAAGCAATTATGAAGCCACAGCCTGAAAGACAACATGGGAAGGTAAGGAGGGGTTGCAAATGGTCTTGAAAGTAAAGTCAACCAACTTGATGTGATCAGGGGAAGAAGCAAAATGAGCTTGCAAGGAGGAGGGTGACATGGGCAAAGCTGACAGGCTAGGAGAACGGCCTTTGCTACAGGGCAATATCAAGCAGCAGAAAGGTCACAATCAAAGATGTTTGCAATTATTAATAACTTTTTACTGATGACAGCTGCAACAACAAAAATACTTCTATTAAGAACACTGACATCAGTTTTGTTCCTTTCTTTTTTTGATCCAGTCTTCTTAAAAATTCCCAGAATGCATGCATGTTTAAAATGAAAACTGTCTTAGACATAAATGAAGCAGTCAGGAGAAGCAGACTGCTGAATCCCCTTCCTATAGGCTTGTGTCTTGCATCCACGTGTCTTGTAGAACAGCAGCTTTCTGGTGTGCCACCCACCTGCCTGGCTGGGCTAAAAGCATCACATCTTGAAGGCTGAATGTAGCAGGCAACTCTTGACCCCATGCAATACTCTCTCTCACAGAGTCATTAATTTGGGTCTCTCTCCCTTATCTGCCTTATTTGTGTAAGACTTAAGTAATGGCCTTTACCCTGCATTAAATTTGGTTGAAATCAGACAGGAGTTCTGCAAGGTATCAGAAGTGCCCTGATAGGTTGGCCACATAAGCCTTGTTCTCTTGCAAAACCAGGTGAAAAATAATAACGGTTACAAAAAAATGCAATTATAAAGATGACTGTGTGAGCCAGAGTGCAGTGCTTTCCGCTTGACTGACTGCATCTCTGAGAGTGAGACAAGCAAAAGACAAGAATCACCGTATTTAACATTTAAAGAGGCTGAAAGGGGTTTTGCTGGTGAACACTGTCAAAACTGAGGGGAGGATCAAGACAATTTTCTTGCTTCTGATGGAAAAAAATTAACTCTGTACACTGCTTATTCATCTCTGCTAGATATGTATTATCCCCAGGGCTTATACAAATACTTCCAAGGATCCATTTACTTAATTAATGTATTTATTAGCTATGGCCTGAGATGAGTTATGTCAACTGTAAAATACTTTTTAAAACTCTTAGTAGTATCTCCACAGAGTAGTATTTATGGTATTTACCCTACTGTGTCATACCACCTCAGACTGTTATATAATGTTTTACAATCAAAGTATATAAGGGCTATATTCTGAGATGGTGTAAATCAGCATGCCTTTATTATTATCAGTGGAGGTATACTCTAGTGGAGGCTTTCATTACCTTATTTGCTTAAACTGTAAACATGTTATTCACTTTTTTCAGCCCATTCCTTTAATCTAGGCTGGTATGCTCCTTTTTTTTTTTTTTTTCTAATGCCTGTTGAAATGCAGAAAGCATGCAAACACACGCATACTGGGGACAGGGATTTTATCACAAAAGAAATGGGAATATTGTTATTAACACTGTGGCAGCACATCGTGATCACAGTGTGATTTTTATTAAGGATGCACTGCTGATCTTGATAAGAACAGTATTACCACCAGCATTGATAATTTCACTGCCATTCCTGCCTTAGTCTTGGGCTTCCTTTCAATAAGCCGATCTAATTACAGAATTCAGATCAAAGGCCACGCTTGGTTTTCCAAAGTAAATATTATGACATGGAAACTCCACCACCCCCAGTGTTCATACTATCGAAGTATCGCATTACAGTACTACTCTTTAACGCCTCCAGGAAATCAACATTAAGTTTATGGATATATGGCTATCTCTGAAGCTGTGACAGTTGGAAGAGGGGAAGAGTTATGAAACAGCAGAAGCCTTAGCACCAAGCACGTGGACAAGTTTGACCAGCAGAATTCCACAGAGCTCAGCAGAGTGGCATATTGGCAGGGTCCTTTTGGTGCCATAGGTCCTTGAGCAGAACACCAAGGACTTCACATGGCCTGTGAGTGGCTTTTTACAGCATCTTTATCAGATACCTACCACCATGTAAAGGTAGATGAAGAGAAGTGAATTATTTCCAGAGTTTCCAACCCTGATGTTCTTAGCTAAGACTTAACAGACAGCTAAGTCCACTTAACACAGCAAAGGGAATTTTTATTAGTAATACTATCTAAGAACATATTATAAATCAACTTGTCACACAGCTAAAAAGGGTAACAAAAACAAGGTGCCATTAAGCAGGTGGGTGAAGAAAGGGACTCAATGGATTCAGTTTTCACTGAAATGCATGCACAAGCAGGGACCGTTCTGTGTCTCTTCCTGGTACATTTTTATTTATTCACCTTTTATTTTTCCTTTATGGTGGGTTTTCTTCATTTCACAGGTATTACAGGAGCAACATTTTTATTAGGTACTAGTGTGTTTGCTGCTGCACATGACATTTGGGGTGGGAGACCAAGCTCCCACCTGAAAGCAGTTAATGTGAGCTGGTTTTATAGTTTAAAGTCTTCTCCCGAGCATGAAAAGCTGCATATAATTCCTCAAAACACGTTCTTCACTCCCAAAGAACTTTCCTGGGTAGGACTATGTGATAACACAACTGATCCATCACATTTCTAGAGAGACTACATAAAATATTGTACTAAGCACTGAATGAGCTGAGTGAGGGAACAGGCAGGGAGGAGGAAGAGGAGAAAATTATCTGGTGTATAAATTATCTGGTCTGTTCCACAGATGGGTGCTGGAAAATTCTCCTTGTCCTGGGAAACACTGGTGGCAATGGAAAGCTGTGCCGCAGCTCAAGCACTACTTCTGCTACCACCTGGAAAAGAGGTGTTGGTGAGGAGAGGTTGCCCAGGGACCTGACGCTGGTTTCTGCAGTCCCTGCTCCAGCCTTCCCCGCAAGTGCAGCAGACAGAACATGAAGAACAGAGGCACTGCTGCTTCGCGGTGAGCAACCAGAGATCAACAGCATCGCTAGCAAGATATGGCATGAGCTGACTGTGGTATTAAATCTGTTTTTACTTACAGCGAAATTATTACTAATAAAGCAACCTTTATTTTTCCATAACATACCCAGTTGGATGGTGGGATTTAATTGCTTTGTTTTAAAATACATACTGTGTACAATCTGCTTTGCTTAAAACATCAGGCTGCGGACCTAAGAACAATTTATTTCAACACTAGCAAGGCTACAGAAGATCAAACTGTCTCTTTTCTCTATTCTTCCCACACCACCCACTGCGAGGAGACCTTTCTATGCAACCGAAGCAAATGAAACTGCAGGAACAGTTCTGAAGTCATTTTTTGGCACGTGAGCTTTAATTGTACACATGTCATCTGATTAGGTCTGGGTTTGGATGTCAAGTTCACATGCCGTTTTGTAATCAAACACCCAATAATGGGAAAGTTATAGAAATTCTTTAAATCTATCAGATGTTCATATAGCGCTGTTGCAGACCATCTGGTCTCACTTATCTGCTAAATCAAGATAATGGGTGGTATCCATCATTACTGATGAATGATTCATGGTAACATATCAGTATCCTCTTGACCCGTAGCTGAGGTAATGCAGAGTTCTCTTTTGCTGTTATTTTCCCCAAGTCAGTTGATTTGCTACAGAGTAATGACTTAAAGTTGGGGTAATATTTCCAAAGACCAAATTCCCTAAGTAAATTCTGAATATTTCAGATTTCATTGACCATTCTCCTCTTGTTTGTTTGGAAATTCATGTGCTTTATATGTTACAGAGAGTGTCCATTTGACCTGAACGTTAAGTGTTTTTCATCACTTTTCACATCATGAAACCTTTCAAAGAAAGAAAGTCAGTTGAGTTTTTAAGTCTGCAACCACAGACACTGCTGTTGGCAAAAGTGTAGGCAGGGAGATAAATATAAACAGATGTTTGGGGTTTATTTTATGAAGGGAATATTTTCTTTTCAATGCCCACATTAACATTAATGGGAGCTAGGCAAAGGCAGTGAGAGACTATACCCACCGATGATTTATCTAAAATGTCTGCACAACTTGAATGAATTGAGCACTGCATACAGCTGATACCTGAATACAATCAAGACTGTATCACTGATCTTTTTTAACAGCCCTCTAAACCAATTTTGTATTGGGTGCTGGAAGCAAATTTAATGAATGTAAATATAGGTCCAAATTTTGCCAGCTGCTAAAAATGCGTGCAACTCCCACTGACTTCAGGGGAAGCATATGCATATGGGGGCAGAATTGAACCCTTAGTAAATATGAAATTATCAAGATAATAAAATAAATTACTTCTGCGGTGTCAATTCTTTAATTCTTTACAAAGTTCCCGATTTGAATATGGAAGCTGTTGGTTAAAAGATGTAGGATTATTCCCATACCCAGTTAAAGCTGAATTATTTGGAACATTTTTTTCACAAGATGCTGTCAGGAACAGCTTGATTGCTATCTATACTCTCTCAGCTCCTCTCTGCAGCAACATTAGCAGTTGTCACATGAAGGATTATGAAGTCTCAAAAACTCTCTTTATAAAACTACCAATTTTAATTATTGGAATTGCCAAACTGGTTTCATACCAATAAGCTTGATATTGTTGTCTTCATCTAGCAACAGATTTTCTATCTTCAAGTCTCTGAAAGAAATAAAATATTTTGAGTGAGCCTCCAAAATAATGAAGCAGCTTCCCATCACTCTCATCAGTGTATTTACAAGATTCATATATAATAAAGCATATAATGAAAGCAACACACACACTTCCACATTCAAAGCAGAACGCCCCATGCATTGTCTCCTCTCAAAAATTACCAGTGCTTTCACACCCAGTTTCACACCTATTCTTCAGGCAAAAAATGACTTCATAAACACTTGTCAGTATATCCTGTAATTAATCAGGTTCTTCAAATTTTTCACATACTCAAAAGTTTGTAGAAATCTTATACACTGGAAACATTTCAAATATATGTTTTTGGAATTGGAGGTCACTTTCTCATTAGTCTTCACAAGCAAAGGCTCTTCACTGGCCACAGCTATAAAGAATAAATCTTCTTCTGCAGAGATCTGAGGAGTCAAACATCTGTCCTCTGCTACTGTCTACAAGGGAGACCAGAATCAACCTTCCTAGGGGATAAAGCATCCAAACTCCTTACAGACGTGGTCAGCTAGAGGTTAAAAGCTGAGGCTGAGGGATTGAAATGACTTGCCCAAGGCCATCCAGAAGGCCAGTAACAAAGCCAAGAGAAGAAGCCACATAGGTTTTCTGAGTGCTCTTTTAGTGCTTTCTCCACTATGCCACCCTGCCCAACCCCACAAAGCCACTGCACAGATCAGGGCCTGGACCAGTTTCATGGGAGAGAATAAAATGGAAGTGGTCTCCTCCTACGAGACAACTGACCCTTCTTCTGATACGTACATCAGCGCATCGTTCACTTCACATGTTCACTTCTCGTTGTTCACTTTACGTGTGCCCTTCACATGGTTGAGCTTTCCTAAGCCATGTTCTACCTAAGAAAAATATTTCAGAGATCAATCCCACCCCCACCCTCCCCCGAAACGTGCAAACTAAGCATTAAGTATAATATGCAAAAATCATTTAGGTTGCTATACAACTTGTCCGTGACTTCTAGCAGCTGGCTGTGTCTTTATCACAAGAATTCTTCCTCCATCCAGACATAAAATACTTCTAACAATCAGCATGCCAGGGTATCAATAGCTCAGACAGGCAGTGATGCTTCTCCCAGCACGCTTCAGAAAACTCTGGATAATAGTCATCAGCTGTAATTATGGGAAGTCAGTGACATCCATGGTATTTTGCCTTAGTAAGGCAAGGGGAGTAATGAAGGATGCCTCTATTACAGATGAAGATATAAGGCTTAATAAAATAAGACAAGTAAACCAACCAAATCAAACAAAGTACTTCCACAAGAAAGCATCTAGAAAGAAAGAAAAATAGCTGTGGCCAACTCCAAGCCTTTTTTAAAATGTTCCTCTCCATTTCATTTTATGCCCATGCTGTGTTTCAAATAAACCTGACGCAGAAGAGTACTTGCAGGTAAGATGCCACTCACTCCATCAATATGACTACAAGGATCTTCTCCAAACAGATGGTTCTACACCCCAATGAGCATTTATTGCAGATTTTCCTTGCTTCACATGTGAAAAGAAATAGGGGAAATACTACATAAATCTACTGAAGGAGAGTATTTTGCAAATTTCAAGTATTCGGGGTGATATCCAGAGTTTCCTAGAGCGTCCAGCTAAACATGTCCTGAGGAGAGGACTGCCCTCTGCACCAGTCCTCTTCTCAGAGAAGCAACGTAACTCAGTCAATAAAGAACCAGTCTGAGAGACAGAAGGAAGGTATTATGTTCCCTCCTCTGGCAGTAACCCAGTGTGTTAACTTGAGGAAACCCTCCATTGTTAAAAGTGACAGCTAACTTCAAATACCACAGCAGAGATGTAACCACATTTGCCCATGTGTTGACCAAGACCCAGCCTACAAAGAGCCCACTCTCCAGACCTGCTACTGCTCTGAGGCCAGGCACCAGCTCAGGGTCATACACCCCGTGAGCCTGGCTGGCATCCAAAGCATCCCTCTCCTCATCCACGGGAGACTCCACGTGTCACGACAGTGCTGCAGATCCACCACCCTGTGTCCTCCAAAAGGAACTTCCCCCATATGGCAACTGCTGCCACTGAGAAACGGCTTGATACAAGGAGGACATGCCCTGCCAGATGGATCCAGATCAACCACTTCTGCATCCCTCTACTGCCAAAAAAGGGCTTGTTTCTTCATGGCTCACATCTTTATTGCTTGCAGGTGGAGTTTCTCACAGACAGTGCAATTAGCCTCTAGAAAGATATCGGGGCCATGAATTTAACAGGAGAGACTGCCAAAAAAACAGTATGGGAAGGAGGAAAAAAAACCCAAAACAAAAACTAAACTAAAATCAACAGAAGCACATGAAGCTTCAGGTCATACACTGCGATGCTTACTACAGTGTCTCAAAGCAAGGAGAAAGACCATTTGGAAGCTCTGAGCATATTAAACATTAGCTAAGAAGAGGTAAGACTAAAAATAAAGGGAATGGGAAGATGAAAGCTGTAAAGACATGCAGGCAATCAGAATAATAAATGAGTGACAGGGATATTAAACAAACACAAGAAAAGATATTTAAAAGGATTCAAGGTTAAAAAAATAAACATGAATATTACAGGGCTTTTTAAAGCTATCAGAGGAAGAAAAAATTAAATATAGCCTCAGTATAGTGTGCAATCAGACCTGGTTAATTAAGTATGTTTACCCATATGCCTATTCTCAGTAGATTTGCTGGTACGTGATAACTGATCTTATAGCCCATATGCACCACATTTTTGTCAGCCCATGTCAGTATGAAAGCACTTTTTTTTGGTGTGACACCGGGAGCTAGGATGACAGGTTTTTACTACTTGATACAATCTACCAAGAAGATTCCATATGAACCAGCCTTAAAAATGTGAAGCAAAAGTTGTACGAAACCATACCAAAAATCCCCAGACTAAGCCATAGTTGGAGAACCGCTGCTGCGTAGATGTGGACCCATGGGCAGACACCAGGCAGGACCCCCAGGCAGGGCCATCCCCTGCAGCAGGCTGGCAGTGGGGCACAGAGGTGGCAGGTACCCGCAGCCAGGACAGCAGAAGTGCAAATAGAGCCTGTGTGATCTGTGGCCGTCAGGACAAGAGGGTTAGTCAGTGAATAATTTAGGTGACTTCAACAAAGCACCAGATTACACACTATTTCTTTTTGACAAAAAGTGCAGTGGTACAACTCAATTACATACCTGCCTTAGGCTCATCCTGCAGACAGGACTGATTTCCCCAAACTTTCAAAATGCTTTATTATGTCAGGTCTGTCTGATTCAAACTCTAAATATTTTTTAGTTTAAATTTTATTTATTTATTTAAGAGAGGTTTATCTGAGTTGCTTCTTCTTTTGAATGTTTAATTCATTGCAATGGGAAAAGGAGCACCATTGCACCCAAAAGTGTTAGGGAACCCTGAATTTCATGCACTATATTATAAACGGTTTAATAAATAAAAGAAAGCATACCACATTATTTACTTTAGTCAGTGGAGTTTTTTGCATGTTTTTAATAGCTGCATACTTGCAAGGGAGAATGCAAATTCCTGGCTACAACACACAGAGCAACTGAAGTCCTTGCTGAAGTCAGTGGGAAGAGCCAGAGCACTGAACATCACGTACATATGCTGGTCCCTGCAGACTCAGAGGTCCTCAGAGTTTTGCACATGGCTTTCTTGGTGGGTTCTTAGAGCTGGACACAGCTGCTTTGTGACTGGAAGGGCTGGGCAAGCACTCCCTTTTACCAGCAGCACGTGCCACACTGAATGGGGTTGAGGTGGGGAGAAGAAATGCAGTTGCTGGAGACCTTCAGTATCGCTCCTTAAAGTAAATCTGATCTTGTTCCTTACTGTCAGAGCGCCTCAAAAAGTAGGACTAAACGATTATTTTGTTTCTTCCCCTTAAGCGAAGTTTCAGCATTCATTGCTGAAAAACTTCAAAACACTCTCAGTGTTTTGTACTAAAGGAACAAAAAAATCTTACCTGTTCCTGAGGGGCTAGTTTCATGATGCTGAGAGTGTCTAACTATGGTACAAGTTAGTCAAATCCATGAATAATAAAGACACTCAAGAAAGATCAAGCTGCATTACCACAATGTGGAGTATCAGCATATATTTATGCGTTGTCAGCTTGTGAAGCTAGCAGCATACAGTCAGCGTTCCCTGTAGCTGAAAATACGCCTTCTTCATGGGATGGTTTGTTTGGGATTTTGTTCTGCTATTGATGGGGCTGATTTGTCTCTGGCTTTGCCAGGGCCTCTACCAAGCAATACAAGCCTGCTTCACTGAGCGAGGTACCCCAGGCTTCAGCTGTCAGCTCAGCATGCTTTTGAAAGAAGCTTATTCAGTGCCATTGCAGGCATGAAACAGAAAAATTTAAGTTTTTGCATTTCACGCTTTATTTCTTGTCTGGGGGAGGAGGGATGAGAAGGAAGGTTTTACCAGCAAGCAGCTGCAAAGCAGCAGTTGTTGCCTGCTTTCTCCCGCATCTTATGTTTAATCAGAACAGAATCACACACACAAAAATCACTCCTTAACTACCACCCACGAGCCCACTTTCTAGCCCCATGCAAAATCCAGAGGTGAGCTGGAAAGGTTGCAGAGATCATCACACAACAATATACATTTCAAAGGCCTTGTTATCAAACTATTATTTATTGAGCCTGATTCTTCTATCAGTCACAACGTCACTGAATTCAATGCAGTTGTCTCTGTAAAAGAGGAATCCAGTCTATTGTCTTCACTAAAACAATGTTTAGTTTGTTTACAGCAGAGTACTCCAAGAGAGAATACCCAAAGGTAATCTTGATATCTGACATAAAATAGAAAGACAAACCAGCTTTGCACTTCAAAAGGAGACTTTGTTCTGTAGTGCAGGATCTGTCATAAATATTGCATCAGCAGCCAGCCTACTGGCACTTAAAATTAAGAGGATGGAAGTTATCAGAGCCAGTGTGTCAAAGTAGCAGGTACCAAGGCAGAAATCCCATAGCACCCCGAGCAACTGGATCATATGGCACCACCTTACTCTGACAGGAAAAAAGACCATGGAAAAAAGATATAAACTCCACCAAAAATTCTGTAGTTTTTGGTGTCTTTCAAACTCCTGATCCACTTTTAATTACAAAATGGCAGTGGAAGGTATGAATATGCTGCCATGAAGACAGAGAAAGGGGGAATACAGAAAGCTGTCTTGCTACCAATATATTATTAAATTCTTTCCTTTGACATCCTGACAGTAATTGCACTGAATGGGATTGAATTTTGTTAAAATTACTTTAAAAGGGTTGTTGAGAATTTCCTGTGGGATGCAGTGGCAAGCACCAAGGCTTTTGCTTCATTTTCTCTGTTGTCCTTATGCTCGCAAGGGGCTTATTGTTCATCCTGCTTTTTGACAGCACGAAGGTCTATGTAAACACCCTCTGAAAAGAGAAAGCTTCACCAGATACTGCCATTTGGGTTTGTTTTCCTCTGTCAGAGGGAAAGATAAATATTCCTACCTGATTCACAGCTGAGCTTGTTGCAAGTATATTTTTAGCAACCAACCAGCTATTCTGATAGAAGGAATGAAACACAAATGATTACATGCAATTATATATAGAATAGCAGCATTTCTTTTTTCGGCAAGTGGCCAAGGAGTCCTGAACACTAGACACACCTCACCAAAGATGTAGCTCCTGCACTCACAAACTTGCAGTCTCCATCCATAATAAGAGATGAAACATTTATGATTTAAAATGTGTCTATACAGTCAAACACAAGTTCTGTGTTTTTTTAATCCCTCTAAATAAAATTAGGTTTCTTGAAGTTTTTTTTTTAATTTTAGGCTGTTTGCCCATCAGTGCCTCTTAACAGAAGCATTTCCATTGAGTTCTGGGTTCCGGCTCTTGTCCAAAGATCAGAGTGCTTTTCTGCCATGCCAAGTCTTGATTGTAAATTGTAAAGCTTACCAAGTAATATTCATTCAATAATGTAGCCAAATTTCATGCAACTTCTGATTTTTTTTCATCCTGAGTTACAGAGCAGGGTAAGTAATCTATATTATTCCCTGAATAATGCAGGGAAAACCAAGATTTTTTGTAATAAAACAGTCAGCGCAAACTTTTCAATGATCTGCCCCATTCAGTGTGAACAATGAAAGCATTTGCAGAGAGATGAACAGTAGACCACTTTCTGGCCCTAGGATGCTGTGTTTTGTTTCACACGCAGCGAATGCGAACACCCACAGATCACCACATAGATGAAACTGCTTGTTATTTTTACCTGCTTTAAAAATAACAACAATAACAACAACAGAACATTGCCATTTCTTCTGGGGTGAGAATGAATCAGACTTCTGCACTATTTTTTCCCCTCTTCAGTTGCCAATTGAGTAGTTTGTTTTTAGAATTGCCACGGTCAAAAGCCCGAGACACTGAAGGACAACTCCTGGGGTAACTATTATTCTGTCTCCCTCTCTTGCTTGCAGTGAGCCAGGAGAATAAATCTGGATCACGCCACCAGTGCTTTTCTTGCATCTCTACACCGCTCTACATACTTTGCAGAATAAGTCAAGACATTGAATGGTTAAACTAGAGAAAATACTTGGCAGATATACTGCCTGTGATTGTGTCACATTTTATCAGTTTAAGCAGAATTGGACCTGCTCGTTACCCAGACGGAAGAGTCCCAAGAACAAGCTCTGTGCCGCATCGTGATTTGAGGAGTGGATGGAGTATGCTGCCTTTGGGGTAAGGATTAATCCAATGCTACAGGGCTAGACAGAGAGAGCTCAGCTGCCAGATGTAGTAGAGCATGTCAGTATTTCCAGGGCTGCTTCCTCCCTCTGCTCACGAAGGCCCCTCACACTTCAGTCGGTGACACAGAGACAGCAGAGGGAAAGAAGGGGTGAGGGCCAAAACTGCTGCAAGCATGCAGCATCCGTATGGGAGCTCAGGCTCCTCGAGTTCACAGTCTCTCTGGACTCCAAAGCCTTGACTTCTTTCCACCACAGTACCCTGCTGATTCCAGATTGTACCTAGTGAACAAACAACTTTTGAACAAAATGTGGGTTTGAATCCTCCCTGGAAAAGAAGAAAATCAAAGCCAAACCTACCAACCCCTCAATAAGTGCTTCAGCCACTATACAGAGGGTAATTCTTTCAGAGAGAGGAACTGCTGCTGAACTCAATACTGCTGTTAAACGCTAAATGTGGTCATCTTGTTCCTGTCGGGTTTTCCTCTGCCAGTCTCAGAAACTTTGAACTTTTTCCTTCCTCTCTCTTTCTGTAAGTACTGGATATCAATTGATCCTTTAAAGCAGAAAGTAGACTTCTTCCTTTTCTGTGCCTCAAACTTTGGGGTTAATCATTTAAAGAAGTCAGCAGTTCAGCTGTTGATAGAGAACCTGCAAAACAGACCTAGTGGCTGCTCAAATATTTAGATTACAGTGGTACCAAAAATTTAACTTCAGATAAGATCTCAGTACACCTGAGTTTGCATCTGCATGTAGCACCTACCCCTAATGAATCACAGGGAACACGCAGAGAGATTCAAGACAAAAAAAAAAAGGAGTTTTCAGAGCACATGGCGTTCCAGCAAGCCAGATGCACCCAATAGCGCTGCACAGTGGTAGGCAGCTCAGCACACAGCTGGGCACAGCTGGAGGAGATGGCTGTGGGCTGTCTTCAGGCAGTTTGCCAGCTGCCTGCACAGCAGCCCTGCGTATGGGTGTGTACAAAAGCTCTCCATCTTCTACAGTCAGTGCAGCCAAGGAAATTATACCCAGATCCTCAAAAGTATGCAGGTGTGTAGCTCCTACGATGTGCCTACATAACCTGAGGATGGAGCCTACCTAACTTGCTCAACGTCATATGGGAAGTACATAGGATTCCAGACTTGCACCAGTTGGCCCAGATTTAGAAAGCGGAGCCTCCTTCTCAGACAATACGCTATAAATACACCTAAGAACAAAGGAGGAGACATAGTGGCTCAGACTAAAGGTCCACCCAGTCCACCACCATCCTGTCTCCGTAGCAGCCAAGAGCACATATGCAGAGAAGGGTACAGGGACAGGCACTCACATGTGGTATTTCCACCTGCACTCTCCCAGCCTCTATGACTTGCTGCTCAGAGGCTTCAGGCAGAGGCAGCTACTCCTTAGTCACCAACCCTTCGCAGAGCTTGTCCTGTTTCCCCAGGTAAACTTTGAACTCCATAGTTAACTCCATGAAAGGAGATACTCTTCCTGCTTATACGGCGATTGAACAAAGGTCCTAAAGAAAGCAAGCGACGTAACAGTTTTGGATGTCTCCTGAGAAGACACTGTGAGATGAACTGAACAACTGCACACTCTGCATTGTACTTCACAGTCTTCAGATCTGTGAGGCAACATAACAAATGGAAAGAGCAGGGAAGCAGAAGTGAGGGACTTCTGTGGTCCCATTCAGGCTTCGTCCCAGCTGCGTCACTGCGAGGCTTTAGGCAAATCAGTTCATCTCCCTATACTGCTGTATTTCCACCAGTAAAACAACAGACACAACCACCTCCTCAAAGAAATAGTGAAATGAATCATTAGGTAATGTTGGTACAGAGCTTTAAAGAGGCAAAACAGTGCTACTTGCAGGGAAAGAGCTCTACTTTTGCAGTCTTTAAGGACATGGAGTCAGCATGGCTCCCATGTGCTCACCTGAAGCTACACACTTACTGAAGTGCTTTCTGCAGATACTTTCTAATGTCTAAAATGTAAGCATCTAAACAATATCACGAAGATTAGCCAAAACAACTGTCAGGAATACGTCTTTCTAAGAAAGTCTCCTTACTATACAAATAAATGCCAAAATACCACTTAGAGGATCTGAGATAAATTTTACCAGAGAGAGTTTTTAAGATTACCTGTGAACTACTCCTGCTCGGTGAAGATGTTCAACTGCCAGGATAAGCTGCCGGATATATTTGCGTGCTTCGTGCTCCTCAAGTCTTTTTTTCTCATAGATCTTGTGCATCAGATTGCCACCAGGGCACAGCTCCATGACAAGGTAGTAGCTGTTTTCAGTTTCCAGTATATCCAGCAGCTGAGCAATATTCGGGTGGCGGATCATTTGCTGGATCTGTCCTTCCCGTCGCAGATTCTTGGTGACATAGGTGTCCTTTTTGGCTCTTTTCTTGTCAATTACTTTTACTGCCACCTAATGAAAAAACAGAAAAAAGGGGGTTGTTAGCAGTCACACTGATGATTTATAGCTTTAACCTTGTATAAACAATCTCAAAAAAAAAAAATCAAAAGGATGTCAAGTCTCAGTTGATACACCATGGTTTCAGGCACAACTGCCCAGTTCAGAGAAGTATCTGTTTTTCTAACCCGACTGACAATTTTCTTCTTTATTCCCTTGTACAATGACAGACAAAACTTATTGCGAGGAAATAGGTAACAAAGAAAACAATCTTGTTAACCATACCCAAACACTTAGCACACCTAATGTTGGGCATTTATTTTATCTATTTGCCCAGAAAGTCTTCAGGCTAGTGTTTACAAGTGTAATTTGTGGCTTCTCCTAGCTTTAGATCAACAACTTGAGATGATATGCTTCCAGTGCAAGTTTCTTAAACTACAGCCAAGTGTTAGTTTTGCACAATTAAACAGAATAAAAACATACTATGAAAACCAAAATAATTTTGGTACCACTCTCTTGGCACATTTCTTTTTCCTCCTTTAAAACATACACGAAAGATGATCCCCTTGTGACTTCTAACTCTGCAAAATCCAAGAAGGCAAAACCTTTTTTTTTTTTAATGAAAGATCTCAGTGGCAAACCTGCTCATAGCTGTCAAGTGAAGCCCATCATGAAGGTACATGATAAAACTAAGGAGACTCTGAACCACAGTCTATGACACAGCACGTGCTAGCACTTATCCAAGTGCTTTCCTTCTCATTGCTGGTGCAGAACGCCACATGAGAGCAGAACACTGGGACATGCTAGCTATTGCTCTGTTCTACACCTAAAGAATCCGATGCCTTTTATTGTTTTAATGGATTCATTAAATAGCCGTAATAAAAGTATCTGCCTTTTTCTGCCTTAAATTTATAGCCACTTATTTATTTATTGAGATTTCTTGTTAAGATTGGGTGCTGCAGACTTCCAGGTCATCTGCACCAGACAAAGATTTAACAGCTTGTGCCAGACTGAACAACAAAAGACATCACGAAATCCTCCTCCTGGGCTCCTCATTTCCTCAGAGCTCTGCAACAAAGGAAGTCCTTCACCACACGCACCGGACCCTGCAGCTCGCCCATCATTACCCACGTGACAGCTGCTTGTTTGTCAGGGTGAGAAGGGGGGAAACACATTGCTTGGTATTACTGCCTGACACTGAATTTAACATGATGTGAAAGAGTCTTGTTTGCATGGGTACAGGTCCAACAGAACGCACAGAAAATGCCACATCTGCCCCCCCAGATAGAGACACGAAGGTGCTGCATCCACATCTTTGCTGTCTGCCTTGATCTGTCTTTGAAGGATCTCCCACATTACTTTTTACTCCTACAGTGAGAAGGAGTAACAAATGTGGGGAAAACGTCAGACTTTTATCTACCTTAGCCTTAACACCCAGACAACAGCACAAGCCCAAGAGGCTTCCCTCCATCTCCAGCTCATACAACATCCCTCCTCACAGCCAATGAACTAACTACTCACAGCAAACTCACTTTCAACTATGGCCATCTACATCATAACAATCTGCAGTAATGCAGGCTGGTGGGCTTCGTCAATAGGGAGACAAACATATTCAAAACATATCTGGCTGCCTTCCTAGCTTGAAAAAGTGCCAAGCACACATCAAGCACATGACAACTCCCAGTCTGACTAGCTTTACCTTTATTTTTTTCTGCAAGCAAAGGAAAGGTTAAATTAGTGAACATTTTGGTTTTCCTTTAGAGAACAAAAGCCACAAAAAAAATATGGTCTGGAAATATGACAACAAAAATAGATCCATACCCTTTGACATGAATGCCTTGAATCAAAGTCAAGTTTTATCAGCAGAGGAATTGAAGAATAAAACTACAGGAGTTGGGACTTTACAGTCTGTCCTAAGAGCCAGAAGTCAGTCTCACCAAGCACATATTAGCTGGATACATTTCTGCTGCTAAACGATCATTCTAATGAAATGCCCTTCATAAAGAGATAAGGCTGAACACCACACATGAGACAGCTACTTGGGTGAAGCCCACAGCATCATCAAGACCACAAATGCCTGGAAGCTACATTCCTGACTAGTCACATTAAAGAAAGATCATTTAGCTGTAAGATAAACCAACAGGTAAGTCAGAGCTTAACTTCATCATTTTTTAAAGCCTCAGGTGATTCACCAAGGAAACAGTCTTAAATTAGTACATTCTTCCATCTAATGAGATAGAACTGAGAACACAGAGGCTTGCATTGATTATACAGACAGCAAACCACAGAAGTTATTCTGGTGAGGACAAACAAATTCATGGGTTACAGAACCATGAGATGCCAGATTGTTTGCTGGCAGCACAACACACACATATACATATACACACACACATGCTGATATTTTCCACAGCTGCAGGATACAAAACATGGAGTATTAAGAGTATGGAGCAGTAAATCTGTTATCCGTATCAGTAAGTCATCCCCCATTCACTGAGCAAAAAAAGCACATTACTACACACGTGCACATCTGCTGCCCAGGCTGAGCACGGCTGTGGAGACAGGGGCAACCATCCGAACCCAGGAGACAGAGCCAACTATGTGACTACTTGATGACTTTTTCACTATCACAATTAGCTTTCTGTGCATTAAGGACAAATTGACTTATTGGTTTTGACAGATACTTGGTCAGTCACCCTACCTATCCCAGCAGACAAGCGAAGCTGATTTCAGACCCATGCCTGACTCCCAGCTACCCTTCCCCCTTCAAGGCCCCTTGCACTGGGTCCAAGAGATCCACCAGCACACCTGACAGAGCTGACAAAATTGTTGCCAAACAACAGTTTTGGTTTGGCAACAGCTTTGCATAGGGGAAAGAGAAGAGTAAAAACACCAGGTAAAGCTATGGCAGACTTGCATCTCCCACACCAGGCAGGAAACTAGCTTCAGTGTGGTATTACTTGCTCCTGGGACAGATGTGCGTGGGACTTTACATCCTCTCCTGAGTCCATGCTGCAGCATAGGTGACCCCACACGGGACCCCAGAAATATCTCAGACAGGTGTCCCTCTCCCATCTCAAGGACCAGTCAAAAGTCAGGGTCTTTAAAGAAACCTCTATATAGCTAAAGAAAAAAATATTATAGTCGACCTAAACACACAAGCAGCCTATCAACTTTGACACGGAAGGTCGCCATAATAGCTTCTAGCATCTGTCCCTCTGTTCTTCTTGGGTCTTCTTCCTTACTGCTCCTTATTCTCCTGTCCTCCTAAGCCACTGCCCTTTCCCTTGCATTGTGGTTCTTTTTGCCTTCGCTTTCTTGTAGGATCACTTTGCTTTCCTAAATGAAATGCATCCCATGCTACAAGGGTTGTGCAAAGTGTCGGCACTCTCAGGCAGCACTCCTGTGGGGTTTTTTTGCTTGTTTGGGTTTCTTGGATTTTCCTCTGATTTACAATTTACTTTGAAGCATAAGCAGGAAATCTAGGGATCAAACTCTGCATTCAATTACTCCAGGGTTGACTTAGCTAAATATCCCTGATTGTGAGTTCATCCAGAGTTAGACCAAGGTAAGCGAAGACCAAATGAGCCTCAACGCATTTAATGTACACAGCCTCCTGTATGGTGTAGATGTCTGTGCATACATCTGAAAATTGCATTCATGCAGAAGAAAAAAGCATGCAGTAGAGAAAATAATGTAGATGTTAGATAACCATAAAATAAACACATTCAAGCTTTCATAGCCTACTCAAGACGTGCCAATTATTCAGTTTTGTTCTCCCAAGTTTCAAGTAGGGTCTCTTTGTCTCTGCATCATGCCTATCCCCTGACTTGAATTCTTGGCCAGTATTGGCACAGAAATAAAAAAAATAAATGATAAAGCAAGCAATTACTCTGAATATGTAGCAACAGTGGCTCTTGACATTCAACACTTTGCTTTTGGCTAAACCTTTGCTGTGTAAATAAATAAAGGGTTTAGGTTATTCTGTGTATGAGATACAAAGATGAGTAATAGGCCATATTTTTGGTTCCTGAGTCCTAGAATTATACTGTTGGAATGAATTACTTTTCTGAAGTTTATGGTGTGACACATCATATGAGCAATTGCTGCTTCTCTCGATCGTTGCACTAAAATAGTTCAGGTTGGGCTAAAGCGTACTGAAGCGGAGGTGAGGGGGAAGCGCAAGCACCACTCTTCTCCACAGATCCTTGGAGATCGCGACATTGCTTACAGAATCAAGCAGCTAAAACACCATGAGCAAATACAGGCACGTGTCATCACCCAAACAAAGGCACACGTTTGACACACAAGGGTGGAGAATTTTTGCCAGCTAGTGTTTTAAGAGGGTTTGTGAATCTGCAAGAGAGGTGGAGGGGGGTGGAGCTGACTGGCACCAAACTGCACAAAACCAGCCACAGCAAGGCCCTGAGAAAAAGCAAGAAGAGACAGTTCAAAGGACCAAACATTGCCCAGAGAAATCTGGAGGCCAGGGTTCCAGTTGCTAGATCACTGCTGCATCTAGAGAAAACACATTTCACATCCTCTTTGCAAATAGTCATGCCTTAACATACGAAATTGCAGCAAAGCATGGAAGGTGGCTGACACGCACCCTAAGCATGCACCAGCGTAGCGTCCATGTGTCCATGCAAGAGGCACATTTTATGTAGGGCAGCTTCCCAGGTCTGAGCCCCAGGAGCACGCCGAGCCCATGGAACTGGTGATGAGCCTGTGGCATCAGGCAGGAGGAACCTGCAGGTGCTCAGTGGGCAAAGGTCAAAGTCATCTTCTCCCCCTCCTCTTCTGTCGGCTATTTATCACCCTGTCAGTGACAGCTGGGAAACTGCAGGTCAAGAAGTAGTGCATTAGTGAGGAAAAGATGACATTCAAAGGTCTATTTAGATCATTGTCTGACTGCTCTGCAGCAGTGTCATTTTGTCAAGACTGTGGCTCAGTGTGACTGTGAGAATTTTTTTCTTTAGACGAACCCTCCATAAATACTTCTCAGTGCTATAAGTCTGCTTTGAAAACTCGTATTTTTCAACTTCTGTTGTGATTCAATAAGAAATTCAAGTCAGGGTATGACTGCAGTGTACTGCTGATGAGAAATCAAGTGCTGGATACCAGGATGAAGCTGAATGCAAAAACTTAATAATACTGAGGGGGAGAGGGGAATCCAAGCCTGCTGTAGAACCTATTTTCAACTACATACAAAACTGATGGAAAGCAATTGGGTTTCTGGTTTTTGGTTAGTTGTTCCACCCCTCCCCAAGCTGCAAAGAGCTTTATTCAAGCCATGGTATTACAGTAAAAACATCTGTTGCTCTATCTAGCTTTCCCTGGTGAACTTCAAGCTTCAAACAGTTAAGACACATCGTGATTCCACCTGAATAAAAACCAAGTGACAACCAGATGACCAGCAGTGATTTCAGTCACACGATACATTAACACTCGGGAAACACAGATCTGAGTCCAGCCTCGGGTTTCTTGCTTGCCAGATAGGATGTCTTTGCACAGGCTGTCTCTTGGCAGAAGGATGCACCTCAATGGCAGCAAGCCTTCCTGTTTGCCAGAGAAAGTGTTTTCTCAATGGCCTGTTTGCCGAGTCTAAGTCAAGAGGTCTTGAACAACACTCATGTCAGACATTTGCAATAACATCTCGAACAGTTTCACTGTAATGGCCCCAGCCCGGCAAATAATGTCATAACATGTTTAACGTTACAGAGAACAGAAGATTGCACGTGACCTTGCGAAATCAAGGTATGACATTTTGAGGACTTTAAGAGTGTTCCCCACTTATCCAACCACTTAGAATTGTTTCCTTCTGCAAATTCTCTTCTAACTTTAAATAAGAGGAAGGCAGTTCCTGCAGACCTTTGCCAAAGGGAGCTCCAGCTGAATGGAGAGTAAACTGGTTTGAATAAGAATCCAGCAAGCACTGTGGGATTTGGCCAGGAGACCAACATAGCACAAGAGAAGCAACTTCAACTATCGGAGGGACTATTCAACTACTGGAAGGACAACCCCCCCCGCCTTTTTTTTTTTTTTTCCTTCTTTTGTTTCTGGTTTGTTATTTTTTTTCCCCTCCTCCTCTTTTTTTTGCCAGCGTCTACTTCTGGCAGACCTGCTGGAAATGATGCCAAGCCAGGCAGCAGCACTGACTCTCAGCACCGTCCTGGGCCACGAGAGGTCTGGTGCACCCTGACATCACTCAGATGAAGTTCAGAGCCACGGGCTACAGGGTGCAGGGGGGACAGTCAATGGGAAGGCCTGAGAGTTGGACTACTGGACCTAAACCCACAAACCTTCACTGTCTGATTTAAGCTTAGCCAGGTGAACGACACAAAGTGACAGACCATGTAGATATTCTACTGCCATTGTTAGTGCAAGCCCATCTCGAGCTCTTTTTTGAAGTGCCCAAGAAAGCTCATGCAATTAATTTCATGTTCTTTTCTTCCTTTCTTTCAGTGATAGCTGCCTGGCATCACTTGTAGCTTTCTTTGTATTTACCACTGTTCTCCCACAAAAATCTGAGCTTAGTTTTCAAAACCGGCTGGTGATTTTGGGTGGCCAATTCAAATCATATTAAACAGACCTAACTTCGAAGCCTGCACAGTTGTCAGCACAGTCCTGAAAGCAATCCCTTCAAGGGTATCTCAGTTTGGGCAACCAACCAGCTTTTCACAAATGAATCCAAGGATTAGAAAATGCCAGCTTCATTCACTGGGTAGCATTTCTTCTCTCCTTTAGCTGTTTCAGCTTAGCAAATTCTACAGTACAGCAAAGAAATAGGTTGTTGGTTTTTTTTTAATACAGCAAGTTCCTAAAGAAAACACTTATCCAAGCAAATGCATACCAGAAATCAATAAACTGTATACCTTCAGAAAGGACCACGCACGTACCACTCAGGACAGCTCTTCTGTTAGGACTGTCAGACACGGATGAGTCTGGACACCATCACAGAAACACAAACTTAACTTTCACCATGAACATAATAAACACAATGAAACTCTAGGAAAGGTGACGTGCTCGATGTTAGGCATTTGCCAAATTACCTTGTGGCCTATCACTCAGTTCTGAGAACCTGTCTGAAGAGGCTTCCAAGGTGGCATTTTTGGTGGGACTCCCGTCAGCTATCCTGCTTGGCTTCCCCATTCCCTAGCAAATGTTAGCATCCTACTCACCTTTCAAAAATTGCTTTCAAGGAAAACCACAGAGCATTTCTGAAAGTATGACAAGAAGGTAACCACATGCTAACCATTCTGCTTACAGCTTAGCCATTCACTCCAAGGAAGCCAGCAATCTCCCAAAACTACAGCAACATGTAAAGGCAGACTCTTCCACAAGAATAAGGCCTGTCGTATTTATTGTGGATAGAAAAGGACACTGTTCAGTGATGGCCATCTGATACCTTTTATATTTGCCTTGTATGCTTGCTACAAATGGAATAGGGAGGACAGGGGTTGAGTTAAACATGTGCATGCATGTGCACGTGTATGTATTGTGAAAAGGCTGCTCAGTAGCTCTACAATTAGAGATGTATTGAAGTTTTACATTAAACAAGCAGTATCATCTCTTTGCTTCACATGAGTGGCAATGTTCGGTCTTTGATAGTTTTTGTCATTTGCTCTTTGTAGGACAGTTGAATACATAGTTTTTCTTTTGTGTTTGCTCTGACATTAGTAAAATCAGCAATCAGAACAGGTAAAGAGGAGTCACTTCCGCTAAAGTATTCTCTTTTCTTCTGAGTCTCACAGTGTAAGCCAAGAGTTTTGAGCTTAGCAATACATAAAACCAGCTGCTGTAGGGAGGAGTATGGGATGTCTCAGTAGGCAGGAGGCAACTCTCTCTGTTGGCAGGCTAGACACAGTCAGAAAAGGTTGAAATGAGCCCCTGAAGAAATATAAACTCTTCTAAATAAGAAAGTAGTTCTGAGTATGCTCACTCACATAATTCAGATTCCAAGTAGCTTGAACAAAAAGAATCCAATTGCCAGGGAATAAAAAGTAAATCTCGCCACTACCTACAACCCAAAGATGACAGTATCCAGCAATGCAGAAAAGGATTCAGGAGTACTTTAGATAAGCAAATGAACATAAGCCCTCTTGATGCCACAGCCAATTTAAACATAATCCCTAAAAGCATAAGCAGGATGTATTTGTTAAAGTAAGAAAAGGTATTAATTACACCTGTCCAAGACACTGGGAACTATTATTAGATTACTGTATCCAGTTCTGGTGCCAACAATTACAAAATTATGTTAAAAAATTGGAAAGAGTTCTGAAAAGAGCTTCAGGAACAGTCTGAGGTCCAAGAGCTGTTTGTCATAGTAACTGACTGACACTCAAAATATTTAATTAGGAGAATGTTAAGCACTGACTTGATGATTTTCTGCAAGTACCTACACAAGGAGAAGATTTCTGGTAACAGAATGCTCTTTAATCTAATAAAATAAAAATTAACTTCCCAAAAGGTAAATTTTTTATGTCAAACTTGGGCTATAAACACAATACATGGTTTTTTTAGGTGCAGTGAAGTAATGGCAGAAACATCTTATCTTACAGAGATGAATGTAGACTGAATTTTTCCCCTCTCTCTTAAAAGTATGCAATACCTCAACAAAACATTGATACAGATATTCCTGAAGAGAATACCAGGGCTTGCCCTCTATAAAAAGTCAGTGTGTATGATTGCTGTGTTTCCTTTGGGCTTTGTTGCCTGTCCATGTGCGAAGACTCTGGTCCCTGCAGAGAGTTGGGGGGGGGCATGAGGCATGACACAGGATAGGGGTTGGCCTAGGCAAGGCGCTCTGGGAGCCGTCAGCAGTCACATCAAGGGATGTAAATTTTGCAAGCTCTCTCTGACATCCTTGCTGGAGCTCCCCAGTGCAGAAGACACAAAGTGTCACAAGGAGTCATGCAAATATTGATGCTGCTGCAGACAGCCCAACTCACCCACAGCTCTGCTGCTAACTGTATTGGCACAGTCAAATTAATGTTTCCACAGGGAGACAGGGTTTTGATGTGTCGAGGAACTGGTGTTTGTAAGGACATACTATGGGGTTTCTCCCGCTATGCTAAGAGCAAGGGCAGACCACATGAAAGTTTTAAAGACTGTCAGAGCTGCAAGGCTGTGTGCACGGACTCCTCAGGGCTTCCTCACACTCATCTTAGTGCTCTTCCATATGGTACAGCATGTCCTGTATTTCTGCAGCTCTTCCTCCCTTCTCCTCTTACTTCAGTCAGGAAGGAAGAAAAGAGAGCGGAGGCAATTGCAGATTTAACACACAACTAATGCCTTGTCTGATGTGGTCTGTTTCCACAGAGCCACTCAGCTTCACTGGAGGAGAGCCATTCTTGGCCATTCTTCTCTTTAACACACTTCTTACTTCACATTATATTTATGGGTAACTTCATGCCATACTTCATGGGCAACTACTGTTATCCTCTCCTGGACATGCTTCTACACCTCTGTTACTGTAAAGCCAGCTGCCCCCTTCCCTCTCATCTTCTGTTTCACTCCCTTTTCAGACAACTGAAAGACATAGTCTTATCTTCTAGCATCTCTGCCACCTGAAATAGCCAGACCTTCAGAGCACAGGGACCAGCAGATGGTTTTGAGGCAAGGAGGATGCTGTAATTCTGCCCCTATCCAGCCACTCTGAACAGGAACATGAATTACATTTTTTACTTGGTGCTATATGTCCAAAGCAGCAGAATTTGAAAAATGCATGGATATCACTGGATCAGAGCACAGACCGGGAGCCTGGGAAGCTACAGCACAGGCCCATCCACAGGAAGGAGTGCATGGCTTGTCGTGAGTGGGTCATGGAGGGTATCTGTCTCGCCTCTAGCAGAAGGAAACCAATTCTAGCAACTCTTCACCAATCTCCTGGTAAACTAATTAACCGGGTAGCCATAACTGCATCCCCCAAGGGAGAGGAGCACATTTTTACCTGCCTGGCCTCTAAAGATACCCACACAAGTCAAGACAGATTACGCAGAGACTAACACAGCAACGGAAGCAATGGCAGCAGAAAGCCAGACACAAAGATACTTGAGAATACTTGAGGATGCTCTAGAGAGGTTTCCAAAAGAAATCCTTATGAACTTGTCAAAATCAGCCTCTGGGCCAGTGCCATGTCTCTGAATGCCTGGGACAGCATGGTTTGCCTTGCCACTGACATGTAAAATATTCATCAAGTATCACTTCCCAAATATTAGCCGTTTTTCAAAAAGGGCTTTTGGATCCCCATTCATAAGGAAAGACTGACATCCTGAAACACCACCCCATACTTAATGTGCAAAATCTTTGAGCTCAGGGTATGACCAGCTAGGTTGAAAGACATATTTCAGAGCCTGCCACAAAAGCACACAGGGAGCCTGATGTGTAGTCACTGTGGCGGATGGAAAACCTGTTTAGACCAGCAAGGTTCTTATTTTGTATCAACAAAGTTGATGGCTATTCACAACCCCTTGCGGAGGAGGCCAGCATGACAACTGCTGGGAAACAGAGGTCATCTCCACCCAGACGTGGCCCTAAGAGGCTGTCAGGACAAGAAGCAGCTGCCTGAGCTGAGGCATAGCAAGGCACAGTTGATGCCTTGGTCACAAGTGAACCATATCCCATCCAGCTGTTTCTGATAAACCGTAACTGGCCTTCCTAATGCTGAAAACTTCTTCTGTCACAGTGAGATGGATGAAGATCTCAGGTTACGTGTGGGGAAGCAAAAGCAGAGGAACAATACCAAATGACATTCCTCCAACACCGATCCCTACAGCAGAAACCTGGCGGCTCATGCCACTTCCCATTTTCCTGATCACGGACTCATCATGTGTTTCATATTAACTAGTCCCCCTTTTCACATTTTAGTGATCAAATGCGTAACTGGACTTACGGAAGATGAAGTGTCCCTGATTTAAAGCACTTTAATACCAATATAGGTTTATGGCTTTAAGGAAGAAAAAAACCCAAACAAAAACCCAAGAGCCACTGCTTTTGAGGCCCAGGTAATACCCTCCTTTGTAGTGATTTAAACACAGCAGATAAAACATTTACAACTGTTAGGAGACATGAAAAAGGTGTCTCCAATAAAGTTTTTATATATAAATAATATGTTCTCTCCCTTAGCTCTGTGGACATTATTCACAGAAAATAAATTTATTCTCTGAAAAAAATGTTTCCATGACAATCTTTCACAACAGGCAGAGAGCAAAGGAACTTTATTATATATAACTTAGCTTTTTTTAGTTCTCTTTGTTGCAATGATTTTTCTCACAGCACTAGTAGCACTAATCTTGCACTGCAAATAAGAGGAGCCCTTCTGGGGCTATCGTTAAAGGTGTTGGATCTAGAGCTCAGCAGTGCAGTAGCAGAGCAAAGTGCTGACAGAAAAGGAAACTTTGGTCAGGACAGCACCAGATTTTTGTTATTTTTTTTGCAGGTGGTTTCTCTGAGGGACTACGGTAACTCCTCCCAGACTTTTTCCATGAGGATGAGGTTTGATCCTGCTCCCCTCAGGCCCCAATCCTAAATGCAGATCAACACAGAGGTTTCACAGGCATCCACCTTATCAGCTTAGAAACATGTACCTTCGCCCTAGTGTGGGCCCTAGAGCTGTGCTTGTGATGGTGACTTCTCTCTTCCTCCAGTAAACCTTACTGAAAAACCCTACCCAGTTCTCTACATCACCATGACCTCCATCAGGCCCACTGGAGACACCAGCACCACAAGATTTGTACCGTCCAGGAGATCAGCCATCAGAAAACCCACTGGGGAAGCACAGCAGAAGTTTCACAGAGCCAGAGAATTGGGAGGTTTGGGTTTTTGGCTTTTCAGCTTATCTGAAAATAACAGCTAAGCTGATCTGGGGCTGAAGCAATGCAAAGTGTGGATACATGGCAAGGAGAAGAGTACTTGGTCTGAATCAAGCCAGTACTGGTTTGCTTTGGTTCAGTTGTATCCTATGCTGCTAGGTGAGCACCAACACAGCAATCCACCTAATTCCTCTGGCTGTATCTACCCAATCATTGGCTTTGCGCAGTTTTAGATGCTTTCCACAACCTTGAAGAGTAGCATAGTCAGCACATAAACTCTCAGCTCATTTTATATTATTGTTCAGCTCATTTTATATTATTGTTCATACAACACAACAGCTTGGGCTTTAGACAGACAATTCAGTCGCCAGAAGATTTGTCGCACCACTTCACCACTGCTTTCCTTCTTGGGTTATATCCTTGTGAAAAGTAAGTGCTGCTCATTAATAACCTCTATTTTCCCAACTGCAGGCAAACAAATAACTTATGAGGGCAGAAGGGCAAAGATATTTAATGTGTTACATCCGCTGAAATGCATGAAGCTACGGTAGCATTCTCCAGCCCGTTGGTATAAAGGAGATACGGCAAACTGCAAGACGTGTTTTAATTATCAAGACATTTATAGGTAACACATGCCTACCAAAATAGGCACACAGCTTTACGCATCATTAAATATGTTAAAAACACAAAACTTGCAAGAACAAATACAATGATCCAGATGTAAGCGTTGCATAAGAACTACACCTGGTGTCAATTCAACCTAACACTTGGCTTCCCTCAATCCTGCATATGCCACTAAAATTATAACAGTCTATAGGAAAAGCAGCACATTGCTGACATGCACTGTTAGTGACGTCCTTAAAACTGCTGAATGTAAACTTGAAAGCAGATTATCTCAAGAGGATAAGCAACTGCCACATGTGCATGAATTCAGCTCATTGCAGAACAAGTTGCAAGCTACAGCTGAAAAATATTAAAGCGATCTTCCTGGAAGACAGACTGCATTAATGAACAGGCTCTCTTGCCTATTAAAGCCTATTCCCACTCATGCCAAGTATGTAACATAGAAAAGTGTTAGAGGGAAGAGTGTGGATTTAGAACAAGTGCCTGATGCAACTGGTTATTCTCCAGATGAACAAAGCGTTAGCAGGCAATTGCATAGCAAACTGAGCAGGTAGGTGCCCATCAGCAGTTTGGTGTTTATTCTGCCTTACACTCAAAATCTTGCATGCTCTGTAACACGTATTGGGGAACACTATGCTGACACAGCAACCTATCTTCTGGTCCTGCTTGCAGCCAAGTCCTCACTGATGCTGTGGCAACCATGACACTGTCCTTCAAATAATTTTCTGAAGTACCGTATGTTAACAAAGCCATATATTTAGTAGCTTCAATACAAATTATGCATCTGCGCACACACACACAAACCTCTGTGAAAAGACTAGCGTCAAAGCTGTGAAAGCAAACACTTAGAAGCAAGGAAATGTCAAAATTCAGGCTGCAGAAACACCCTCATTTCACTCCCTTGGTGCATATAATTAAGAGCAGAATATCATCCAGGTGCAACAGTTGGCAGCTGTTAATAAGAGTGAACAGCATCCTTGGAGAAAGCCACCGACCAGATTTGCAGTAAGCACTTTTCACAACAAGGGTTTGGGGTTTTTTTTATAGAGATAAAATTTAAAAATATGTGAAGAAACAGGTAAGAAGAAAACTACTAATTAAACACAGTGAGAGAACAAACACATATAAGAAACTGATATACAAGTATCACTGAAGGAAGAACATAAAATAACAGGTCAAATTTCAAATTAAGATCCTGTAGCTTTACCCTCTGAGTCACTGAAATCAATGAAGACATTCGAAGTTTCACAGTTTCACCTACAATCTCAAGAGATTTGGGGGAGAAAAAAGGAAAGGGTTGAACTGAAAGACCACTGACCACCTTAGAAACTCAACTTTTGTTTGCAGTGAAGTAACTTCCTGGCCCGTTTGGTTGGCAAGATGGTTTGAAAGTGACACCCCCCACCCCCCCCCACACACACACTCATGGCCCCCAAAACTCACAAATACGACAAGGGTAAAGATCTTAGAACTATATATGAATATATACCCTATTTCCAAGGTTTTAAGCCCATACTAGTACTTGGGCAACCCTGGATCTTAAGATACAGACAGGGTTGATGATGGCATGTCCTGGCACAGAAGCACTCAACTGGAAGCCCCACCAGGGTTGGTTTTCCTGAAGAGCAACGATGTTGCAGAGGAAGGCACATTTAACAAGGGCTTTAAGGGACAAGATCTCAGCTGCCAACACACCCAAAGGCCTTTCTTTGGCCACCAAATCTTCATTCCCTTAAGTCTATGGTGGAAGAGACAGGAAAACAGTGAATTTACTCAAGACAAAATTAGCACTGTGAATGTGGAAGTGTATATGGCATCATAGCATCTACTGTTGTCTACTGGAACCACTTTTATCCATATGTCTCTGCATTCACCTGCCTATATTCTCTGAAAAGGTTGCCAGAAGACAGAAATTGTGCGAAATGAGTTGCTCTGGTCTTTGCTTCAGGTAAGAGGTCCAGACGGGCTCAGATGAGAACTGCTTCTCCTGTCCTACCTGAGAAGAGGACAGCGGGAGGGAGCTTGCAACAGGAAAGGCGGGGGTGCAGGGCCAGGGACCGATACCACTGCATACGGATTTCTCTATACTTTCACTCCCCTGTGCTTAGACATGGGTAACATTTTGTGAGATGGCTGCCTTCGTTGATGCAGAGCAGTCACGTAACCTGCACGACCTTCATCTCACATGGACTCCCTGGCAGGCAGCCTCAGCCCCGAGTCACTCCACACCTACCGAAAAGGCTGGGAGCCACACCACTCCCCCCGCGTTCATCAAGAATCACTTCAGAAGGTGAAGGCAGGGCACAAAGTTCGCACAGAAACGTGTATAATTTTTTGTAATGCACACAGCACAATGTGCTGCTAGCAGGCGGCAGCCATGCAGACGCCCTTCGGAAACACCTCCCTCCTTTCAGCAGGGACCACCGGGGCAAGAGAGTAATTTCCAGCTCTCTAGGGAGGCTGCTCTGCCCACCTACTCGCTCCAGCACCTCCAGGGTGCTCAAATACACTTTTTTTATTTTTACCTCTTTAATATAGAAATGCATTCTGTACACGAACCCTTCTGTGAAAAGGCCACTTTTAATATTAATTGCTTTGCCTTCATACAAGGAGCTGGTAAACTGTATTTTTAGCAGTTGCTTCCTACTAAATAGTCTTGTTACAGAAAGCCACTTGACTAATTGTAACTAAAAATGTACCTTTTTTGAGCTTAACAATAGCAGTAAAGGAAATGATAAGCAAATTATTTGGTGGATGAGAAATCAAATTATTTGATTAGCCTAAATTACTCTTTTCCACAGTGCTAAAGATTACACCTAAAAGCAGTTAAGTGTAATCTCGGTTCAAGTTTCTTTATAAGAACTTTGGCTCAATACATTTTCACTCCGCAATGCTGTATGGAGTTATTCAGACATTTCACTGGGGTCCGCAGCAGATAACACAGTCTATCTGGTCTAGTAACAGAGCCTCACACCACACCCACCACAGTGATGGCATGTCCTCAGCTGTCTAAAAATGCAAAAAATCATTATCTTGCAGTAGCTGCCTTTGCCCGATTCCCATCGCCCAGCGATTGACCCTTCTGAGCCCCAAGCAGAAGGCTTGAAACAATCTGAGAGTATATTGTGCACAGGCTCCCAAAGTTAGCCAAATACAGCTAACTCGGCGGGGTTTCAGAGCCACAATTTAAAGCTAAATTGGCTTGCTCTTCATAGAGGAACTATGGTTCCTTAGGATTAGCAATAAAGACTGCCTGAGCTCATCTGACAAATCAGCCTTTTACCCAAAAATGTCAGATTATAGGCTGCGATATTTTTATTCAAAAGCAACGGAAAGAATAATCTGTTCAACATTCTCCTGTGCTCAGCTAAAATACACTTAATTGCATCAGGCACTACCAAACATTTTTCAAGCCCCGAAAATAATAACATGCCTGATGTTATGGCAACATAAACCACAAGAAGTACCATAAAAGATTTGATTTAAAGTTGAATGCTAAAGACGTTCATAGGGAAGGTTTAAAAATCTCACCTTAGCTCACCCTCTTGTGCTTATGTGCTCACAGGAGTTGTCGATTCTCATCCCACACAGGTCACTCAAAATGCACTGTCCATCAGACTGCCCTCAAAGCAGCTGGTGAAGTAACTAGCATTTGGCCTAGAGTATATAACATCTCATGCTCTCTTGAAGACCTCTTTAGCTTCTAGCAATTTCAGGGTGAGGTAATGGCAGATTTTTGGCATCTGCTCCTCTTTGCCTTGATTCTGTACAATGCATTGTGTCAGTGCGATGGATCTGAGCCTAGCTGGGGACTCATTAATCCACGGATTTCATTTCTAAACACACAATTTTCTGAAACAATAATGCGCATTAACTCCTCCGGAGTTGCTAAAGTCTGCTGCAAATCAAAACCTGTTTGGGCCTCCCTGACTGAAGTTAGATATTTCAGTGACCGTAATGACCGAGGCTCTGCCAAAACGGCTACCAGACGTTAGTAGTAAGACCTCTACTTTACACTATTATGGCAATTTTGTTGAAATTTAGGCCATGCCCTTGCTCAACAACAGCTTTACAAGACAGAAATCATGTCTTTTTTTTTTTTTTTTTTTTTTTTTTTTTTGTTCCCCATTTCAAAATACATGCAGGCACTAATCCTGGAATAATAGGCTCATAAAACATCAGCTTAGAAAAATGCAGCAATTACACTGATCCAGCGAGTTGTCCACGGGAGATGGCTTTGTTTCTACATTTTGCTTTGCTGAAGTCCACTTGCAAGCATGTTAAGTATACGCTCCTGAAGATTAACTTTTCCTCTGCAAGTGAATGGACTGGAAGACTATACAGGGCCCATTACTGGCTCACCCCAAGGATGGAGAGACAGCATCAGGACCTTATGGAGTGATCTTCTCTTCCAGCCTCTGGAGGAGCATGGGGGGATTTTCCCCCAAGACAAGTTTAGGGATGGAGGTGCATAGGGAGAGATGACAGAACGCAACTAACTGCTGCATCCAGCTACTGATGCCCTATCTCAAACAGCTCCATTAACTCCAGCCTGACTTTGCCCACTTGATGTCTGGAGGAGGAAGTCTATGCTGAGCGTCGGTGTCACCTGGGCTCAGGTGCGGGCACTGCCATACGCAACTCTTCAGCACCTGCCTGCTGCTCACTGATTCTCAGAAGGCACAAATATAGCTTAATCAATGGATCCAGCCCTTCATGTATTAGGCTGCTCTTGCGGAAGTTCTTTGCTATGGAGAAAAATAATTTCTTATGTAAAAAATCTTCTTCCCGCAGAACCTCCTGCCACGACCTACTGTCGCCGGTGCTCACTCTCACACCGCCTCGTGCTTTTGCTCCCCATCCCATTCCCATCCATGCCAGCCTCAGCCTCCTCTCCAACACAGCCTTGCACTCCCAAAGAAAGGAGCCAGGGTAAGCAGATGTTTTTCTTCTCTTCCTCATATCACAGGCAGAGCTCCATCGCCTGTGGTGGGCTCCATGTAGGCAGAGCTGCCGGCAGCTGTGAGGCAGAGCCAGTTTGGGCACGTTTCAGCTGCCTTTGGCTGGAGGCCACACAAAAGCTCGGCAGAGGAATATGCCCAGAAGAGCTGAGTGTCCATCAGCTCTCTACTCCAGGTGAAATTCTCATGTGGGGTCACGCGTGGGATGGAAAGCATTCACCCCTCCAGTTAGAGGGAGGAACCTTGCTGAGGTAGGACCTCACCTGAAGCAAATCATTAATTACTCTTATCTCCTATCCATTAACTCAAATTGCTTATTCATAAATACCTGGAATTAAATAGGTGGATTTTCAGGGAAGATGGACCTTTGATTAGTCAATTTGAAACTATGCGACTGATCTTTCACCCACTGAAGTTGACAGCAAGAGCTTCCTTTGATCCCATGGCACAAGATCAGGTCAGAGAGAGCTCAGAGATCATCATGCCTGTCCACAAAGATGGACACAGTGGCTCAGCAGGAAGGAAGCGTGATTCTTCTAGAGTTTCGGCTTGTCACTTTGTCACAGTGTGTGTTATTCAAGACATTGAGGGGAAAAAAAAAAAGCAGCAGGCCTAGGAGCTGAGACAGAGAGGCGTGTGGTGAATCTTTTTATTTTTTCCCCCCTCTTAACAGACTGAGATAAATGTAGCAATCCAAAAACGTGGAGGTGGGAAGGACGTGTGTGTGCATGTGCCTTTTATCAACTGGAGGATCATTGGATGTATCTGTTACCAAGGAGAAGCACATGCTTGGTAACAGAAGAGAGCAAAATATTTTTTTTTTTTGCATTCCTATATGATAATAATCACTAATCTTATCATTTTTCTCATGACAAAATTCAAAGCCCTATATTAAATTTCACTCCGTGACAAATTTACTGGAACGAAAAAAGAAAAAAGAAAATATCCAGGAGTGCAGGAATGCAAGCTACCAAGAGGCAGTCTTAGCAGCAGCACACTTACGGTGCTGCCGGAGCTGGAGGAAATTACACTGTACTTAGCCCCATTGGTCCAAGGAGGTTCCAGTAACAATAAACCCTCCTGCTTTGGCCTCTGTTAAGGCTCTGATAAAAGAGGCAGAAGCCAGATAGCTCCGACAACTCTTCGTTGGGGGGGCCCCAGCAGGCTTATCCTTGCTCTGTTTACTGCCCTACGACTCCTTGTAACATTGTGACATATCGTGATCGATGGCTAAAAGCCTCCACTGAAGGGTTCTGGATAATAAACAGAAAGCAGAGCCCCTCCGCGGGCTTCTCTTACCAGCACCCTGGTCTGAAAAAAACCATCTCGGGTGCACCTCGCATCTTTCGCCGCGCAGCTATATCAACAACTTCTGATCGCCGACCCGTACCCCTCCTGCAGAAACACGCCGCCTCTCCCAGCGCTGCGATGAGTGCCAAGTACCTGTACGCACCCACATCCTAAATGTCGCCCCTAGACTGCACACAGTGACCGGCCCTCAGCAATACGTCTCACCATTAAAACCACGTTTATGACCAAAAAAAATAAGCAAAGAAACAGGAGGGGGAAGGAAAACAAAACAAAACAAAACAAAACAAAACCAAAAAAACCCGAGAGGGCCAGGCAACTGAAGTGTTTCAGGAGGAAGGCAGAATCACAGCCACGGAAATCTCAGCGTGAGGAGGGGAAGCGCCGTTTTCCCGCCCGCAGCATGCGGCGGGGCCGGGGGGGTCGGGCGAGGGG
>NW_020799091.1:99465345-99501319 GCF_003259725.1 Athene cunicularia
CCCCCCCCAGCCTGCATCCCCCAAACGCTCTCCAGAACTCCGGGAGAAAGGAGGCGAGCTGGGCGCTCACCCGCCGCAGACTGCACCCAGGGGACTGTCATCTACCCACCTCGTGGAGAGGGAGAAGAAACGGTTTTATTGCCATTTTCCCTGCCCAGTCCCACCTCTGCTGAGCTAGGGGCTGCACTAGCGACCAGGAGGCGCACGGAGAGGGAGAGCGGGGATGGGAGACGAGAAAGAGCTGGCAGAGGTGCCCTGCCTTCAGTGGCCGGGGATGCAACCTCCAGCTCATGCTGCGGGGACCATCTAATAAAACAGTTAATTCACTGAAATGCCTCGTGACACGGAGGATTTTTAACTTAGAACCTATCTTTAGCATGCTATCAGCAAGAAAGTAATCAAGGACCCTTATTTCTCCTTAAGCTTAATCTACGTTTTCAAGTTTTGCCAGCGTTAGTTAATACTTTGGGGAAAAAAAAAAAAAAAAAAAAAAGGGGAAAAAAAAAAAAAAAAAAAAAAAAAAAAGAAATGACGCGCACCCGAACAGATGCGAGCTATGTCAGCAAAACCTCCCGTAAAGATGCAGTTGTGCCTGATAAAAACCGGCTTAGATCTTTGCTGCAATCACACTCCCGCCCCATGTGAAGCTCCCACTAGAGGGCTGGCCAGCAGATCTCTCCCTGCACACACTCTGCCACCTCTTTTCACGCTCTTTTACTCCTTCAAGATGTCAAGCCAATTTTACACCACTCTGCTGTCTGTCCATTAGCCTTTGTTTCTGCCTTGACTCCACCTCTATCAGTTCCCTGGGAGAACCCCTCTGGTCCCTTCCGCTGGAGTAGTCTGGCTGCATCACTAATCGGATTTTGGTGGGCATGGATGTTTAGCCAAGTGCTTGTTCCACACCACCTTTCCTTGACATCACTGCTTTGGTAAAACTTCCTAATTTAAGCCACAGCTGAGCAACATCATGGTTTTACCGTGCTGATCGTATCAGGTAACAA
The DNA here is from genome assembly GCF_003259725.1 of Athene cunicularia. Classification (NCBI taxonomy): domain Eukaryota; kingdom Metazoa; phylum Chordata; class Aves; order Strigiformes; family Strigidae; genus Athene; species Athene cunicularia. Next base: position 99,466,350 of record NW_020799091.1, read on the forward strand.
TTTGTAGTCTCCCCTGTGTCAGTCCCAGGCTTCCCCAAACACAGTTAATCAAATTAAAACATACTCAGGTCTGGCTTTAGACAAAAGGTGGGCAGCTGCCCATGGAGGCTGGTGGTGAGATGCTCCGGACTGGCTGTGGGGCAGGAGGCATTGCTGCTGGAGGCGCTGAACCTGTCCACCTCCTGATGGAGGGATGCTCCGGGTGCAAGTGGGGTATGAGCCCCCTCCACCCACTGTGCAGCAGCAAGCCAAATGCTCTTTGTCAGCCCTCTTGGCCCAGCCATGTCAGGAGCCCTGCCAGTCTCCTCCCACACTTAGGAGCAGGCCTTATCCAGACCCCTTCTCTTTCCTTGCGGGGGTAAGAAAGCATATAGTTTGCTGGGAAGAGGATTAGAGGAGGTGGTGGCTGAGAGCTCTGTGGGATGAAGGCCCTTACTGCAAGGCAGAGTACGGGGAAGGAGAACTGGGGAAGCAGAAGTCTCGCATCACAGATTTCTGGAGCTCAGCTGGCCGTCTTCCACCATCCAAATTCAGCTCCCTGAAACTTTTACTGACCCCTCCAAAATGTATTCCTGGTGGCTAAATGCAGGGTGGTTCCATTGCTGGGAACCCTGGAACTGGCTCCACATCACCACACTCAAATATATGGTTTTGGATGAAATTTCAAACAAAACAGAAATCCAGCACTGTCCCAGTAGGCAGAAACTGGAGAAGGGAAAGCTCCAAAGCCAATAAATAATATTCTGGTTTTAAAATAGACACTCATCCCATGCTCTGGATACATTTACAAATATTACAGTACACAGCCACCTAAAACAAAAGGCTGCACGTTCTCTGACCTACCACTATCCCAGGAGCAGTTCAGTTCCCTGTGGGACGGTGTAGGCACATGAGACCATGACCCGGCGCCTGAACTGATGGCTGCTGTGCAGTTGTGCTCCTCATAGCTGGGGTGCACTTTGACATGACATGTCCCTAACAGCAAAACCAGTTCCTGTCCCCGCTCTCCCCCACAGTGCAACGCGGTGACAGCGTGTTTGTGCTGCTGTGCACAAACAAATATATGATGGTGAGGTGATCCAGGCTTTTTAAAAGTGTCAAGAAGTTTAAGACAACTCCTCTATTGACCTGGCCATCAGAGAAATAGAAGTGGAAATGCACAGTGAGACAGCACAGGTACCTCTGCACCACACTGTGCCATGCTGATGTCACACTCAGACAAATTTTCCCTGTTAATCAGACCTTCCTGACCCTCCTGAATCAACTGGCATTGATAAATCTGTCCCTCACCAAATCTGAATGGTCCAGGAGAGAACTTTATTTGTGTTTCCTAAATCAAAGCTGGAAGTGGAAAGGTGCCAGGAGCATCCCTGTGTGTTTGAAGAGAAGGTGACACAATCCTTGCACTGGTCAGGACAGTGGCAAAGTGAGATAATTCACTGGTGAGCCTGGGCCCATGTCACAGACTTTCTGGTCAGCAGGACATATGTGAGGTTTTTAACAATATTGTTGTATGGGGAAAAAAAGAAAGAAAAAAAAAAAAAGAAAAAGCAAAGCAAACAAAAACCCCCAAAAAAGCTGTACTGCAGACAGTTACATTGGAAGAACAGAAAGTATATATTGCTCTCCAGTTGCAGAGAGGCTATATTCTACATTGTTTAAACATATGACTATGCTAAGAGGGTTTGCAACTATACTGGCTATATAGCTGTTCCTGTAATGGAGCAAATATATGTTTCAGACAGACAATGCAAGAATTCCCAAGTGTACCCTATGCAGGGAACTGGAACAAGGAAATAGGAAACATGGTTGCTCAAGAAAATGCTGGAAGACACGCCTGGATGCAGCTTCTGGCTAATCCTTATCCACAGGGATGGCGCACAGAGGAAAGGCGTAGTCCTGTTTAAACAGCGACAGTGTGCCCTTGGGCAGGAAGAGCTCTAAGGTAAAGGATGGGTTTGTTAGCAGCAGGAGGCCAGCTCATAGCGGCCAGTATGTGTTTAAATGGCAAGTACGTGCCACGCAGCAAGAGATGCTTAGGATGCACAGGCCTGCATCCTCCACTCCCTGGCTATAGAGCTCGTCTCAGCCATCCCACACCGGCCTCAGCATCTGCAATGCCTCAGAAGGGATGCACATCGGGGTCAGTAAATCCTTACTGGCCTAGGAGAGGTGAGCTGAGACCATGTGCCTTCATCGCCCTCTTCCCTGCCAATGCCATCTGGGGAAGGGGGAAACCTCACACACCGCGCAACAACTGGGACCTTTCCCTTGCCCAAAGGAATATGCTTTCAGACAGACAAGAGGTATGTGCCTTTGTTTAGGCTCACGGCTCACAGCTAACAGAAACATGGTTTTGGCCACTGTGATGATTAAACAGATGTTAATGGTATGTTTTTCAGTCAAACACCTGAAAATCAACCTCTTTTTAAAATAAAACTGGCAAGAAATGGCCATTGCAGCCAACATTAGGAGAGCTCTGAAAGAACCCAGTGAATATTTTTTTTTAATTGACTCAACTTGAAGGACTTAATGAGTTTACAGTATCCTTTTAAACAGGCAAGACTGCTGCCTTCTCACGATTTCTATCCTGTCCAGCTGTGCCCATCAGGGTGCAGTCTGGATGGAAGGGGGATCAAAGGCTGCATTCATTTCTGTCCATGCTTTAATTTAAATTTAACTCCAGTGTGCTTTATTTTGAGCTGCAGTCTTTCTAGGTAATGACATTTTCTGATTAACTGTTGAAATTACTAATGAATTAAAGGCAGTAGTCTGTCTTCAGATTGCAAAAGCTGTAATAACAAGCTACTAAAAATAACTTAGAGCTTGATTTAAACTCATGAAAGCAAAGAAATTCAAATTTACCCTGACAGTATTGTCCTTTGCCATCTTCAGCATTCTAAAATACTGTACTGAGATGTATTACTGGCTTGCAGACTGGGAGTTTTGTAGCCACGAGGAAGACCGAGGCCCCTGGGCCCAATCCTCAATGTCAAGGTCTACCTGGGCCAAATCCTTCAAGGGGTTGAGCACTACAGCCGAGTTCCCAGGCTACAGTACCAGGTCCAAGGAGGATGTGTTGGGACAGAACAGGAAAATACTGGTCCAGCAGCAGAACATGGCACTGCAAAGGAAACGTCTGTGAGCCCGAGAGTGCATCAGCAAAATGCTTTGCCCTGCTGTGCTGTTGCCTCTGCTGGTGCAGCTGGCAGTGGCAGCTTTCCAAACACTTCTCGTGGAAGCATGGGGCTGTCGCCTGGGATGCTCAAATTCTCCTCACGCTTCACCTGCGTATGTGATTCCCATTAATTGTTCTCACTCATCCTTCTGAAGAGATCTGAGGTCCTTGAGTGAAGGAATGATGAAATCTCAGCTCTTTTCAATGTACAATGGTAAAATAAGAAGCAAGTAAACTCATTAAGTATGCTGCACGAGAGCAACAAGTTAATTCTGTTCTAGTCAAGTTAAAAGTGGGTAAGCTCCATGCATCTCCCACGTTACCATGCCTTTTGAAGTTGATGGTTAACTGCTGATTTCAGTCAGGTTGTAGGAGAAACTCTAACTTAGTATTGATATGGTAAAAAAAAGAAGAGTCATCCTGTTACTGCTTATGTCATCTTTGGTACTTCATTCTGCTTTAAAATAACTGGGACTTTTGTAGTTTGATTTGACAGCTTTGTAATATTTGGGTTTCAGATATTACAGGGATATTAATTTAAACCAGTTAGGTTTATTATATTTTTTGAAGTGAGAATGTATTTGTGTTTGGTCTTTAAAGAATTTATAGGACATGTTTTTTACAGTGTCTGAGTGTGGACTGACAAGAACCTAAGTTTACTTGCACTTCCACAATAACAGATGACATACTTGGTTAAGCAAGGGTGTCCTTTCTGCCCTATACTGCAACAAGGACAGCAGTGAAGAAGACAGCCCTTGCAGTACGACAGTGATGTCCAGTATCAACTGATAATGTTATGAGTTATGTGCCTACATTCAGCTACAGTGACAGTGGTATTTTTAAATCCATGTAGTCTTGTAATCATAGGGAATGAGCATACTTCACGTTTCAATGGTTGCAGGAAGAGGACTTCTACAGTTAAGATTTCATAAGCTTAAAACTTGTATTTGAAAAATATTGAACAAATTTTGTCCTCAAAAATATTCTGAATATACATGTGCAAAAGTACCTAAGTAAGCATTGAAACTATATGATTACTTTTACAGAAATATGTGCCAATGGGATAATCTGTCAGTCTCTCTGAGCACCAAAAGGTCTACTTTTCCTGTGCTCCCACCAAAATCTCCACCTTGCTCTCCACCCTGCAGCTTCTGTAATATAGTTCTCTGCAACCAATATAAAAATTGAGCATGTGCAATGACTTAGAGTTATCATGAACCAAATTGAATTTAATATCAAAGTAAACAGCAGGGGGTTGCTGTATTGATGTTGTTATTCTTTTTCACATTTCATTAATTAAGTAGTTCCATTTTCATTTAAATTAAACTACTGTGAAGCCTCCTTGTAGTTTATGGTGTCATAAAATTTAGGACCTTGAATTAAAGTTTCATTTACATATGAGAAAACATGAGTATATTGTGTAATTACACCTATGTGAAATACTTTATATTTTCAAAAGCCTTTAGGTATCAGTGACAGATGACACGTAAAGAAAAAGGAAATCAGACTTTTGTGAATCTCTGGAATTAATGTATCATGCAGGAAAAGGTGTGAGGTATTATGAACGGTGACAAAGACCCTTCAGTGGACATCTTGGGTCACTCCATGGTGTCATGGTGGCACACTGTTATTGTGCTCTAAGAGTGATTTAAATGCATAATGAGAATGAAGATGAGCATGTATTTGAAATAAAGCTTTATGTTCGAGCAGGGACTGATGCTAGTCCAAACAATCCTGCCAATGTCATGCCAGACAAGATTCAAGCAAGTAACTTGCCACAATGGAAATTCAGAATCAAGATGCCCTCAAGCCCTAAGATTGTATCTCCTTACTCTTCTCCTTTTCTTGGCAATAAGTCAGAAAATATCCCAGTACCACATAGTATAACAGAAGACTTTCCCATTGTTGCTGCAAGCTGAGCACCATCAACCTGTGTCTGCAGTGTGCTTGCACCTAGACTAATCACTGTTTTTTCAGTCAAAGAAAGTCAGCTATTTAAATGCTTCCTTGCAAGAAATGTTCCAAACACCTTGTTTACATCTGTGCTAAAATGTGAACAAACTACTGATTCACTCCTAAACTTTCTATGATTTGTTTAAGCCTGAAATAATTTTTGGTGACTGAATGAATTGTTGGAAAGCTGAGTTTTACAGTGGTGAAGTACAGGTTACACTATCACAAAACTGTCACAGATACGTACTCTATACATAAGGGCTATAGGAGGGTGACTACTTAGGGACAGGATATGAAGTGCTCGGGTCAAATCGCTCACTGTCTTTGCTAGCTCTGCTTTAGCCCTGCTGTAGGCTTTTTCTCCACAGACAGAGGTGTGGATATCCTCAAATACGGCCACAAAGTTGCGAGGTGTCTATCCTCACAAGCCAGATGCACGTGGGGAGTAAGTCAGTCGTGTTCCTTCCAGCTCCTACCCCACCACCTGAGCTCCTTCCTTTAAGGTACGTAAAGACTGCTGCACAGCGGACACGCGGGGTGCAGTTGAACATCCGCTTGCAGTTCAGCTCGGGCTGGCTTTAGCTTGAGTTACCTGTATGTTACATACAGCAGCTCTGCACATTTCAGCTCTGGCCCAGGCTTCCTTGATGCTTAATTGATGGAGAGTAACAACTGCTCTCCACACTGTCAATAAACAGGTTCCCATACGCTCATAATATACCAGATAAGTAGCCTGTTAACTTGAGGAACACTTCACCTATGAAAAATATAGAAGGAGTGATACATCTTCCCAACTGCATAGTGTGGCAAGGAAAAACAACAGAAAAGTTCAGCCAGCCATCATTCTGGCTGTTGCACACAATACCCCTCATAAAACTGCTACAAATACAAATCTTGTTAGTATATTTAGTATTAATTAGCATTTAAGAACCCTTATACGTTTAATCAGACTAAAACTCTTGAAATGAATGTAATCCTGAACTAAGCTATGAAAATTCATTTTGGCACGTTGCAACTGAAAACATCCATTTTACAAGTGCCTTCCTTTATATACAGATAGACGCTGCATGATTATTGCAAATCTCATTTACAAATTGTGGTTAACTTGATGCAGTCATGTCTCTGTATGCAACTTCACCTAACTATTGAAGCCACATCAAAAATTCAGAGATGGGAAACCCAATTATGAAGTGCACAATTTTTTACAGGTGAATACTTTGGCACACAGCAGGACTTGGCACAGCCCTGAAACATTTCCAAAGTGATACTAGCTTAATAATAAATTAATTGAATCTTAAATTATGAATCCTGTTTGTGGGCTTTTACCTAAATGGGACTTGGTATCTGAAATCTCTAACAAATCACAATTAGCATAAAAATCTATATGGGACTATTCTTATCTTGCAAAAGAAAGGGGTGCACAGTATTCTGCAAACATGAAAATAAGTGTGGGACCAATGCCCAGATTATTTATGAGATTTATGTTTCAATAGGACAGCTCATGAAAGTAAAAAGGCAAAGATCTGGCTTTTGATCCTCACGTCTAGAGCTCCGCAAACACTGAAAGGCTGAAGCAGGTGTAGAGGATGAGCAGTGGAAGCATAAACAACGTAAGGAAGGATGTGATGCTGCTGCACAGGAAGCAGGCAACCATGCTAAGCATAGGTGAACGGACGGGCAACTTTGAGGAACGCATCCGATTTCAGGTGGAAACAGATGATTATGCAAAGTTAGAGCTTTTCAGTTGAAACATAGTATGATCCCTTTGTGATCTAGGGTACTTTCTAGCAGGTTTTTGACATCTGATTCCCACCAGGCTTTATATCTATGGCAAAATCCTCCATGAGTTAATTACCTGATTGCTATCCTCCATTTAGTCCATAGATATTTCAATCAACAGGTATCTCAGCTTGATGCCTGGCTTGCAGTCTTCTCCTTAAAAGAATGCTAAAAAGAACTGGACTGAACTAAAAAAAGAAAAAGATAAAATAAATTGAGTGTGTGTCACCTTGAAATTCTTTAAGTGTTAATAAGGGCTTTTGTTCACATAGGCTTCTTCTATTTAATGATTCAGTGTTGGTTTAATCCTGAGCATATAATATATGCCAATCTGTTGTCATGGAGGTAGTTGTGATATGCTTTCTTTGCAGGATCAAGAATGGATGGCCTGGGAGAGATCACTTTCTTGCTTAAGCATGAAGAACCTTCATAGCAGTTACCAAAAACTGAGGGGTTTGTTCATTTCAATAAATTTATTTATTGTAAAATGCCTGTAAGGTAAAATAATTTTGTTTAATTTCCCTGTAAAAGTCTGGACATATATACATTGTTTAAAAAAACAGATACACACCAAACTGGCCACTGTTCATCTCGCACACAATCCCACAGGACAAGTTAACCATGAGCTTCCCTGCCAGACCCTCAGGCAAAAATTTGAGAAAACAGATGGGCCTTACATTGTGCCCTGAAGGTCAATGGACGTCGGCTCTGCTAGGCCACTGGGAGATGTAAATTCCGGAGCTGAGGATGTTTCACAAAGAAAGCAGAGCTTACACTCTCCAGATGTTCAAATTCAGGGTGTGTCAGCAAAAGCTCTCTGGCTGTTTTCAGCTGTCAAGATAGCGCTTAGTGGAGGAGAAGAGGAAATTCCTCTGGCAGCCTTAGTCCAAGCTATGCTGTTTCACTGGTCCAGACTGGTGGTCTTGGATTCACAGCATCAGAATCAACGCAGGCACTGATACCTGGAAACAAACACAGTATGCAGGGACTGTGTATTTCATAAGGAACCTCTCTCTTGATAGTGTAGCTCATATGTGATATTCTTGTATAATAATTTCATAAATCACCTGCTTTTTTTTTTTTTTTTTTTTTGGTCAACCACATTGTTTTGGCTTTCCTTCCAAAAACTTGGGGATGCACTGTGCAAAGCCTTCCTTCCAAAGCTCATTTGGATCCCACTTGCGTTTTAGTGCACAACCGAATCTCTCAACATTGCACAGTTCCCTTTCTGCTCAGCTACACACCACCCTCAAATCCCGGTTTCTGGCTTGGGTGTCCGAGTGTGCCATGCCATGGCAGCAAACAGCAGCTTATCCAGAAGCCACCCCCAACTCCCTCACAGGGAATGTGGCTAAAAGCAGACTATCTGAATGATGTTTGCTGCATACTCAAAGGGTTGTTTTCTACCGTTTATTTTCTGTTTCTCCCCAGGTTATTTTTTCTTTCTTGCTTATTTTTCAGTCTCAGAAGTATTAGCAACAAGCCCAAGTCTGCTATCATGTTGGTTCAAAGGACACAGCCAGTAGGAGCTCTTGGATAACTGATGGTTTAAACCATTTGCCGTGTCTCTGATTTTCCCCTCAACAGGGGAAAAAAAAAAAAAAAAAAAAAAAAAAAAAAAAAAAAAGAGATGCTGGTGAATGAATCTTTCCATGAGATTTTCTTGCTGTTTCTCTCATGGGTGCCCTCAGTACAGAGATGGGTTTCTTGCCCCAGCTCCCAGTTTGGCTGCTGCTGTGGCTACTCAGGTTCTGGTCCCACTGAAGCCAAGGGAGAATTTCCTTCAGACACTTAAGGGGAGACAGGGTCAGAGTCGGCAAGTGTTCACAGAAGGAAAGTTGCATGGACTGTTAATGTGGCTGGCAAACTACCAAGCTTGGCAGAAACAGCAGTTTCTTCAACAGTGGCCTGCCTGGCAGCTGTAACCACAGCTGGTTCAGCAGGACATGGTGCTCAGCAGCTGGCTCTGTACAAAGCTCCCCTGCAGCAACTACAGGGTCTAGATAAAGTGTCCGAAACACCCTAGATCTGGCACCACTACCAGATGCATCTTTTCAAACCCCTCAGGAATAAGCAGCTGGCTCCACCACCAGACAGTGGGTGTCCAAAACCTTTTCATAGTCCTGAGCACCTCTGCTGCAATCCCAAACTCTTGAACTTTAAACGTACTGAGAAAAAACTCCCCAACCTCAAAGGTGCTGAGATAACAGGTTTGGGGAGGGGTTTGTTTGGCTCCAGCCTTGTCTCCACATAAAGATCCTGAAGCTCCAGACTAAAACCAGCCTCCCAGCACTGCCAGGAGGGCTGGCTTTTGCATTCCCAACCAATTCCTCAGCCAGCTCACCTGCAGGGCTGGGGCTAAGGAGGCCCTCATTCGGTAATGTTAATCTGAGCATCTAAAAATCATTACTCACGTCTCAAAAACTCATGAAGTTGGCTTGAAAATAAGTCTTAGCTCTTTTTATCTTTCACTTCTGGTTTATCTAGGTTAGTGCTGTACATGTCATTTAGTCTAGCTCTGAGAATATGTGATCTCTCAAACATTTCTTTATATAGTTAATCCATGTCCAAATGAACACTCTTGTTTAACAAAATCAGACCAGTCCTAGTGAGGAAATTTTACAAATTAAGCCCTAAATATGTATGGAATGACCAAATCCATTTTGGGTGTAGAAAGTGCTACTCGACAAATTTTCTGCAGAGAGGTTCCAGTCAACACATCCTTGTAAATCCTTCAATGAAAAACTGAAAGCCAGTTCCTGCTGGGTCCAAATAAACTTTTACACTTTTTACTGGTAGACTTTCCTCTGTTTCTCTAGAAAGAAAAACACAGCGGAAAAAATAGTTCTGTGTTTGTATATTTACATGATTACAGAGTCACTCAAAGATGCATTTGAATATGTCAGGATATCAGGTTGATTATTACAAAACCCAGTAGGTTATTCATTTCCGCACTTGTTTCTAGAGCAAACACATACTTGCTCCCTCGAAGCAACACTGATTTATCCACCTGGCTGATGAACACTAAGTACCATGAAATATTTGGTAGGGAAGAGGAACTACTCATAAAAACTTTGGCTTTGATATCGCTTTCAGACCCTGCTACTCCCTGTCCGCTCTTAATGGCCAAAAGAGATAATGTGACTCAGGCTCCGGGTGCATATTTCTGCCTATTAAAAATAGCATCTTAGTCCATTTAAAACATGGCCCATAAATACGTACACAAAGGAAAACCAAGGAGTAAAGAAAAAACTGCCAAATGATCAGAGTATTCTTGCACTCATGTAACCCCATCTGGAAAACTGCATCTGGTTCTGCTCTCCACAATTCAAGGAGTAAGTTGGTAAACTGAAGAAAATTCAGAAAGGGGCTATGAGACTGAAGAAATACTGAAATAATACTCTTTTCAGTGGAAGAACTTGGTCCTTTTATGCCTAGCAAAGGGAGGGGGTGATTGCTCATAGTCTATATGTCTAAGTATGAACATAGGCTCACAGACAAAGCTATAATGAGATCCAGTGGTTGGGAGCTGAATCTAGACAAATTTGAGCTATAAAATAAGACACATATATTTAACAGTGAGGGTAATTAACCACCGCAGCAACCCAGTGAGGCATTGTGGCAAAGTCTCCTTCTTTGGAATTCTTTAAATCAAAATCAGATGTTTTTCTAAAAGACATTGTATTTTAAACAGGAAGAAGCCTGATGCTGTGTGTCAAACAGGAAGGCGGGCTCGAGCATCGCAGTAGCCCATCTGGCATTACAAACCATAAATTAGATTAATTCTTTTGTAATGAACTAGATTATCTGGGGAGAATCAAAAAATGTTGCCATTGGAACTGAAAGTTAAGTTGTTGGAACAGGGACAGTGGAAAGGTGAAGTAGAGCATCATTTATACAGAGACACACTATTTTTCATTTCATTAACTGATACAGTTTGATCAGCTTTCACTAGCTTGTCTGGAGTTTTTTCCAGCTATATTCATTCATCTAATAAAATATTTTACCTCCTGACAAACCCAGCTTCACTTATTGTGGAAGATGACTGAAGGACTAGTCACAAGCTTGTCATTAGGAGATGCAAAAGGAGAGAGAATCAGACTTACAATGAAGATGAGAAGCTGCAGAACACGGAAGGGTGAAGGACAAATGAGACAAAGTTTTGTTTATGTGATGAATCCAGGGATACATGTAAATACCTAGTGATTAGGTATGCAGTCACAATGAAGAAAGTCTTGGTTTACCCGTTACAAAGGTGCTGAGCTCCTGAGTGTGTGTGTGTAATTTGACACAAAATAATAGAAAAGTGTCAACTCAATTCCTTCACCCACCTTTCAATTAGGGATATCTATCTCATTTACGGAAAATAAGAGATCTAACTTCTGATGAACTCGTGCCCTTCTTCTCTTTACTTACATATATTTTGTATGGCATTGGGAGGGGCCTGGCAAATCGGCTGCTTACCCTTTCAGTCAAGTAAGTGGAATTTCACAAATCTTCAGAAGCAGTGACTTCTGTAAAACAAACCATCAGAGCATGGAAAAGTGTTAGCTGAGTGGGCAGCATTTGTAAAATGATTTACAAAGAGAAAACTACGGATGGCTCTGTACAACATAAGGCACATCCTATTATTCTGAGGCAGAGCTTTCCTGTACCCATATTATATTGTGTGAAATTTCTAACCCTTCAGAACAGAGACTATCACGGCTTAAAATTGCTGCTGTGGTACAAGCCATCAGTAACAAGCTTGATTTGCAGGAATGTTCAATTGCAAGACCCAGGGCGCTTCCAGCTGCTTGCTGTCCCCTGAAGGACCAGTGATGGAGCAGGAAAGGCGTGATGAGTGTCCAGTCATACTTCTCATTGTTAGCTGGCTTCTGATGCCAATAATTCTGCAAGCCCCTCACAGAAATAGCAAAGTGTTTTACTGTGCCAGACAGTCAAAGTGGGTATGAAAAACCAATCCTCTGACTGAGTAGATTATGTAGCAAGATTATAATGAAATATCTAGTTATTAAGTGCACTGCAGCATTCTGAATCACTTACAGTTATGATACAAGTACTCCTTTAGTCTCTCTCTTAAAATACAATAATGTAGGATCAGAAATAAGACAGATGAAAAAAAAATCTTTATCTTCAAACAAATAGAATACATAGTTTTAAGTGGATCAAAGCCATATATAAATATATTTAAAGCACAGTAATAAAAATTAGTCCATTCTTACAAAAGTATATTTTTAGAAGTAACCCTATTGATGTAATGGGATGATTTTTATATAAAAGGATTACTACTTGAGGGGGTTAAAGGTTTTGACACTCAATAGCCAAGATTTTACTCAATTGGTTAAGCAGTAGCAATGATCATAAATATGTCATCCTGTGACAGATTAAAGCCATGTTTCTGAAAAACCCAGAAATGTGTACAAAAAGCATAATTACATGAGCGTAATTTTCTTAGAATTCTAAATAAAATGCTAACAAACTTCATGGTCATTCAAAGCATAATGCACACACCTTCACTGTACGTACCAAATGTATCGCAGTTCCAGCTGGTTGATTTCCAAATAGTGTAATACCAAAAATACAGAACAGATCTAAGAATCTTTCCAAAGTGTCAGAAATAATTACTTCTGAAGTATATCTCAATCAGTGTATTAGAGTAAAATATCTAAATAAAAATCTTATTTAGAACTACGTGTATTCAACATTAATATGCTTCCAACTATACCTGTATGCTTACGACAAAATATTTTTCCTAGAATCCAATATAAACTTGCTTTTATATATTTATACTAAACTTTACTATTTTTTCAACATCTCCTATTTGTGGATATAGATTAGTTACAGGGAAACAGAATAAATGAATATATTGGAAAATATCTTCACAATATATGTTTCTCATCACACAGAAATCCCCAGGCATGTAAACATCAGTAAAATCAAGCACATGCATACACACATGCAGAACAAGGATCATGATAACGAAGACACTATAGCTGCGGCTAACTTCTCAGTAGACACCTTGCACATATATCAAAATTAAGACATAGCTATCAATTTATTCTGGTTTAATGTTAGGATAATGTGTTTTACCTATCATGCTTCTATTTATATGCCCACTTACATGGTACGTCAATGTACTGATCTCAAATAAATAATTCATTTCGGCTAATACATTAAGAATGCTCCTTAGAGAAACCCCTTAGTGGTACTCCAGAATACAAATGGCACCTCTAGAACTACAAAGGATATTGCGAATGGCCTAAAAAAAAGATGCCACAAGCCAGAGCCCACCTGGAAATGCCAGCAAAAACATTTTGCTCAAGGAGATGTGTGGCAGTGCTGGAGAGGGGCAGTAGCTGGGCCACAGGGCACTCAGCAGTGCCTGGCAATACAATGCCAACCAGTGCTTTCCAACAACACTGTTCCAGTTTGGAAAAAAACCTCAACAGAAAAAACAAGCAAAAAATCCCTCCGCTATGAAAGAGACTTTTCAAAGGCAGGTACAAGCCATCAGGTACTAAACTGAAATTGACAGTCAATAGGAATCAACTACCTAAGTGCTACTTCTGCCTCTGAAAATCCACCCTGAGGATTGTGCTAGCATCACAAGGATGGCCAGAGAGTTTAACCTTACTCCAGAAAGGTTTCCTTATATGCGACAAAACATACTTAGATTGCATCTAGTGTCCCAAAGATATTTTTTTATGTGGTCTTTTAACTTTCAGTTGCATATAAAGTCTCATCACACGAACCTTTGGCCATGCTCTTACTTTCTGCCCTTGAGAGTTTTCATGTTTCCAGTATGCAAGGATGACCTCATGGCATTTATGTCCTGTTTCCGTCCATATTCAATCCTTACACGCTACCCAATACCAAAGAACGTACAGTCATTCACTTCAAGCAATACCAGAAGCAAGAGGTAGGCAAGGAGAAGGTGGCTGGCTGCGAATGGTCACATCACCAACTACAGCTGGCACTAATTCCTGAATATTAATATCATCTGACGAAAGGGTCATGCAAATTGCTGTTGTTGGTTAGTCGCATAGCAACAGCAGAGTGAGTGCAGAAACCCAAATATTATCACACTATAGAGCTATGGCAAGCTCTCAGAAGGCAAGATAGTACAAATACATAATGAGTCTGCAGAGGAACAGGACAAAATAGAAGAAAACTACTCTTTTTAGTGGGAAATTAAAAAATAAAATATTGAAAAACGCAAACGACTTTTCTGGTTCCATGAGATGCAGGAAGGTTTGGGGCTAAACACTGTGCACACCCACAACCACAGGACGAGTCAGGCTGCACCTGGCCAGGAGGGTGATGGAGGGACTCTGCAGCTGCTCTCCTGCTTCCATGCTGCACTTGGAGCTGCTGGTGGTATTAGCAGATGGGTGGCACTGGAACATCTGACAAGGGTCCCCTCTGGATGCCCATCTTGCTTCCCCATACACAAACCTCGGGACAGACACAGGGCATCACTTGGCCATCTAGTTCCTGTGGATGTCTGTAGGACACAGACTTCTGAGTGCTTTCAAGCTATGGAAAACAATTCTGCATTTCTAGATCTGTTGATTTTTGACAAGGGCTTTGAGATTGCTCTTGTAAGTAAAGTTTGCCATCCTTGTGAACAGCAAGCACAGCTGAAGGACATCCTAGAGTTGCTAGCACCCTGTAGTCATTATCATGCTCAAGAGTTTAATGTGCTACCACTCCAGCCTGGGATAGCTGTCTCCACAAAGTACCTCCACAGAGTAACCAAGGATCACTCTATGTTCACAGCAGGATTTCAAGAGTGCTCTTCAACTATTTCAGGAGCTTCAACAAGCAGAAAATCCACCTTCCTAACTAGAACTTTCGGGTTGTCCCAGCAAAGTACGTAGGCTGAATTTCCCCCTCAGCCATGGTGACAGGACACCTAGGTGTGCTATGTGACACACTAGCAGGAATTTACACTGACACCAAGCAAACTACTGCTTTTCTGCAGAAAAATACCAGGCTTCCATCTAAAGACCTGAGCAACAAGCACCCAGCATGAGCAAGCACTAACTTCACATTCACACAACAGGATTTTTTTTGTGTGTGTAAGTTAAAACAACCTACATATGCTTTGTAGGAAGATATGCAATTATCTGAAAATTTCACCTTAACGGTACATAGTTATTTTGATGGATTTTATTTCAGTTAATGGGTTCAGAAGGTGCTTTTTCCTACCCAATGAAATGTAAATATATCTCATGACATATTAAGCAGAGTCAAATGCAAACTGATATGTGTTGATGTTTCATGTCCTCTTGTTTTGCAGTGGGCTGCGTGAAGTCCTTTACTTGCTTCATAAATGCTAATACACCTGGGACCTCAAAGTGAGCAATGACTTCTCCTGAGAGGCACCATCACCTACATCTGATAGAAGGGGTGCCATGGCCAGGGATGCTGTAGAACAGCTATAAAAAGAAGCCAGGTCTCCCGACTCCCACAGTACCTACCTCACATCCAGATCTCAATTCTACACAACTCAGGCTCTAACAACACCCTTCTCCATTAGTACCAGAGTTTTTTGGAGTAGCACATGAAACAACATAACCATCATATAACTTGTTTTCTCTTTAAGTAGGGCAAGATTCACACACGCAGAGTAACGTTTCTCTTGGCAGGGTCTATTTTACTAATTATTTATATTTGAAATGACTATATTTCTACTTTGCCAAAAAGCCCCAGTGAGTTTTGCAAATGAAGCGTGTAACAGTTCAGCTAACAGTTCACAGTCAAAGGCGGCATGGTGTTACACATGCATTTAGTAGCAGGTCCACTCACACTGCCAAGAGCTGCTTGAAGCCTATGACCCATGCAGGCGGACAGTGCAAAACAGCAGCAGAAGTCTTATATCTCACTGCCAAGCACCTGCAGCCATCCAGTCGTAGAACTACTGAGACCTGCTTTTCACACACAAAAAAATAAAGCATGCGGTCTGGATAACAACTGTGCCTTATTCCTGCAAAGACCCTGTTCTGGACCACTGGCAAGCCAAGACTCCAGCGCTTAGGCTGCAGCCTCCCCATGGCTGGTTCAGATGCAGTCAGCCAGCCCACGCCCAGTGCTCCTTGCAGTCCTTCCTCCTTTCGTAGCTCACAGTCTTTTATCTCCTGCCAGCAGTCAAGTATTTGACGTTGGCGTACAATCGACACCAGAGGTATTTTTCCAACTGCTTTCCCTTCTCAGACTGTTGATTGCATTCTTCAGACTTCATAAGGCCCAGGAGCCTTTTGGATTGCTTAGGGGCTTAGCACTTGGATGTGGATCTTCAAAGACTGGACTTGGGTTTGATATGGCTCAATTTGGTCTTGAATCACAGAAACTACCATCAGAGCCAGTGGATGAACTATCCTCTGCAAGAATCCTTCTGCATGCAACACAAAACAATCTGGTTGTTAGTGGCCACAGTGCAGTACCCATGTATGTGGGTGTATATATATATTATGATTTTCTTACCAATAGACATCTGATGAAAACACACATGAAATAAGTTTTCCAGTTGTCCTTCCAGTTGTTTTCATGCTTAGTTTTCTGACTGAAGCTGGTTTCACAGGCTGGGGAAGTTTGAATGCAAGCTGGCATCCTCCATGACAATGCTTACTGCTTTTATAGGGAGCAAAACAAAAGGTCTGGAAGTAAATCCTGAAAATAAATCAGTGATAAAAGATGGCAGTGGGAAGAAGGCTGTGGGCAATAATAGCAGGTGAAAGAGACAAGGTCGTAAGGAGTCAGTGTGGCTGTTGGTGTAATGAACTGACAACATCAAACCCCTGGCATACCCTGATAAAGGTTTATTCAAAGAGCAGGGCTATTGGGAAGCTGGATCTAGACCCCTTGAGACTGCCAGAGGCATGAGTCCAGGGATTTCAGGCAGCACTACTCCATGCACAGCAGGCCAGACAAACCACTCTAGTTTCTGCTTTGATTTAGATGGCCCCATGATCTGCACAAAAACATGCTGACAGACTTGGGAACTGCCCAGATGAGTTGTCACTTTGTATGCTCCCCTCCACAATCTCTTAGGTGCAAGTTCAGAGCTGCATGACTTTGAACATGGCTACAGAAGAGCTGTATTCTTTTAACAAGACTAGTTTAGAGCAATGTCCCTGATGTATGGCAAACTTGTATTACGATAAAAGAAATTCATGTTGGGATGGCTTATCACAAATAGGTGTGGGAAGTTAGTTTTGCTGGAGAACAGTACAACTCAGTCTCCATAAAGAATATAAATACCATAATTAGGGAGGAAGGGCAAGTACAAGAGCCATGGGTGATAAAGCTATTTCAGTGGAAGATCATCTTTAGACCAGGCTTTAACATGTAGCACAAAATCTCAGCTGGAACAGAAAAAAGTGGTAGAAACTGCTTTTAAATTATTCTTAAAAAAACCCAACCAACCCACAAAAAACCCCAACATGCAGGATTTTTGTTTGATGGTTGCCTTCTGAATTCAGGGGTATAGCAGATCTTTATTACTGAATAAGGACAAAGTTTCTATGTGGAATAACAAGTTCCTGGACTTTGTTCTTGAATCTGTGCCCCTCATGTGCTACAAGATCAAAGTGATCTTTTATCCTGTGAGTTATCATTTGCCCAAGATATTTACTGCTATTACACAAACACTATTTCAGCAAAGATAAATTATATTAGCCTCATTTGCCTCTTAGTGCGTACATAAGTGCCATCTTCTGGCCACAACAGGGACTGTAAGAGAAATGGTAAAATAAAAAAAAACACAACACAACAAAGTTTTAAATCTAAGGAGTAAAGCCGGTGAAGAATTACTTGTTCTTGAGATAGTAGTGGACGAAGAGAAAGGGCCTATAGATTTAATGTGAAGAAATTTAATCTGGAAGGTGAAAGCTTCTTCCTAAAGTTCAGAGCTGTCACATTTGCAAACATCGTTCTAATGTTTGTTGAGTGGGGAAGGCCAGACACAAAGCTCTGCTTTTAGGTGTATTTTAATCAGATAATGTCATTCACTTCAGTTGGAAGCAGCTGCAGCCAGCAGCTCAAAGTCCTTCTTATCCTGTGTTCCCAAGATCAACATGCTAAAACCTGAAAGGCTAAATAGATGCCACAAATGAGGATTGTGCCATTGGTACTTCTCTGTAGTACCAAGGAAAAGTGTTCAAATCCCTCTTAGTACATTTTAGTAGTTTCAAAGAACCTGACATTTTTCATCCCTGTACTGTGGTGTTGGGCTGAAGCAGCAACACAGAATGCTACTGAAAATACGCACCTGAATCAAACGAATCTCGGCAATCTGTCCACACATCACCCATGATGACTGAGATGCCTACCTATTGCCACATCTTAAAATCTTAGGCCTAAGAATTGTTGCCTCTTGCATACGATTTCTTCCTCCTCCCACAAGTATAATCTGACTAGAAATGTTTAAGCAATTTTTGGTTTTGCTGGTAAAAGTCCGTTACATATTCCCTCTTAGTCTTAAACACTTCATGGTTACATCCCCTAGTAAATCAAGTATCACTGATAGTACCCAGAATTTTATTATACCCCATGACACCTAGCTGCCTTAAAATCCCATCTTCTGAAGTAGTGACTACACAATGACTACATGAACACCTTGATGTTAAAAAAAGAAGTCTCTCAGTGTGAGGAAGAAACACCAAAAAAGCCAACTTCCAAAAGCTAGAAAGCAAATAATTACATGACACATCAACTGTTCTTGGTGATTTTTAAGTCTCACTCATTACAGCAGAGGAAAAAAGGACTGAACATATTTTTTGAATGCCTGACAGAGACAATATAAAATAAGGCACTTGAACATAGGTTTACAGAATGGGTTACTGTATATACAGATTATACAAAATACTGCAAACAGATTATACAGATATAGAAATCACTTTAAACTCCTTTTGCCCTGGATAATATGGGGAGGGAAGGAGAGGCTAGAAGGAACAACAGAGAACTACTGTTTCAGTGCAAGATGTTTGGCACAAACTCTTTTGAGACCAAAGTGAGCTTGATGGGTGTTGTGATAATCAAGGACAAAGCCCCCAGTGCTTCTGACCTACTGATGCCAGTAGGAGGTTAAGTACAGAGCAAAGGAACTGAGGCCTGCAATAACATATCACCAAAACCTGTGGATTTATCTCAGTGAAATTCAGAAGCACAGAATTTAAATGAGGACATCAGGATTTGATCCTATTTAAAAACGAATTTGCAAATATAGGTATCAGTGCTGGAAGAGGTGAATGTTCCCAGGCTTTACTCACAAGAAACACAGTAGGCTGAAAGCTCGTTTCATAAAGACAGCATTTTCTGCTTCTGTTGACTGTGTATTCTGATATTTCTTCTCCTAAATAAACAAGCAAACACAGAAATCAAGAAACAGAATTCCTATCCATTTGGACACGAACAGTTTTTTTCTCCTTCTCGCCTGATTCATGGAAGGGGTGGGAAAAACCCTTTGAAGTCAAATTTCATTGAATCCATAATTAAATACTTTGTTCTAAAATACCTAACAAGAAAAGATATAAAGAACTAGTACCACAAAGAGACAGTACCAGATCACAAAGTACCAGACAGTACCAAATCACAAAGTACCAGAAAGAGACAGAGGTTGTACAAGCAGTGAACAGTTTCACATTTCTAAAATTGTTATTGCTTTAGCTTACACATATGCCTAGAAATTGACTCAAACACAGAATGGCAGTTGCTTTAGAAATGCAGGCTTTTTTTCAAATAAATCATTCACTAAAAATGTGATTTGTGATTCCCAATTAAAAAACCCACTTGCTTACAGCTGTGCAGGTTCAATTAATTTTAATATTTCGATATGAACACATTTGTAACTGTTGTTTGTATAAACTTATAATGTGCTAGACAGACTATTAACTATCACATATAATATGTATTTCTGTATGTTTTCTTGCTCTGTGTCCTAAATTCCACATGTTCACATCATCTCTTAAACCACAGTTAAACACTGAATTTTTCAAAATACTTAATTAGTCTTTATTTAATGGCTGTTAGCTCTCAGCAGTCTCTATGCCTCCAATGGACAGCAGGAACAGCAGTACCACAGTATTGCAAGGGAGGAAGTAATTTCTGACATACTTTGATCTTCAGTCTTGCACCTACAGTAAAACCTTGTCTAGTCTCATAATCTTGCCAGCCTCCACATCAGACCAGAAAAGGGTGGTGAGATAACTATGGAGAAGCAAAGTGGGAAGGCTGTTCTCATGTGTCTACCAGCAAAAGCAAGTCTAGATTGCACAGAAAACCTAAACAGTGGTCTTCTAGCAAGTTAATATTCTATCCCATATAAGCTTGCAAGTGCAAAACACCCGTTCAATTGGATTTGCACAGAGATTTTACAAAGTGAGCTCCTTGCTCATTACCTTGCTGTATGATTTGGAATCTCTGTAAATCCTGGGGTGATATTCAAGATCCACTGGAGGAAGGGGATTAGTGGGCAGTCCCATTTCCATGCAGTTATCCA
This sequence comes from Athene cunicularia, assembly GCF_003259725.1. Classification (NCBI taxonomy): domain Eukaryota; kingdom Metazoa; phylum Chordata; class Aves; order Strigiformes; family Strigidae; genus Athene; species Athene cunicularia. The sequence continues at coordinate 99,486,764 of NW_020799091.1, forward strand.
AGATATTTTGTTAAAGGCAGAGGCTTCCTCCTGTCTGCAAAATATTAAAATAAATTGTTACACTAAGCATCAGATATAGACAAGCCACGCCCTCAGTGGTTAGATATCCATCAACAGCAGTTTTAGATACTGTCTCATAAGCAGTAGAAAAAAGCCAAGAATTTTTATAACACTAAAGCCAAGTCTACAGTAGTAACATTATGGCAGAGCATAAAAATCTAAATGCTTACACAGACAAAAAACATAAATCGCCCCTGCTCCAACTTGTCTCAATAAGTAGTTCAAAAGTAAACCCCTAGCCAGAAAAAAGTATTTTACACCACACTCAAATCTTGGTATTGATTGAGAATACAAGAAAAAGTCCTAGAGCTAGAATATCTTAACCTGCAAGCATCAGATCCAGCTGTCTGCATCAGGTCACCCACAGAATCACCTTGCTTTACTTTGGTCACTTATATCACTCCAACAGTGCAAAGGAAGAGAGACAATCTCTAAGTGACCAGCTGTTAAACTTCAGTTTTTTCTAGGTTAGAACCTTAACTATACCTACATACTTATGGTGGAAGTTGGAAGCTAGCTCTGTCCAAAGCTTCTATACACTGATTTGTTCCACAAAGCAGGCTAGCAAAACACTCCCTGTCCTATGAAGTTTCCACTACAGGCTGCTTGTCAGCAAAACTTGAGTTTACAAACTGTAAAAGAACAGATCAGCATCCATAACCATCAGTTTAACTCTCAAGGACAGAATCACGCTGCCAGGCCTACAATTTTAATCCTACCAAAGTGAAGGAAAAAAAAACCATCTTTCCTCAAAGACCTATTGATTTCAGGGATCTGATTTTAGCATGGCTTGTATTTGATGCCAACATTTAGAGAACAGTAAGTAAATCCCCCCCCCCGCCCCGTGATGTGAGGCAGAGCTATGCCAATCACACTGTAAATACTTATATCATGATGAACATATAGAGTATTATTTTAATAAAGAATATAAAGCCATAGTAATATATTGAACATGGCAGGAAAACTAGTTTTGCTTTCTATAGAATACAGGGTTTCATGAAATTCTAGTAAAAAAAAAGTTGCCCCGTAAGTTAAATTTCACTAGTAAATAAGAGTAATCATGTGCAAGTGATAACTAATCCTTATTGAATGAGCCAGAGAAATACTGATAGGCAGACACAGATAATCAAAGAACAGGGAATATGACATTTTTATGGATGATTGGTGTCAATCATTTTCTTTGTCAATAATGATTCACAATGCTAATAGTTTAGGAGACTGAGCAAAATTTAGGATTCTTAACATCTTCAAAGATCAAGATTTAATGTTACTGCAAGAAAAAAAATGACAGACATCATTATGTCAAACTCTTTAAATGCTTAAGCTAACTGAAATTCAGTTAAACTTGAATTTCATTATGTATAAAATGACAAGGACTATACTGAATTCAAAAACATTTCGGATTTCAACAAGCTTGAATAAGACTTGCACATGTATTTCATCAGCTGGTACAAAGACAAAAAGAATCATTACATCAAGTAACATAATTTGTTCTCAACAGCAATTTTCATACATTGCTGTGCCCATTTATTGCCCATCTGTCAGAAACAAAAGCAAGCTGAACAAACTAAGCCCATGCACCAATACAAGTCAAAACTGTTAAATGTTAAGACATATGGAATAATATGGAACAGTATTTTAAAATACATATTACATGAAAAGCAAGAGCGATATTAAATGCTCCGAGTCACGCTGGATTGCACGGTCTTTTAGGCAAGGGCCATCTTTTATATTGTACAAATATATAACACAACACTGGGCACTGTACACCATGTATTTATACAATGCCTGTCATAAAAGCAAATTTAAATAATAAACCTGCTGCAAGCTCCAGTACCTACAAATGTAAAATTGACAAAAGTATAATGAAAAGAACATGCTTTAAATTAAGAAGTTATAAAGTTGTCTCCTCTCTCTAGAGGTAATCATAATATAATACAAGAAATGGCATATTTTCCTTAAAAATTACTGAACATACTAACTGATCTAGCAGATCAGCTTTGAATAGCTAAGCCATAGACTTGTACCCAAAACATGTCTAAGCCCAAACATGTCTAAAGTTGCAGTAATTAACCTACTTCACCCTTTTCCACTCCCAAATCCTAACATTCAGCCCCCGAGGAATCAGAATTTAATTCTCAATGAATGAACACAAGTTGCCAGGGATAATTCTAAGACCCTAAGGATTTGTCTGTGCTGCAGGTGGAACCAGGACCATATTATAGCACAGACATAACCACACCAGACTTGAGCTTGATAGACAAGTGGGCAGAGAGCATAGCACAGCAAGGTAGGCACTAACACAGCTAGCCCATGGAGCACCGAGGCACTGTAGCGACCAGCACGTGTATTAGACAATTCTGAAACATGCTGGGGTACAGCTACATTAGTTTTTTCCCCCTGGAGGTTACGTAAAATCCAATTATGCACAAAGTTTGATTACAAACATGCTACAAAAGCAGATTTAAAAAAATATATATAATAATACAATACCTAATAAATAACAATGAGGAAAGCTGAATTATTTAACACAGAGTTTTTAGGAGCCACCTCTGTTGTGACACCCTGTGAAACGCAAATATATAACAACAAAAAGTTTTAATAAGTAAAAGAACTCCCAAATTTAATGTGAATTTCCAGAACCACTGACAGCCTTTCCTGGCTTGGGAAGGTTTTGTTTTTCTGTACTCTGTATAAGCTACTAACAGTGCATTGAGAGAGTTGCATTTGTATTATCAAGTATATACAGAAGGATCATAATGTCAAGTACTAACCATTATAAAAACAGCTGTCACCATTTAATACCTAGGTTTCAAACCTGAAAATTAATTACCAGTGCAGGAAGTCCATTCTTAGTCATTCTCCCTCCCTAAGCCAAGAGCCCTTAAAGAAATCAGTCTTACTTTTCAGAAAGCTTTTTAGCTGATGCAAGAACTGGACAGAGATAATTTACATTTTTTTCAACCTCTCAGTGCATACTCCAGTTCTACCTTTGTTGTTCCTATTTTTCAGGTGGCAGAACAAGCTACCTTTTGTGAGTTTTTGAACAGTGACATGAACAAGAACAGTACTAAAAGCTACATATTAAGTAATTTGCCATGTTAAACATGGCAAAAATCACAAAAAGCAAAGATACAAAGACTAGATGGGCAATATTATCTCTCCCCCCCCCCCTAGTTTGGCAGTTTTCTTTAAAGAACTATGTAAACAAGAATTATTTTTTTTCTGATAAAAAAAATCAACCTATAGAAATTCACAACATCTGGAGGAACTTTCCATTTGCTACTAGAACCTATTTATTATAAAACTTCCTCTAATTATCAGCCATACAACTGTACACAAACTTCTCCTTATGTGTTCCATAATCTGAGTAGAACAAGAGTTCTTGTTACTCTGTCATATTTCTTTGAAGTTCAAAATATTTGCTTTTAAAGGATACTAATTCCTGGACAACCATTTATTGATGACAGAAGAGATTTCCTCAGAGAATCTGCATTTGATTAACAACTCAAACACCAGGCACAGTTTAATAGCAGAACACAGAGGAAAGTCAAATACACTTTATGTGAGATTTCTGCAACATTTTAAGTTTCCTCTTTCCAATTTATTCCCTTGCTAGTGCACTGGAGTTAAAAAAAATGAAATTGCAAGTTAAACGCTAACATTTTAGACATACCGTATCATACAACACTCTGTAAACCTGAAATAGCTATGATTCGACACCGATACCCAGACATTACTATAGTACCTGACAGTTTACTTAACTAATGTCCTTTTAATAATGCCTGTAGCCAGCCAATGCCCTCAAAACTACACAGCATTACGTGCAGTTCTCTCTCACACGTCAGCTCCCATGGTCAGCATGCATGTAGAGTCATCGATTAACTATCTTCTTTACCGGTGTATAACACTTGGCTGAGAACAGCCTTTCAGTTTTCCGGTTTATATTTAAGCAAACAGCACAGTTACTTCCACCGGGACAGTACTGATCACACGAGGTATCACACTCCAGGTGCTGCTCCTTTATTCAGAGTGGGTGTTAGTACGTGCTCTGTGCCACCTGCGATATACTATTACGGGAGACGTAAATTTCTAAGTATGAACACAGAGGCGAGCACAGCTTTCACCCCAGCCTCCCTCATCGCCTCAGCCCAGACACGCACCCTACCCCGCACCGCCTCAGGGAGCCGAGCCGGGCCACCCCAAGCTACAGCCTCCTCTGAGGGAACAAGCCACGGAACGGCCCAGTTCTATCCAGACGCCCAGCCAGCCTCCGGGAGAAGAGGCAGGCGCAGCCCCAGGCCGCCGGCTGGCTGCCTGCTTTATCCCCGCCATTTCCCCTCCCCGGGGGCGGGGCCGGCGCTGACATGGCGGGGCCCGAGGAGTAACCCGGCCCCGGGTCACGTGGTGCCCTCGCCGCGCGCGCGCTCCCTCCCTCCTTCCCTCCCTCTCCTCCCCCCGCCCCCCCCGGCTGGAAAGCGGAAGGCGTTCGGTGTCCTTTCATGCTGCATTGAAGGTTCTTGTTGTCTTCTGATTTTTTTTTTTTTTCATTTGGCTTCCTTAGCCAGTCGAAATTGGAAACAAAATGGGCCGTGATTTGTTTTTTTGCAACATATATAACAAAATGGCATCTACTTTATAAAGTTTTTGACACATGACTTAAAATGATTCTTAGATTAAATGACACTCCTGCCTCGGTTTGACTTTTCCAGATCCTGTATGGACTATAGAATATGCATATTCTCGTTGCAGATAATCAGTTAAAGCAAAGCCAGAACTTATTCCAGAACGTTTAATATGTTTTGAAGGTTAGGTTGCTGTGCATGTTTGCTGGACAGAAACAGGAAAAATGGCAGATTACTCTCATGTGATGAAGTCATGCTGTGTAAAGTTCACTCTCTGCAACTGCTTGTCATACACACACACACAACTGCAAATCTACTCATCTTTAACAAAATCATAGCAGTACGAAGTGAAAAGTAGGTAGCATACACCTCCTGTTAACAATTTTATTTTTATTTATTTGCCAGTGTTACGGGTGTACCGTGCTGTTTTGAACTAGTGGTACGGAAGGGTACAAAGCAACCTTTCCAGATACATTAAAATAGAATGACACACATGTGGCATTTTCAATTTTAGTGTAAACAGAAAACAGAATTATTCTTACCTGCCTAAATATAAACAGAAACAGATGATTGCTTTTGCTTCATTCATTTCAACGTGTTGCTACCTGATAAAACTTAATTGTGCAGACAGTGCTTATTGTTTCTCAAGCAGTAAAAAACACTTTAATTGGCTGATTTGGTGGTGGAAGTATGTGTGACTTCAGAGTGAAAGCAGTGTTTCTTGGTATTCTGTGTCTAATCACTGTTTTAGAAATGGGCACGTTTTATTTCATACATCTCAGATGTAGTACAAGTGTGATGCTTTTGTTTTTCACAATCAGAAATATGGAGTGAAATTCCGATGGCTGTCTGCTGAAAGGTAGTAAAACACTGGATTTCATTTGAACATCAGTTATGGGGAGGAAAACTATATTTGCCGAATTCCCTGTTCTGCAATCGTGTGTGTATTACTAGTTCAATAGGACTACTTCTGCATAAAGCTAGCATGTTAATAAATTCAGGGTTTGTGTCCTGTTCTCAGAAGGTATGTTTATGATATTAGCTAAGAACATAAAGTCCAGTTCTTAAACTGTTCTCTTAACTTTCCAGCATGTGTTGCTTGAAGCACTATGTGCAAAACAATACATACTAAAATAAAGTGTGAAACATCTCGAACTTTTTTGAGGGGGGTAAGATTTACAGTCAGATATTGTTCCATTTCTGGGCTTTCTCAGTGAAAGCCGAGAAAGTGAAAGAGCTGTTTTACAAAAGGTCTCAACGTCATTCACAGAATGGTGGGAATAGTGCAGGCCAGCGAGTATGTGAGAACTCATTTTGTGTTATAATGCATGGATGTTGTGAGGACTACAGAGGTACCAGTCTCTGTTCACTGAATAGTTAATTATTTTATTGAGAGTGGAATAGCTTCAACAGCGATCGGGGTATCTACAGGATACCCTGTAGGTCAAGGATTCCTGAACTTGCTGGCTGTACAATACCATTGTAGATAGAGAACAGCACTTTTATAGTGGTAACTTTAATTGCCGCAGCCCTGAGTTTTGTGCTGGACTTTCCATGTATGTTAGAGGTGATGCGCTTCCGGCTTTACTGTCCCTTCTGCAGAGGTGACAGATGCCAGCTCCTTGCGAGTCTACATGAAGGAAGAGATGCCACTTATTGCTTCAGGTGATAAGATTGTTTGGGATTTTTGTGGTGTTTTGGCAATTACAGCAATTTCTTGAATGGTGGGAGGTCCAAGTTCAAATCAGGTCTGTAAATTAAGCATCCTCTAAGTTCTTAGGTTCATATCCTCTCTTCAGACAGAAGAGTTTAGGGAGCAAGAGAAAAGCACCAGCAACATTTTTATTTCTGTAATTCAAACTGTTTTGTTTTGCTGAAGCTGTTCACCCAGACCAGTAGAAACCATTAGTAGTTTTGGCTGGCTTAGGTTCCAATTCTTCTCGGAAGTTGAGTTTCTGCCCTTTGGGTTGTACGTTTCTGACAGTATGTATGATTATGTTGCAGTGAAGTAACAAGTTTCTGCTTGTCAGCTAATTGTGATAAGTACGTGATCGTAACTGCCCATCTGAACTGTGAGGTAAAACTTAAATATAGAGGTTTGAGCTAGCTCCTCACAGTTAGCAATTGTGGCAAGCTAGGAAAGAACATTTAGAATCAATTAGTTTGGCTCTGGCAATGGGTGGTAACTTACACGGGTTGCGTAATTTGATCGTGTTTGATTGTGTTGCCCATTCCCTTAGTCCTGTTCTTTGTACTTATATTTTGAATGCAAGTTTATCAGCAAATGTGCCTCTTAAAAATTCTCATTTTTCCACAGGAGCAAGCACATCTTTTGTATTGACCAAACACATTTGCCGCTTTATTTTTATCCTGCTGTACTCTGAGCAGATATTACCAACTGAATAGGTGGGATTTGACAGTTACATGTTTTTTAGTTCATACTGAATCCTGGAAGAATGAGTTGGAATTCATGTACTGTTAGGTGTGTATGTTGTGTTAAATGAATATTTTAGTTAATTAGTATAATAAAGTTAAATTACTTAGAGTGTAAGTAAATCACAAAAGATCACAAAAGATAACTTGATAATGTTGCAAAACTTTGTTATATTTTTGAAAAAAAACAAGTAATCATTTTTCTAAGACAAACAAAACCCAGACTACACATCTGCCATGGTTTATAAAGGTTTTAATCCTTGTCATGTTTTAATTTAGAGGATATGTGCTTCTTTTTCTTTAATCTGAAGAATTTGAGGGATAATTACTGATTATAAAAGTTAGAAATAGAGATTTCTTCACGGTCTTGCTACTGGAAGTAGAATAAAGTCAAGTCTTCTGTTTTGTAATCTGACATTTGTATTGAGTAATGCAATATATTCACCTAATTGTGTGTCTCAGGTTGGTAATCTGTACCACTGAAACAACTGATATCCCACTTCAGTGTCCCTAGATCACAAATGGGATAGATATTTTATGGCCTGTTTCTTTAAAGTTAGAGCTGCAACTTTCTTTACTGTTTATCCATGTTCAGTGAACTGGACAATTGTATTTTTGATCTAGTAGAGCTATCTTGTGCTAATGGTAAAGCTTCATTTTGCATGTTCTCTTACAATCTGTTACTCCCTGTTCTTCTCCTCCCCTCCCCAGGTCCTATAAATAGAGGTTAGCAGGATGTCCTTTATGGTGGTTCTTCAGCAGTTACTGGAACTCGTGAACCCCAGTTAGATTCCCTCTGTTGTATGGCAAAGCAGCAAGGGCACAACTACCAAAATCTGTGGTTGGAAGAAACATTTGGCACCTTGTCTCTTTGAGAAAACAGTGAAAGCTTCTACCTGTTGTAGCTGCCTAAAATGATTCCCATATTCCAGCAGGTGCAATGGGCTGTATTTTTAAGTCGGTGCTGCCTCCCACGTGTCCTGGGAGAGTGCTTAACCAGCAGTTCAAATGCTATTTAGATGGGGTAGAAGGAGAGAAGGATAGGGGAGTTCTACTAGAGTTTTAGTGTGAATTCAGTCCCTTTTTTGGACTGAGACCCATACTGAAATTATTGCAAAAGTAGTGTGAAGCTCTTTTGGACTGGAAGTTGCTTTCTTGCTTTTATGACTGTATCATGGTAATTGAAGGGTCATCATCACTGCCATCCTGAAAGAGCTGTGTATTCTGTTGCTTCTGGACTGAACTGTTTCCACAATATTAAAAGCTGTGGCATTCTTGTAGAGATTCTTGGTAAGAGAAGAAATGAGATGAAGAGTTTTTCAGGGGACATGTTGGACTTACAAGCACAGCGCTGATTCTGAGAGGCAGATGAGTGTCAAAAATATTTGTGTAGAAAACAAAATTCTATTCTGTGTACTTTTATGTCATTTTCATGTGAGTTTCAGTGATTCAGAATTTATGAATGGTCTCTTTAGTCCACAGAAATAGCTTAAGTAAAGTTGAAGTATTACTTAAAGATGAAGTACTATTTAGCTTCATTGCCTGGGGTTTATGTCTGCCAAAATTTAAATCTCACTTTATTTTCCAAAGAATGTAGCCTGACAACCATGAATTTTATGTCGATCTCTTACCTTTAGCAGCACCTAATACTTGGTATGCTTCACAGCTGATGGTCAAGAATTTAAAACTTACATTGATCCTCTGAGACATAGCTTAGTGACAGAAGTTTAGTAGACATCATTGTCTTCCTCGTTGTCTTAGTAGCTCAAGGAAGAATGGGGACCTGAAGAGGAAAGGAAGCAATGAGTTTTATAGGGGAAGTAAAATGTAACAGATTTTCTTAGGACTTAGGAATTTTTTAAAACATCTGACCCTTTGAAAATCTGATCATGCATTAATAGTAGCGGTGTTTTGTTAGCAAAATAGAATGGTATCTGTGCGTGTTACATCTTCCATCATCCTTTTTCTAGCTACAAATAGCTACAATTATACATCTATAAGTGACTTGTAGTTTGGCTGCATTGGGTGATTTCTAAATGCATAAATAAAATACATTCCAAAAAATAATGAATGAATGTACAGAGTGCTGACTGTCATGTGTGTATGGAGCCTGCTTAGAGAAATGTTCTTGAACACATAAGACTTGATGAAATCGTTGAAGGCATGTTAGACTGCTCTGTGAAAATTGGAGGTGGGAAGACTGAATGAGAGTATTGTAACAATGACCTGAGTGCTCAATAGCTGCTAATCACTAAACACTCTTTCTTTCAGTAAATCATGCTTCTATCTGTGCTTCTTCTCTTCTGTGGGTTTTATTTAGTAATTACATAAAGTGGAGCCGTACCTTTTTATTTGTAAATAAAGAGACCTTTTTATGTCAAAGACACTTCCATCAAGAGAGCAAACCTAGGGAATTCAATTCAAGTCTTAAAAGGTATTTTTACATTCCTACTATGTTATCTCATGCTTAAAACAGATAGATAGACTTAAGATCGTACATCAAGGTTGAGACACCCCAAAGGATATAAGCCTGATATTTTTCTCGTCTGTGTCAATGGGATAAGTCTGACTGGATGACACTGTCTTACTTCTTTCCTAATTGCTTTAGGTTTGGAAAGTGTATGAGCTGCCTTTTTTTTCTGACCACATGTCTTATGTTTTTCCCTTGGCATCCCTGTTCCTTCTCTACTGGCATGCACACATCACTGTCTGGTTTTGCTTTTCTTGTAATGAATTCGGTAATGAAGTGAAACTGATATTATTCCTACACTGCAACTTGCTCTTGTGCTGAAGATGTGCTGTGCTCAGACATGCTGTCTTTTTAGGATTCTAAGGTAAGGGTGTGGGTAAATTGGAAAGTAATGATTTTCCCTTTTGCTTCAAAAACCCATAGTTCTCAGGTTTCTGGGTAAAATAGACCCTGAAAGGGCATTAATTGTAGAATGGCAGAAACTAATAATTTTCTGCTTGAAGGACTGAAAGCTAAAGGACATCATCCTGTTCCTTTTCCCATTACCTACCCCTCCTAGTACACCTCACCCAGGGCTTATATACTGGAGCAGGTTCTACAGTTTGAGTTGGAAGGCCTTCTTAGTTCACTTCTGCCACATGTTTTTTATAGTACTTCTGTACTTTACATTGAATTTAAATTTAGGGGTGGTTACTAGCTTGCTCTTTAAATAGCAGGCGATATGGTTAGACTCTCTTTTGCTATCTGCTGTGGTTTAATGAGTAGTTTATCTTTGTTATCTAATTGTATTTATTAGCCTGAAAATGACCAGGTGATTTTTCTGCCTTTGAGGTTCTTGTCTTTATATGTATTTTATCCTGTACTTCCATACTGTTGTGAAAAGTACACAGAAATACAGAAAGAATATTTTTGTATTGTGGCTTGAGTTTAGTAGACTCTTTAATACCTACACTTTTTTGTAGTACATGAGTTGATACAGAGCAACAAAGAAGTTATTCTTTTTAAAAACATGGTGCTTTTAAAAAAACGTGCAGCTACAGTGCATAGACTAAAATACAGGAATAGAGTTTCCAAAAATGTTTGTAAATTCTTAAATTGAACTTGTATCCTAAACTAGAGTTCATGTAGAACAAAAGTGTGTTTTTTTTCATACTACTGTCAACAGGTAAGGCTATTGTAACTGAAATAGGAAAGTTTTTCTTATGACCGTTGCCTTAATGATTTTAATAACATTTTGTGGCTAAGCCTTTCTACTAATTTTTCTACATTAGTTTTTCCTTGTGTATGAAAAAATCCACCCAGACAACAGGAGACAGTTCTTCTTAAACTATTGAGATTATCAAAACTGAATAAAGATATGTCTTGAATAGTCCTTAGATTAATTAGTTCTTAGGTAAAAATAAAGTTTCACTTCATTTCTTTTCCCTTTCTGTCTCTTGCTCTGTGGTACCACCACATGCCAGTGAATGGGATACCCTGGGTGGTTTTCATTGCCAAATGAATGGATTTTGGGCAGAGGGCTGTAAAACCAGAGGGAGAGCTAAACTCCTGCTTTTTTCTTTAGCCAATGGTGTCATTGTATGGCGAATGAAGGTAGGGAACAACTAGGAGCTGTTTTGTTTTCTCCAAACATCCAGTTATGGTTGGTCAAAGCAGCAAGTAATTTCTAGCAGGTCAAGCTTTACAGGGCAAGAGCATTCCAGGGACAGGCTCCTGTTGTGAGGAAACACTCTCAAGCTGCAAATTATCATTGCCTTTGTTACATTCATCACATTTTTTTTTTTTTTTTAAATAGTGTAAGTTTTTCTCTCTAGGTTGTTTCCTGAGGTGATCATGGCGCCCTTTGAAGAATTAGATGTATTATTGGAAGGATGGTCCTGTGAAAATAGGGGTTTTTTCATATATTGGTTTGGGAAATGTGTATGAAAGAAGATCCAGGTCTAATTGAACATAAGCAAATGCAAAGTACGTGGATGTCTTACTGAGCAGTTGCCCCTTCTAACAGTGAAAATCCATGAGAAGCTAGTAAAGTTGTTAAAATTTAGATTTACATGTCTTTAAAACAGGGTTTTGACAAATATAACTATCATACTGAAAAATCAATTAAAAAATTAGCCTTAAAATAGTTATGTGGTATTCTAAAATCTTAAAAAAATTTAAAAATGCAACAAAGTTTTGATGTGCTATTCCAAGAGATAGTGATGGATGTGTTTTTGAAGAGGGCAAAATACATATATATGCGCACACACACACACACACACATATATATGTGCATATACATATATGTGTATATATATATATATGTATGTATGCATATATATTTTTATATAAAAATATTTTAATCTCAGTATGATGCATGTTTCAGCTGTAGTTTATCCTGAGCTGGAAATAGCTGTGTGTACTGACCTCATTGCTTTTACTATGTTTTTGTTGCTGTTGCCCACAGTGCTGTCTGGAACAGCAAAGGAGCAGTTTACAGTGATCTGCTCAATCCTGTTCTTCTAAAGCACTTGTTTATTCCTGCCTTATTAGCCTAAGTTTCAGCCTCTTGTGTTCTTGAACTAATGCCTTCTCCAAGCTACCATATTCTTTATTGCATCCTCCCTGGCTACTTCAGTGCATCTAGCTGATTTCACTTTTTCCTGCCCTCTGGCAGTTTCTTTCTCCTTGGATTTCTTTTTTTTCCCCCTTGTTGCAGCATCATTCTTGGGATACCTTTTAAGACACTTCATTTTATTTTTTGCTGCCACTTGTTTATTGTCATCTTCTGTCCTGCTATGAGCTCTCCCAGTTTCCTGGTTCTCTCCAGTTGTGTTTCTGAAAAAAAGAACACTGAAGTGCTGCTTTCACACTGGCTTCTTTGTTCTTGTTATATGGGACTGGCTCCTTTTTCTGGAAGACCAGTTGCTTCTTAGTGTGTAAAGGAAAGGATACAGAGTGCCTATCTTAACGTTGGCTCTTTTTTTCCTCCTTCATGTAATTTTTCAAGCCTTCTGGTGGTTTGTTTGTGGGTGCTGGTTTTTGGAAATTACTTCTTTTGTGTCTTTCATTAACCTCTTAAACCAGATTTTCCCGAGTTTTAACAATAGCACCAACATTGTTCATCAAGAGCCTTTGCATTTATTCTGAAGAAATATATTTTGAAATTAAAATTAAGATTTTTTTAAAAAAGCAAGGCCACTCACAGACACACCCCTCCTTCTGTCTTTTATCTGACAGTTTTTATTTGTACTGTGATTTCTCAGCAATCAGGGATGTTAGCTGAAGTACATCTTCAAGTGTGAATGGCTTTGAAAATCAAACATTCTGGCACTAGATCTTGCGTTTTATGGAGACTAGTAATGAAAAGTCATGGTCTTGACTTCATGTTGGTGTTGGGAAAAGGTACCTGGCTATCACTGTCTTGAAGGACAATGTTTCTTCTTTTGTATTTCCTGGATTAGAAATTGAATTAAGAAAGTAATTACCTTCTTGCCTGCTCTTTGTATTTTATTGGTGTAAGGCATTTATTTTGTACTGCTGAAAGTCTTGTGTCACTTTACTTGCCTTGAAATATTTGGCCAAATTTTTTTACCTTCTGCATTGTTTTTTCCCTTAACTGAGACGGTGGATAAATCTGGGTAAGTTGGTCACTTCACAAGTAGCTTGGAACTTGAAATGAATAGAAAAATAAAGAGATAAATTTCTTAATGACATCTTACTTTTTGTTACACTGTCAAGTGAAGATACTTTTATTCTCTTATTTTGCTTTGTGGCAAATAATTGATTACCTCTTTGGCTAGTATTCAAGGGCTTTATTTTTTCTTTATTGTGTAGAGCAAAATCAAATTATGTAATGCAAAACCATTTTTTTCTGTGATTTGTGAGGAATATTTCAACATAAAAATAATGACAATATAATCATTCTACCTTTAGTAAGCCACAGCTGAAATAGGAAGTTAAGTTTATGGGAAGAATAGAAAATAGTATTTAATCTAACCATGAGCTGTGATATAGAAGGAGGAGTTAAGAAGTAGTGCTGGGATGTCCTGGAATTAAAAAGTAGCACTGGGATGTCCTAGCTTCTCCTTCTGCTTTGAAGATGGGGAGAAAGATTGGAGAGAACGGTCCTGATGAGCCTATGTGGATTATGCTTCGAGGTCTGATGACTAGTAGAACGGAAGTATGCACAGTGCACTATAAAAACATAGTGTAGCATATGATGTAGGTTTTACAAATGGTTATTTTAAATTATGAAATTACAACAGCAGCTTATGGAGCATATAGAATTCAGTGTAGATCCAGAGTAGGCAGAGTGGTCTGGAGAATGGTGAAATGTGCATTGGATTTTTGTGTCTTCTGGTGTGTGTGCATGTATGCTTGTGAAGGCCTGACTGTAGGACTGCTATTTAAAAACAAACCTCCCCAAATCCCTTATTTCCCTATTCTCTTAAAAAGCTCTACAGGAAGCAGAGCATGATAAGAATGTCATGCCTCTTCAGGTGGTGCTAGGGTCCTGCGGAAGATGTATCCCTCTTCCCTCAGCTTTCTGTGTTCAGCCCTTCATGGATGTTTCATCAGCTTGTGACAGTTCTGTGTGCAAGTTTTAGTTTCTCTCAGTTTCTGAAATGTGAAGCTAATGCTTGTTTCCAGAGTTAAGGTCAATACTGGAAGACTGAGAGGTGCCTTTTCTGAACGCCTTGGGTCAAGACGTTTTGAAAGTGTGTTTTAATAAATTTCTTCACACATGGTAATGTCACGGTGATGCTATTTGTGAAAATGAAGTTTGGGGTTCTTTTGCTTAAAGTCATACTTCCAGATTTGAAGAGCTGAACATCCTACCTGTATCCTACATGTTTTGAATATAGAATATGCTTTCTGTGAATTCAGATTTAACACACTCTCCGCCCCCCCCCCCCCCCCCCCCCCCCCCCCCCCCCCCCCCCCCCCCCCCCCCCCCCCCCCCCCCCCCCCCCCCCCCCCCCCCCC
>NW_020799091.1:99501369-99533559 GCF_003259725.1 Athene cunicularia
CCCCCCCTAGTATTTAAATCTAGCACTACAGAATCCCTTTTTGTGCTTAACAGTCTTAACAGAATTTTTTCTTAACTTCTGATATGATTAAAACTCTTTGAAATAGTGTGTCTGGGCTGTGTTTATAGAAAGGAAATCAGAATTATTCTGTAAATCCCGTTCACAGAATGTCTCAAACTGTCATATATAAAGACTTCTGAAAACTTTGTCCTTGAGGATTTAAATTTTCCACAGAGTGACGTTAGTGTGGAGAATAGTTGGTGCAGTTTATTTTAATAATATGGTATGGTCATAACAAGTGAAATGATAAACATATCTGTTAAAGACATTTGCAATGCCTGTATATAGTAGGATAATTTGAAAACTTAGTGTTGATTTGATTACCTTGATGGATGAAAGTTGTCATACTTTTATGCACATTATTTTAAGATTATAGGATTATGTCAGTCTGGCTATCAGTAGGACCGTTCTGATATTTCTATTTGGTAAGCTGATACTCAGGCTAATTTAAATTGAGCTGCAGTTGTTTTGAGTTTATATTGTTTTTGTAAAGTAGCAAGTTCCCATACTATAAAGTAGCTGTGCCCGTACAATGTTAGCAGATACGAATTTTCAGATACAAATGGAACTTTGACAGCAGCCTTATCAAAATCTGGTAAATCAGTGAATAGGTGTTAGCTCACAAGGAAGATAGCTTTGAATGTTGCCTAGAAAGATCTTCTTTGTTAGTCTTTGTTTCAAGGGCCAGCCAGCATTGTGGTGATATATAGTGTGGAATGTCAGTAATAAATCAGTTGTCTGAAATGTTGTCTTATTGGTTAGCTGCTTAAATTTCAGAATACATTTTTAATATTTGTTTTCTCTGTTTAGCTCTTTTCACTGATGGAGATGAAACCTCCTATTTCCCGAGCAAAAATGATTCTCATCACAAAAGCTGCCATTAAAGCTATTAAGGTAAAGTACAATAGAACAAACATAAAACTGTAACAGTAGCAATGTTCTATTATTTTACTTCTAAGTAAATGCATCTCTGGATTTCTAGCCTTAGCTTCATGGATGTTTTATTCTAGTTGGCGTTAAGAATGTTATCTAGAAAAAAGTGGGTGGTGAATATCATCTGTTGGTTTTAGACTAGTAGCATAATGCCAGCTTGAAATTTTTTTTTTTTTTTTGATTCATTGCTACACCCACTATGGTGTTGTCATTTCTATGTAATAAAATTTAAAATGTTGCAGGATGCAACTGCACCTTAGCATCTTAAAACATAGCAGGCTGGCTTAGAAAGTAAATCCAGAAAGCTCTCACTAGTACTCTAGAAGCAGTATGTTCTTTGTGTACACACACACACAGTTCTGACAGAAAGGATGGCTTGTTTCTGTCAGTTCCCCTCATGAAATCTTTTTTCTGTGTGCTTGATTAACTTTGCTTGGTAATATCCTTCTTTTTATAATGTGACTACAGTATTTCATAGACTTTCCTAAATGATAGTAAGCACAGTTAAAATACTTCTAAAATGCTACACCACTGTTGAGTAAACGATAAATTAATGTGTGTATTTATTTTCCAGCTCTACAAGCATGTTGTCCAGATTGTAGAGAAGTTTATCAAAAAGGTAAAAAATATAAAACAATCTATTAATAAAGATATTGTTTGTATTTTGTTATTACATACTATTAATAATGCTAGTAAATAAACAAAAAGGCTTCTGTTATTCAGGGATTGAGGGAGGAAATTCTGTTTAGGTGGGATTTTATACATTTTGGTATCTGCCTATATAATCTCATTTTAGTTTTGTGTAGTACATTAGGAAGGGGAGGAAAAAAAATCTGAAATTCTGCCTTTCTCCTCTACCCAGCAAGTGGGGAGGAAACTGGAGATACTGAACTTCAAATTAATTTTCACTGGCTAAGATAAAACGTATTATCTGAAAATAAATTATCTGAAAAGTTTTTTTCATGCTTGCCTAGACATGTAGAGCAACAGACTAGAATGTAATGCTCACTAAAAACCAAACTATCATGCTGCCTAAAGTAAGTTCCTGTGAGTGAACAGGAAAATACTCTTTCCTTTTTCATTCAGAGTCCTTCAGAGAACTCCAGAGAGAAGAACTTTGCATTAAATTCTGGAGAATAAGAGTTTGTGGAAGTAGTTCAGTGCATTGAGTGTGAGGTAGCTTGATAGCAAGAGTTGTGACAGTGTACTGTAATGTAGTAGATCTGTTGTTGTGGTGCCATGTTGTCAAGCTAAAGGTACTTAAGAAGTAGTGATTGAGAAGATAAAGGCTGCTTCAAGCTATCCAGGTATATTTATTCTGTCACAAATGTGAAAGCATGTTTTTCTCATTTTTCATTTCTATAAACAAAACAAAAGTAAAGCACTAAGAGAATTCTACATAAAACAAGTTAAACCAAATTAACATTTTTTTTTTCTACCTAAGTAAACTAAGTATAGATATCCTGTAATGATCTAAGATGAATGCATGTTACCTTGTTAGTATCACTGCATAATAGAAAAGTATTTTTATGTTTTCAGTGCAAACCAGAATATAAAGTCCCTGGACTGTACGTTATTGACTCTATTGTTCGTCAGTCTCGTCACCAGTTTGGAACGGACAAAGATGTTTTTGGGCCAAGATTCTCTAAAAATATTACTGCCACATTCCAGTATTTGTATCTCTGTCCATCTGAAGACAAGGTATAGCTGTAATTTCTCAAGTGTTGTTGTGAATTGGTAACAGTACTACCTTGATGTTTCCACCAATGTGAAAGCTAATTCTGTGATTCTCTATGGCCATGGTAGTGAATATTATTAGATGAAATGGTAAAACATGATGAGAAAGATTATCAAAAGTGATAGTTAAATGCAAGTTCTAGTTTAAATATTTATTTTGCCTAACTTCCATCAGTTTTGTTTTGCTTGTGCAGATACTTCAACAGTGTGTGTGACTATGCCAAATCTTTTCTTCTTGAGGCTCCCTCAGGAAAACTTACTATGGAAGGTCGTGTCTCCCACAAAAAGAAGGTGTTATAGGAGAAGCTCCTTTGTGGAGGTTCTGCTCCAAAATATTTTCTAAGAAAATCATTGTGTTAATTTCTTCAGCCTTTACAAATCCCATACTTGAGAATTTCATTGCTTCTCTCCATTGTCAAATCTGGTTAAAGCCTGGGTTTTCTTAGTTTTATTGTACTTGCTGGCAGAAAGTATCCTGAATTCCTGATGGCCCAGGTTGCTACCAACAGAAGGTGGCTTTTATGACTTCTCTCAGAATAATTACAAAAGAGTCCTAGGATAAGTGTGTTTTAGAAGTTGCCAACTTCAGAAAATCACCTACTTGATTTTTTTCTTACTTGTAGTATTGTAAGAGCAAAATACTATTTTTGAACTTTTTCTCTAACTTTCTAACTAAGTTTTTGAAAGTCTTTGATGCTCTGTAGTTTTCATTTGGACCTTTAAGCCTTGAATCCGATATTCTGGAGCTTCTAGGTTAATACCCTGATGAAATGGAGCGGTTCCTTCTTTCTGTTTTTGTGGTTACCATTTTGTTCATCTAAATGAATTAGCCTATCCATCTCCTTTATGGAACTACCTGATATCTCACCGCTAAAATAATTAAGATGCTTTCCACAAGGGGAATGACACTATTTATAACATGCTTACTTCAATGAATTTCCAGTACCGAAACAGAAAAGCTGATCTACAGATACACAAAGAGAATGATAACTTTTTTTTTAACAGCCTTTCTGTCAGATTAATATGTGACTGAAAACAAGAGTATTAAATATATTCATTTTTGGGCCTTCGTATTATTTCCAAGTCTTCTGGAGAGATAGAATACCCAAAGAAAAAAAAATGCTGCTGTTTTATAGATAACTTTTTCAGACCTAAATCTTATTTAAAAATAACCATTTCAGGTTTCTCTCTAATGGATCTTGTTGTAGAAAACATTTTGTGAAATTCTTTAATTGCTTAGCTTGTGAAAGTATAGGTGGATTTGCATGGGTGTTTGTAACTGAGTCACAGTAAGGCACTTTATTGTTGAAATAAGAAGGAACAGAATTCATTCTTAGCAGCTACAGTAGAAGTTAAAAGCAGTTAAAATGTGCACATGTGCAAGTCATGACTAAGGATACAAAAAGGACAGGTATGTCAATATAACATGTATTCTGACTTTTACCTGCTTGCATATTCCAACTGAAGCAGCATATCTGGTTAGATATTGTTGTTTAATACTGGGCTAAAGAAGGAAAGACTGTTTCCAGCTTGTTCCTGAAACTTCATTGTTCTTAATGTTAAAAAAAGAAAGAGCTTAAAATAACAGCTGACAATAAGAGGTTAATTAAACTTTCTGCAGTGATCGATTAGAGTGTTTTCCACTTGCTTTCCTGATTCTCTTGGATAATGATGGAGATGGGTTTTCTGGTGTCAACATAGAATTGGTTGGGTTAGTAGAAAAAATTTAAAGCAAACAAACTTTAACTAACTTTAAAGCTTTGTTCTTGAATGTTATGGTCTAATTGCCCCTCTCTTCATTAGGGTTTTCCAGTTCTTCATTTTCTCTCTTCTTCTTGTTACATTTGTTGTTTGCTGCACCACTTCATGACCATATGCGAAGAAATGGCAGGGCTGATGTGATTTCCTTTGTTGTATATCATACTTGCATTTTCAGATTGGCCAGAACAATTTTAGAAAAATGGCACAATTTGCTTTTTAATTAAAGCAAATAGTAAAATTAATTGGCAGTTTTTACTTTAGCCATGTAAGAGGTCTTGCTGACTTATGTGATGACATAGAGGTTGTTAAATAGGTATGCCTGATTATGTTGAACTCCTGTACTGTTCAAACCTTTCTTTTCAACGTATGGAAGATAAATTTGGATTTTGTGAATTAGGAAATTTGTATTTAGTGTTGATGTTTGCTTTTGTTTCAACAGAGTAAAATAGTCCGTGTCCTGAACCTTTGGCAGAAAAATGGAGTATTTAAAATTGAAATAATTCAACCACTTCTGGATATGGCAGCAGGAACTAGTGCCGCTGCACCAATGACAGAAAATGCTACTAATAATGAAGGTATGAATGACACTTTAACTTTTTTTTTTTAAAGGGTGTATGGTAAGAGTTTATTTGCTTTCATGTTAAAGTGCTTACTATTAGTTTCAACAGTAGCATATTAATAAACTCAACTTTGTTGCAGTTATGTAGAGCAGTGGAACTCATTCTAAATAAATGCTGATACTGTATTTCAGAAATTATCAGAATGTGGATGCTTATTTGGAAAATATCTGAAATTTATGTGATGTGTATGCATAGGCAAATACATATATGCACACTGTACTTGCAGATGACTTCAATGTCCTCTCTTAAAATTTTTAAATATTTTTGGTCTGAAATATTTTTCTGTTGTTTCTCAATTTTATAATTCTGATGTCGTTTTTTTAATGTTAGAAGCTGAATGAGTAAAGTGTGATCTTATATGTTAAGAGCTTCATCTTTCTTTGAATAAACTTAGTATCTGAAAGCAACAGCCATCAGTCTCTTTCAGTATGCAGCCCTGAAGTATTTAATTGGTGTTTCAAATCCAGATTCTTGAACAGTAAATTTATGCCTGGCTGTAGTCTTTTACAGGGGCTACTGGTTAAAAACCACTGACCTAAAGAGTAAAGTAATGACGGCCTGCCCACAGCATTTTCACTGACCTATTTTACGCCACATAAAAAGCTGGTAGTGAGGTTACTGAATTGTGCTTGAGACTATGCATACCACAGTTCTCCTTCTCTGGAGGGCCTTCTTTTCAAGTTTGCAGTCTATATCTCAGACTTAGCTTTGGTAAATCTCTTTACATATTGCACTCGTGTTGGAGTAGGACTGGGCAAAACCTAATGGAGTGAGGTGTGGTGACAGACAGCAAAACAATGATGCACAGTAGCATAAGTGAAAACATCTCCAGTTGTATTTAGGAAAGTGTATCCTGTTGATGTGTTTTATAAACATGATAGGGCAGGGGGAGGGAATGTCTTGGCATCTGAGCTTGGGTGCAAACTGGTGGCTATACAATTTCATTCTGATATGACAGGTGAGTGGTGCTATTTTTCCTTCTTTGTCTCATCAGTAGTAGCTTACAGGTTGGTTGCCTTCTGCATGGATTTTCATGTACAGAATTACTGATTTCAATTAGATTATTCAGGTGCACCAGAGGGGATAATTTGGCCCTGAAATAAATGTACTAATGAATAATAATAAACATATTAATGCATTATGTGGAATAGAATCTGTTTAGCTCATAATGCTACAAAGTCTCTTTAGCCAAAAAAAGAGAGAGGGAGAGAAATGCAATTTTTCTCCTTTGAGCAAGCAAATACCCTTCTGAATATATATAGGAAATAATTTGGGAGTTAATTTATTTTTAAAAACAATCATGTATCTTTTTGCAGTATGTTTATGTAGAGTTTGACTTCTGGGAAAATATTATTCAACACGTTTGCTTGCAGCATGTCAACACTGCAGTTATTTGAACTGCAAACAGATGAATGGCTTTAAAGAAGTTGATATTGTGAGGCAAACATATTTGCTTAGTGTCTCAAACTAAAAAACATTTCTGTTTGTGGGGTTTTTTTAACTGTCTTTCCTTGTACAGTTTTACAGTAGTCCATTAAAATATACTTGCTAAAGAATAGTTACTTTCTCACAGCACATAGGAATTGATGGCATTACTGCTAATTTACTTTATACTGGCAAAACATTTATAGAAAAAAAACCCACATTGTAATCTAAAGCAAAGGGAATGGGAAAGCTGCATGTGTAGACAAAGCTAATAGCATGCCTTAAAATGTGATCTCAGTTTTAGTGAAGCTTAGTGGAAATGCAAGTCTTTTCCTAGAAGAATTAGTAAAAATTATTTTTATGGTGGAAGGATTTATCTGTCTCATGCAGGTTTGGCTTTTGCCTGTGCAAAAGTGGCATGTGAATAAACCTTAACAAAGTTGCTTGTGAAATAATTTTTAAAAACCTTTAATTATTACCAGCAAAAGTTCAGTTACTGCTAGAAAACAGAAAATATTAATAGAAACCCATTTGCTCTTAAAGTGAACCATTAGATGATTGATTTGAAATATTAATCCAAAAGAATGAGCCCAGAACTTTGTAACCAGAACTAACATTTTAAGTGTTTTGATACTATTTGCTTAACACTATTTCAGAGTAATAGTTTTTCTCTTTTCTGAAAGTGAAGAATTACAAACATTGAGCTGTGATCTAAAATACCATGCTGGATTAACTTTCAGATAGGCCGTTTTTCTTTAGTTTCTTTCTTAGTGTATATAACATGCAGATGCGAGCAGTGAGTGGAGCAGTTAAAGGCAAAATGAATAGAATATGCCGTTAGGGTAGTTTAGATAGGACTTTTGGGGTTAAATAGAGTATTGTAGATAGACATTTTGTGGAGGTAGATGTATGCACTGAAGAGTAAGATAAATGTTTTGGAGTAACGTAGTGCTTTCTTGATTCCTATGAAACTCCCAGGTTCGCCGCCCCCTGCAGCAAAGGTTCCTTCAGAGCCCCCTCAAGTTACTGCTAACTCAGTACCTACTGTGCCACAGTTACCCAGTTCTGATGCCTTTGCAGCTGTAGCTCAGTTGTTTCAAACAACGCAAGGACAACAGGTAACCTGTTTGTATTTGGTTCCCTTCTAACTTCAATTTTTTATGTTAAATGAGGGGTGAAAAAAGGAGGGAAGTAATATCTTTGATTTGAAGCAAACCAAAAAGCCTCCCAAAGGTCTTTAGTGGAAAACTTGTAAGAGTTAAAGTCAGTATTTGAATTACCTGTGACCCTTCTATCCAGTAATTATGATACTTGAGGAAAATTCAGTTATAAATTCATAAATAATGAGTTCTGAATTGATGCAGTTACAAAGTTCTGAGAACAGACAGAATATATCAAACAAAATGTTGCATTTTATTGTTTGGTCAACTTAAACATTTGCAGTGTTGAAAGGCCTGAATACTGAAATCTTAGGATCTGCTGAATTTTTCCACTGAAGTATTTAAAAAGTGACTTTTGGTCTTGCTGAAAGTTCTTCATAGTTCATTCAGGTGGTTGGTGGTGTTCATCCTGTGCTGTAGACTGGTTTGGTATAAAATTTACATCCTACAACTCTTTCAATACTATATCTTTATATAATAATTTATACTTAATACTATATATATTTGTAGCTTCAGCAAATTCTTCAGACTTTTCAACAGCCTCAAAAACCCCAATCACCGGTCATAGATAACACTGTGATGGCTCAGGTTCAAGCTATTACTGCTCAGTTGAAAACTACAGCAGCACAACCACCACCAGAACAAAAAGCTACTTTCCCACCGCCTGAACAAAAAACATCATTTGACAAAGTAAGTCTTCATTTGTTCTTTTAGTTTAACTTTGTCAGTTCAGCAGAAGACTGACTGATGGATGCTTCCATGTCCTCCCTTTGTTAGGAGAAAAATGATGCAAATTTTGTTGCTTCTCTTTCCGTTTGGAAGTTGTCTTCCTGATTTTATAGCCTATGCATTTTCTGAAACTGAGTAGAACTGGTTTGCGACAGTTTCTGATTCTGTGTTAGAATATAGATGTTTTTTCTGTTTCTAACCTTGTCTTTAATTCCAGGGCTGTTATATATAGTAAGACTTCGATAATAAGGGTATTTTGGCCACCGATTGTTTAACATACAGAAAAAATAGTTGGCTCAATGTAATTTCTTTCAGAAGCTGCTAGATCGGTTTGACTATGATGATGAACCAGAAGCAGTGGAAGATTCAAAGAAAGAAGATTCGGCTCCTTCTCCTTCAGTTTCTCAGCCAGCTTTGTAAGTTTTGTGTCATAGTAAAATTAACAAATCCTTGTTCTAAAAAATCTTTAGGTTAGAAGTCTGATTAAATTCCAAGTTACTTCAGTGCTTAACTGTTACAGTCCCAAGTTAAAATGTTGTTAACAACTTCTGGTGGTTTAGAGGTTTTTTTGTCTCTTTACTTTGGTGATCCTGTGTAGTTTTGGCATGTTGCGTCATTGATTGAAGAATGTGTTCTGTAGAGAATAGCTCGGTTTTGGATTCAAAATGAGTTCCATGCTTTTATTGCACAACTGAGTGTGTCAGGGCATTGTTAGTAATCAGCTGGATTGCTTTGCTGGCTGGGGGAAAAGATGCTATTCCAAACATTGTGGTAGTTTTAACTATTAAAAAAATTAAAATTGGCTTTGCAGCTTTACATTCTCAAACATTAAATACCCACTCAAACTAACTCGGACTCCTTTCCCTTTTGATATGCATTATGATAAAGTCTTAAATTACATGATCACATACTAGTTTTTTCCACAGGACCTCTCTCTCATTCAGTGCACAGGCTGGATGGTGCTCAATACCTGGGTTAGTCAATATTTCTTTTTTCCCTGCTTCAGTATGTGGCCCCATGTCTTACTTTCTGTATATGCCATCCAAACCCTGCTCTCAAAAACAGAATAACTAACTTTGTCATTAGTTTTATTACTGTGTTTATCACCTTGAGCACTTTAATGTTCCACAAGTGTTAGTTAATTAAAATGCCTTTTGAGTAAATTGGTAGTATTTTCCCTGTAATACAGTTGGAACTCTGGAGTACAGAAAGGTGAGGTAGGTCAAATATGAGCACTGCTTGTGTATGCCCAACTAGAGATCACTGGGCTAGGCTTTTCAGCATGTTTATGTTCTGTTTGTAGCACTTCAAAGCCTCTGTCCTTACTGCCTTACAGTTGTGTAAGATGCCTCTTAAGATTGGATTCCAGTAGTCTCATTTTGGGCACACAAAATCAGTAGTACTCTATCTGAAAAACTGATCTGTCCAGAATCATCTAAGCATTGTATGGCACCTGTGTCTTAAAATGCTACAAAGTTCCATTTCACATCACTATGAAATTCCTTTATCTTCCTGAAATCCTGTTCAGTTTCTTACACAAACTGCATCCTGTAAACAGGTCCTGTTAACTGCACGGACCTCATTAATTGCCTGAGCACTGTCCATTCTGTGTGTTGAATCAGGAAGTGAATGGCATTACTGTAATCCTTGTGTGATACACATATCCCTTTCTCTGCCCTAAATTCCTCCCAAACTGCATTTTTTTTTCCAGCGAAAGTATGGCCAATTTATTTTCCTTCAGGAAAAGGCTTACTACTTTAGTTCCCAAAAGAGGAACTGTAAAGGAAGAAAATTAGCTTAAGGCAGACAACCTCCATGAGAAATTTCCGTAGACTGAGATCTTTAGCAAGATCATATAAGTACAGGGGGAAGAGAGGCTTAAACCTTTATGTAGCATTTTTTTAAATGTTAAAGGATTGCTCTTACAGTGGAGAAAAGATAAGGAAGCCACTCTTTCTCCTTTTCTTGTTTTCTTTAGAGAGGAAATGGGATCATAATAAAGATAATTTTTCTGTCTAAATTTGAAGCAAGAATGTGTAAATGTACATACGAATATGTAAAAGACTAAAAATCTGTGTATCTACTGACTTGTCTCACCAAAATATTACTGGTTTTAGTGGATTTCCAGCAGAAGGTATACAACAGCCAGTATTTCCTCAGCTCCCAAATATGGATCCTTTTCAGCAGCGAATGATAGGAATACAACAGGATCCAATGCGGCACCAGGTAACTTCAGGGTTTTCTCTTGTCCCTCTGTTGTGTTATGTTTTCTATCTTTTGTTGTTTTCTTCAGTGCAGGAGTAAGGAAGTGCTGTTCCTATTAGTGAAGAGTGAATATGGCTTAGCCCTTCAGCTTTCCCAAGAAACATATTTTTATTCTTTGTTCTAGTCAAGCTTTAAAGAGCAAAATTTTATTTTATACAACTAAACACTTGACCTACTTCATCTTTCTTGGGCTTCTGGTCTTTTATTGTGACTGGAGCAGAGATACAATTTTACAGCAAACTGGGGAAGCTAATGTGTTTTTTTTTTCCTAACTGGAAGTTTTTGTGTTTTTTCTTCTCCAAAGGTTCCGCTTCCTCCTAATGGGCAGATGCCAGGTTTTGGCCTCCTGCCTACCCCGCAGTTTCCACCCATGGCTCAGCCTGTGATTCCACCAACAGCACCTGTACAGCAAACTTTTCAATCTCCTTTTCCAGTACAGACTGAACCACACATGCAAAAACCACATCAGCAGGTGAGTCCCCCTTGCAGCAAAGAAACTAACCTGAATGCTTTAATACACGTCTTTCGCAAATGTGTATAGTTTGTTCAGGAGGGGAAATTTCATGATAACCGTGGGTAGAGATTGCTGTGAGGGTAGCTCACCTGAGAGAAAGATGGATAGATGCAGTGTTACATGACAAGGCTGGTATTTTGGAAGTCTAGCAAACCCAGCTTATGTATGCTTTATGCCTCCTTTTGTGAAAGACTTGGGCTTACATTTTGTCCTTCTACTTCTCACTTTCCCTCGTACTCCCTTTCCTGTCTCCATCATGCTTCAAGAGTCTTTTCTTCCATGGAATTCTAACAATGCAATCTCATTCTGGAGAGGAGCTGTCTGGAAAAGTTCATTTTAAGGGCCTGGTAGATTGCTACTATAGTGGAAATGGACTCAGAAGTCTGTAAAAGTTTTTAAAAATCCAGCTGTATGTAAAGATCTCTCTCTTGTTAAGTTTTTGGAGGATATTGTTGGTTTGGTAACTGGCTGCTGTTAAGAAGAAATCAAAGAGCAAGTCTATTTAAGAGCTGGTATTTTAAAAAAGAAAATAATATATTTGCCTCTTTGTTTCCAAGAAAATTAAATCCTAAAATGAGAAATAGAGATGGTACCAAACTGTCTTTACATGTGACTTGCGATGTGTCAGATTTTAGACATGAGTTCTTACCTTCCACTTGGAATAAAGAGACAACTCTCAAGAGAATCTTTGTAATTAGTTTTTTAGTCTTGAATCCTGTTGAATCAGTACATTCTGAGAGACTGCTTGTTTAGATGTCCCCTGCCAGGGTCACATGAAGACTATTTAAAGTTTAGACAGGACACAGTATGTTCTGGAATAGGAAGCTGTAGAGGGTTTGGGCTAGGAAGGAAGAGCTGTGTTAAACTTACAGGTTTTTTTTTTTAAAGCAGGTTCTTTCATTTTATGTATTGTTTTGATGACTTACTGCTTCATTCTTTAAATTTATTGTATTGTAATTTGCTTATATATATAACACTTTCCTGTAACAGCTTGGAGAAAAGTTTTCTAGTAGACCTTACTTTGCCTGTAATTTTGATGACAGAGCAAGATCCACTGTCTGACTTTAAGAAATATAATCATATTCTGTGGAGAGATATGAGGTGCTGAAATTGACTAAAATGTGGAAAAATAGTAACTTGAAAATTGAAAATATGAATTTTTGTATAAATTTTTTTTATTATGTTTTCGCAGTGATTGTATTGTGTAATACTGGACTGTCTGTTGTGTAATACTGGACTGTTTAGTGACCACAAAGTAATGGTGAAGCTTCTGAGGAGAGTTACATTACATTTTAATTTCACATATGTGAATATTCAATATAATTTTAATGCTTTTATGTAATTCAGTCTAGGCATAAAATGAAATAAAAAGCTTGTGCTACTCACATGTAACACCAGTCAACTTAATATTTTAGGATATGGAAGTAGAACAGCCACCTGTTCAAGAGGGAAAACGGCATGTTTCTGACAACAGAAAGTCAAGATCTAGGTCTGCATCAAGGTAAACTAGTGAAAGTCCTTTTAGTGAGGGTTTATATTTTATCAAGGATTGGATTTTAACATAAGGAAATTGAGTGTGTCATGTCCAAAGACTTGAAAACTCTACTAATTCTGTATGAGTACTGAGGAGAGCTATGCTGATTATCTGGAGCTCAGAGTATCTGGTGCTGTGCTGCCAGATCTACCGTGGGGATGGTAACTTCTAACTGAGATGGCGGTAAATAGCTGAGAGGTGAGCTAACTTATTTTCAATACCTTAGGACATAGTCTTGTTACCTGTATTTGGGTGCCCCACTCCACATATGTCCTTCAAAGGTCATTCCTTGTAAGTGCCCAGTTGTGCTGTACAGGTTGGATTCAATGACTAAATGCCAAAAGACACATTTAGCACAAGAGTCCATTTCAATTTAATCTAAGGATTGATTACAAGAATTTACTGTCTGTGTATTATTCTCTGTATGGACAACACTCGTGAAATTTTTTGGTGGTTACAACTGTCGAGGACTTTGAATTTCCCTTCTGGAAGAGGGAAGCAAAGAGACCCTTTCAACCCCTCACCTATGAGGGGAACTGTGTATAAATACAGCTAAAGGTTGTATGTACTTCAGTGCAGTGGTAATCAGAAACAGATTAGTGACTCCTAAGACTTGTGAACCTGTGAAAGTCATCTACCTTCTAAGGAAAACTGGGTATCTATACAGTTCTCTTTTATTGGTAGCAAGTAACTTCCATGCCTGTCAATACTCAGTAAATTTTAGAAAAGCAGAATATGATAGTTTAATTTTGTCTGTGCTCTAAAGACACTTTCCTTATGAAGAAATCTGTGATCCAGTGTACTAGGGACTTTGCCTGTCACAGAGGCAGTATTTCACATGTCTCAGCTGACCTAACAAATCTGGCTCCAGTATTAAAGCAAAGCTATCTGCTTAGTTACGTGTCTTCTACTTTGCCAAGTTTCATATTTCTTTGAAGGTTTACTCTGTCTTCCAGACTTTGAGTGGTTTAGGACTTGAACATGATGTAAAATACAGTTTCACTGGCAGAATTTATTTTGTAAAAGCATTAAACATTGTCCTAATTTAAGCAGATATAACTTTTTTCTGTGTTACTGTCGACATAGTTTTGATAGTCAAGTTCAATACAAAATTAATAGAAGATAAGAAATTGAAAAATAATTAACTGTTCAGCTGGAGTTCTATGATAGTTTAGGCCCTGCTGGGACCGGAGACCATGTTGCCGTTGTCCCTCCCCCACCCTCAGACCGAGTAGGGCACAAACCCCCAGGGTTAAAACAAGGGGAAATTTAATACAACAGTGTAATAAACAATCTGAACAACAACAATAGCAACAATAACAACAATAAACAGCAATAAGAGTAAACAAGACAAAAGATATACAGAGAAATACCGCAATGAACGCATCCAGACCGCCACATGTGCTTCCTGCAGCCAAAGCCACAAAGGAAAGCTTCCCACCCGGTCCTGAATAACCTGGCTGGAGATTCCTTCCTCCTGCTTGGGAGAAACTTAACCCTATCCTAGCTGAACCAGGACAAGTGCATTAATAAGCTACTGTAAAAATTTGTTCTAGTTCCAAATGCATGTGAATGAACTTGGGTTTGTTTATTTTTTTTATTGACTGAACTTTTGCCTGATTATTTAAATAGCCGAAATAGTTATCTATCTGTCAATGTCTGGGTCAGAAAAATTGAACATAAATGGTTGTTGGTTTAAACTAGGTCACCTAAAAGGAGACGTTCACGATCTGGCTCCCGATCTCGAAGGTCACGTCATCGTCGATCTCGGTCTCGGTCCAGGGATAGACGCCGACACTCTCCTAAGTCTCGGTCACAAGAAAGACGTGAACGTGAGAGGGAGAGAGAACGCAGGTCAAAAGGCCTTCCTCAGATCAAGTCAGAAACTGTTAGTGGTAAGTTTATTCTTTCTCTTTATTGTTGATGTAACTCTACAAATTCTTGTATACCATTTTTCAGATGCTCAACATCTTGCTAGTTCATATATAGAATTTCTTTGTCTGTGCCCAATATTTTCTTTAATGAATTCTAGAGTTCTGTGAAGTTGAAGATACAATAGTAGATACTATGTCTGTATAAAATGGAATATTAAGAAGATAGACAGGTATTTTAGAAAAACTGTGTCAAAGAAATACTCTTGTATCTATTAGACTTTTTAAAAATTTTAATGTTGATAAGTCCACTTACCTTCAGTATGTGGTATTTGCTCAGAATATCCCAGAAAACAACTCTTAATGTGATGTGTGGGGTTTTTAAAATTTTTTTTTGTTCCTTGTGTTTAATGCTATTTGATGTGGCTTCCAAGACTCATCCAAACAGAACAAAAGTAAACTGTACTGTGATTTCTTTTTTGAACTGTTGTAAAGCTGGTAACAAATTAATCACACATCCCTGTACTTCCTTTACTTACAGTAGACAATTTGGCATTTTTAGAATATCTCAAAGTCAGAAATATTTTGTCTGTAAAATGAGGAAAGAAAAAGCTGAAACACCATGTTTTTCTTTTCCTTTCTCCAAGACATGTAAGATAAAGCAGATTGAACAGCAAGAAGTTGAGCACATTATTACAATTTTTCTAATAATTCAGTGTTGTGCATCTCTCAAACCTGGAGAGGAGCTTTGACCTGGAACACACACAGACTAATGTTCACATTTCTGAAATAATCCTGGCTTTGCCTGTGTTTATAGACAAAATGGAGTAGTTGTCATTTGAATATTCCTGGGGAGTGTGGCATCTTCTCTGGAGTTAAAAAGTAGAATGGGAACATTCTTTTTTATATATATGAGGGACAAAAACTGAAAGAGTTTTAACTAGCCAAAACCTTGTGGATGACAATACCATTAGTTGAAGGGGACTGCAAAAACTTAGTAGCTGTTCATTAAAAGCTTACTGGCAGTGGTGTAAGATATGCTTTTGCCAGTCTGTCTCCCAGATTCTGGCACATAATGTGTTTTAGGTTTGCAGTTTTATATCACTCAGTGGGGAAGACATAGATGAGTATTAAATGTTGCTGTAGTAATCTTCAGCAAATGTGATACTTCGAGCTCATCTACTGTTTTATTACCTTGAAGCATGAACTGAGATAAACATGTTGTTTACTCTTTCCTGAAAAAAAGCAGCTTGTGTCAATAATTTTTCACTGAACTGTAGAAAGAAATGGCATTGAATAGGTCACTAAAGACATTAGAAGTTTGGTTGCTCATTGTAGTTGAATTGTCACGATATTCTGGAGGAAACTCTTGCTAGTACTGGGTGTATCACCGTTAATAACCTAATTATCATCTTGCCAGTAAGTACCATCCATAACTTGTGATGGTGGTCCATAGCTTGGATTTCATTCTAAGCAGAGTGACTTACCTTGTTGGGAAATAGCCACTGTATATGTTGTGATATTTCATGGAACATTGTTAGCAGCAAAGCATATTTTTCCTTTTTATGATGATTTTTAGAGCTCACGATCATCAGAACTTGCAGGTCACTTCAATATTAGTTAACTAGAGAGCTTCTTAGTAATTGTCTTCTAACAGTGATTCTGGTACAGTTGCTGTGATTAGCTGTTAACACAGCCCCAGCCAGGCAAGAAAAAGGGTTCTGTCAAACACCGCTAGAGATTAAAATATGTATCTTATTATTAGCTGGATTTTTTAATTTAAACTAATTAAAAATTACTCTTTTGACATTCTGGCTTGTGAAATATGTATTTCCAAGTGCTCTTACAATATGTTTTAACTCTTTGTAGTTTGTAGTACTACACTTTGGGTAGGACAACTTGACAAAAGGACAACTCAACAGGATGTTGGAAGTCTTTTGGAGGAGTTTGGTCCAATTGAATCAATAAATGTAAGTATAAGTGGTGCAGTGTAAGCTACTTTGATATGCCTTGGTTACAAAAAGTAAAAGCTGTTTCAAGACAGCTTTATTTTTTATGCATTCAAAAGAGTCAAGAGCTCTCACTTCCTATATAGTTGTTTTCCAACATGTAAACTCAATTCATATGGCTGCTTTGCAGAAAAACAAGAAGGCAGTGCTTTAATTTCTTGCAATTTAAAAATGCTCTTGGGGGTAATACAGAAGATTATCCCATTTTCATAAAAACCATGCTTTCTCTGGAGAATTGAGTGAGAGGGCTATTAAGATGGGCACAGAATTACATACTGTGCTACTAAGTTCCTTGTCGGCTCCATTTTGTTTTATTATAGCAGTGTGGACTCTCTGCTAGTGTTCTTGTTTCTTTTCTGTCATTTTAGTCATAAACATGAACTATTGTTATGTTTTGCTCTATTTATGGATATTTTTATATATAAATGATAGTTGTTCTCATAGCTATAAGATTTTATTTAAACAAACAAAAAGAAGTTACTGTAATTTTCTTCCTAGTCCATAATTTTGTAAAACAACATAGAAGTTTCTTCTCAAATGCATTACACATAATAAAAATTATTACAAAACTGCAAATAAAACTGAATGTGGAGGTGCAGCTGGCAGCTTGTAGATGGAATGAAGTGGGCTATTAGAGTGCCTTGTTTCTTCCAACAGAGTAACTAATTGCCAGACCACAGCATTTACATGAACATTACTATTTAACAATTTTAAAGGACTAAATATACAAGTTGCCCATATTTTCACACAGAACAGAGTTTAAAACTTTCCACATAAGAAATTGTGCTTAATTTACTATAAATTTGTACTTCCAGAACATGCTGGCTAGCTTAGCTTCTTAAACTAATGTTCCCTTTCATAGTTCCATAGTCCTTTTTTGAAACCGCTGCTGCTGTTCCAGCTTACTGTAATTGAAGACCTGTATGTTGTGCATTACTTTGCTGTGGTAGCAAAACCAATTTTTTTCTTAAAATACAAACAGATGATACCGCCAAGAGGATGTGCCTATATTGTAATGGTTCACAGGCAAGATGCTTACCGTGCCCTACAAAAACTGAGCCGAGGAAACTTCAAAGTCAATCAGAAATCTATAAAGGTATTTCTTGGAAAATGTCAAGCTGTTCAAAAGTTACTGCAGTTACTGTAGTTCTTTCTCACCTATTCTAGACTTTTGGGAATTTTAGACTTTTATGTATTCTGCATATGGTATTCTGTAGATTTACATGAATGGACCATTTTTCTTGATAAATATTCTACCTGTTTTGTAATATGACTGGTGGAACTTATATCAGCTTCCTTGACAGATTTCCAATAACTGTCTGTTCAACCAACATAAAAAGGTGTTCGTTTAGTCATTACAGTAGACTGTAACTATGTTTTTCTTGTTGCTGGTTATTTGTCTTATAACTGAGTTTAATTATATCTGATAATCCTACAAGGAGTACTAATAAATAAATGAGTGAAGGTCTTCTACTTGTAGAACATCATATTAGAGCATGACGTTGTCTTCTGAAGGGAAACAGAATTAATCTTAGTGACTGAGAACGTTTGAAGAAACTGCTTTCATACATTTTTACAAATTGTGTGTGAGAGGCAAGCCAAGAAATAAGAACTGTCTGCTTTAAAAAAACTAGTTTTCCTGCTGTTTCAATTAGTTCTTTTTGCTTTTTACCCTCAGATAGTTGGTAATGCTGTTCTCTGAGAACCAAACATTAAATCCATTAAAATGGAAACATTTTACTGACTGCATGTATTTTTTCCTCTCCAAGATTGCATGGGCTTTGAATAAAGGAATAAAACCAGATTACAAACAGTATTGGGATGTAGAATTAGGTGTTACTTACATACCATGGGACAAAGTGAAACCTGAAGATCTCGAAAGTTTCTGTGAAGGAGGCATGTTGGACAACGAAACTCTTAGTCCAGGTAAAGTATTGCTACATCTTTATATGCTTCTTAAAAAATTTCTTTTGTTCTGGTGTACTGAAGTTGGTGTGGCTGACTTTAATGATGCTGAGGTGCGTATAAAATCCGTGAAACAGATGAGAAGTGCAGCATGTGCAACCTGTAGATCAGACAGAGTTTGTAAGCAGGTCGTGGCAGTCCCTTATCAGGAGTTGTGCGGCTGGGCTAAAAATGCACATGGATATCAGGTGACCTGTCAGCTGTGCTGATGTTTGCCCTTGATGCTAATGCATGATGCAAGTGTGTTGTATTTGCTAGTCTTAGTCCCAGAGCCAGCTTGGGGTCTCCTGCAGCCCTGGTTTGTGCAAGGCACCCCTAAGCAAAGGAGCCTGCCTTTGGAGTACTTGGATAGCAACTGAGCTGATGGCAACTTTATAATTTCTAAAAAATGTGCCTATAGTTTTCACACTTGTGACCTTTTCAGTTCCTTTAGGGAGTCTTGTATTTATAGGAACCCAATAGAATTCCTTTTATTTTGTATGTAAGCAGAGAAAATATCAGGCTACTATGGTCGTATTAAGAAAATCACACCTGTTGTAATCAACAGCTTCAGATCAATATAGACTCACTAGTGTCCTGGCTGTTGTGATTTTAAAAGTAATATTAAATGAAATAAGTACTTAAAAATTGAAATTGCCTTAAGTTTTTTAATTGGTACTCTATAATAGACTACTGTGTTGGTTTTAACCATTGTGTGGTGTGCTGTCTAGGTACTGGAACATTATTTTAGGGTTTTGTCATTCTGTCCAGTTTGCCCTAATTAGGTGGTGGTTATTCTAAATAGCATCTCTTCATAATAAATACACAAAAATAAGTTGAGTTTGTATTTTAAGTGAAAGTCTAATGAATGATAACCATAACCTCAAGATCTTCCAGTTTTTGAGTACTTTTCTCTTTCCTATAGCGCCTTTTCACTGATCCCTTTTTCTGTTTAACTGTCTTTTCCTGGGAAGTTCTAACAAATAATAGGGGGCATATTTCTTCTGTAAAATGAGTTTAAAGCTATATTTGATGTTTCTTT
Organism: Athene cunicularia; assembly: GCF_003259725.1. NCBI lineage: Eukaryota > Metazoa > Chordata > Aves > Strigiformes > Strigidae > Athene > Athene cunicularia. Next base: position 99,520,974 of record NW_020799091.1, read on the forward strand.
TATTTTTCTTTTATTATTTATTGTTGTGTTCTCCTTGTTCAAGACTTGAAAATGTTGGGTTTTTTTCAGAAATGACTTCTGAAATTAGTGAAGAAGCTGCTCCCTTCTTGCTTGAGAGCAATGGAATGCATCTGCTGAGAGCTTGTCCCAAAACAGTCTTACAGTTTTTGTTACAGCTGATGAGTTTTAGAGTCCTGGGCATAAACGCTGTCAGTGCAAAGAACTATTAAATGATTAATGAAAGGAATACATTTACTTGCTTTGTTTCAATGATTTGCTGTACTGTGTTTAAAGTAATTTGGAACTTTTATTCTCAGAAATATGTTTAAATGCTTAACTCTGTGCTTTTCCTTATCTGAATATTTTCAATTAAGCCATTTTTGTAAATATGACAAAGCATGGTGGTTTTACATGGCAGTACTTGACTACTTATCCAATTCTACTGAGCTGATGCATGTATGTGTGGGGCTTTTTTTGTACAGAGTGGAAGGGGATTCCAAAGAAGTCTGAAAATGAAGTAGCTCAAAATGGAGGTGCAGAAGCTACACATAATGAACCAGTGTCACCTATACCTAAAGCTTTACCTGTTCCTATTCCTGTTCCCATGCCTGCACCAATAACAGTACCTCCTCCACAGGTGAGAGCTGCTTCTCATTTGCTCTGCATATCTAAACAAAAACTTGCTTTAAATAATAATTCAGCATGGCAGTACATAAGTTAAAGAGAGGGAGGAAATGCAATGAATGGTAACTGCCTGATTTTGTGTGTGCTAGTACGTGTGTCATGTTGTCCCTGGTTAAAAATGCTCTTGTTAGCAGACTGGCTATGCTTTCAACTTATGAAGATAACTTTCCTGTACCATAAATCGAGTATGCACCTGAAATCCATTATTTTAGTTTCTTCATGTAAAAGACCAGGACAGTCTCGCAGAAGAACATTCTGCAAAGTCACACTGGCAATGGAAAACTTTAAAAAAACCCAAACCCATTAGGGTTTGGAGCATGTTTTGTGCCCAGCAGGAGCAGAGCGTATGGTTTGATTTCCCTGAAAAGGGATGTCGTTTATATGTACCAGAACAGCCCTGGGAGCTGAGTCAGCACGTGGTTAGTGGGAATGACAGAGGATTTGCTCCAAAACCTCATTGCTGTTCTAATGCTAATGTAGACAGGGGGTATGTGTGTCTGCCAGATCTTTATTTGGAGTATTGTGGTACTGTACTTATAATACCTGTTCTCTCAGTCCCAGATAAAATATTACAGTAGATTCTTTTTATTAAGGGGCTGAATTACATCCTCTCAATTTTATGGTTTCATTTTTTTGTGTGTTTCCTGATTAATTTTCCTCACTGTTGGCTTAAATAAGGTATAGACCTCCTAAAATATGCACATTGCTTTCATGTTTGTTCATATTGTGTATACTGTCTTTGAACAGAGAGTTTTCATACTCTTCCTTTGTTGTTATAAAGGTTCCTTAGTCAAAGCTGTGTAGCTGTATATTCATTTGCTAAAAGAACACTGAAATTTTACCATTAGTTTAAGTAGCATGTAATAATAATTACTCCCTCTGGTGTTTTATAATCTGGTTGGGTTTTTTTTAGCTTATTGACAGACACATTACTACTTTTATAGCAATAGTTTCTTTCTTGTCACTGTTAAAATAGCATACCTCCTCCCAAATGGTTTTACATCTTGAGAAAAGGTGATCTATGAACAATGACAGACACTGTGAAGTACCATTGCATTTTAATTAGCTGATGTATTTTTGTCCTCTGATACAAGCAGAACTGCTTTAATTTGTATTGGGCTTCAGTGTGTGAGACTGTAAGAGGTGGGGAGGTTGTAGTGGCGTGCTGGGTAGCTGCTGCTGCTGTCCAGCCTGGAATGGACCTCAGTACAGTGATACCATGTTGCTCAATCCATCTGTCTGTCTGCTCCCCTGTTAGTTGTGGAAAGCACCCTGGTCCCTCTGACTGGAGGAGCAGGTTTGATGTGTTCACATGTCAGAACAGGCTGTCTGTGTTGTCCTGACTTAGGCTGCAGTGACCAAGCATAGGGCTGCCTGACAGATAACCCCAAACAGCTCTGACTGCATGAGTCCCATAACTTACTCTCTTTTTTTCTCACTTCTTGACCTTCCTTTTTATTGTGCTTTCTCCTCCTTTTCTTTACTCCTATCTCCTCCCAAGTAAACAATTCTCCCCTAATTATTTTCTTCCGTGTTGGTCTCAGTTGTGCTGCATCCCTACCCAGATTTGCTATTTATGATACGATTACCTAAGTAATATTGTCCTTGTATAGTATTCTGGAAATGGTTACTTATGCACTGTGGGTCTCACAAGAAAGATCCTTTTTCTCCTAAGATGCCCAGTGCTCCTTTATGGTTATCTGTGAAGTCTGGCTGTTGTTCGCGAAGCACCCGGTTAACCACCTGCGAAATCGAGCGATCCCTTATGCCACTATGTGTAATTTGTCAGCTTGTCACATTATTATCTGTCACATCTGGCAGTTTCCCATATTGTGTCCAGTAGCTTCTCATGCCCTTAATGCCCTTTCTCAGGAAGCTTAACTTCAGGCCAGGGCCTAGTCAGCAGCATTGTGATCTGCCCACAGCTCTAACAGTCTCACACTTAAAGGTAGATTGGGAAGGAGCTGCATCACTCTTTTCTCTGGTAGAGTATAATGGGACTTCTGTGCTACCCCCCTGCGTGGGCCGGACACAGGGCTGGAGCCTGCTCTGCTGGGCATGACCTGTGAGCCATGTAACTAATGTGACTGACCTTCCATTATTGCTGCTTTCACCTGGACCTGAGAATGAAACCTCTGTGGAGTAAGGCACTTATCCATAACGTCCTAAGAGTGATAGCCTGTGTACGTAAGTCTGGTTCTTTGGCCTCAACAAAGCACACATCATCTTCTCAGCCACAGGGTCCTGGGTGGTTAGCCGGAGAGGTGGGATACTTTTGTTGTGTTGTGCTGCTGGAGTGAGCCCTTTTCTTGCCTGTAGATTCAGATCTCTGAGCTGTTGCTGAATCTGGTCCCACTGCTGCAGGTCTGAGTAATCCACCTCAGTGATCTGCTCTGAGGGTAGGTCTGTGTTTATTTTTAAGTCTCATTGCAGTATCCAAGATCAACTTAAGTCTGTTTCCTTGGCTATTGAGAGTCAGTTTCAGTTAATAGCACTTGTAATACCACTTGTATTGCCGAGGTTTTGGGCAATTGGTGTTCCAGTCTCCTGGCAAAGTTTGGTGTTATTCTACCCAAGCTGCCATTCTTTTACAGTGAACTGTGCTTCAGGCTTTGCCAGGGTTATACATGACAGTCCAGGTGGTTTGCTGAGGCCACCCTTTTCTGTAAGTTGCCCAAACCAACCCAGAGTTACTTTTCTTCATTTCATGGGTTTTCAGCCAGAAACTAGAGTCCAGGTTGAGTGTGTACATCCCAAATTTCATTATGTATTTTTCAATCCCACATACTCCTCCTGTAACTAGGCGTGGGAGTTGTGCCTTGGTCCAACGTCCATCCCGTACCCTTTCTATTGAAACGGGAAGTCTCCTTTGCAGTCTTCCTGGTGGAGACTCCTGGTGCCCTTAAATATGTATTTACTTGTCTTGCAGTACTGTAGGTAGACTGTGCTCATGTAGTTCACAGAGCCAATGATTCTCCTTCAAGTCTCAATCTGAGAGGTGTGCAGTAAGAAATTGTTGTACCTGGACACAGGTCAGAGCTCAAGACATGTTCACTTAGATGCACCTGGCAGTCCTCATTACAGTTATTGAGAGGTCAGTCATTCCAGTTTCCAGTGTTGCTAATAAAATACCAGGTTTTCCCTTATTATTCTCACCATTAATAAAGGGTCTCCCCAGTAGCATTTTTGGTACTTTGTTTTACCCAATTCATTAGCTATTATTCTGAAACTGTTCAACAGTCCTCTGTGTTTGTTGTCTGTCAGTGTTTATTAGCTATTGGTTCCATCTCTTTAACGGAGAAACTTTATCCTTCAAATTACATTTTAAATTAGGTGTTGTGACATTTATGCATAGAGTTTTACCATCTTTTTTCTTTCTGCTTAAAGGAAAGACTTTAATGTGTTGCTTACAACTATGTATTAGAGGGCTAACTTTTTAGAAAAAAACTAAGTACAGTGGTTAATCTTGGATAATTAGGTATGAATATCCTCTAATATGTATAAAAATCATCTTCCTTTGATGCTACTTCTATTCTGGTTCCATCATATTTTACTATTCATTATACTTTCTCAAGCCATTGCATACACGTTTCATCCACAGTATTTTCAGCTTTTAACTTCTTAAGAACCAACAGCACTTAGCAAATTTTCCCTCTTTTTTAAACCTTTTTGCCTTACCGATACTGCTCCTCAATTCCTTCTGCTGTGTACACACTCTCTACATGAATGCTTGCTTCACAGAACATTACTGGAATCAACAGATCTGTCACTATGCCTGGCTTATTTTGTAAGCTGTTGTTCTTTGAAGGAGTGCCCTGTAAACCAAAAAGACTTACTGAGACTCTTAGGTTACTATTGTTTTGGAGCACTTTTTCTAAAGCTTTAACTGTGATTAATGAAACACCTCTGTGGTTACCCAAAGTTAATGTTCATCTGGGTATTCTTGGCCTTATATGTTACCCCTAGATAGGCTGCCTGTGCACTGTTGGCCTTGCAAGGTCCTAATCCCCAGAAGGTCCTCAGTGCTTCTTCTCACTGAAGTTTGGCTGTTCACATAACACCCCCTTAACCACCTGCAGAATCCAGCCACACCTCATGGTGCCATCTGTAACTTTTGTTGGCTTCTCACATTGTATATGTCATATCTGGCAATTTCTTGTGCCACCTCAGTAGTTTCTTACATCCTGCTCAGTTAGTTGAACTTCAGGCTAGGGCCTAATCAGCAGGTTATTATAAACCAATAAATAACCAATTTAAAGCTAAAAATAAGAAGTCTACACTAAAGCCTAATGACTTAAAGACTATTGTGATTAATTGATTTTAAAACTCTTATTAGTAGAAGTGAGCTCAGCTCACTAACCTAGTCATTGGTAAAGAACTTGGAAAGTTTGAAGTGGTATTGGGTGTTTAACAGTTTTAGCATCTTCTCCAGGTTTAAAGAGAATATTTTGCTTACTTTGGTTTAGTGCAACTTCTTTCATTTCTGAGAATAAAACAGTAAAGGCTTTTCTTTCTTTACTCTAGAAATAAAAAGTCATGAAGGGTCTTGGTGTAGTACTGAAATTTTGATGGTCATAGAGGCGAGTCAGTTACAATCACTTCAGTTTTAAATGCAGAGCATATTTTGATTAAACTTTTTTTCCTTTTGATTCCCACACATTTAATGTAGTTTTTATAGAAAGTTCATAAATATGAGTCTAAGGAACAACTTAATTTAAATCAGTTTTCATTCAGAGCTTGATATAAATCAAAGTAAAATAATTAGGAAACAATAGTCACTCTAATATACGAACTCAGGTAGCGAAAAAGAAAATAGAAAGTGTTCCTAATCACTCCAAATTTGTGTGCATTATAGTGTATCATGCTGGATGGTAAAATCAGTTCCTGCTGCTGCGTAAAGGTATATTTAGATGAGTTACCAGCGTGCATTAATATCCATTTACCACAGAGAATAACATATTTAAGGACAAAGGCAAACAAGATTGAAGTTATATTTTAAGTTGTAGGAGGTTTTTGACTGCTAATTAGATCAGTTGTTCTTGCAGGGTAATTAAGGTAGCTTAAATTTTCTTGTTTTGATGGACAAAGCCCAGAAGACAGCAGTCCACAGCTGAACAACAAATAATCCAGTTGGTCATGAGGTAACATTTTTCCTCTTCCTTTTTTCTTAGGTTCCACCACATCCATCAGGTCCTCCAGTGGTCGGTGCACTCCAGCCACCTGCTTTCACAGCACCTTTAGGAATCCCACCTCCTGGATTTGCTCCTGGAGTGCCACCACCACCGCCACCTCCGTTTTTACGTCCTGGTTTCAACCCAATGCATTTACCCCCAGGTACATTTATATATTAATAGGAATATTAAGTCCTTTTTTAACCACATAGCAAATAAAAGCATCTGCCATGTAAATGCACAATACTCACTATTCATACATACCTCTTTTATAGGCTTTCTTCCTCCTGGACCACCACCACCTATAACTCCTCCAGTATCTGTTCCTCACACTCCGGCAGTAAACATCCCAAATTGTAAGTGTTTAAATCTTGGGCAAGTGGCAGTAGAAGAAAGGTATTGTGCAAGCAGAAAATCTGACACTTTTTTTTTTTTTTTTTTTTTTAATATGTCAATGCATTGTCTCTTAGCTACAGCAACTGGTGTGAATGAAGACACTACAAAAGATTCATCTGTAGGAAATCCCATCCCAACAGTGGTTTCTGGATCCAGAGGGAATGCTGAAACTACCGATAGTTCCAAAATATATGGGACTGTTCCACCTCCTGTAGCACCTACTAATGTACCTGCTCCTGTCACACAAGCTATTCCACTTCTTGGTAAGTTCATTTTGGATATATTCTTCAGTTTATTGTTCCCTAAATTTAAAATATTATTTTGATTTTGCTACTGACTTACACTTCATGGGAAAGTAAAGCAAATTTTTCAAACGTTGAAATTTCTGCCCTTCTGCTGACGTTCAAATCAGTTTTAGAGGCTTGATTTTGCACAGAGGGAGCAGTAATTATTATTGAAATCTGTTTTCTGAAGAAACAAAAAAGCTATAACGTTGAAGTTACAAATTCAGGGCAAAACGAAATGCTCTCTACCTTTAACAAATTGAGGCTTTTACCCTATAGAAAATTAACTTACAACAGAACGTCTGCATGACATATGAACTATGTTTTAGACTCAACTATTAAATGTGTAAAATTAACTCACAGAGAAACACTATTTTTTATAATGTGTTTTTTAAATCTGTGAAAATATGGTATACTTTTTATGTATGAAGTAAATTATTTTAATTAAATGAAAAAAACAAAAGCTTTTATACAGCCCTGCAGTATTACAGGTTTTGAAACCTTTGAAACCATGATACCTTATTTAAATATTACGAAATGGTATTTTGACTAGCAAAACCAAGATAACTTTGGATATCTTACATAAATCTCTTTTCACAATATATGAACTTGATCAGATTTTTGAAGAGTATTGTTTCATGTTACAGAAGTCTGCTAAATATTTTATTTTACAATGGCCTTGTATGGGTCACTCAAGATTATACTTGAGACTTGTTTCCTACAAATTTTAATTACATTATTACATTTATGGGATTTCAGGCCTCTAAATGAGAGCCTAACAACTGAATGAAAGATACATTTTGTTGCAGTGTGTTTCTACCCAGAACATTTTCTGTATACACTGAAAAGAACACAGAGATTTGTTTCCCTGAGAGGTTACTGCTCTGTTGGATTTAATGACTAAATTTTCCAGACATGACTAGTGATTTTTGTAATCTTTCTTGGAAACTCAAAATAGGACCCTTTTTAAAAGGCAGTTTTCAAAGTGAAGAGCTGCTTCTCTCTGAAAATAAGTCTTGCTTTTTAAAATCAATCAAAGCAGATATGCAAAACCAGCAGCTAATTGTTTTAGCGTTACCTTGGACACTTGGAAAACAGAGAAGAGCTTAAAAGAACTCTGCGGTGACACCACAGATTGAGAGAATTTTGTAGTGATAAGGAGTATCAGACTACATTTAAGACATTCCCATCAAATACAGTATTAATCAGATTTTTGAAGTGTCAAGGTATTATATCTTGTATGGCTTAACTTCAGCTTTTTATTCCAAGCCTTTGGAATGTATTAAGTTATTCCGCAGTTTGCTGTATTGCTATACACCTAAGAAAAAGGTTTTATAAAATCAAGAGTGGAGTGAAGTAAATTCTATACCCATATTAGTTACTGGGTCAGTAGCATTTTTCTATTCTTACAAGTTCAAGGAAGCTAAATTTGATAAATCTGAAGATCAAGAACTTGCATTTGTTTTTACTCACTTGTTTACTGAATAGTTCAGGCAGATAAATTTGTCCATGCAGTCAGAGTGTCTTCCCTCAATGTTCAGTCACATCAACAAGGGGATAGGAGAATTTTTTCCTTTTTATAAGATTGTATGTGTGAGCTTACAGAGTAGTCCTGAAGTAATAGCTTAGAGATCTATGTGTTTACTTAAGTAATAGCATTTTATGTTGATGATGTCTTATTTCAAGAAGTGTGTGTCTTATTTACAATCAGTGAGTTAATGTAAAATCCTTCAATCCTGATACTTAAGAGTTAAGGGGGGCTGTTCACAATCTGATATAAAATACAAGTAAAACAGAAGAAACAGATTATAATATTTTACATGATTAAAGATAAAAGATTAATATCAGTTGTCTTTGCTTTAAAAACTTTTCAGTAAGTTAACAGAAACTGTTGTCTTAAAACCACTTTGATTCACTTATCGATTGAGCTTAGCTCTGCATGTGAGAGTCCAGATCTGGTCTCTCCTTAGGCTGGAAGAAAAACATGAAAGAGATGATGTTTTCCATGACTCATGCTGATCTAGATAGCGAAGAGGTATCCCTTGAAATTTTGACTTCCCCATCCTCGGATTTCAAGAGCTGGCCAGGCTGCATCGTCATTCCTTCCTTTCCATTCTGTGTGTCAGGTTTTGCTCCTGGGGAAATCAAAGCATGGAAAATGGAGTGTGCCAGGGTTTCACCATGTGTGCGGACATGAGATGCAACCTACATGTGCATCCCGGTCCTGGAGCCCAGAAGTACTTGCAGGCTTGACAGTTTAAACATAGCCTTAGGGCCTGACCTACAGTCTTGTACAGATCAGAGGCAAATGAACTGAACAAAGTCATTGAGTAGGTACGGCATCACACTCAGTTAGCCATGGGAAAGTGCAGACAAAGGAAATACAATGCTTCAGACTAAAGGAACTGATGTGCAAAAGTGTATGGTTTAGCATTTTGAGTACAGATGACTGCTCGTGTGACTGGTTTCTCACGAAGTCCTCAAACTGCTCCTTAAACATACCCATGATGTGGCTCTCCAAGCTGAGATAAGAAGGTGGAAGAAAGATTTGTTTGACAGCATCATGAAGTATGTCATGAGGACTCTCCTTGGGGAAACAGGGATGAAGGGGATTGAGTAGTGTAACATGAAGAATGAAGAAATGTTCTTCGGATATTTGGGCAGGATAGAAGAACTTACTTCAGCAGGCTGAATTCAAGGAATGAAGATTGCTCTGAAGAGACTGTCATAGAAATCTAAACTTAACCTTGCTTGAGAACACCTTATGTAATCTGTACAAATGCAGGAGCTCTTTTCTAATTTTTGTAACTTCAAAATGAAGCTTATCTGTTCAGTTTTTATATGGAAGATATGTTACAAAGTAATTCTAAATCAATTATTGTAAGATTTCATATGTTTTCTTAGTAATGTAAGTTACATTCTGTTTCACCTCCACTAATTTCATTCATTCCTCCAATGTAATTCTTTCATCACTTCCAACAAAGATGTGTTTGTGCTTCAGGGAAGTGATCCCTCATGGACATTGTGTCTGAATTTTTTTCTGCTTATTTCTAAAAACCACCCTCAGGTTGTTTTATTTAGTTGTATCCTTGATCATATTTGCTGCTGTTATAGCTTCTTGTTCTTAATTTGAACAAGATTATCCAGACTGTAACTGGTTTTGTGAGTGTGTGCTCATATGTCATTTTTTTAAGGGATCTGCAAAGCAGATATTTTTAGACTCCTTTTACATGTGCATATTGCAGAAAGTGACAGGCTTTTAAATCATTTTTGATTTGCCAACTTGTTCTTAGTGTTGAGCAAATGCTGTAATTTGGACCAGTAATAAACTGCTGTTGCAGATGCTATGTTTTGAATATACAGATTCTGTGATCTATTATCTTGATTAAATACACCATATTGCAGTTTTTAGATTCTGATCTAGTGCCTTTAACCAAAATTCCTGCAATGATAATTACATATTATCAAAGATTAATTAGACTGTAGTTCCCATTGAACTTGGTATTCATTTCCTGTTAATGCATGCTGAGTTATTCTTTCTCCCTTGCTGGTTTGTTCTTAAGTAACTACCTGGTCTTTTTATAATCTGCATTAAATCATAAAACACAGACTACAATATTCTCTGAGCTCATCAGAGTATTACTGTATTAGAAAGTGGATACTTCCTTCACAGGAAGGATGAGATTTTTATTAATATTGGATATGAACAGTGATAAACCTAATACATTTCCAAATTCCTTGTGATAGCCCATTTTAAAAGCACAACAAACACTGCATGTTTGCTACTTATATATGTGACTGTTGCTTTCATAATACTACGGGATGAGAATTCAGAGGTAAGGGAACATGAACTCTCAAGCACCATTCGTGGAATTCAGTTTTGCCTTGATGATTCCCTTGACCTGGATCAGTTCAGTGTTTGTTTTATGAATCAGAGATTTTAGAAATCTCAGTGTCGCTAACCAACACTGTACACATAACGTAGTTTGACTTACATCCTTGTTTAAGCATCTTACATGAATAGGAGCAAGCTCCTACAGGTTTCAGTGATGGACATTGACTACCCTAAAAAATGCTGGCATTTATGGCAAGCTATTTAAGCTGTGAAATGATATTTAGGTTGTTAAGTTCAGGCTTCTTTCTTTACAGTCTTGGCCTGGTCTAAAGGATTCTATATCAAACTCCAGAATAAGACACAAAGACTTACAACATTGTCTCTCTTTCAAGAATTTCCCGTAGTATTTCATGTTCTGGTTTTAAGATGCAGCATTCCCCACTGGAGAATGATAGGAGGATTAAGGTGACATGCTAAATGTTGCAGAACATCAGCATCAAACTCAAAGCGTAAACTTTAGCTGGAATCATAAGCTTTTGACTTCTTATATATATATTGCCATCGTATTTGCAAAGGAGGTGTTTTTGAAGCAGGATTGCTCTGTCAAATACAGAAAGCACCATTCCTCTACTTGCTTCCTTGTAGCAGCACAGCTGAGAAGTAATTTAACAGATTATAAGAGACACTATAATCACTTAGTGGGCAGAGTTCACTTAAAAAAAATTAATAAATCAGATGCTACACTTCTCAGTTACATTAGCATTTGTAACACTGATAATTATCACAGGGGAACATGGGATTTGTCCAGCCAGAAGAGAAGATAATCAGAAATGGAATTACTATGACACAGAAATCTGGCTTTTTACCTAATTTATCAAAACAGTAAGGATGACTCCTGTGACCTCTCTGGACAGAAGACAATTCTTCAGGACAGCTTTAGCATTTTGGGCTGTGTCTTATGAGTAAAGTGAAATTATGAAACTTGTAACACTGTGTGATTGTTCTTGCACCTGTGAAACAATACTCGTGGTTGGCGACGGGTTTTCCTAGTACGCTTGCATCTGCCGCCTTCATGGTAAACACTCTTCGTGAGTTCTGAGGACCTTTTGCTATGCATCACTGGTAAAAATTACAAATAAAAACAAGCTGTGAAAGCAAGCTATATTTTTACACATTTGAACAGAATAACATGCCATGTGTAAGGTCTGAGGATTGTATTTCCAGTATTAAAAGCCATGCCTTTTAATAAAAGCCATGTCTTGGCCAGGTTACACAGAATAAGCAGCTGGTGCAAGGGATGGTTGTATTCCATACCTGTAAGCAAGAAGATGAGGTTAGCTACTACAAAAAGGCTTGTACTTACGAACAAATGAATAAAATACAGGCTGGGGCAGATAAATTCCATCACTTATCTGTACAGGTATGAGATGGTCGTTAAATCACTTTGTTTCTTTAGGAGCTCTGGTACTTCTTTTCAAGTTTGATGAACAATTTAAATTTTACATACTGTTGTTCCCTATATAGGAGAAAGGGCTTTACATTTTCCTAGACATTGCACGTGCAATCTGTACCACTAATTTTACTGACCATTTTCAGTAAACTTTGATGTGGTTTTGGACAGGTCTTTGAGAGTAAACTTTTAATTGGTGCCTGATTTGTCAACACAGCAAGGAAATTCTAATAGTTATTTCTACAGCCTCAGAATTTGAGTGCAGATTTAAAATTAAAAGTGTTCAGCTACCCTGCTGATGCAGTCCAGATTGAAAGAGAAGGAGATTCAGATACTGTTATGCTGCTTCTGAGCTGCATTTTGTGTAGAACTAAGGTTGAAAAATTAAATTGCTCGTACTTGTGAAATTTAAAAAAACTTTTCACACTTGCCTCATGTTCATGCTGTTGTAACCCACTTACGCTCTGCTGCTATAGAGCAGAAGCAGTTTATCCTCTTCAGCTCATTAGATCTGTTACTCTTTTCTGCCTTATTTTTAATCTCTGGAAGAATTTACTTATGAACAAAAATATCTGCAAACCTCAGAATTCGGCAAAATAACATTCTTGGAAGATATCATTAACCATATGTCTGTCTTGTCAGATCCGTAGTACCAAGTCATGAGAGGAGTTTAAACTAGGTGACTTACAGCCCTGGTAGGAACAGGAGGAGGGGGAGGGCTGTGAATTTTAAAGTCAAAAAGGAGGGGGGGGGGGGAAAACCACCA
>NW_020799091.1:99533609-99543068 GCF_003259725.1 Athene cunicularia
ATGTGTATAAGAGACAGGTGTTGCTCATTTCATGAGATAATTTCCAAATGTTTTTTAAATGATGAAAATACTTTTTTCCCCCTCCTGCCAGCCTCTGATTTTACTTTTGTATGTGTGTGTTTGTTTCAGGCACTCAAGGAGTTGCGCCACCCCCACCAGCCCCTGTTGTTGGGTTGCAGACTCCATCCACCGGCCTCTTGGGTGCCCGGCCTGGTTTGATACCACTGCAGCGACCGCCAGGAATGCCACCCCCTCCTCTGCAGCGGTTCCCCTTGATGCCACCGCGACACATGCCTCCCCACATGATGCACAGAGGGCCCCCGCCGGGGCCAGGGGGCTTTGGGATGCCTCCCCCCCACGGAATGAAAACCCCCTTCCCACCGCCAGGTCACTTTGTGAGACCTGGAGGGATGCCGGGAAGCGGGGGGCCGGGCGGACCCGAGGATAACAGAGATGGGAGGCAGTTTAGGAATGACAGGCAGACGTTCACACCTAACAGAGACCAGGAAAGGTTTGGAAGGAGATCTTTTGGAAATCGGGTAGAAAACGATCGCGAGCGCTATGGTAACCGCAACGATGACAGAGATCACGAGCGACTTGGTAATCGTGACAGGCGAGACTGGGGACGAAGAAGCCCCGAGCGTGACAGACACAGAGACTTGGAGGACAGAAACAGGCGGTCCAGTGGCCATCGAGACAGAGAGAGAGATTCGAGAGATAGGGAGTCTCGTAGAGACAAGGAAGAAAACAGAGGAAAGGAAAAACCGGAGATGACAGACAGGGCAGATGGCGACAAAAATCACGAATCTCATAGCGGCAAAATGGAAGACGCAGACATTGTTTCAGAACTTGCTGCGGGAGAGTCTGAACCTACAGGTGTAAAACCTGTTGAAGAGTTAACATCCGAGGCTACCTCATCTGTGGAACAAGCGGAAAAGGATATGGGCTCAGTGGCGGAGGCGCCTCGCTAGCGACTGGAAGTTGTCGAAAGACGACAGTGACATTTGTTGGAGTGTAGAGCTTTAGAGTTGTACAGTCTGCTGTATTATATTTGCTTCTGCTTTTATCACAGCCCCTCAGTAGTTGGCGGGGAATTGTAAGCAATTTGATTGCTTCCCTTCTATTTAAAATAGCCACAACATAACACAAAATACTGAAGATATGATTAAAATATTACCCATTTTTGCTGTAACTTTTTTAAAGTTTTGACTTTAAAAAGTTTACAAATCAGAAGTAGAAGTGCTTTCTATTTTTTTTTTAATTTAAGAAAAGGTAACGGTGAAAGCTCCTCAAAACAATAGGGATGTGTTTTTAATAAACTCTATTTTCGTAACAAACTTTAACGTGTGCTATTCTTCCTACACTGCACTGAAGTGGAAAAGGAGTGTTCAACATCTTAAAGTTTGAACTGTTAATGCTGTACTGGAGTCTAAATTAGACTGTTTTGTTTATATTTGTTAAAAGAAATACATCTGTTTGTGTAGCTATTCACAGAAGCAAATTTTTATTTGTAATAGTCATCTTGATTTTTAGATTGCTGCATTTTAATGATCTACTTGACCATACTAGGTAAAAGCTAGTGGTTTTAAAATGTTAATTGAAGATATAACTGTTTAGTGTTTGCAATGCAATCAGGTTTTTTTCTTTTTTTTTTTTTTTTCCCCCCCTCCAACTGGTTCTGTGGTAAATGTTGCCCTAATTAGCCTTTTTTTTAAAAAAAGTGGACACCTTCAGACATACTTAGCCTGCTCTGCTTGTGATACTATAAAATTACAGTGTGGTGGGCCAGGAAGCACACCGGTTCAGCATCTTTTGTACTTGTTATTCGTTGATGCTTTTTGAAAAGTGGGGTGAAAGAGAAATCAAAGACACCAAAACACAATATAAAATGCTATTTTTTTTAAATGGGGCTGGGAAAAGAAGGGAGGTGGGAGGGTGTGCGAGGATTTTAAAATGCTGCCTCTTCATTCACACGAATCTGGGCTGCTACTGCTGGCTGTGTTAACCATGTCTACCTCCTGTAACCCTGCAAGAGGTAGGTTTATAATTTTTACCCACCTAGTCTTGTACCTATTGGACTGATGGACAAAGAGTGCATTTTCTTGTATTTGTGTTAAGTTCTACCATCTTCATATCACTTAAGTAATTCTGTCAAATTTTAAGAGGGCAAATACTATTTTTTGGTGGCTGGCCCTTCAGGCACAGAGTTTTGAAACACGGCCGCGCTGCAGCGAGTGGAGTCAGAGCCCTGGCAGTTCTGCCCCGAAATGCACTCGCTCGTCGATCAGCCACACACCAGGCTGCCAGACTCCAGTGGCACTGGGCCTTCAGTTGAAGCTTGTTTAATTCTAGAAACATAGTGGAAAAATTGTATGAATCCTGTGCATTTTTTTTTTCTCCTTGATATAGGTGTGTTCTACTTTTAAAGTTGGGGTTTTTTTCCCTGAGTGAAGGGCAGCTGCTTTCTTACATCAGTACTTTTTCATAGCTGCTCTGCGGCAAAGGGAATTTTTTCTGGGGGAGGGCGGAGGGTGGGAAAGCAAATGCATTATGGACTGGGGAGAGGACATATATTTTTATGTTCTTGCAATAGCAGAATAAAGAGAGAAAAAAAAACCTGTTTACATACTTGTAGTGAACTCAACTTCCATGTGTTAAAACTTGTGTCCTTAATGTTTGTTTCATGCTGGGCCAGCAGAACTAACCTTTTTCATACAAAGCCAGACGCTTATGTTTAAGACTTGTCTTAGTAAAAACTGCCATAATTCTGTTAAGGAGGTAGAAATTTTTTTTTTGAGTGAATACACTTTATTAAAAGATCTGAAGACAAGAATGAAAGAGATGGAAGGCTTATTTGTTCACACAAATGCCACCTCACATTCTCTCCATTTCCCCTATTAGGAATTTGAAAACAAAGCCTAGGAAAACCTTGGATGTCTTTTGCCAAACAACTTACTGCTTTCTGAAACAGCGATTATGTAACAGACCTACTATCAATGCATCATCTTTACAGCATCACCAGTGTAAGTGTATCCTGCCCTACAGCTTCTGTATTTCTGTCTTTAAAATAAGCCAAGCCAGAAATTTGTACATAAAGGTGAATTAGCTTGGTGCAGGCATCTGTTACTGATAAAGGCAATACAGCATTAGCAATTAACACCTTGGTGACTGAGCCTATGCCTGCCAGTTACAATGATTTGTACATAAACCAAGCATTTCTAGGTCCTTCAGTACAGCACTGACTTTAGGTGAGTACACCCCTGGGCATTGAGCCCCACCTGAGAAAACAGGTTTGAAAGTAAAGATCACACACCCAGCTTCCAAAGCAGCAAGGTTCAGTGCTGGGAATGGCCAGAGAGGCAGCAAGCAGTAGAGCTGCCAGAGCTCCCCTTCCACTACAGTTGGCAGGTACTTGCCCTTTTTCCTCCCTTAGGGAAGTGAACTTCAGAAATGCAGAGGTGATGGTGGTGTTTGTGGGTATTCAGCATCCCCTGGTGCTTAAGGAGGGAGCTGAAAGGTGCAGTCACTGTCTTAATTCTGCTGGAGCAGCTGATCAGAGCCTAGACTAATCCACTGGAAGAGGTACAGGTGCATAGAGACTGTACACACAATTATTTGCCACCTGCAATGAATTTAAGTTTAAAAGTGTTTTTACAGTATTCTTGCTATACTACCAAAAGCCATTTGTAATGTGCTACACTGGAATCTGGGTGTCTAGAACAACCAACTACTTCCATGAATATCTCTTATGTACAAGATAAAGGAATGTTGATACAAGGCTTCATTAAAATTAATAATTTTCTCTATTAAGGACTTGGAAGTCTGTGTTTAAGAGGTACATAGAAGAAAATGAAAGGTGACACTAGTACACTGCATATATACATGTAAATATGGAACTTCTGGCTATGTATCTCCTTTCTAAGGAAAGGCTTATTCCTCACCAGACTCTCCTGCATAGCTCAAGGAAAGGAGCCGTCCTCACCAACACATCCATACTCACTGCACACCAGCCTGGAACAACCCAGCCCACCCAGCCAGAGGACCAGATGAGACACAAGGGCACATGCTGGAGCCAGACCACTTCATGTGCTTAAGGCTTCCCCACCACACACACACACTGCAGTCACATGAGTGTCACAAGCATCACATTTTAAAGCAAGAAGGTATTTCTGCAAAGCAGCAATCATTCTTGGGTACACAGAACCCCTGGCTGTAACATGCAGGTGGTATCCAGTTGTCGCCACAGAACACAGGGTAACACATGACAGCACAAGACAGACACTGAGCTCAGATCTCTGTTGCTCCCAGGTTACTGGCCAGAAGCAACTGGGTGGATGCTGTTGCCATCCAGCAAATTAACTACTGACATGACTTTTCCCTGCCAGCAAGTCTGCAGGTAGGGGTCTGGTGTTTGGTTTTTACAGACAGCAAGACCAAGGTATTTGCCCAGCAAGTTTATTACACAAGTTTGAAACCTACAAATGCTGCAACCTTGCCAGGAGGAAGCCCCAGTACACACAAGTGCCTACTGCCCTCCAGCAAGCTGGCTTGCCAAAGCTTGTAAGGCTAATCCTCCAAACCACACAGTATGTTCTAGAAGTTCTGGTGCTCAGGGTGTGACCACTACTAACACATCTTCCATTACACAGATGGGGGTTCCAGTTAGCAAAGTTATACTTAATGGTTACAGCAGGTGCTTTAGCAGAAGACTACAGAGACATTCCATCAGGGTCACTTTAATTGCAACATACATCATACAAAATTAAGTCAGTCTTTACCAGTTTAAGTGATATTCAGAATGCAGAGTAGTAATGAGATTAAGTGATAAATCTTTTGCTTGCACAAGGAAAGGCAAGTACAGCATTTGCAATGGAATACAGCCCATTCACCACTCATCTTAAGCATTTCAGGTACAATACTTAACTCTTTGCTATTCCAATTACACCACAAGCTAAACGAGGGCCAGCATTTCCAGTTAATTTGCTCTCATTATCTCCCCCTCTACCCAGGTCATCGCATTTTTCATGGACCTAAAAGAGAATTGAAGATATCTTAATTCATGTTATTGCATAACCCAAGAATCAACATTTTTCACAACTGACATTAGCAGCAGCAGTGAAAAGCCGTATTGCCAGCTACCAGTAGGGCGTGTTTACACAGCAGAGAACCAATTGCAGTTATGCAGTGCTGAATGACAAATTGATACTCACACTAAAAACTTAAAGACTAAACTTATCTAAAAATATAAGCTGCCTTCAGCTGAATGTGTTTAAACTCTAAGTCACCAAACCCCCATGTTTCAAGAAGTTACTACTAGTCCAAGAACAGACTTGGACTTGATGTCCAAGGTCACCATTCCAACACAGGGCTGCCCACTGCACTGAGGGTGCAGTGCCTTGGCCATCAGTCCAAGCCTGTTCCATCCAGGAGTACAGTGGTCTCAGCACACACCAGAGTCCCCAGGGAAATAAAATTAACAATGCTCACAGGTGGCCAAGTCCACTCAGGCTCTGCCTCCCTCCTTCCCCAGGAGGCCACAGCATGAGTTAGACCAGCAGCTACCAGGCCAGTGCAAGTGAACAGTGCCCACTGCCATGCCTTTCAGGGACATTTGTGCCAGACTGCCAGTTCCTTCCTCAAGTCAGGCTGCTCTAGTCACTCACAGCTGGAAACAGCAATGTTAAGTGGAGAGGCACATCTTTGTAAGGCAGGCAGAAAATTTAAGACCTCACACCAATGAAGTGCTATTCACAGAGGACTTTCAGGCAGGGCTTCAAAGAAATACCCACACTGGAAAGCCTGCACTACAAGTTCTATAACAAACACCAGAGACTGGCCTCCAGCATCAGAGTCCCCCTTCACTATCAAGACTGTTCTTAAAGCATCCAAGTAGGCCCCAAGACACTTACCACCATGGTACGTCCAATGATGCTATGTGGTCCACTAAGAGAGATGATGGCATCTTCTATTGCCACTTCTGCCACTCCTCCTTTAGAAGTCACATTGCCAAGGTCTCCCACATGCCTACATAAAGATGCAGAGAAACTCATAGAAAACTTGGTTGAATTGAAAGCTCTAAGCAATGGCCTGGACAATACAATACCCATAGTTACTACACTCAAGTACTTCATCTACCTTACACAGCACATATGTTCTTATTTACCACTATGAGTCAAAATAGTGGAAGTGTTCAAGGTTGACTCCTTTAGTTCAAGGGAAGATAAAAATTCATTCCTAGGTAGAACGTGAAACTGAAAGGTTAATGCACTTTGGGGAAGTGACCACTCTAACAAGCCAAGCCAATAGTGCACAACTCTTCTAGCCAATAATTCCTCCATGCTGATGGCATCACCCTCTGCTCAAAGAAAGTCTCTCAGGTGAAATAACCTTTCCTGCACATACAAGGTTTGGTGTAAACACTGCCACTATCATTAAGAGCTTTTAGTGCCTATCACAAATCAGCTATTCTACAAGCAGCTGCAGGCTTCAGGTTTAAACAGGATTAGTAAAAGCAGTTTGTCAAGTGACAGGTCAAAGGGGAAGAAGCACCACATGCTAGCTAAGTTCTAATCAGTAGCAGGGATGACCGAGTTTACCTGCCATCTTCCCATGCACTTGGCATTATACCCTACCACACAGTTTTTGCCAGAGCTACATTTCTACCAGGACTTCCCTTAAGGCTTAAGCCTCAAGCAGTTCAGTTTTCACTGACATTCTGGCATATTGTTTCCTACACATCTGCCCCAAATAAACCATTCACTCAGACAAGTTGATGATGTTCTGCAAGTCTCTTCTATACAGATTCAGAACCTTGAACACCAACTTGTTTGTACAGCTCTCCACAAATGCAGCATGACCAGCTCACTCACTGAATGATGACTACCAGCTGCTCAGGCAGCAGGAAAGCCAATTTCACATTTTTAACCAAGTCCTATAAAATCAGGTCAAGGGCACTTTTCCCTTTAGGAATCCACTTGGATTTAAGCTTCCAGGAAGTTTCAGTCCAATTATTTCAACTGTGCACTGATAAAGACACAATCTACTATACCCTCGTAAGGAATTCCCCAGCCCACAGCTGCCTGAGCAGGCAGGTTATACCAGCAGAAGCCATGATCTTCATGGAGTTTTGACCTTTAGCACTGGAGCAGTTGGCTGCCAGTGAAGACTGGGAGCACACCCCTTGATGCTGCTCTGCCATCCAGAGAGCTGGCTGACAGCCAGCTTGCTTGGTCTGCCATGCAACTGATCACTCAAGTATGAATTTATCAGCCACAGAAGGTGCAGTTATGGACATAAACGAGCATTTGAAGGCTAATCGCAATTCCAAGTTGGTCCCAAGGCTAGTCTAGACCTCTGCAAGACCAGCCTGTCTTTGACACTCACTCCCACACTGGCTTTCAACTCTTGTGCAGCCCCCTTTCAGTATCCAAAGCCAGACAGCATACCATTTAAACCAGCTGATCAGGCACCAGGTCGCAAACACACAAGGGTTCCCTGAAAGTAACTGGACTGTGAAAACTGCTGCCAGGGGAAAGAACTAGGTCTCAGCTCCCACAGATACACAGATATTCAGCATAAGCATCAGCTGCTGTACTGACACATAGCAGCACAGCTGCAGGCAGTGCAGTACCTAAGCCAACAGTCTAAGAACAGCCCAGCACACCCAGTAAAAAGCCACCATGCCTGAGCACACAGCTCTGTACTCATCTAGCAATCTCCCCTGAAGCCTCAGCACCTTCCAGTAACGATCCTGATCTGCCACATGACAAGCCTGCATACAGCTCAACAACTGACAGTTCAGGGCCCACTGTCAAAAACTGGCCTTGAAACAGAAGCAAACAGCTACTGGCCAAATAACATGAATTTCCTCCCCCCCTCATATGCTGAGGAACCCTCACTTAGGAAGAGCCTTTATTTCCTCCTCTCCCCAAGCTGTGATAAAACCAAAGACTAGATTTTACCCACTTTTTGGAGCCAAGGTGTCTTAAATTGCTGTACAGTTATCAGAGCCATTGTTAAGTCACCCCAGGAGTCCTGCAGGAATTACGATCTTTCTTCTGCTATCGTCCCATTAAGTGACCTCCCAAGCATGAAGTAGCACCAAGATGGCTGCTGAGTGGAACAGCCACCCAGTAAGAGACCAGGCACATTAAACTCACCGTTCTGCATCACTTGGTCCACCATGCTGCTTGCCTTCAGGATTGAAGTGGGAACCTGCACTGGTACACCCTGAAACAGTGCACAGCCATTGAAAGTAATTTATTTTTTTTCAGTAACAACTTTAAATCTGTTGCTTATACACTACACCAAGGTAGTCCTCCTATAATCAGAGGAAGCAGTCACTAACAATGAAATATCTACTCTCCTGTTAGATGTTCTATTAATTCTCTGGGGGTAAGTAACCTACTACAGACTTACAAGTTCAATAAAGTAAGATTACTCATTCTAGAACACTATGAGCTCAGCTGAAAGCTTCTTTATTTCTTAATATTTGGTTATGAAAGGATCTAGGTTAGTGCTCAGTATGTCAGATCTTGAATACTAGCCTAAACATGTTCAAAATATTAAACGGGAAGCAATTCCTTTGGAAGTGTCATTATTTCTCAGCACAGATTTCCAGTCATGAGACTTGAGTACACCTATACTAGTTGCTGCTACAACACTAAAAGAAACTCTTTAAAGCTGAGTAATCACATTATAACTGTAACTCAAAAGCTTGGATAAACATCTTACCATTTGTATTGTCACCAAATTCATGGACATGGAAGCCATGATCCCCATCTGTCAAGCCACGGATTTCTCCAGTAACTTTTACTGGTCCATTACCCTTTAATGGAAATAATTTATTATTACCAAAATAACTACAGCATTAAGCAGCCTTGTGGTCAAATGAAGCTTCCTAGTCAACAGAAAGCACTGGAGACACCCCTACAAGTTTAGTTACCGAGATATGAACATTCACCTTACATTAACTGATTCTATACACCAATAGAGTATTTCACAGAATGTTTGCATTGATTTAAGCTACCTAAAATTTACTCTTCCTATTGTGCATCGGCAGGCCAAAGGAATGCCTTTTATCAAACTGTTTGCTTTTGAGAACGACCGCGTACTTCAATTTGGAGCAGAAAGAACCCTGAACTCATTCCTCCTATACAGACACAGCACCGCCTGCATGCAGCCTTAGCTTCCTTCCCGCGCATAAGGGACTCAGGGTTAAAAGGCCTCTGGCCATTCAGCAGATGAAGCTCCGTTAAGCCCGACTGCGACGGCGGTAAACAGGCTCCGCAGGAAGACCAAGAGCCGGGCCCAGCGCTGACCCCTGCTGGGCAGGAGGCACCGCCCGCTGCCGGACCCCCGACTACCCTCCCAGCCCCTGTCCGCGCTGCGCCGGGGCCCGCAGGGGTCCCCACGCCGCCCGGGGGCACCCAGCGCCGGGCGGGCCCAGCCTCACTGCAG
>NW_020799091.1:99543118-99568606 GCF_003259725.1 Athene cunicularia
GAGCGGGGCCGCCTCGGCCGGCAGGCTGGGCGGCGAGAGGAGGGCTCAGGCCCTGCGCGTTGGCCTGCTCTGCGTCTTGTCTTGAGGGCCTGAAGGAGCTTGCTCCTGCGTTTCGCATCGCGGTGACACTCGGTCCCTCAGGAGACCCCGCGCATTAAGCGCTCTCACTCTAAAGCTTTCTCAAACCATCGGGCTTGGGTGCCTCGGTCATCTAATGTTACACTTTCACCCAGATATAAACCTTTTCCTTTAGCCATGCCCTAAAGTAGGGACACGGGGAGGTGCTGTAGCAGTGTTGTTTTCATTTTCTGCAAACACTTTTCTTCTAGTATCTCTGCATCTCTTTCCCTCCCCTGGAGGCTATTTTCCAGCATTACCCTGGCTGAGGTGTGTGGCATCATGAACTCTCATCTGAAGTCGGAATGCAGTTTTGAAGTTGCCTCTGAATAGCTTTGCATTTCAAAATAGTTGCTCTGCCCAGAAGATGTTTTGCACAGAAACCATCAGAGTAACAATCTGATGCTGGTGTTGCTCAGCTGATGACTTGTCTTCAGAGACACCTTTGCACATACAGCGACAGGCTGGCTATGGAACATGCAGCTCAGAGCTTGTCTTCAAATGGAAAGTGTCTTGGTGTAGCCATGGGCCACTCTTCATCTGAGGGATGTATAGGGGAGAGATGACTAAATAGATTCTTTCCATGCTGATAGCACTGGGCAAACTTTAGACTCCAAGGCAAAGTTAATTTGGGGAGCGTAAAGCTCTGCACTTCTGTTCAAAGATTGCAACCTTCGAGCATTTTAAGAATGAAAGAATGCATTTAATTCATTTCTGTGGCAAAACCATGCTGCATTATTGATGGAGAAATTAAATCAGAAGCACAAAATTATTCTATAGTACCCTGTGACTTTAGGTAATCTATGTACATGACCAAGGCATAAATGACTTAAAGCCCAGGTGGTTTTAGATCATGTGGTTGAGAATGTCATATAGTCAGGGAAGGACGTATAAGGTTTGTTTCACACATCAGTCAGCCATGACACCTGATTCATGGCTCAGGTGACATGACTGAAACAAACAGGGATTTATTTTCTTGAATGCTGTATTTCTCTGCTTGAGAAATAAGAAGCAGGGGAAAAACCTGACATAAATACATGGAAACTGTTTTGAGAGACTCTGTAAAAATTTGTAGTTTAATCCTGGAAAGAAGCTGAGAGAGGAGAGCTGACAAGCTTCCTATGTAGGAGGCATCTTGGCACTGTGAGTTAAACTCCCTAGAATTTCATTCCTGATGTGCTTGGAGAAAAGAGACTCTGTAAATTACTTGTGAGCAAACAGGTCTGGGCTCATGGCACAACATGCAGCACCCTGAGTGCTTGCTAGATCAAGAGGAAAGATTCCAGTGCCTTCAAGGCAAATCTTGTTTGATTTAAAATGGTTTGTAAGCTTGGAGGAATAGTAGTGGCTCATTTTACTTTTGGTCACCTTTGGCTTCTTGTATCACTATCTTTACTTGTCAGTGCTCTTTCATAA
Organism: Athene cunicularia; assembly: GCF_003259725.1. Taxonomy (NCBI): domain Eukaryota; kingdom Metazoa; phylum Chordata; class Aves; order Strigiformes; family Strigidae; genus Athene; species Athene cunicularia. The sequence continues at coordinate 99,544,652 of NW_020799091.1, forward strand.
AGAGGGGCATCTCGAGTGCTGTGTTATAGTGCTTCCTCTTATTTTTAGGCCTATCTCCAAATCTGCCTTGTATTTTTATCAGGCAAGTTTATTCCTTCCTTCCTGGAAGTAAGTTTTCAAGATCTGCCCTTCTTCATGCCTCTACATGCATGTAGGACAAACTGATAGATTATGTCAGGGTTCTTAGTACGTGAAGTGAAATAACCTGAAGTAATGATTTCAGACATTTATCACATTAGGCATCAATGTCAGGTTACCTGTGAAGCTACCCTGAGGTGCTTGATGCTTAAATTAGGCAGAATGCAGCTAACAAATCTGACGTGCTAGAAGACACTGTGGTGAAGAGATCAGCAGTAGGAGGCTAAAGAAGGGATGTGAATTTCAAGGACTAATATACAAGAGTTTGTATGGTGCATGCAGAAGGAGATCATTAATCTTATATAGGTCATGGCCTCACCCTTTAAAGTGTTTTCTATTGTTCTTTTCTGTCACAGGTACAACTGAGATACAAAAGTACTAGTTTACAGGTGTACTCTTTCACATAAGTCTTATGCAAGAAGCCAAGGAAAGGGTTTGGTTTTGTTTTCTCCCACACACTTCCTTTTAACTAATTTATTTCCTTAAATCTCACCAGGAGGTGAATAAATCCACCCCCAAAAAGCTGAACAGGATGTCTGGTAGCAATACCTTATTTTGTTATTCAGAGTCAAAGCAGAGAGGAAAGAAGAGAAAGTGCAAGGTGGGATTACAAACGTAGATAGTAGAAACTATGATAGGACAGAGGATCTGGCAGGCAGGAGAAAGACTGGCACCTCTTGTTTGACACCCCCTTTTACCCCATCTCTTGGTTCTACCATCCCAGCTTGGAAGAAGCCTAAAGCTTGGGCTCTACTGCACCTTTATAGGTAAACTGGTGATAAAGTGGGTTGATCTGGAGCCCAGAGGGTTGAAATGAATACAGGAGGGACAAACTTAAGGCTGGGTGAACACAGAGCTTTGTCTCTTTGCCCTGGAGTTGCCTGCAAAGCATATCCATTGTAGCAGGGGAGTGAAAGAGTTTTTAGTGCTGATCAAAAGGGTTGCTCTCACCACGTGAGGGTAGACACACAGGGGTGTCTGAAGAACTAGGATTCAAGGTAGTCTTGGTTACTTCCTAATTTGCCAGTTTAAAGGGCAAATGAAATAATTACTGTCATGCAGGTTAACAGAATAATCTATGTAGACATAAGCTAATAAACTTCTAAGCAAAATGTGCAGGAGTAACAAAAAATCCCAAACCCTTATGTACTGTAAAAACATGACATATATAAAGCATAAAGCCCATGCAGCACGTTAACATGCTTTCTGACTGAGATTTTATATGGATTAAAAAATTAGAGGGAAGTTTGAGGGTTGTGTTTCCCATAGCAACCATACGTCTGGTGCCTTGTGCAAATATATAGTATTTTCTACTTGTGATGACTCTTCTGGAAAAATACAGAGTGAAACCAAGATTGCAGTGGTAAACGTCACTCAAGATGGCCTGAGCTTGTGCACATAGGTGCTCACTCACCAAGATCACTGTCCACAAATCTTCATTAATGTAATTTTTAGTGTTTATTCTCTTACATTAAGAAAAGCAAAGAGAAGAAACATAAATTTTGAATAATAATCCTTCCTATAGGTGCATTACATCCTTGGATGTGTGTCTTTGGAGGGGAGGCTGCTGGTGAGGTAAGTACAGGTGTGCTCATCCCAGCATGAAGGAAAGCAGACAACTGTCTCTTCTCCACAACCTTGTGCTCTAGAGACAGAATTGCAGCAGGGCTGGATCAGAGCAGTCTGTCATCTTGCTCCTGGAGCAGATCTTTGGCTATTCTAAACCCATTTTTTCAGCTCAGCAGCTGAGTAACCCCTGTTACACGAAGGTGATGAGCAGTGGCTTCCCAGTGTGGTAATGGACAGATTGCACGGTCTTGTCATGTAGAGCTGCTGTATAGAAAGGTGGAAGGTGCATTTCCAGTGTTAGTGTGACCTTGTGCTGTGGCACTGTAGCAGACTTGCTGCATTTGAGAGTCACCTAATGTTTGTTCAGGCTTGCTCAGTAAGGACCGTGCTGCACCAGATGTAGGTTATTATTCTGTATTTTGAATGGTCAGGAAGAAGCTTTGTGGTTTGGTCTGTTTTTTTTTCCTTTGGGATCCCACAGTCTAGGTGCTGGAATTTGACAGTGTCTAATGCTTTGTCACTGGACTCAGCTGTGTACACATCAGTGTCCAGCACCATCTGGGATATCCCAGGCTATGTCCTCTGGCCTCTAGCCACTAGAGGAGGGGTCCTGGGGCTGCTGTTCCTTACCTGCCAGCCCACTGTGCATCCCTGAAGGCACTCTGTGGCATCTCGGAGAGCACAAGGTAACTACGCCGAGAAACCAAAACAAACCCCAAGCCTTTGTGTTGTCCTGGGCAAGATGTCGGGTGTCATTAAAGTCTTCCCCTTTGATTACACTTGGGTAATGACACTTCCCTGCCTCTAAGGAATGTTGGGAGAGGTAATTAACTGAGTTTATGTTTGTATAGCATTTTGAAGATGAAATGTGCTGTGAAAATTATTAAGTGTTATTTCACTAGAAACTTTGTGACAGTGGCTCCCTAGTGGAAAGCCTGCTGTTCCAATTAAGGGGTAGTACTGCTGACAACCAAGGTATTCATGTAATTAAAATAGTGTCAGATGGAAAGCCTTTACATGGAACATACAGGATTAAAAATAACATTCACTTTTAACAGCTGAACTGAACTGTCTTCTGCAAGGCCCCCATCCTCCACTGCTTGACAAGCTGAGTAAACGTGAAATGTGGGACTCAAAGGAGAGGCTGTGTAAAAGTTGATGAAGACCTTTGTACCCAGCATGGGGCTTGCAGCTGCAAGTTACTACAACCTTTTGAGGGCACTGGTGCTATTCAAGGTCTGTCCACTGATTTTTTAATTTTTCTTTTTTTGCTTTTTCGTGCAGTACCAAAGCCTGTGCATGTTATTTCAGGGTGTGTTTCTAGTGAACTCAATGGATTGTACGGATCCCCTGCTGAACCACATACAGAGGTCAGCAGCAGGCAGTCTGTGAAAGCAGTGCAGATCCGATGCTTAGTGTCCCTTCTCGCCCATGCACGCTTTGTACGAGCATGGTCTGAGGCAACTGGGCAGTATGTGCCTGTGCAGGACAGGATCAGAGAGGGTGCTCCCAGCAGTGCCTGCTGCCAGGGAGATTTCAGACTGGATTCCTAGCAGCTGTCAGCACTACGCTAAAATGCTGACAATTTTTAAATTATATTAGTAAGGCTATGATATTGTTTGCCTCTGTCTTCCTGAAAGAGCAGAAGTAGCTTGTGAAGAAACTGTAGCCCTCTATTTCAGCTCAAAAGGCTGTATGACCCTTTGGCTAAAAAAAAATCCCGAGAAATCAAGGAGTTCCTGCCAGGCACGGGGGATCCAGCAGCTCCCCGCTCAGAGCTCACAGGCTGGAGCTCCTGCATGCCCAGCAGCCTTTGGGTGAGTTTCCTCTTTGAAACAGCCCAACAGGCTGAATCTGGGAGCACGAAGTAGCTGACAGTGACTGGCAGGATTGTCATACGCAAGACAGGATGGATGCACATGGGGATTCTCTGGGGTTTGCAGAAAAAATATTTTGCTGATGGGAGGCTGATGCTACAGCACAAAGTGATGTCTGCAATCAAAGTGAACTGTGGGGAAACCTAGCTGAAATTTAAAACAGCTTTTAAACTATTAACTAGATTTTTCTTCTTTTTTTTTTTTTTTTTTTTTTTTTTTTTTTTTTTTACCAGGCTTGAATAGTTTTTAACAATTTCAAAATAATATTTTGGTTAAAATAATGAAAACCATAATTTGAGGCATTATTCTCCTGCACATACCTATTTTAAACTCGCATTGCTCCACCAGCCTCAGTGCAAACACTACCCACCCCCAACCCCAAACAGTTTATTTGCCCACTTGGATCACAGGCAGAGAAGCACAACCACAACCAGCAGCCACAGAAAACGGCTGCCCAGGTGTGCACCTCATGGAGGCAATAGGCACCTCTCCTCTGGCCGTGGCAGCCTCCTGAAGGCACCCCCTCCCACGAGACTGTGTGCTGCAGCTGGATTCACTGGAGCAAAAATCAGGCCCAGAGCGTCTGGGTTTCTGCCCTCACAGTTACATAGGGCTGTCAGCATGGATAGTAGCAAAGGGCAGGCTAAAGTCCCAACGAGTCCTCCACCCTGTTTCTCGCAAACAGGCATCTCTTGAGGCTGTGCCAGCAGAGCTCCCTGGCGTGACGCCAGGCTCTCAGCTGACCCCACACCAAGCCCAGGAGCGGCGGAGGAAGAGGTGCTCGAGCTCTGGCGTCTCAGCCAGCGTTTATCGGGCATTTGCACTGTCGGGAGGAAAACATGTATGCACGCCTCTGAAGGCACTCGGTTGAGGCTGGCAAGGCTGCTTGTGCACGGGAGCAGACCCAGGACTACAGAGCAAAACACCCTTCAGGTTACAGGTGATTAAAGTTTTTGTTATGAAAAAGTGAAAACGTTACCTTGGAAACTGGCCAAAGACAGAACATTGTCCAGAAAGGTCATCTGAAAGAAGCTTTTTTAATTGGAGACTCAAAATATTTATGTGTTCAGGAATGTTATTTTTTCCACTGAAAGGGTCCAGGCACCTAAATGGATGCAACTAAAACATTGTGCGTGTGTGTGTATATAAATATATATTAGGAAAATATATTTAAAATATCAGCTAGGATAAAAATCAATAAAGTTCAAAGAAAGCCTGTATGTTCTCATACTTTATATATGTTATATATAATGATCTCTAAGGATTTCATTCTCAGCATAGAAAAATAAAAGCTTATTCTTAGATTTTTAGCTAGGATTTTATTTGTAAAAGTCCTCATAGTTTTAACTAAACTCTTAATGTCACTTGATTTATAAGATGTTTTGCAAATCCCAACCCGTATAAATATATAACTTCCCATGCGGTTTCATGTGGACATACTTTTCATCACTCCCTGACACAAACTGGTCTGGACTCTCTCTTCAATATTTACTGCATTTACATTGTAGTAGTACAGCAGGTGTCAGTACACCAAAGGATGAGGTGATTTGTAATTATTTTTTTTTTTTTGCTTAACTCAGCTGTGTTGAGTAATCCTGGAGATTTGATTCAGTACAAAACCCCAGTGAAAATGCTAATTAATATGCAGTTAGAAGATACTTAAATGATACAACAGGGTAAACTATGCCGTCTCTGCAGTCGGAGATCAAGACTGCCATACAGAATATATCTAAGTGGGTCTTCAGAATAACAAAGATGTGTTTTTATTTGGATTTTTAAACATGTGATTTCTTCTCTGGGGACACGAGGCAGCTGGGGAGCGACTGAGTACTTTCATGAGCAAGAAGCAGAAGTTTGTACAGCTGTCAGTGAAATGAGGCTTCTGGGTGCTGACTTAATATAAGCAATTAATAAGTGGGAAAGCAGCTGTGAAATGCTTTAGCCAGGTATTATAATACAATTTCCACAGTCCTATGTAATTAATATAAATGTGGCCACTTGACATCTCTTAGGAAATTTTTTCCATAGGTCAGCAGACATCTCTAGCCTTGCCAAAAGGACGAAGTGCACTCCAGGAGAAAGCCTGCAGACTTTGCACCCAGCGTGCACGCCAGGAGCCATTGTCCCTCTGGGCTTGTGTGATCTGGAACACCTTCATAAAATGTGTCCAGAACAGATACGCAAGTTCCCAGTCAGGACTTGGGCACTGTGACTGTTAGTTTTGGTGAACAGAAGAAAAAGTCCCCTTCTACACTCACTTGTAAGTGAGAGACTTTTAAAAGCCTGCCTGTAGGTCTCTGCCTGGGCCAAGCTTTGTCGTTGTTCTGGAACAGGCTCTGGCATCCACCGAAACCTGCATCTGCATTGAACCGCGTCCAGCCCCGTCAGCACGCTCCCCGGCTTCTCGATGCTGGGGTCTCTGAATGGTCATGTGGGCCCGCTGGGACAGACACCATACCTTTCCAGAACTGGTTGTAATTTAAACCTCCTAACAGTCGCTGGCAGGCGGCCCACTGCATCACATGCCTGTGAACGGCTCGGCTATGCCAGTCCCTCCTCCTGTGGAGGAAGACGAGGTTACGGCACCCAGCTGCTGGAGAGCAGCGCCGCTTCCTGACTTCATGCGCTGTTATTCCCTAACCCAGTGTGATCCAGGCTAAGTTGCACAGTTTCAGCAGCAGGGATTTTCTAGCCAGGATCACTCTGACATAATGTGGTTAAGGAGCAGCTCCATGTGCAATTGTGCCGGGAGGTCTGAGGGACAACAGCAACCTTTGCTCAGGGCAGACCGAGGGAGCAGCTCAACCCAGGTGGGTGCAATGCAGCCCCCACCGTGGAGTGCCAGATGCCTCTCCAGACCCAAGCCCTCACTATGAATGTTCATTACAGCTGCAGTTGGCACCCCTCTGGTGAAAAACCAGGACAGCCAGCTTCCACAAAGCAGTTCTCATGACTTTTTTACAGTGAGTCCCAGCTGCCACTGGTGAGTGCCAGCCGCAGCATTGGGATCTGGGCACGTACCAGAGGCACTCCTTGTAGGAACGTGCTATCCTGCAGAGGGGTGATGATCAACAGCAGCCCATTTGCTTCAGGATGTGGAAGGCTACTTCCACGGCACTAGCTCTGGATGTGTAAATGTTAATTCTCCCTGGGCCCCTCTCTCATTTCAGCAATGGGTGGGCATGGCCTTGCCTCTGTCAGTGTCTGCCACCCTCTGACCAGGGTTACCAGAGCTCAGAGCTGGTGAGTACCGTGAAGTGACTGCCATCAGGAGGTGTGTAAAGCTGTCTGCTGCCTAGTTTCCCCTGGGGCTGTTGGCTCTTCCTGACATCCTGAGCATTGTGGCTGTATTTTGGAGAAACAACAATCACAGCAACTATTCCTGGGTCACTGTGGGGACACTTGTCTTCACCCTGCCATCTGCGGGAGGAGCCATCACTGCCACCATCGTGGGTTTGCTCCACTACACTGTGGGAACTTGCAGCAGAGGCAATTTGTGCCCAACCACGTCAGCTGCATCACCTGTGCGCACAATGCCCTCGTGTTTCTGATCAACATCCCTGTCGTGATCTTGGTTACGACTGATCTCTGTGGTGGAGACAGCACCCATGCAGAATTTTCAGGTCGTATATCCCAGTTGTGCCTGGCTCTGAGTAGCTGAGGGCCTGTGGGTTGTAACTCTGAGATGGTTTGTTGCCAGCACAGAAGACATAATTTAGATGACCTGCTGTATCCTTGGGGACAGCGGGGGAGCCTTTAGCCTACCCGGTCAGGTCCATGTGTAGAGCATGGCCTCAGCCCACAAGAGGTCCCATCACACAAGGGTCACCTCTGTGCTGGTCAGTGAGTCATGCCCCTCATATCCCCAGACACCACCCCTGCTTTGGTTTGACTGTGGGATCCTCAGCTCCCCTCTTTTAAGCCACCACCCTGCTTCTTTGCAGAGTTTTCGCATTGCTTTCACCTCAGCAACCTGTGCACACCAAAATCTTCCTCTGTGCCCATGAGAGCAGGCAGCAGCCTGTGGCTGTCCAGGCAGCGCAAGCCAGGGCTCCTCACCCCTCTGGGGCATGAAAAAAAATGAAATATTTTCTGTCTGAAAGCAGAAGGAGAATTCCCCACACTCACACCACCTTTCTGCTTTCTGCCCTTGCTCTGAAAGCAGGGGATGGTGTCCTCTAGGGCTCTGTCCCCTTCACAGACACTTGAATGAATGTACAAACATGTCATGGCCAGGTTTTGTGATCCTGTAGCTCTGCCTGCTCTGTCTCAGCAGATGTGGGAGAGGAGCAGACCAGAGCAGGATGCAGATGGCTGTGATTTGACTGTGGTGGCAATTAGCTAATTGGGTTTTTGGAAGATGTTGCAATAGGTGCCAGGCTAACCTGGCGGTGACTAAAGGTGTTGCTGCTACATCTTCCTCCTTGCCTCCTGCCAGCCAACACTGAGCATTTATGTTGTGCCTAGCTGCTTTATAAGAGCCACATGAACAATGCAGGGCCACCAGTGTGTGACTGCATAACATAGCATCACAGAAACAAATAAAATCTGTTTTGCTCTGCATCCCAAATTCACTTTAATACATTTCCCCCATGGCTCTTGGCTGAAGGTGCTCACTGTAAAAGGGCAGGACAACTTACTGCATCAGGTGCATGAAGAAAGATCACATACAAACTCAGCAGCATGTACAACATTTATGAGGATTACTTCACAGAGACTAAGCTCTAGATGATACTTTCTGAAGAAAACATAGGTGGGAAAGGAAAAATGTGCTTAAAACAAGCTAGATAAAACATATGTGTGGTTTCTTACATTTTTTCTGTATAAGCCTGGGCTCTGATGGGACCAAGTGCAAAAAACTGTTGTGTGAATGATTGCAAACAGCGTGGAGGGAAGAGTTTAGAGTTGTTTGTTCCAGTCAATTCAGGGTTTATTAGCGATGGCGCGTGTGTTAGTGTGTGCCAGCCACTGGATGGCATTAGTGGTCCAAGTTTCGTTTGTCAGACTCTACCTTCCACTGTACTTCTGCTCTTCATTTGCTAAAATACTGGAAAATTTGTAGAAGCTAGAAAAAGAAGTAAGACAATCAGGCACGTTGGTGATTTTATACATACACAAGACTGTCCCTGCTCTCTCTCATGTAAATATTACCATCTTCATCCTTCTTTAGGAAACCCAGAGGTGAAAGAAGAAATTCCAGCTGCGCCTCATAAACCAGCAGACCAACCACCAGTTTTCTGAACCAGCCACTGACTTTCTGCAGCCCATTTCACTCTAGTTTTGGGCACCTGGTTTTTAGCAGCATTGGGTTCAGGCAGGCCCTGATCAGTTGAGCCAGTAGTGTGTGAGTTGCTGGTGTCAGGCCCTGGAAAGTATTTAGATCTTCAGAAAAAGTCCTCCGTAGGGAAAATCTCCACCTGTCTGACAGACTTTCAGATCTAGGGACTGTGAGAAACCAAAGCCCAGATGAGCCAGGCAAGGTTTCATAAATCATGCCTAATTCCCTGTTGGTGCGTAGATCGGTCCATTTCAACTAAAATACGACCTAAAAGGAACAGTTTGAGAAGACAGTCCTTGCTCCATTAAACAACAACTGTTTGGTATATTCTTTATTGTCCTCCTCCCAGTATATCCCTTTAGCCAGCCAACATGTTTCATGTCTAATCCTGTTTTATACAGATTCCAGCTTCAGACCATCCGACAAAAGCAGGACTTGGTTAAAACCTAGCAGTCTGTTGAATATACTTGGTAACATTAATATTTTATGGGTGATAGTTCTGAGGAAGCAAGGGGAAGAAATAAAGGGAGTAATAGGCTTATCAGCTCAACAAAAATAAATTTGCACTTTTAAAATTAGGTTTGTAATTTGGAAACCTTGATGAATCTTTGGCTGTGTGACAATATAAACTGTGGAAAACCAAAAATCTCCTTCCTTATCCCACAATGTCTGGAGAGGATAGCTGATAGTTTCTGGAAGAGAGAATGTGTCTCACATGGGTTGAAAACAACTAGTCTGAAAAGAGATCAGAAAGCCTTCATGTTCATACAAATGATTGCTCTAATTCCTCTGGGGACACAGAAGAGATCTTTATATGGCATCTTACATCAGACTGTAATAAAAACAAGGGGCACAAGGACTTGTTTGTGGGGGAAAAAGACCCGCTCATTGCAAAACATGGAACCAGTCTGTCATGTTCACATGGTCTATCTGGGGAAAAAGAATTTTAAAGTGAATGACACAGAGATACTTTGTGTGTTTTCCAGTACTGCAATAATCCTGTAATGTCAACAGCTTCAGTAAAAATGGCAGGATGCAACCTTTTCCCCTTTGGACAACACATAGGACCTCGCCAGGACAAAGAGAAGTGGGGAACGTAGCAACCTCATGTAACAGAAGCCCCCTTTTTAGATGAGATGAGAATACCAATTTAGGCAACACCTGGCTCCTCCAACAGCATTTCCTGATTATGCAAACCACTAAACAATTCACCCTGCTTCGAAAATGAAAGCAAAATGCCAAGGACACAGACCAACTAATCTCATACAAGGGTTTAGTAACAAAAGGATGCAGGGACAGTACGGGCTCCCACTTAACATTTCAGGGGCTGAATTTCATAAGGAGCCTCCGAGATTTTTGCCTTCCCCTCTCCCCCTGGTCAGCCAAACCCTGTGAGAGCAGTGCTTATGCCTGGTCATATGTACTACGTTTGGCAGAGAGATATTTTGTTCCCTCTACTTCCAGCACAGAAACAGACTGTAGTTTGGCTGTGTAGGCGGAAAACCAGTGTCCATCACGGAAAAGTCATTTGCTGGAATCAGAGGGTAGAGTGACTTAGTACCCACATTAGCCTGACAAGGTTGAGTTGTGGGAGGACAGGAAAGCACTTGTGTAAAGAGAAATAATGGAACTAATAAACATAAATCAATAGGCACAAGCATTCAGCAACACCTAACACCCTCTGGTCTCCCCTGAGGTGGGATCTAACATTCATCACAGCAGATGAGGTCAAGATGGATGAGTATGCTTTCAGTCCAGCCAGTTCTGGACTCCTGAGCTGCCCAAGACTGCACTGGCAAATTGCCTGCATCAAGGCATCTCAGAGGTTTAGAGTCCAAGCAGAAAACTCAAAAAAGCCAGAATTCACAAAAGCCAAGAGGTGGTTTAAGACTGTCCTATCTTGACATCATTCTGGAGGATGCATCTCCAGAGAAGCTAACTTGGTTAGCTTCTGGTTTCACCTTCTTCCTGCTTTTTCCCCCAAGGCTTTCAGCACATATTCTGGCTTGTGAGAGTCCTTACAGGGTAGTACTTTTGTCCCTAGCTCCTCAACAAGATGGAAGGTGTGTCTACACTTGCTGAGTACAGGAGGACCAGGGAGTAAGTTCAAGCATGGGATTCCTGATTATGTGCACTGAGTAATTATTAGGTGAGTATTTTAGATCATTTCATCAGCTCCTCCAAGGTACGTCTGCCAACAGAGCAGGCTAGCCCATAGCCATGCACAGGGGATGTGCTGTTTAGTCAGTAAGCTAGGAATTGGTCCTTGCTCTTCTTCCATCCAGCAGCAGAAGCATAGCCAGAGGTGACAGTGAAGACTTTGGGACCTTCCTTCCTTCTAGGGCTGGAGCCACCCATGCAGTGGTTGTGGTGGGCTCTCCTGCCACTGAGACATGACACGAGTCAAAGCCTCTGCCCCAGGGTCACAGCAGCAGTCCTCTTCCAAGCCCCTATAAACCATGATCTCTTCTCTCCTCCTGCCAGCAGACATTCAAAGTTGAGATAGCAATGGAGAACCAAACTGGTGCTTTCCCACAATGACTAAGAGTCACCAACTTAAGTGGGACACATATGCAAGGAGATATCTCTGTCTCATCCTGTCCTTCACCTTTCAGCACATCTTAACCATAGCTCAAATCCCTTTCAAGACCATGTCCTTCCAAAGGACTGCAGGAACAAATGCCTGGGCTGACTGCTCAAAGCTTGCAGTCACTGATGGGCCAAACCATTTGTTAAGTTGTGTCTTAAATTGCAGTAAGTGAATCCAGGTTCTTGGTTGACCTTGGGAAATGCCATGAAAAAACAAAAAGATTACACCTGAGTTGCTTGTAGCACTATGGATAGCAGAAATAAGAATGACAGAGCTTTGCACTGTCTGCTTAATTTGTTTATTTTGAGGAAAGGCAGTGACCCCATCAGTGGCTACCTACAGAAGCAATGATGGTAAGAGTGGCTTAAAAACTTAGATAAATTAAAAGAAAGCTCATTGAGCCATCCCTACTGCCCCCCACTCCCCGCCAACTCCCTTCCTTTCTTCCTTCCTTCCTTCCTTCCTTCCTTCCTTCCTTCCTTCCTTCCTTCTCCACACATATGGCAACTCTGACCACCGTTTTTGCTCTCCATACTGCCATTTGGGAATGCTTCCCACTGCTTTCCTCCCCTGAGGCAAGGATAGCATGGGCAGGCCATGCTCTAATCCACTGTTAAGTAGAAGTTCACTTCTCTCTGGCTTAAATATTTTAAATTAATTATTCAGAGCGTCCACAGGTACAATCACCTCTTCATGAGCAGGTAATCAGGAAAACATTAATATTTGAAGAAGAAAAGCTCCAGGCTAATGATTTAGGCAGGACAGGCAGGGGTACTCTCTCACCATCCATTCATAAGCAGCTTTGTGCTTCTCCACATCTCACGGTCCTGACACATTATGAGGTAAAATATGATTAATTCTCCATAAATATGCTCATGGTGTAAGTTTGCCTTAAAAAGGCAAATTGATTTGACATCACTGGGATCAGAAGGCTTGGAGGTTTGGGTGAGGCTTGCTGCATCTGGGTCACTCTCAGGCAGCAAGGTCGCCTGCCCCTTTCTCCTGTGATTCTGCAGGCTACAAATATGTTTCCTCAGGAAACATGTTCCAGGAGGGGCCAGCAGGCAAGTCCAAAGGACTCCAAAGCTACATCCGTAAGAGTTGCTCTGGGAGTATGTTCCTGCAGATCTCCATGCTGCTCAGAGTCAGCTTCAGAGTCAGCTTCAGGAGAGCAAGTTACGAAGAGCCGAGCTGAGTGCTCTCTGCAGGCGAGCACCCTGCTGCTGCAGCACATGGGCTGGGGAGCTCACAGGTTGAAAACATCTCCCTGAACAGCCAGGTCTGAGGCATTTCCAGCTTTTCCCGAGTCCACCTGGGGAAGGTAACAAGGCCAGGCATGCAGTAGCCCAGACTTCAGCACAGCAAACCATTCAAGCAAGTGACAGGGCAAGCTTAGAGTGGTCAGTGCCAAAGCCAGGATCACCCTGTCCCCAGTTATCAGTGTCCAAGCTCACCAGATGAATACAAACGTGGTGGTGCTCACCCACTACAAGAAGGCCATCTGATGGCAACACAGCCACCAGGTCGCACCTCGGTCCCCATCCTCCCATGCTCCAGGAGGAGCTTAAAGCTGCGCCCTTTGAACCCCAGGGGTTTGTGCCTGACTAAGGGGCTGATGGGCAGCGTCTGTCTCTGCATGGTTGGTTGCTGCTTGCTTCCCTCTCACCATGCTCAGCTGGAGTGGGAGCTTGTGCCAGGGAGCAAGGGTAAGATGCCTTATTCACCCACCTCTCAGGCTGTAAGGGGACATTCAGCCCTGTATCATGAGCCAATGTTCATTTAAGTTTTACATGCATGGTATCTCTTCTCCAGATAGTAGTAGTGTGATGTACGGCCTCTGTTGAGGACTGTGTGAAACTTGTGGGCTGTATAAATCCTACATGACTGTCCAAAAGGGTTCAATGACGTGTTGGCCCCTGTCAAGCCTCTACCAAGGGGCAAGTTTCACACAATGCCAGTTGTGGGACCAGCAGCCTTTCAGTCACCTGAACCAAGTATTCCTCGAGTTTTTCCTGTGACTCTAGTCACCATAGGAGGAATAACTTAGCTAGCGAAGAAAAAAGAGTGGTGGAGAGAAGAAAAAGAGGCAGGGAGGTTATGAGGCACTACGGTAATGGAGTATATGGAAATGAGAGGTGCTGGAGAGATAATTTTTCCCTGCTCTTACCACCAGATGATGCTGCAGAGCAAGGCATCAGAAGCACTGAAGGCTACATCTGTAGGAGCCCACATACTTATAAGCTGAGTAATACCATTTTCGAGATAAAATGACTTCATAACCCATTCTTATTACTCATACAGGTATTTCTTAGACATAATCTCTGCAGAAAATCAGTGCCTCTCCTGAACTACTCAGCCGAGCTCTTCCCTAGGCCACCCCGTAAGGGGTATTACGCACCCCACAGCTGCAAAACTTGCCATCACACATCCCCAGGGGAACCACCAGAGCAGACAGGGGTGCAGCACACACATGCACGCCCCCGAAGGATGTCCACACCACTAAGTGAACCGCTGCCCTTGAAGAAATAACATGGGGGAACCAGGCAACCGCTGGTCATCGGAATTAACTCCTACAAACAGCCCACAGAGAAAGATGCCCCAAATTGAAAATGGGAGAGGGGGGCACTTAGCATAAAACAGACACTCAAAGGAACAAAACACCTTCAAACAAACGTACTGGCTGAAAAGACATCTCAGCTATAAAGACAATACTAACTTCTAAGATATATTATAGATGCTCCCTCCTCCTAGCACCTCAGTATGCCACAAGCAGTATTACCTACCTCTCCTATCACCTCTCCCTTCTGAGCAATTCACAAGTACTGACTAAACTTGTTCTCAAATTGTCCAGCTGATTAACGTAATTCAGTTAAACCTAGAACAACTCATCTCCATCTGTTCTTAACATGAAGATTGCTGTTTCTGTTTCAGAAGTGAGGAAGGGCTTGTGTGCCTGAAACCTGCAGTTGTCAACAGTATTGGTGGATCTAGTGAAGAAAAGCAACCACCACCCAACACCAGACCAAAGTGCCTGTCCCTGAAAACACCTGATATGTGGATTTAGGCTATGCTTTTCTCACCAGCAATGACATCTCGAATGTCTGCTAGCTCCTCCCTATTTTCCCCACCCCATCCACCTCCTTTTGCTGCACCGACACCACCGTTCATGGTGCTACTTGCTGTACTCTTTACATCATAGGTAAGCCAGTATAATAGCTATTTGCGAAGGGAAGGTTCTCCTTTCCTTTTTTTGCTTATACCAGCACCCACCTGTCCATCCTTTCAGCCTGCTCAGGGAGCTAGACCAAGAGAAAACTGGCATCTTGGTTTTGGAGAGCTAATTTTTGAGTGACTTGAGCTCGCTCACTGCAGGGTCAGATTGTGCAAGGCAAGCAGTGAGGGAGTGGGACAAACAGTGACTCTTTTGCACTGTCATTTGCTGTCAAGGGTGGCTTAGATGTAGTATAAAGCTGCACCATAAGAGAAGTGAGATTGGTTAACCTGCCTAGAGGTGCCACCAAAATCTGTATCCTCAGCCTGTGTCTCCTGATGGCAAAGCCTGCTGTCTGTCTGATAGGCTGTCTTTCTTGCTCTGCCATTTATAAGGGGTATCTTTCATGTAGTCACTCCCCTCACATCTAGCTTTCAAAATTTTTGCTATTTCTATCCTCTTGTAGTGTATCCTTGACATTTTAGACAACACTGGTGCTCCCTATGAAATTGTTGCCCATGCATTCAACACACTAGTCTCTTGGTGTTTTATCACACACCTCTTAGTGTGTTTGCAGATGGAAGGGTAGAAGAAGAAAATGCTGCCACAAAGCATGCCACCCCTGTCTTCTCCTCTGCTGACATTCGTGGGTTCCTTGTGGTTCCTTTTACAAAGACAAAAACCAGACCAAAGCCTGCTGGGGTTTTAGTGGAGTTGTCACAAGGGTAAATGTCCCCTTTGGGATTTAGTTAAGGATAGTAAATGAATTTCTGTCTGTGACCTACATCAAGGCTGAGGCCAGGTTTCCAGGAGTTAAAGGCTAATGCAGTAACAGATTTTGCTTAGGTTTACATGTGTGGGTTAAGCTAATCCAGCAAGAGATAAATATTTTAAATTATGGTCATTTTTTTTCTCCTCCTCATATAGGCTTTTTAGTAATGTATTCTTTATCCATAAATTAATGTCAGTGATCAGATGAAACCTGGCCTACTGGGGTCTGATGGAGTCCATCTATTAGAGAAGGGGAAGAGCATCTTTGGTCATAGGCTTGCCAAGCTGGTGAAGAGGGATTTAAACTAAAGTTGGCAGTGGAGGGGAACCTCCATCCATCACACTCCTACCAGCTTGATGCCAGTGGCAGCAATAGATGCCCAGTGCCTGGAGAGGGGTCACAGGTCAGCAGGAGACCACCTGAAGAGCAGCACAAAGGAATCCCAGCCAGAACATCAGGTTCATCGAGGGCCCAACCTAAATGCCTCTATGCAAACACACATAGCATAGGGAATAAACAAGAGGAGCTAGAGTCTTGTGCATGTCTGCAGGGCTGTGATCTTACTGGCATCGTGGAGACATGGTGGGATGGCTCCGAGGACTGGAGCGTTGGAATGGAAGGATAAAGGCTCTTTAGGAAGGCCAGGCAGGGGAGATGAGGAGGGTGTGCTGCCCTCTGTGTCAGTGACCAGCTGGAGTGCATGGAGCTCTGCCTGGGGATGGGTGAGGAGCTGTCAGAGAGCTTATGGGTCAGGATTAAAGGGTGGACAGGGATGGGGGATGTTATAGTGGGGGTCTGCTACAGGCCACCCGACCAGGAAGACCAAGAGGATGAGGCTCTCTATAGACAGACAGGAGCAGCCTCGTATTCACAAGCTCTGGTCCTCATAGGGGACTTCAACCACCCCGATATCTGTTGCAGGGACAACACAGCAGGGCATAGGCAATCCAGGAGGTTCCT
Organism: Athene cunicularia; assembly: GCF_003259725.1. Classification (NCBI taxonomy): domain Eukaryota; kingdom Metazoa; phylum Chordata; class Aves; order Strigiformes; family Strigidae; genus Athene; species Athene cunicularia. The sequence continues at coordinate 99,561,047 of NW_020799091.1, forward strand.
GGAATACGTTGATGATAACTTCCTTCTCCAAGTGATAGAGGAGCCAGTGAGGAGAGGTGCTATGCTGGACCCTGTTCTCACCAACAAGGAGGGGCTTGTGGGGAGTGTGAAGCTCAAGGGCAGCCTTGGCTGCAGGGACCATGAAATGGTGATGTTCAAGATCCTTAGTGCACTGAGGAGGGCACACAGCAAGCTCACTACCCTGGATTTCAGGAGAGCAGACTTTGGCCTCCTCAGGGATCTGCTTGGCAGAGTAGCATGGGATAAATCCCTGGAGGGAAGAGGGGCCCAAGAAAGCTGGTTAGTATTCAAGGATCACCTCCTCCAAGCTCAGGAGCGATGCATCATGACAAAGAGGAAGTCAGGTAAGACTGCCAGGAGGCCTGCATGGATGAACAAGGAGCTCCTGGACAAGCTCAAACACAAAAAGGAAGCCTGCAGAGGGTGGAAGCAAGGACAGGTAGCCTGGGAAGAATATGAAGAAACTGTCTGAGCAGCCAGGGATCAGGTTAGGAAGGACAAAGCCCTGACAGAATTAAATCTGGCCAGGGACATCAAGGGCAACAAGATAAGCTTCTACAGGTATGTTGGTGACAAAAGGAGGACTAGGGAAATTGTGGGCCCTCTCTGGAAGGAAACGGGAGATCTGGTTACCTGGGATATGGAGAAGTCTGAGGTACTCAATGACTTTTTTGCTTCAGTCTTCACCAGCAAGTGCTTCAGCCACACCACCCAAGTCACAAAAGGCAAAGACGGGGACTGGGAGAATGAAGAAGCATCTACTGTAGTAGAAGATCAGGTTTGAGACCATGTAAAGAAGCCAACATAAGAAGGATCTGTACCTGTTGGAGCAAGTCCAAAGGAAGGCTGTGATCAGGGGGCTGGAGCACCTCTCCTGTGAAGACAGGCTGAGAGAGCTGGGGTTGTTCAGCCTGGAGAAGGCTCTGGGGAGACCTGATAGCACCTTCCAGTGCTTAAAAGGGCCCTACAGGAAAGGTAATGGTTCTAAACTGAAAGAGGGTAGATTTAGATTGGATATAAGGAAGAAGTTCTTCACTATGTGGGTGGTGAGACACTGGCACAGGTTGCCCAGAGAAGCTGTGGCTGCCCCCTTCCTGGCAGTGTTCAAGGCCAGGTTGGACGGGGCTTTGAGCAACCTGGTCAGGTGGAAGGTATCCCTGCCCGTAGCAGCAGGGGTAGAACTAGATGATCTTTAAGGTCCATTCCGACCCAAACCATTCTATGTTTTTATGAAATTAGCAATGACAATGAAAAAAAAACCCCTTTAATACCATAAACTAACAAGAAAACAGGTACTGGAAGAAGGGCTGTTGCCTTCCCCATATGTGTCCTTATGACATGAGCAATCATGCTGCCAGGAAAATTCAGACTTTGCCATTATCCAAAGTACTCTGATTTTACACATCACTTCATCCGCAACCAGCAGTGAACACAGATAACAGCATTTTTCTAAAGAGAGGCTAAGGTGGACAGTAATGCATCCCTGATTTTACATAATCTTAGATGGGTGAGGATGCAATCCCACTATTAGCCTTGCTGCAGCCTGAAAATTATTGACAGATACTGGCTGAAAAAACCTGGGGAAGGCATTATTATAATTTTTGAAGCGTGCAAAGGCCTAGGAGAGCTTCTTCATGGGACTATAAGTGGTAATAGATATTTTGCACTTACGGAAGCAGACAGTCCCTGCTGAAAGGGATACTGAACAGGGATAGTTACTTTCTATGGATGGAATTCAGGATCTTGGAACAAGACTGAGTTACTTTTACTTAAAAGCCAGAAAGAAACCTCCATTATTGCATTTTTGTTCCTGTTTTCAAAGAAAAAAAGAAGGCAACAACTTCTGGGTTGCGGTGAACATCTTTTTTAAGCTATGGGCAAAACTGACAGGAAAATAAGTAGAAGGCATGAAGCTCACCAATACAGAACACGTCCTACTTCAGTCCAGTTTTGACGGTCTGGTTAAGACTTCGGTGGCAAGCAATCTTTCTACTAACTGTGTGCAAGACAGTTGAAAGGATGTACTGGTAATGGTCTACAACTATTTTTCAAAGAACAATTTCTGTGATTTTCTTACCCCCTTTTTCAATTTTTAAACTTGAAATATCCTCCGTCATTCCTGTCTCTCAGGTACATAAGTGCACTGATCAGGGATAAGAGCATTCCTTTGTGTAGAGGAGAAACATCAAAACATGCATTGCAAAGAGAAAAGTGCTTTATTTACAGATAATTAATTTTACAAATAGACAAGGAATTTGTAGAGTAGAGACAGAACTTTGCTTTTGAGCTTTCCTTACCCATAAAAATTTTTTGATAAGCAAATGCTATTTCATGTTTTCAGTCACAGAATTACTGTCCTTGCAATAAGTTATCCTCCTCTGTTCATTGTGAGTTGCCAAGTTGTTTTTTCTGAGTGAGCTACTCCTGTATGCCCCTGTCAAAAGCGACTATGTTTTTTGCAACTCGATCATTCATAAACTCAGACAGAATCTTCAGAGGAGGATGCTTTACTTCTGCTACATTACCTGAAAACAAGGTTTCCTGATGTTGGACAAAGAGTGTTTAGCAATGGGAGTTTTCTGCTCAGTCCCATGTTCTGCTTCCTTTTAAAATGTTTTTGAGGAAACTGAACTTTTTATGCACACAACCACTGCAAGCCAAAAATAACAGCTCTTAAATTAGCACTGAGTAGGTGGAGGAGTACAACTAGCACACCAGCTTGCCATAACAGTCTGGATAAATAAATGAAGAGATAGGACCTGACATGCAGAATAACTAGAACTGTCAGATGACTAATGGATTTCACTCATTATATGCTGAGGCCCTGGAAAAGTAGCTAATGAAGTGGGATTACTTAAAAATATGCCTATATTAGCTGCCATAAGCCCCAGTTGCACAGTCAGGTCTGCTGAGACGCAGCCCACAGGTGCCCAACTGTGGGAGCTGAGTCCGGCATGTGCAGGGCCACACGCCAGACTCGGTAGGGGAGAGGGGAAGCAGCACTGGGGAGGGGGGGATGGTTCCCCTGCACTGTTGTTTGATGTACACCTGAGCCTGCGCTGTGGCAGAGAAAAGCAGTTCTGCACAGGTTTCAGCCTCTGGTCCCTTTTTTCCCTGCTGGTGCTGACGGGAGCATCTGTAGAGCCGAGCGATGAATGGGATGCAGGAGCTGGTCTGGGCGGGAGTCAGCCCCCTCCTCCCTCAGACACCTGGAGCTTTCCATGGGAACAGAAGTATTCCCTGGTTCAGTCTGATGGTCGATGTCACACCTATAGGTCAATATCCCTGACCCTTTCAGTTTCCTCCTGTTCTGGGGCAGCTGCTGAAAATCACACCAGTGTTTAAGGAGGACCATGCCAGTGTGGTGTACTGTGGTGGCAGGAGCTGACAGCACCTCTCTGGTGCCAGACTCCTGTACACCACTGGATGTGTCTTGCTACGGTTTTGCCTTTACAAGCTGCTAGAAGATGTCGTGGCCTTTCTTTACTGTTAGCTCTTCTTTACCATTCTTCTCCATGTACCTCAGAGGACCTATAGGTCAGAGTAGATACTGTCTGTGAGAGAAGCCTGGGGGGCTATATGGTACTCTGCTGTATGGTGCTCTACAGGAGCCATAGGCTGAGAAATGGAGGATATGGGGTGCTATGGGACCTGCCAGATGATTGCCTGTTTTATTGACTTGTGTTTGACTTAAACCGTGCTGACAGTTGCAGGATTTCTCCTTCGGACACGTATGAAAGCCCCTGTACCAGAGGGAGACTGGAAGACCGGAGTGTATCCAGTGGAAGGGCACAGAGGTAGGGGCTGGAGCTTGTGGTTAGCAAAGAGCACGGGCTGCCCAGAAGCTGTGAAACCTCCAGCCTTGAAGATATTCAAATCTTGACGAGGCAAGTACATGCACAACCTCCCTGGCTGAAATTAGCCTTGCTTTGAGCAGGAAATTGGTCTAGAGGCTCCCAGAGGTCTGTTCCCACTTCACTTTCCTGTGATTTACAGTCCCACTGATGCCACCGGTGCTCCATGTAATAAAGAAGATCTTCTGCACTATATTGAGTTTCTCAGCCTTCCTTAAAATATCTCAGCCCTCCTCTCTGCTTTTCTCCCTTCCCCCTGACTCATTTCAATAAAGCCTCTCTGAATTGCTTTACCATGTGGGGTGGTAGCAGTTTGGTAGTCTCATCTGTAACGCACGGACAATTCAGCATACTCAGCCTAATCCGGTCCTTCTGGCTTTTCTTTGCAGAATAACATGAGGTGGGAACGTTTGGCTTCTTATTCTGATTTTTCTCTGTGAGGATGGTTCATTATCAAAGCAGTCTGCTGCTGGATGGTATTGGCCAAACCTAGGAAGGGGTACAGCCTTCCTCAGCCACTGCTTGGGCAAAGCAGTCATGCTGCATGGAGGATCTTCTGCTGTCTTGGGTAGCTTCACCTTGGTTGAGAGTTGAAATTATGTTCTCCCCCCCCCTTTTTTTTTTTTTTTTTATTAACCGTGCCTTTTCTCTTCCCTTTTCCAAATGGCAAAACAAATTAGAGTTACAAATCTCATTAACCATACAACAAATAGCCAGGCTGTGAGACCTTAAAGACTCACAAGTCATTGTTATAATGTCTGTATCAAATGTGCTCAAACGTTGGCTGAGAAGCCAAGCACAGCCTGTTAACCAAGAGGGCAGATTTTCCCTGGGCTGCGTAGAGCTGCCTGCAACATGGAAGAAGTTGATCCTGGGCTGCAGGATATATAGAAGGAAAGCAGTGCTGCACCAGGCACGCCTGCCTGGTGGAACAGCAGATCACCCAGACTTAGCTGGCACATGATGACAAAGCAGCATTGTTTGGTGCCACTTGGCCGAGCCAGTGACTCACACCCATTCAGTGGCCAGGTTGCACTTATAGCCAAAGGTGCTGTTGGTGCAAATGAAGCATGCATCAAACATAAAGAGCTCAAAGTGGAGAAGATGTATATGATTGCAGGAGGGGAGGGAGGCCAAGGTGCATAGAATTTACCCACAGAATAGCTGATATTGGAAGGGAGGTCTGGAGGGCATCTGTTCCAACTCCTTGCTCAAGCAGGGCCACCTGGAGATGGTTATCCAGATGGCTTTTTAGTATCTCCAAGCTGGAGAGTCCACAGTCTCTCTGGGCAACTTGTGCCAGTACTTGGTCACCCTCACAGAGAAAATGTGTTTCCTGATGTTCAGAGGAAACCTGTGTTTCAGTTTGTGCCCACTGTCTCTGGTCCTACCACTGGGCACCACTGAGCAGAGCCTGGCTCCATCCCCTTTGCACCCTCCCTGCAGGTGTTTATATAAATTGATAAGATCTTCCCAAGCTTTCTCTTCTCCAGGCTGAGCAGTCCCAGCTCACCCAGCCTTTCCTCATAGGAAAGATGCTCCAGTCCCTTCACCATCTTCATGGCCCTTCACTGAACTCTCTCTAGTATGTCCACGTATCTCTTGTACTAGGGACCCCAGAACTGGACACAGCACTCCAGGTGTGATCTCACCAGTGCTGAATAAAGAGAAGGATCACCTCCATCCACCTGCTGTCACTGCTTTGTCTAATGCACCCCAGGTACCATTTGCTGCTTTTGCTATAAGGGCACAAGGTCCTTTTCTGCCAAACTGCTTTCCAGCTGGGTGACTCCCAGCATATATTGCTGCATGGAGTTGTACTTCCCCAGGTGCAGGAATTTGCACTTTCTCTTGTTGATTTCTTGAAGTTCCCATCAGCCCATTTCCTCAGCTTGTCTAGATTCCTCTGGAATGCAGCACAACTCTCTGTTTTGTGTCATTCTTCCCAGTTTTGTGTCATCTGCTAGCTTGCTGAGGGTACGCTCTGCCCCATCATCCAGGTCATGAATGAAGATGTTGAACAGGACTGGACTGGCCCCTGGGGTACACTGTTAGTTACTGGCCTCCAACTAGACTTTGCACCACTGGTCACCACCCTCTGGGCTTGGGCTGTTCAGTTTTCACTCCACCTCTCCGCTCACTGAGCCCGTACTTCATCATCTTGTCTATGAAGATCTTATGGGAAACAATGTCAAAAGCCACACTGAAGTCACAGTCGACAGTACCCATTGCTGTCCTCTCGTCTACTGAGCCAGGCATTTCATTGTAGAAGATTATCAGGCTGGTCAGGCATGACATCCCTCTGTGTCCCTAGCTATAATTGAAGGGCTGAGCTGGCAGAGGGCCAGGGCTTTCCTCCCTGTCTGGGTGTTGTAGAACGTGCAGCAGCCCTGCACAGGGCTAGGATGGTTCTTGGGTACAAGGTGATATTGACGTGCAATCCAATCTGATGAGATACATTTTTTTATAAGCCGATGGACAACTTGAAGATCTGTTTTTAAGTTACACTACTAATTGGGAGCTATAAAACAAACTGCACACTTGGGGTAGCTAGCACTTGCTTGGGTTCGTATGATTATTCTGAGAGGCCACTTGACTAGCTGAACTTTCCTAATCCAGGGCCATAGCACACTATCAAATTTTAATAAGACCTCCTGACTGAATCAGTGGGGAATTTTAGCTAAAAATCAATATCAAGAAAGGACCTGCATTTAATCTTGCTGATTAAATGCTTTGACTAAAGTGCTTGGTGTGGTAATACCATTTAAAACTTGCCATTAATTAATCAATGGCTTGGTGAAGAAAACTGCTGTTTTGTACTTGGATTCGATTTGCAAGCAACATAGTGGTCAGTGGGAAGATAGTTGAGACTTTGATTTTGAAAGGTAGAACAAATACACAGTATTTGAAAGTAAGTATTCTTTATTTGATACACATACAAGCATTAATGACTATGATTGATTTGGATTTGCCCATCTTGACTTTCATAGTTGATGGGGAGGTGCTTCCACATTTTTGTCCTTAAAAATCAACTTGTGTAGATAGGCGGGTTTTGTAAAATACTTTCAGTTAAGACACAGGTCATGTTTATTTATCGATACACTTAAAAATGTACTTATCCAGATTTGAGCTGAGTCATTACTTAAAAAGAAAGCCAACACTTTGGCAGCCGGGGCAGTTTGTGACAAGGCGCTTTCTGGCTTCCCTGTGTGTCCCATCAAACAGTCTGTGTGCGTGATGCACAGCAAAAGCACTGCCCTAAATTCCCTCAAAATCTTTAGCTGCAAAAATAGCACAGGAGCGAGCTGGCACAGGGAAAAAGCTGTTTGTGTCTCTGAGCCACGTCGATAGCCGTTGCCGCCTGGGGGTCTCCGGTAAACGGCAGAGAAGGAAGGGGACGTGGCGCGGGATGGCGGGATGGCAGCTGCAGCGAGAAGCAAAGTGCAGACAAGGCCTGGGTGAGAGATCCGGTGCCACCAACGCGGGCTGGGCCGCGGCTCCTTCTATGTCAGGTGGTGAACGTGAAGGAGGGGGAGGCGGGGAAAGCTCAGCGCTGCCCTGAGCTCCCGGAGGGGTCTGGAACTGAGAGGAAGGTGCCTGACCGCCTCGGGCTTCCTCTCACAGCTCCCGACCCCCGCGCAGCGGCCAGGAACCGTCTACCCCGAGCGGGGCGGGGCGGCCGGAG
>NW_020799091.1:99568656-99798251 GCF_003259725.1 Athene cunicularia
GATGTGTATAAGAGACAGGTGTGTGTGTGTGTCTGTGCGTGGACTGTCGCGCCCCCCGCTCCGCAGAGCCGCAGCAGCCGGGGCTGCCCGGCGCTGGCTCCGCGCGGGGTGGCGGCGGCCGCCGGGCCGCTTCCCCGCCGGGTGATGCTGCTGCTGCTGTGGGGGAGCCGAACTGGGCGCGGTGGGAGGGGGCAGCCGGGGGGTCACTTGGGGCACACGCACCTCCTGAGCGGGTAGCGGGCAGGGGGGGGGTGCTTTCGCCTGGGGTCGCCGGAGGCAGGGAGCAGCTTGGCCCCGCTGCCCTTGCTGAAGTTCGGGACTCCCGGGTGCTGCACGCAGTCCTCGGCTTGACGGAAAGCGCTGCTACAAATGCGGTTTTACGTAGAGAGTTGCAGGAACGGGTGCGTAATTCCAGCGCGCAGCTCAGTACTACCACGTTGGACTGGGAAGCGCTGGGAGATCGACTTTCTGATCCTCGTCCGTCTTTCGTTCCCGCTTCCCTCTCTCCGTGCCTGCCAGGGGACCCCGGGCTGGTGAAAACTGGCTAGAGCTTGGAAATAGGTGGTGCTTGTGACTTATTAATCTTTTTGCTATGTATGAAATTCTGATTAAAAAATGTATTGGAATAAATTAGGGGAGGCTGAGTTCTACGGAGTGATTACTTGGGTGCCTAATTTGTGATTAGAGCATCTTTTACCCTTCCTCTGTTATTAAAATGCTTCTGTCAATTTCAATGACACTTCAATGCTGTGATACAAATTATGGAACAAGGGCAAACAAGACCTCCTTCACCTTAGCCGTAAGGGCCTGATCCCGCAGAGTGACTTCCTTCCACCCCTCCTGGTTCGGCAGCTGTTGGAGCCCCTTGGCCCTCTTTGCGTCTTTGCCCCTGTCCCCGCGCAATCCCCGGCGACCCTTCCCCTGGCAAAAGTTGCCTTGTTCAGGCAGAATATTTCTCATTGGATTGCATGTAATGGTTATACTCGTTGCTTCCCAATGAGCCCACACGGATGGGATAGTCCCATGGGATTTTGAAGGTGCCAGTGACCTTGGAAAGCGCTGTGGTTTTCTCTCTCGGCTTTTGCCTTAAATGCCCTTGTATGCCACGAGCTCTTTGATTGGGGAGCGACGTGCGCACAGGTCCTGGGAAGTGTCTTAAAACCTGATCCATGCACCTGTGGTAGTTACAGTGTATATTTGGTAGTGGCGATGAGTGTGCTACACTAGCCCCTCCATACTACTTGAGATAAAACATGGTTTAGGAGGGGGTGAGGAATGGGACTGTGTTCTTCCCTTCCCGGCCCTGGCATGGTGCAGGTGGAAGAGGAATGTGACATACTGCTGGGGACTTGGCTCACCTCTGCTTTGGTTACAGGCAGATTTGTCCTGCTCCCACTTAGGCTGCAGGAACCCTTGCTGCCCCAGAATCATCTTTCTCATGGAGGAAAAAGCTGCTTCCTTCTTGAACAGCAGAGCAACTTGAAAATGAAATTTTAAGGGGATTTTTTTAAAGGTATTCTTTCAACAGGAGTTTAGTCTGTAGCCTTTTTGTTATTGTTATTCCTGCATTAGTGATCCCATTATACTTTCCGTTATATTAAAGGCAATAACCTGTAGTTCTTAAACAAATGCTCGTCATGTTTAATGATAACTGACTTTGGGATCTGGCTCTCCATAATCTCATGCAATGCTGACTGTAATTTGCCTTAAGGGAAACAAGATATACTGCTGTTTTAAATGGCCTTTTTGGCTTCTCTGGTTGCTCTTGACCAAAGTAGAATTCAGTGAATCCTACCCGATATATGTCCAGTGATTTCATCTGATCTTGCTTGGAAGAGGAAAGGCAGTGGTGTGTTTTTGTTTTTTTGTTTTTTTTCCTCCATCAGAGGTGATTATGCCATGTAGTCATTCAGTGGCCAGGAACATTGGAAAAACCTCGTGAGGCATCATTTGAAAGGATCACTGCGTGTAACGGGAAAAAACACGTTTGTCTGGTGCTAGAGCTCTCTGTTTCTCAGACGAAGTTCTCGTGCAGTAGTGAGGAGCATGGTATAAATAGCAATGCTAGGTTTTAGCCACTGAATTCAAAGTTATGGTTTCCACAGCAACCAGCACTCAGGCTGTATACGTATGTAATATTTCCCCCCTTTTTAAAAAAAAGTATCTGGCTTCTGGTGTTGTGCTGTGTCCAATCCTCCTCCACAAACACCCCATACTCATTCTTCCTACTCTGCTTTTGAGCATCCCCCACTGCTTTCCTTCTCCCAATGTCTGTCATCTTTGCTTCGTTCCCAGCTCCAGGCTTCCTGCTGCCTTCTCCTGGGCCAGTGGCTGAGGGCTCTGTCTACCAGATCTTGGCCTGCCCACCATGACTATTTGTCTTCTAAGTCCTCATTTTGGTACCAGTGTTTTCTTCCAGCTGTGCCTGCATGTGATAGGCACCACATAAACACGGGAGGAAACAGTCCTTCTTTGAATCTCTGGCATATCCCTCAAATACTCACCTGTGTTTCCCATCTCCCCCCTGTCTGGAGTGTTGTTGACTCAATGGTAGGTCCACATGCTGTCTTGGCTCTTGATCAGTCATTTCTCTTGAGGCTTACAGGAGATGCAGACAGAGAACTGTGCCCTGTGTGGAGGGTTCGGGATGTGCCCTTCCTACATGAAGATCAGGATGCAATGCTTGTTTTAAAAAACATTTGTCATGGAAATGTGCAGTGTTGCTAAAGTGTTTTCATTTATAGCCAGGGGGTTGATGTATCTACATGGTTGTGTCCAAGTTACAGTTTCCAGAGCAACTGGAGCTTTTAATATGGAAGACTGTTAACTAAAGCACAAAATATCACATCAAATTTTCCTTTCTTAAATTCTGTAATTTTAGCTACTGTTAAAAATACAGCTGTGCTTATCTGAGAACATGTTTAAAAACCTTAAATGACCAAGCAGATCTTCAGATATATACCTCTGCGATGAGAACAAGAATGGGAAATTTCAGCCCCCAAAGTAATTATCCTTAGAGTTATAACATAAGGCACTTTACTTAAAGAAAGAAATGGAAGTGCCATCTCATCTGTATCTTTAACCAGAACTAATGACAGAAGTGCAATCTGGCAAAACTGAGTAAAAAGGCTGGTGTCGGCTGAAAGCAAATATGAAGGATCCCCATGGCTGAAGAATCAATTCTGAGAAGGAAGGGGATTCAGGTTCCCCTGTAGTACCTGGGAGCAGTTGGGCAGGCTGTGGTGCCAGAGGCAGGTCTGATATATGTATTTTTTTTTCCTTCTCTTTCTCCCTCTTATTTGGCTGCTGCTGCTTGTGGAACTGAGTCCCTCTTGCAGTGTTTCACAGATGCTTTTCTTCTGAGCAGTCATGCCAAGAACCTCTGGCAACAGAACAGGTCACTTACCCATTATAATTCAATTTGAGCCAATGTTACTTTCAAAAAAGTTGATGTATCTGCATTGTACGTTTTCTCCTTGTTCTGTAAAGAATTTTGTCAATAATATGCATGTCATTCCCTTATAAATTGCCCAACTAGATAATCAGATTGGTTTGAGCAGTGATACTGTAAAATGGTTTGTAGGTTACCTGGGGAATCTCAGTCAAGAGGCTTTAAGTGTTGGCTTGTGTAAAAAGGAATTACAAAGAGAATGTCTCAGGGGTCTTCCTTTCTATTTTTGTTAGTAACCTTCCAGCTCAATGTTTTTCTTTCTATATATTTTATATAATGTTCCATTGATGTTGCCGTCTATAATAGCATTGTCAGCAGCCTATGGTTTTTGCTTAATAAAATGGAGGAATGATTCTTCTCCTACGAGATGGTTTTTAAATGAAACTTAAACCCAGACCTTGTGATCTTTGGTGTGTTGCCCAGATTATAGAAACCAAATGATTGAAACAGCAGCTGGCAATGGTTTGAAGTGAGTTGAAATACCTTGAACTTCTTCTTGGGTCTCTTTGAGCAAAGGTGGGGATTTTGTTTTCTCTGTAGTCAGCCCAACCTTTGTGATATGGCACAGACCAAGAAGGGATTTTTAGCTTGTTTGCATAGGAGCAGGCTGTTGGTCAGTAGCTGCAACCCACCTTCAAGGCAGGCGATGTTGCATGCTGGGTGGTGAGGCAGAGAAAACTGGTAACAATCTGGGAGAAGAGCCAGATTCTTGGCTGGAGTAAGAACCGCCTGTTTATTTTTTTGCATGCTCAGAAAGTACCAGTGTGTGCCATGCTATCAACTTAATTGGTTAAGTCTTTCTAAGTGAAGGTACCAATACTGGGATTCAACATTGCGTAAATGCATCTATCTTGGCTGCAGGACACCTCATTTTACTTTTCTCCAGTGCACGGTATAAACGCACCTCTTTCTTGACCTTCTCCATTAATTGTATTGGATAAAGCCAAGTCTTCTGAGGGACCAGGCATTTGAGAGTTGGAACAAGATACCTCCACCATTAACGCAGACATTTTAGGAGTATCTTCCCTTGAAAGAGCAGACAGTGAGTAAGGGTGGTGGGAAGGTCTTGTGTTCTTAACTAGGTGTCCTGGTGTGTTAACACAGCCCTTCAGTCCACCTGGGGACCTACAGCTGTAGTGCCTGATCAGCTGCTTCTGTGAGTAACTTTTTCTGGGGGAGCAATCTAACAAGGCTGCAGTGGGCTAGGGTGGTGCTCCCACCCTGTCTGTCTTCCACCTGGGAGGTCTCCCTTGAGCTTGGGTAGACCCTTGGCCTTGAAAAGTGAGATGGAGGAGAAGGTTAAGATCAAAGAAGAAAAGCAGGAGGTAATGTCTATGCTTGAGCGATGAGGAGAGTCAGTCTGGTCCAGTACGTTGGATGTCACACTTACTTACGGAAGAAGAGTCCACCAAGTATTCTGTTTTCTCCAGACACTGTTTTTGGTTTTGAAAAAGTTCTGCTCTTTCAAACTAGCGTAAATACCAACTTTTGACTGGGGCTTTATGCTTGTTGGAAACATTTTTCCTAATGGTTGGGAAATATTCTTCTAGTAGCAGCAAATCTCTGTATTTTGAGTTTTGCAGCCCAGGCTGCATTAACATAAATATTTGGAACACCCTTAGTCACAGTTATCTTGGGCATGAGAGAATTCTCTACTGCTTCACATTATTCAGCATGTCTTTATGTCTAATTGTTTTTCCCCTTCATATGCTCTGTTCCTAAGATTAGTACAGTTTTCCTCCTCATGGATAAAAAATTTAAACACCTGAACTGATTAAATGCATGCATCTGAGCTCAGAACAATCACAACTTTTTTTTTTTTATTCAAAGCAACTGACTTTTCTGAAGAAGATTCAAAGCAACTGAAAATAGCTTCATCACAGAAACATCAAGCATAACTTGAAAATTATTGCTATCATGTCATGGATTCTGGCAGTGTACATTTGCTTTCCCATTAGTGATGTGTCATTGAACAATCAAAGGTTTATTGACAACTCGTTTACTTTGCCTAATTGTATGACTCACTGGAGGGCAAGACCATCCTTCCCTTTTCGGAATGATGGAAAAGACGTCAACACAAAGTGGGTCTGTGTAGTGCAGTAACTTGATTGCTTTGTTGGAGGGTGTTTTGTGAAGACAAAGTTGACTGCAGAAAGTTTGAGGCAACCTCTAATGTTGGATTTGATCATGCGTTACCTGCAATGCACCCCCTTACCTGACATGGTATGGGAAGATGCCAGGGTCCTTTGGGCCAAATATGATGCCCCTGTGAAGTTGCAGGGCTCATGGGGAGTGGGTGGCTGCTCCATAGAGTCTGGGCTCAGCTCAGTGGTGCCAGAAGCAGTTGCTCAGGGTGACAACAGTTGGTGCTGGTGTGAAGAGAGCTGTCAGAGAGGTTTAGGAGCCAGAAGCTGTCAAGTTTCCCCTCTGCCATTGCTTTTCCTGCTGTAGTGGGCTCATGTGAGGGCTCATGCAGAAGAACCCTTGTGCTGGTGCAGGCAGAAGTATCCCTTGCTGGGGAGGGTGGTGAGACTGCAGCAGTGCTTCCTATCTGGAAAAAGTCCTTTCTCTGCCAATTTTCTTTGAAAACGTCTTTTCAGAGAGTAACAGCTCTCCTGGTTTCCCCATGTAAAGCCATACATGTTCTACAGCTGCCTCTAGAGAACAGCAACCCAAACCCACTACCTGAGGAAAGAAGTATTTTCCCCTAATGCAAGAGCCATCTCATCCTGCATCCTTATCTGTCAGTGCTCTGCCATTTCATCTCGGACTGGCTGACAATAGCACTCTCAGATGACTGGAGTTTCCTCTCTCTTTGTTGTAAAGAATACTCTTAGGAACTACCTTTATAGAGGAACTGCGTATCTCTAGGCTAAAGTTAAACCACAGCTGGAAAACATCTCTCATCTCTCACTCAAAACATCGTGAATCTAGAGATTTAAAACCTCATGCCAGAAAGCTGTGGCCTGATACTTTGCCCACGATTTCCCGCTATATCAGCGCTACTCTACAAGAACATGAATATGAATACCTTGATTGCCTGTATCTTGTCTGTCTTGTTTGCAGAGGAAAGCATGGAGAAAATTAGTGATGTTATAAAGTTTCACTTTGCATTTTGATTCCCCCCCCCCTTTTTTTTTTTTGGTAAAGTAACCTGGCCGATTTGTTATCACATTAGCCCTGTGTCTGGCTTTCCACCCTTCTTGATAAGCAGTGCTCAGTCAGGCACCAGGCTTTCAGCAAGTCAGGGCAATTCCTGCTTGGATCCAGTTACCACTTGTCTGTCAGATCCATCCATTATTGTAGCAGCAGGCGGTTTTTGTTGTGTCAAATTATCTCTTACCCTGGTCCATCACAGTTAGTTCCCTTTGCTTCTTCTAAAGCAAATCCTATGCCTACCTTTCTCTCCTGGCATAATATAGGGAGAGATGTGGGTTTTCTTGTCGACACTAAGCAGGCTTCCTGCCTGCTTCCCATCCATCTTAAGCTCTTTCCATCCTGATCTCAAAAGAAGGTCCTTTCTCTCTCCTGTTTACCACTTCCTCCCACTCCAGCACCACTTTGATCTCCTGGGCTATGGAAACCCCCTGAGCTTTGAAAGCTTACTGTCCTGATGCCAGTCATTCCTTGACGACAAATGGGCTTGTGAACAGGCAAGGGTCCCTGTGCTGTGCCCCACTGCTTGATCCCACCATTCTCCTCTCTGCTGGCGCTTTCCCTGTGACTTGCCATTACTCATCAGTGAAGCCTTGGTCAAAAGGCATCTCTCTCTGTGTCCCAGCTAGTGCTCCAGCAGGGCTCTTGTTTGCTTGCATCAGCTCCTCAGCTCTTTGCTTATTAAAACATGTCTTAAAACCTTAAGAATGCTCCTTCCTAACCATACAGTGAGTTCCTGCAGAGTTTGATGCTGTTTGAAACTTTTATGGAAGCCTTAATTCACGCCCTATCTCCATTTCTATCTGTACCTGCGTAACTGGAGGGAGGCCCCCATCTGTAGCTTCACTGTGGACCTTCCCTAGAGTTTGGGTGGGTGCCTCTGAGACACAATTGCAGAGGCACTTTTAAAACAGTTCTCCACTGACTGTGTGACAGGTGATCTGGAGAACCACAGTAAAAAAAAAAAAATAAATATGCAGACAGCTGACGTCAGTTAATTTTTCCACTTACTATCATGTTCTTTTATCATCACTATGTTAAGAGATGACAGTGGGATTTTATCCAGAGGGTTTGATATCTGCTGTGCTGGGAGATGGAGAGCTGTTATGGTGACATTATCAGTATGACAGCTAGTGATACTTAACTTGTTGCAGCTTGGGAGTGAAAAAAGGTTAAGCATCTTCCCTAAACAGACTTGGCTTCCCTGGAGTATAAGCCAAGACCAAGTGAGGGAGAAAAAAAACGCAAAACAATGCAGAAAGTACAGAGATTTGATGTGAGAAACATTTTGAGTTAAGGCTGTTGCATTCCCACTTGTTACTAGTTCCTCTTAAGTCACTTTTTGGCTGCTCAGATACAGCTGAAGCAAAAGACCCCCAGAAGGATCTCTGCCACCATTGCTGCCCCTGGTACCTGAGCTGTCTCCTTCCAGATGAACCAGAATCTTTTAGTCTGGTGCTATCTTATGTTGCTATGCATCCCCCTATGTCTGTGGGAGCTGGAACAGGTGAGACATAACTGTGGTGATTTCAGAGGCAGGAGGAAAACCCAGAGGCAACTGAGGCTAGGCAGATGTGCTTGTTGTGTAGCCTCTGGGAAAGCCTCCCCAGAGCCTGACTGGTACTGACACCCTCTTGTCCCTGGGGTGAGGGGTGCATGATGCTTCAGGGACACACTGACTGACTGGGGACATGCAGTTCCAAGTTACCTGGCATTCTGGAGTGCTATTTTGGCAGGATTGTCTTCATAATGTTAACCAAGAAGAAAGACTGTTAACATTAAGTGACTCTTTTTTTTTTTTTTTTTTTTTTTTTTTTAAGCTATTTGTCTTATTTTGCTTGTAAACATTTAGGGACCTGTGTAAAAAAAAAAATGTCAAAACCTGGAGGGGTGGTGTTGTAGTGTGGTTATGTGGAGTGCAGGAAGAGAGAACCTCTTTTGAAGACTCAGCATGCGATGGTGAGAAAACCTGTTGCACTCCTACAGCAGAGGAGGACAAATGTAGCTTCTGTTTACTTGTACTATTTGTATGGCATGTGTTAAACAAGTATGTGCTATGTTTGAGAAAAATTGAATGTAAATCCTGCTACATTTGCTTGTTGCTAGTAAGATACATTTCCTCACTTGGTCATCATTGTCTCCTGGGAAAGTTGCACCAATTATATTAACTTAATGGCAGATCTGCTAATGAAGTCAGTGGGTTTGGGATTTTGCCCCATGACTCAGAAAACTTAGTTTATTCTGTTGATATAGGCTGTGAGGTTATAAAAATGTGATTGCTTCATGCTGTCAGTTTGCAAAAGGGTAGTTGTGAGGAAGGAAACTTGAGCTGACAGAATTACCTGCCAAAATAATTAAGTGCATAGCTAAATGAATATAAAAGGACCAGACAAGTAAATTGCTTTTGTACAAATAGCCTTTCTTCTTCTTTCTTTTTTATGAGGCTTGCTGAAGTGTGAAGAGCCCTCTGTGAAAATAAGGTGAGCAATTAGTAATAATTGATTCGTTTTTTAATATCAGTTGGGATGAACTTGCTGAGGATTAGTGTGGAAATGTATGCAATTTCAGGAGAAATTGATTGCATTTCATCTCTTCCATGTGTAGCTTTCCCTTAAACCACTAATGAAAGTTCAATAGCTAATGAATAGGATGTTTCATTAAATGTGTGTTCAACTCAGAATAGTTAACAAGTACGTTTTTGGGATCCCTTTTCCTTGCTAGCCCCTTCCTTTGCTGGATATATGTTCTTGGATTTTTTTGTTTTGTTAAAGATGTAAGTGGAGATAATGACTTTTGTGTCCATTCCTGTATTCTTCTTCAGAGAGTATTTTGTGTGGAAAGGCTGGGGTTTTTTATGTGTTTTGCCTTTGGTAGCAATTACTGCTGCTTGCAGTTGTGGCTTCCAGTTCAGAACAAAGCTGTTTTGTGTGCCTAGCCAGTAATAATTGTTGACAGTTGATAATGTTGGAGACCTCTCATTGTGGCTGGGATCTGAATTATACCAACTGCTACTGAACCAAAATGATAGGTTTTTAATTTTAGCTTCAGGGCTCCCATGCTGGAATATTCTCTTTCCTTTCGTAATAAACCAAAAAAAAAGTTTGTCTTAGAGGTCTTTCCTAAACCTACCTAAACCTACAGTGAGACAGAGAACTTAAGTGTCACAAAGACTGGCTAAATTTCTGTTCTTACTCATGTCTGCTCTCAGACTTTCCTGGTAACACCTAGTTACCGCATCCCGTGGGGCAGTTAAACTCATTCACTGTGTGTTTAAATCTGCAATATATATGTTAGGTGGAATATATTAAGATGGGAACTGCTGGGGGACTTTGGTATCCAATTACCGATGCAACTCATGGACCACAAGCCACGTAAAACTCATCCTGAGTATCTGGAAATGGAGGGTGGCTGTTGCAGTGGCAGGGGTGGCTGACAGTGAGACCCCCGGTGTGGGGGAGCTCCCGGTGCCTGCACCAGGGACTGAGTTGCCACTGCAGATGAGGCCTCAACTGAGAATCTTTCTTGCTTGTAGCTTTGAATGACCTAACTGATGTTACCTGGGCATTTTTCAATTTATTTTCTTGGCTAAATTTCCATGAGTACGATGTTATGAAAATGAATGTGTCGTTAACAAATGTCCAGGAATGCTGCTTGCTCAGAAGTGATTAGGAGATTAAGTAATGGATTAATTGTAATTATTCTGCTGGAACCCTCCTAATGTGTGTAGACACAAGGCGCGTGTCCTCTCTGTAAGGGTTGTGTCTGGGGCTTGCTCACGTAAGGGTGCAAGGTGTGTGTGTGTTGTGTTACTTTGGAGAATTTTTTGTTGACAATTCACTTTTTTGTCCTTGCTTCCCAAATTAAAACTGTTCAGCTTTCAAGTCTGAATCATTCTGAAATTTTAATTTTCTTCTGCATGTGGAAATTGTTTGTTGGGAAAATATGATTTCAGGGAAATGTTCTTTTTTGCATCATAGGAAGGCTTAAGAATGTGAGAATGATAAACAGTTTTCCTTTGGTCATTTGTGAGTGTCTGGAGGTACCTGCTGGGCATGAGTTGCAGGTAGGCTTGAACTGGATGAATGAGCAGCCTCCTCTTCCCCTGGGGTCTTGTGAATATACTCTCGCATCATACTTGATTTTTTTTTTTTTTTTCTTCCCTGAAATATGTCTGTGGAAGGCTACTGAATTTGCACCAGACACTTCTGTCCTAGGGATGAATATAAGGTGCTACTGAAACTTCTCTGAAGTGTCTCCCAGCTTCCAGCACTGTGCAATTTGGGGGTTTTGCTGGTCAGCAGTAGCCTCTGTATTTGACAGCTTTTTCCAGAGGGAGCTAAGCAATGTGTTACTTTGCCCTTCCTATGAGTGTCAGTGGCTATAAGACCTTTGGGTGGTGTGAATTCCAAATGTGGCCCTGACTGGCGTGGCCCCAGAGCTCGCCACCTGGCTGTTGCAATCCATCTCCAGTGTAACCACAGCTAAGAATGGGGAAAAATTATAGTGTAGACATGAGTGAAGGTTTGCTTCACTATTACCTTGGGCATATGCCTCATTGTGGATGTTCTGGTGTGAGGGATTTCATGTCCTTGTGAGTGTATTTCAGGGTATCAGAGACCGTGTCCTCCCATTTAGAGGTACCCGAATGCTAATTCTCCTCTCTCACTTATTTCTGACAGCCTGCACCAGTTCTTGTGATGACTGCATGCATTTCTCTCTGGATAATGTGAACTTGAAGTTTGTGAGTGGTGTTGTCATATATCATCCGTATCAGTTATATGTTATGTGTGAGTCTTGTGATGGGTCAAGGAAGGGCCAGGATGGTATTGACCAGCAGTCATCAGTTTAGTTGATGACCATATCCATGGTGTGGGTGGGGTTTTCTTTTTGTGCCTCAGGTCAAGGATGAATTAATTTTGATGTTAAAAGCTCTTGCATAGTTGCAGTGGACCATTCACAGCTTTCTGAAGACAGTCACTGAAGCATGTGACTGTGGAGGTACTTAGTTCACTAATTACATTACTCACTTCAGCTTGCTTGGGCCATCTGTGGTTAAAGTGCAGCACGGCATTAAGGGTAGGTGTTGCTTGCTCAGTTCTCCCGTGGCAGTGCTCAGAAGAGCTGGGCTTCAGCTGTCTGCTTGGCCCTACAGCCCTTCGATAGGGAAGTGTGGGACAAGTGTCCAAGCATAGGGTTTGTAGGTGCTCCAAGCTTGTAGGAAGAAGCCCGGTATGAAGAAAAAAATTGCAAAATGCTTATGAAGTGTTAAGACTTCAGACAAAGACTGGTGGTTTACTGAGGAAACTCAATATCTTTCCTGTATTTGTCTGCCATCAGATAGGCACTCTGTCTTGGGTTGCAAGTGTGCCTGGCGCCTGCCAGCTGTGGAAAAGTGGAGGGAACAAAATCCAGCAAAGAAACATGAGAAAGCTGCTACAGGAACCCTCTGGTAAAAAGGGCCCTGAGCAAGTGCAGTTAATGGCAGCTGGGGTTGGGTGTGTGGTAGGTGAGTTTCTTAGAAGTTGTGGATTATAATATATAAATAAGGTCTTCTGAAATGCCGAAAACATCCCTTGCTGTACCTGGGTTGCTGTCTATGTTAAATTAGAAAACACACTGTTTTTAACAAAGCAGACCTTGTTAAAACAAAAGCTGTGACTATGAGCATCTTGAATTAAACCCAGAAGAAAAATGCACCTCGTTGTTGTTTGGATGCAGTTGTGAAGTCAAATGCTTGACTTAACTAAGGGATCCCACATGTCATCCCCTTCCCTTACCTTTTGTCCCCATTGTAGCGTGGGATCTGCCCTGATGTCCTTCACCTATGGTCTTATTTGAGGGGTGAAAGAGGCTAGGGGACGGTGAGGAGGCATCTGGAGAATGTGATGAATTGAGGGGGGTGCAGAAAAAGTGCTTGTAGGTTTGGCCAACAGAGAGTAGGTCTCATTTTTAAATTTTTTTTGTTTAACAGTGCCAAATGACACTCCCCTTTCCATTCCTGGAAAAGAAGAAACAGCCTTCAGAAGGGACCCCCCTAGGGTATGATAGATAAGCTGTCTGCATTTTTGTAATGGTTCCCTTAGCCCCTACCCCACATAGACCCTTATCTATTCCCCCTTCTGAGCCCTAGTGCTCTCTGGTTTTATTGACATTTTTAAA
Source organism: Athene cunicularia (assembly GCF_003259725.1). NCBI lineage: Eukaryota > Metazoa > Chordata > Aves > Strigiformes > Strigidae > Athene > Athene cunicularia. Next base: position 99,581,423 of record NW_020799091.1, read on the forward strand.
GAGAACTAAACTGTTTGTCAAGTCCCATGAAGCCTCCTTAGGCAGATGGATGTGACTGCTGCGAGCGGGGTCCCAAAATGCTGGAGGGCTTCTCCTGTCTTCCCTGGTTTTGCACAGGTCTATGCAGGTGTGTCAGGACAAGTTCAGATTCTGCTGGAAGGAAAACCAGGTCCTCTGCAAGTGCTCTTCCTCTTGCTGGACACCTGAAACACCAGCTAGGTGAGCTTGTGCACTTGATAACTTGTTGCTGAGCTGCTGTGGCTGTTTCTGGCCTTGGCTCCTGTAGTTTTCTTGATGTGGCCTTCTGTTTCTGTGGAGCTCAGACATGAAATACGGGACAATATCTACTCTCTCTTTGCCTAGGATTGTTCCATTCAAATGGAGTAGTCCTACAAGTTTAATGGCTTTTTTTTTTTTTTTTTCCAGCACTTTGCCTGTTGCCTCCTTTTGTCCTGCAGTGGGAGCAGGAGAGGCAGCAGCAGCAAAGATGACTGAATCCTGTGCTCAAAACCAAAGCTTTCAGTTTGCTGTGGCCGTAGAAACAAATTCATATTTTTTCTGTAGAGTACTCAAATCATCTTGAAATATGGGAGGAGAGGAAGAGAAATTATGCTTCAGTTTGCTCTGTTCCCCACCTTGTGCTGGCAGTGTGGGAGATTGTTCTTGGGCCTGACCTGTTTGCTCCATGACGGAGTTGGGAAAAAAAAGGATATTGGTGGAGCTCTGTATCAGAAACAGAAAAGACCATTTTTCTAGAACGATTTGAGCTGTGTTCTGCTGGCATGCTGGTAAGGGTCAGCAGCAGTAGTGAATGTACAGTTTTGCTGCTGGTGGTGAGAGTGCTCAGGATCGACGCCAACTGAAACCCTAACCAAGGTCTGTGGAACAGGTGGGGGCACTCTAATGGGAATCATGATGTGGTAGGATTGGGAATGGCAGAACATGAAATGCCTCGGGAGATTTGCCTGCTGCAGATGCTCAGTCTCCAGAGTCAGTGAACAACTGAATCTCAGTCTGCCGGGAGGTAATTTATTCCTTCTTTTGATGGGCAGGAGAGGGAAGAGCTCATGCATGGTGCCTCTTGGCAAGTGCAAGAGGGAGTGAGCAGCAGCATAACACGAGTGTCTCGGGCTGGGGATCCCGCTCAGCAACTTGCACAATCCAAGGACTGTGATCCATGACAGCCAGCAAAAGCAGCAGCCCCAGGGGGAGCTCCGGAGGCTTCAGTTTGGGGCTGGGGAGCTTCGGCCACCCGTGTAATGCCAGGCAGGGCAACAGCACTGGTCCAGGTGGATCCTCAGGCGTGTGCGAGGGTGGAGGAGGCTGCTGGATAAGATGTCCTGACCCTGTCAACTGGGCACATAAAAAGGACTGACAGCAAACTGGGGCTGCTGGTGCAGGCAGAGCTGGGTGAGGGGTGGGAGGTCAGAGGGATGTGTGGTTTCTGAGCTATGTAGCCCGTAGGTCAAGAACAGACTTGTTTATGTCAGCAGAGTCCGACACATCTTCAAGGGCTTTCACTCATGACTGATAGGAGTAAACGTTCTCTTAAATCTGCTCAAATCCTTGTTGACAGAAGGAATGTGCAGGTTTCTTGCCTTATGCTTCCTATGTTCCAGCACACCCTGCATGCACACGCAGAGGGAGATCCGTTTATTCAGCTTTCCTCTGGGCCACTGGTAATCTCTAGGTGTTGGGGCTGGGAAACCTCCTGATGGGTTTCAGTTCCTGTCTTCAACAAGAAAGGCTAATTTGAAGATGTGTTTTGGCATCCAGCTGCAAACCAGGGGAGTCTTGCAGTGTTGTTGCTGGGTGGGGATTTTCTGAAGTTTCTAGGATGTCTGTGCACTTAATCTTCATGTTACTTAGGTATTTATTGAAGTGCAGCCTTAATCTGAAGAATATCAGAGAGAGTTATTTCACCATGTTTCTGTATGCCAGCTTCCTGTTTCTCTCTCCCTTCTCCTTCTCCATTGGCTGTGGTCACAGACCTGCCAGCATTTAGAGTGGTGCATGTGTGAAGTTGTAGAAGACCTTCTCTCACCCAGGAGCTCTGGAGTCCTGAGTCCTCTGATGCCGCCCACATTGTGTGCTGTGTTTGGTGAGGCTTGTTTGTTTTCACTCATGCATGGCAGTCATAATCATTGCTTTAATAAATGTGAGTACACAGAAGTGTTTATACCATCAAAGTGTCTGATGCAAATGTACAATCTTCTCTCGGGACATCCTTCCTTCCTTCCCCCAGTACTTTAAAGTCTCTTGATGGTGGGAGGAATTGTATGTGAAACGCTCTTTATCTTTCTAAGAGAAGGTGTCTGAACCTGTTTGTACTTCAGAGGCAGGTACTGTACCTTTTTCTTTTATCCCTGTAAAAGACCAGCTTTTCTTCTTTTGTTTGCAGGATGCTTTGGGCTTTCCCTTTGCTTAGTGGTGTCACAAACCTCACAAAACAGGAAGATGCCAGAAATATAGGAAAGGAGAGGCAATTGTGTGTGTGTGTGTGGGCGGTTGTTTTCTTCTTCCCTGTAGTTGACTGTGGCAAGTAAATGGATCTCTGATCCATAGCAGTATCTGGCCACTAAATTCTTGCCGTATGAATTTTAACCAGTGTGAAATTTGAAGATAACATGTGTTGAGAAACGTCACTTGCTTCTCACCCTTCCATCCTGTGGGTTAAGGGTGGGGGATACCCAGGAGTGTCCCTAGAGCATGGGTGCAGCATCATGCATGCTGGGCTTTGGCAAGGCTGTGGGATGCCCTGACCTGCTGCTTGCTAGTTGCATTGGGTGACACTGTAAGAAGAAAACTCCAGCATGTACAGGACAGGTTTTGTTTACAGAGAGATATTTTTTTGCTGTAATTTGCTACTATGCCATTTCTGGCCTTGTTTTAACAGGAGGTGCTCTCTTTCATTGGCACTGTATTCCATCTACTAATTGCTTTTCTTCCAGGGATTCTTGGTGTATGTTCCCTTCTGTCCCAATCTCTAGATACCTGTTGAAAAAAATTGGTACTTTTTTCACCTCTCTCGCCAAGTGTTGACAGCTAATTGCTGCTGGAATAGCCTCTTTTTTTAGGCATTAAAGGTGACTGCATTTCTGAAGGAATTAAGAAGTGCCGGGATCTGATCTGTCTCCTAGATCAAGTGGAGCATATTTCTTGCACATGCTATTGCGTATTTCAAGACTGGGATGATAATTGTTGCTAGTTTGATTTGGTGGCATATTGAGATGGAAGATTTGGCTGAGTCCATAGACTTTAATGCTTCAGTGGGACGCACTGTTCCTAGCTAATACAAGCTCAAACCTGAGGTCATGTTGTGCACTGCCATAAAACAAGTCTTGGCTTCACGTAAGTGGGTAGGACAGTTGATATCGATGGAGTTTCTCCAGCTTGCCAACAAAGCTTAATCTAGCCTTAAATCTTGTCTTTCAAGTCAAGTATAGCAGTGTCACTCATCAGTGGATGCTTTCCTTTAAAATTGCTTCCATAGTACTTGGTGGAACATCATTTCTACCCTCTAAGCTTTGGAAGAAATTGAGTCAATTTGTCTTTTGTAAACCTGTGCCAATGTTCTCTGTATTTGAAATACTGTTTTTCCTGCTGAGACTAAAATGTTGAATTTCCCATTCTCATTTAACTTAAAAATGTTCTGCATTCCAGGGGCTGGAATCGTGCAGCATTGCCAGGGGAGACTGAAGTACCTGTAGCCTTTGTTGCAGAGAAAACATTGAAAAGCAGAGTAGTTTTGTGTAACTTGTTTTTATAGAATAAGATAAAACTTGTAGAAATCCTCAAGAGAATTTAAACACTGATACATACCCATCCATCTATATAACTAAAGCTTCAGTGATGTCAAAGTGATTGTCAGACCCTGGGTTTCTCCCTTCAGATTTCTCAAAGGTTTGTTCTGATGTTTGGGTCTGTTTTAATCTCCCTGTCTCGTAAGTGGCAGCAGGACTCTGATAACGACTCTCTTTGTACCTGAGTTGTAATACCTGCTTCCACTCCAGAAGCCTAAAGTAAACCTGCTGCTACTTCTGTTCAAGTAGTCTCTTTAGTTGTTTTTTTGGAGGTGAATATAACCTGGCATACTCTCAGTATTTATTTGTGTTAAAGTGGTGTCACGCTTGTGACCTGAAGGCCCAGTGTGCTGAAACATTTAATGTAAAATAGCCCCTGTGACATAAACACTAATAAGTGAAATAAAGTCTAACCACTAAGTTCTGAGGATCACAAGATGCTGCTGCCCCGTGCTTCAGGTTCACTGCTTGTGGTACTAGGTAACGACCCTGATAGAGGCTGCAAGATCATTATTATACTCTATAATGAGAATAAGGGAGTCAGCTGCTTATACTGGGTATTTTTGTTATCTGCCATGGTGAGTGAAACTTCTAGTGGTACCTGGAATGTGGCTGCTGCTCCAGGTGTCAGTCAGCCCCAGCAAGGGCACAGGAGACCAAGACCAAAGGCAGACTCTTGCCTCACCTGCAGCTGATGTGAGTTTGCATGGCCCCATAACTGTAGATGGGGTTTTGTGCAGATGAGAGTCTGTCTGCCCCGTGGGCTTCATGGGGCCTCTTCTACAGAAGGAAATGGTTTTTATTTTTTTTCCCTGCTGTCTTTTGAAAACGCAGCTGGTGGTCCCTTCAGTTCTGGAAATCTGGTCTTGGAAAGACACTACTGAGCTATCTTAAAATAGCTGATTAAGCATGAATTTAAGCTTGTCTATGTGAGAAACTAGCCAGCGTAGCTGTAATAGGATTGTTCTGGCTAGTTTTAATGGTGCTGATCTAACTTGTGTGGATGCTTTAATACAGGGTAACATTTGGGATCAAACTTCTCTCTGAAACCTGCAGTCAAACCAACCTGCTGTGACTGAACCCTTCTTTGAAGCCTGGTAGCTTTGAGACCTACCAGCAGTTAGGAGTGATCCAGGTATCAAAGAACATTTCTGATGCTTACTCTTACTAGCCCTTGCCACTTGTGCTGTGGATCTGAATGTCTTCACACTGCGGATGACCCGTGTCTCGGGTAATGATAATACCCTTTCATAAATATTTTAAGACAGGAGTTACTCATGCTACAATATTCAGTTGTATTTATTTATTTTATTCAGTGTTAAGAGCAGAGGAGTTGAACACTCAGAAGGTCAGGGGAAACCCTGCCTGAAGACTGGTCTTAAGTAAATGGTATGCAATTGTCTAATGAGTTTTTTTTTTTTCTTCCTGGGAGCTTCTTTCAGGACATTTCCTTTTAGCAAAGAATTAATAGAGATTTTTTTTTTAAACATCCCTTATGTAACCTCCAAAGAATATTTTAAGCGGCAGTTTGCTTTTTTTCCTTATTCTTTATAAAAGCAGTTTGAGCAGAAATAGCAGAACATATCTTTGATGGGTTGTTGTTGCTCTATTTGGCATTTCTCATGTGGATTTACAGAATTGCTATTGCTCTCCCTTCCTTGGCTGTGGGAATTCCCTTTAGAAATGATTTAGATGCTGGGGGAATTTGAGCTGTGCTTCATGTGAAATCTTTGTTGGGCTAGACGGAAGGTTGTCCTTCTAACTTAAATTCCTGCACTATGAGCAAGGAGAACAGTACTAACACCTAAGTCTTAAAGCAAGGAGAGCTCGTGTGAGCATGTCACTGACAGAAGAAGCTTTCAGCTTCTTCCAGAGGGAAGCAGTCTGGCTCTGTGGCTGGGACTGATATCTGATGGAGGGGTCTGAAAATCTCCTTCTGCAGCTTAAACAGGGCCTCTATTGGTATTTTCCCCTTTGGGGTTTAGATCAGACTTCTGATATGTGTCACAAACTGGGGAGAAAAAATAAATAAGTATGTAAAAACCCTCAAACACTACCTCTGAACACTTCACTGCAAAAGTATTTGACTATAATGGCTTGTTTTAAGCCTTGGCTTCTGAGCTGCTTTCAAATCAGGTGTATTGTTGAAACCAGTTTGCCGTATTTATAGTTTTGCCACTGAATTTGCTATGCGTGATAGGGAATCCCTTTCTTTTTCCACTGTGAATGAATTGCTATCAGGTCAGTTTTACTTTATATGGAAGGTTTGCTTCAAAAGACTAAAAGTATAAATTCTCTATGTGATATTTGTCTTGAATAAGTAGCACAGCTAAAAAATTAATGGAATAGAATAGCCTGGATGATGATTTCTCTTCTGATGTGAAGTTTTATGTTCTTTTTTTCCTTTTAATTGCCTGGTGAGCTTTCCTCTTAACTATCTGTCTATCTCTTTTTTTTCCTTTGCATCCAATTCCCTTGGATCCTGGTGTTCGTAGTTGGGTTAGCGACTTACTCTGCCAGCGCTGGCATTGCTTTTAGAGATCTGACTGGGCCAGCTGCTGACATGTTTAATACGGTTCTGTACATTTGATGTTTGTGCTGGTAACCTCAGGCAGTCTGAGATGCTTCAACTGTATAGAAATAAAAATGAAACAGAAAGTTTTATACTCGAGGACAGTTTTCTGCACTGGAGGTAACAATGATTTCCAGTCTTTTTTTCCTGATGCATTGGTGTGACCTTTGGTTGCCCACTGCCACACCACGAGCAGCTGTGTTGGCTTTGCTGGTCCCTGTGGGAATGGGCAGCCGACCCAAACCGGGTGTCCAAAAGCCATCCAAGGCATCCTCGCGTACCTCTGACAGACGGCATGGCCTGGATCGGCCACAGCATTGCTGCTGCCCCCAGCCACCCCCCGGGTGCCCTGGCAGGAAGGGTGGCAGGCAGCACTCCCACAGGGAGTGAGGGGCAGCGTGGCCCCTTGTGGGTGCTCCTGGAGAGAGGTGGTACTCGGCCTGGGAAGGGGGGAAGGGTCAGCATCTCTGCTTTTATGAGGTTATCCTCTTCTTTCTGTTCACGTGCACATAGGGATTTTTTTCCAAGGAGTAATGAGGACAAGGCAGAAGCAGATTTTATGCTGAAACAGTGTTTTATATCACTTTGCAACAGTGTTTATTTCCTGTGAGCAAAACCGAATGGTAAATACGTTTTTAGATTGCGAAGAAACATTAATTACTGTAGCATAGTGTTCTCTTTGGCTCAACTGTTGCCATTTTAAAGCCTAGGTCCAGCATTTTCCATAGCTTGAAATTTGTTTGTGTGTGAAGTCAGAGTTATATAACTAAAAGGAACATGTTTTCCAGCAAAATATTTTCCCTTAAATAAGTACTGTCTGTAGCTGGGTAAAATTAGGTAGTGTCTTTGTTGAAGTTCTTTTTTTCTTCTTTGAAGCTTTTTTTATATACGATACCTAATTGGCAATTTCCAATATTATTCTTTGTAATTGTTTTGTTGTCATTGTCTGTTCTGGTTTGGAAAGGCTCATTAGGAAGAAAAGCACTCCGTCTGGTCTCCAGCTGAAGAGTGGTATTTATGATGTGTTACGTGCTTTTGGTTTGGTGAGGAGTTTTTGCTCCTTCAGGTCCTATCGCTAACAAAAGCAGTACTGATGAGGAAATTGCTTTTTTCCTGCTTGAGAAGTTTGTGTAACTGCTGCTTGGAAATGGTGGACTGTCTTAGGTTTTGGTTTTCCAAGTGGGAAGGCAGGCAGCTCTGCTGCAGCCCCCTTCCTTCTGGAGGACTTGCTCAGGGCAGAAATTAGGATGTCAGCGCTATTTCTGTGTTTAGACCGAACGGGGAGCTCAGTGGGTCTCTGAGCAAATGGGAGCCCACGTGGTTGGGATTATCTGGTATTAAATGAAACAACAAATGTGCGAACAGAATATGGGTGTTCTGTGTGTCACTTACTACTTGCACGTCTCAAAGGCTTACGCTGTGCCATGACAGGTCTGAGGACTGTATGGCATGTCCATATGTGGCTGTGTTTGTAAGTAATCCCATTATGTTGTTAGGTTTGCCCACCGGTGATGGGAGGTGAGGATGTGTTCTGCAGGAGCAGGATCTTTTTTAAACCAGGCTTCACAAAACAGTGCAGAGAGAGCTGTGCTGGCAGGGGAGTATGGAAACACCTTTCTTCCATGCTTCATCCTGGGAGCAGGCAGATACTCTGGGCAGGCAGATTTGGTGTCCCTGGCTGAGGAATAGACCAAGGAAGAAACTGAGGCAGTCTTTGCAAGAGGACTGCCTGGGAGGCATGCCCTGGCCCTGCTGCTGTGGGGATCTGCCAGTGTGGCTGGGGGACAGCACTTGCCTACAGCGGTTCTCTGGAGGCAGGGGCTGGGATCTGTGCAAAGTGGGCACCTGGGATATGGCTTCAACTCTTGGGTCTTCAAAAGGAGGTATGGGTACAGATAATAATAGAGCTGCCTTTGGAGGGGCTTTTTGCTTTCCTCAGTGTTGCAGTGACATTTATATGCAGCACGCCTTTTGAGGTACACCTCAGTCATTCACTTTTCATACTCATCTCCTTATTTTATATCATCTTGATGCTGGCATCACTTTGAGCCATCTCTTGTGTAAATTACGTAGTTCGTTCCAACTGAAAATCAAGAGCTTCCACTGTGGACATGAAGCTCACTGGAGCCACATCATACTGGAGATACAGAGATAAGTAAGCTCCTTTGGATATGGCACTGAAATACCAACTGCAGTCCTGCTGAGATTTGGGCATCTGCTTAACTCATACACTCATGGTGTGTAAATACAGACCATGCATAAATATGTAAAGCCAAGCACATGCCTTGGCCTTTGCAGGATTTAAACCATCAGATGCAATATGGAATAGCCTGAACTGAAATGGAAAAAGTAACTGATTTCATTATATCTAATGGATATGTTGCAAGAAACAAACTGCGGGTTTTGAAAACTGACTATTCCATTTCTTTTGGCGCTCAGTTATATACCTCTGCCTGTGTGTCTGTAGGCATTTCAGAAACGCTACCCTCTGAACTGTGTTTATGGCGCAGCTACCCGTCAGGAATTGACCTGGGGTCCTACAGAGCTAAAGGCACGAATTACGACAGCCTGTGAGACACGGATCCTTAATTGAGGTTTCGCACGCGTTGTGTGTCAGCGGCAGAAGGGGATTTATCAGTTGTTTGGATTCACAAAGACAGTGGGTTCATGGAAATGGGTGCACAAGGAAGAGAGACCAGACGGAGCAGTTCTTCTTGTTCCTGCTATCCACATTCTCGATCTTTTCAGAGCCTGCTTTTTCAGCAGCAAACATGCCTGTGCTGTTACTTGGCTTGGCGGTTTTTGTCTTGCCAAGTGAAGAACTGATCCTGAAAGGCTTCTGTGGGGTACTGTGAGGAGCCTCCCCCTGTTCCAAGGACAAGTTGTGCATGCTGTTAGCACAGGTGTCAACTCGGCCCCTGCTGACTTCAGCAAGACACAAGGGTGCTCAGGGTGGGGGTGAAAGCTAGCCCTAAAACTTTTCTGTAGTTTGTGGATTGTTATTTTTGGCTGTGCAGAATCAGAAAGGTCATGTATATTAACCTTTTCTTCTTTGCTTAATTTCAACAGGGCTATTACCCTTTCTGCAATCTGGGCTGCCTGGCTGAGTATGTTAATGTCTCGGGACACGTCTGTTTCCTGGTCTCTTTGAGTAACTATATACAGACCATCTTCCTATCATCAGCCTAAATATCCCTTGGCGACTGGGCAAACCAGTAGCTGAATATAAGGGAAAAAGATCCTTTTACTCTCGTAATGGATTCTGATGCGAACTGCATTGGTGGGCTGTTGGGGATGGGAGGAAGTTGCCTTTGAAACTGTCATCATCATCTTCATCACTGATTCAGATGCTGCTTTGCCATTAAAACAAGAAGAAAAATACTTCCCAGAATCTTTCCCTTCTAAGTGAAGGAGAAAATGTTAATGGCCATAGGATGCATTACAGAGCCCTGCTGTAAATACAAGGCTGAATTCAACAGTGGTGTTGATCTGCAGCTTGCTCATCCCATCTCTCTCTGACTCTCAGCCCCTCAAGTGAATTATGCTTTGTGTTCAGTGCAGGGCCATCTGTTTCCCTGTATGTTTTCTCTTTTGCTGCAGCATGATTTCAATGGAAAGGTGAGTCTAAATACGTATGACGAGGAGCAGCTCTTTTTGTGCTTCAAACAGCTTGTTTTCCAGCAGAGGAGCCAAGGAATAAAAGAAATGCTGGGTTTTTAGATGTCCTGCAAATGTGTTCCTAATGTAAGAGTCCAGGGGATTACTGGGAGCAGAGTTGAGGAGCAACTGAGTTTTGGGATTAATTTGGCACCTCAGACGTAAAGGTCTCTTGTGATTGGGCCTGAGCAGCTTTTCAAAGATGCTGAAATCTGTATTATGACCTAAAGCTACTGCCAGATAGCTCCCACCCCCACATGTCATCCTGATTCATGCAGAGGAGAGAGCTGTTGCTGCTATCTAGGTTTTTCTGCGCTACTTCCTTTTACTCTGTAAATGGTAATTTAATTTCCACATTTAGAGACCTTAATTAATTATGAATAAAATAATTTGTGTGAATTTTAGAGCTGAAGGGTGATGGATTAATGGCTCTCTGGAAACATGAGGCTGCTTCACCAAAAGCAACTCAGTTGCTGCATGAGCTCTGTGCCGTTCTACCCCATTTGTAGCCCTGTGACATGGGGTGGGAGGAGAAGGAGGAGGATTTCCATCCCCTGGCATCCTGGGAAGGCTGGCATAAGGGAGAGGACAAGGAAAATGCCAGCGACCATGTGGTGAGGTGTTCAGGGAGTCAGTCTGCTTGAAACCACTCTCGGTAGTGTGGATTTTCACCAAGAGTTCCCTTCCACCTGCACGCACTGAGCTGTGTGGGTGCAGAAGTATCCAGGACTGCGGAAGGCAGGGCCCAGCATGCAGCGTGCAGGTGGAAGAAGGAGTTGTCATCTCTGGCAACAGTGTGGGCTTTGACTGACCCGAGACACTGGGAGTAGCATGCATTTCTGTCTCTGAAGTGCTGTGGAAGTGGTGTTGTGCACTCCTCTTCATTTTCCACTCTTTCTCGTAGCTGCTGCTGTCTGCCTCCTCTGCTTCCCCAAGCCCCCTGACACACTCAATCGCCTGGTGCTTGCTCATGTTGTGTAGGTTGAGGCTTCCCTTGACGGTTGGTTTTAATAGGTCTGATGAAGTAGGAATTTGATTCCAAATGCATGTTGTCATATTTTATGCATGATTGGATTTGCTGCCTGTCCAATAGAGTAGAGCACTGTGCAGATCAGCTTTTTTTTTTTTTTTTTTTTTTTTTTTCTTTCGAGATCATGGAGTTCATTGAAACTTTTAGGCTTAGTCCTCGGGTCTCCATACAGGCAAAACTTTTAGTGATCTCAGCTGTCACCTCTGCTTTTGGCAAGAGGCTGGTTGCTTGATACCTGCGGGCATCAATCATTTAACAACTGCAACATTTATCAGGTGATACTTGAATAGCTCTCTTCCAGAAGTGTTTTGCATTTTGGAGCTCTTTACAGTTCCTTTTTTCTTTTGTTATTGTTCTGCAGAGGCTAGTGGGCCTAAAATTATTTCTGCGGTCTGTCTACTGGTTCCTGAGCAGCAGTGCCTGTTTGATGCCTGCGTGCACATGCATATTGCACTGTCCTTCTGCTCTCCCTGCCTGATCCTTTTTATTCTCAGGGACAAGCAGGGTACAGAGCTGAGTCCAGGTTTTGTACTCCAGGCACTTCCAAGACTGAAAGGGGTTTGTTTTCTTTTCCTAGAAGCTTTGCTTGCTAAAGTGAACAGTGAGCAGTCCAGCTTCTAGCAGTTTTGTTTGGCAAAGTTTCCTACTCTGGGTTGTCTCTAGCTCTTCCTCTGCAGAACCGGTGGAAATGTTACTGTTTAATCCCAGCAGCTATCCTGAAGTCACTGGTTTTGTGTTTCTGGCTCATCACCTTCCCATGTGCTGTGGGTATTTATCTCCAGTTAGCAATCCCGCTGGGTGATGCCTTGGCTTTGGATGCCGGTTGAGTGTTGCGCAAGGTCTGTCTGTCTGGAGGGCAGATTGCCATCAACAAGCTTCAGTATTTTTTCATGAAACAATACTTAACTTCCAGGGGTCAGCTGGAGGTGATGGTATCGTGTTGCTTGGAGTGACTGACAAGGCAGTGACAAAGCTTTATGCTGCATAACTCCTTTTAGTATCACCAAGTGCAATAAACAGCTCGCTCAGACCCTGAGAGCAGCAGTGAAGGCAAGCTGGGTTAACATTACAAGTCCTTTATAACAAACCATCAAAAAATAGTCTAAACGGAAGTGGTCAAATTACTCATGGGGCCCCCTGGTTTTGTGTGACTGCTTCATGCTTAATCATTTCCAAGCTTATAATTTCATAGCATTTCTTTCACAAGGTTATAAACCAGAGCCTAAGTGAAACAAACGCCTAGTGTTTGTGGAGTGTGCAGGTGAATGTGGTGGCATAGGTTGATGCATTACACACTGCTGCCTGTAGGCTTCAGCTGGTGCTCGGGGCCAGGGGTAAAAGTTTATCTATGGTGAAGGTGGGGACAAGTCATAGGACTTACCCATCTATCTCCCCATTGCCTGGCCTACCCAGCAAGAGCGGGGGATGCTAGTCAGGGGAAGACTTGGTGGTGGGGAGCTCCATTTCTGTCCCCTTTCCCTGTTGTGTGTCTGGCCAGAGCCCCACTGGGCAGTGCCTGCCAGCTCCACTGGGTGGGTGCTTTGCTCAGAGTCCCTCTGTTTTACTCTGTTGCCCTCTTGATTCTTGTACCTCCACTTTTTTTTGCCATGTATGGTCCCTGGCAATTATCTGGTTGACCAAATCTTTCTCTCCCTCTTTATAAAACATAGCTTACAGTGTTCTTTAACCCATCTCTGTTATTCCTGTTATTCCTAAAACATTGGTGGTGCATCCCAGGCTACTTTTGGTGAAAAGATGATTTCTCATGGTAAAAAAGAGGTACAAGCTGGAAGCCTTTACTGGTTTTGTGTGCATTTACCCCAGTACTTGTTGGGTTGGGCTTTCTTAAAGTTTTCTTGAAGGTTTAAAGAAAAAAAAAGAAGGCATGTTTGCATAAATGTATTGAACTGATACACAGTCTGTCTGAAAAGAATAAAACAAGATATGTTCAGCTACTTGAGTATCCAGTCTCGTATATAGCCACAGCCTCTCTTACTAAATTGCTTGGCTGCTTTGTGAGCCTGATCGTGAAGGTCTAATCTACACTAGTTACACTGGTAACTATTGTTACTACTATAACCTACACTAGTGGGTTCTATTTAAAAAGAAGGCAGAAAAAGCAGAACTGCAAAGCTTTCCTGTCTATGTGTTCCTCCCAAATCCTGCAAATTTCCTGTTCCTTCTTGACAATGAATGTTGTTGCTCAATCTTGCTTCTATTTAAATTGATAACATTTTAACCACTGGTTTCTACAGGACAAAAATAAAGTTTCTTTAACTAATAATGACATACCATAGTGGTTGTTAATGAGATGGTGATACATGCATACAAAGATGAGAAGGACCTGTTTCTCTGAGATGACATAACTCACTAAGTGTTGCTCGTCTTTTTCAAGGTGTTTTTTCAAAAAAAAGAAAAGGGAGAAAAAAGGGAGGAAAAAATAGAGATAGGGCAGCATTCACAGCCTTCCCTGTGCCATCCATGTCCCACCCAACATAGTTTGCCAGAAGGATAAAAGTCCCAGAGTTATGAGGTCCTTCCCTGCAAATCCCAAGGAGCGCAGCAGCCTGCTAGGCACGAGAGCCCCAGTCTGTTGAAGGGAGAAGCAGAAATAATTTGGCTGCCTGATGTGCCTCTCGCCAGGCCCCACAGTTGGGTGCTAGCAAGTTGTGGATTTCAGCGTACCTGCTGACGGAGGAGCTGGGAAGGGAAGGCTGTGAGGCGACACAGATGCAGAAACATAGGCTGGACGATTTCTACCCTCTACTTGATTAATTCTACCTGTTTATTTCCAATCATAGATCTATGGAAAGTCCCTGCACTCCTGGCTGGGAGAGTAATTATAGTCCCATTAGCTTTCAAAGCGCAGCATGTTTTTCCCTAATAAAACCCTGCATGTGTTTCTGAAGGCTGTTCTTGTTCGGTTGCAGTCCTTCAGGTGTCTGTCACCAGTGGGCTCTGTTTGAGCTGCAGATGTTTGGGCTGGTAGGTGGGCACAGTGGGGTGCCTGCTTTCGGTGGTGCTGGGTTGCAGCCCTTATGCCTCCCAGATGTGACTCCCCAGTGGAGCGAGCATGGAGGTCTGGCTCCTCATCTCTTTCTTCTTGTGGTGGCAACTGCACGGGAGTTTGTTCAGAAGCAGGAGGCAATTAATATTGCAGGTCAGGAGGTGTATCTGGGCTGCATCAAGGCTTTGTTATCATATGTAGCAAAGTGACACTGAGTAGTATTATGCTTTTGATAGAGGTGCAGGTTAGTCTCACTTGCTTCCTATCCTTGCGCCTCCACCTCGGATCTGTCCACAGTATTCTCAATGTTCACTTTGTTGACTTTTGGCCATTTCTAAACTAGCTTTAAAAAGTATCTGGAGCAAAACCGGGTCTCTTAGCAACCCATTCCTGCCAAGGGCTCCTGGAAAATGGGTCAGTGATTAACAATTATGTACAATCGAGGTTAAAAATGCAGGGCAGTCTGCAACATCGCTGCTCTGATGGCTAAAATATTTCAGCGTTATGTTGTTGGGATTTATGGTGGTGGTAAGTAAATTTATACCAATTGTCATGCTGACCTCATGAACACGATGATTCAAGACTTCGGTGTTATGAAATTGGACTGAAGCCTCTTTTCTTTACCAGAGTGTTACAAAAAAGCATTAAATAACCATCAGATGAGTAACACATGCATGATCTGTGTTTTACATATATTTTTTTCTGAGGATCTGGGCCTTCCCCTGGCCATATGACTTCCCAAACAAACAGAAATAGATCTGCATGGGACAGTGGAAAATGTAGAGTCTAGCTATAAAGCAGAAATGCAGAGGGAAGGTGGGTTTCTGGTTTTGGTCACCTATCTGAATGTTGATGTACAGTTCCTCCAAGCAAGGAGACAACAAATGTCACATGAGCTTGACGAATATATTTTTCTGAGCCTTATTTTGGCAACATGATAATTTTCTTAAGTCCTTGGTGGTGCTTTGGTTTCTGGATGTAGAGATCCATGACAGCTTTTTTTCCTTTCACAGAGTAGGAAAGGAGGTGGCTCAGTTGTGATTTCATTTACCCCATTAAATGTCCCAGTACTTATCATTTCTGTGGGAACATACAGTGAGAATATCAATCATTAAAACAGCACTCTGTCTCTTAGATGTTTTTATAACTCTGGCAGTGAAATCAAGGTTGTTTTGCCAAGTCATTTACTTTCATTGTCTAATCAATTTCTAAAGGCTCTTGCATATTTGCTTCTTTGTTTAATTAACCCTTCTTTTCAGCCTTATCGCACCCCAGTCATCATTCCAAACTTGAGAAATAAGGATCAGCTGACAGTGCCTCTTCAGCAGTCATGGGAAGCGCTGAATTCCAGGAGCCCTGACTGGAGGTGATTTATATTCCTAAGGACTAATCTTCCATCACTGTCCGTAGCTGACAATGTCATAGGCAAATGGGCAGCTCTTTTCTTTCATTCCCTTGACCTTTTTTTTTTTTCTGCTCCCACCAAATGGGCTTATTCTCTGCCAACTTAAAAAATATGTATTTATTTTTAAAAGGTCCCTTTCAGGCTAATATTACTCATCATCTTACTTATCTGCTGCCACTGGTCAAGGAGAAAAATCATCTTAATGCCCCTTTCCACAAGAGTAAGAGAATGTCTTAATGAATGCTTTCCTTTCTTGGTTTTGATCCTTAAATATACTTTTCCTTCGTCAGCTCTTTATGGCTTCTGTCTGCTGAACATGGGACTAAGTGGTAAAATCCATACTTGAGACTTTGCAGATGCTTTTAGGTGTCATTAAAGATCATTAATATGCAGCGCAACACCACACGACAGAGGCTGCTGGGATAGGAAATGAGATCCATCATCTGTTGTTAGAGCTGCAGGATAATTTTAGGTCAGCAGAAATCAGTTACTGGGACTGGATTTGGGCAGGGATTCCTCATTATATAGTGAGGGAGCATGGGGGTGGGATGGGGATGGAAGAAGGCAAACCTGAGCAGGTTTGGGGTTCTTCCCATCCTCATACTGCAGTGTTGATTTGGAGCATCTTTTGAATCCCATAGCTCTTGCAGTCACTCTCATGTCTCCTAACTGCAGAAAGACTATGCCCAAACTTGATAGTTTGGACTACATTTGAATAAATTGAATTAATATCCCGTTTCAGGCTATCTACTGCCTGCTTCCACAGGCCAAAGCTTTTTCCTTCCTTCCTGGCTTCTTGATTACTGTTAATTTTTGCCTTCCCAGGCTTTTCCTGGTTTTGCTTGATTGTTTGTTTGCTTGCTTGATTTCCACACTCACCCTGAGGCAGATGGTTGCTGGGAGTGGGGGGCTTGTGCCTATTTGCGATAGTACTGATACACTGGGGCAATTTTGCTGCTGGGTTGAGCTGGCAGTGACCACTGCTCACTGCCCCATGCCCGTGCACAGCAGCCAGTTGTGTGCTCACCCTCTGAGGATGAGATGGAGGTTTTAACCAAAAAAACCTGCTGCTGTTGCTTGCCACATTTCCGGCTTTCCATCTTCTGCAGTACAGGCCCAGTTTTTTGTCAGGCAAGCAGTGGCTTACAGTGTGGGCTGTTTGGGGGTGCTTGTGATGAAAGGTCTGCTGCTCATTTGCCTGCAGCTATAGGCTGCTCACTCAATAGCTGGCATGAGCTTTCTGTCTCCCTGTGCACTGAGAGGTCTGGGACTATCTGGCTGGGGGTGGCAGGGAGCAGGAGCATTTTCTGCTGTCTATCGTGGCTCAGCAAGGAAGGGAGACTGGCTGAACAATGAATTATCTATCTTTATTTACTTGAAGAGCATTTCTCTACCTTGGAAAGTTCAAAAGATTATTCTATGTGCTGATTTCTGATACTGAGCAAGCTGGAAATGTTAGTGGTTATGTTAATGTGGCTTCTGGCTCTCATGGTGTTCACTTTTGAAAATAGAAATGGTTTTAATGTGCTTGGCATGGGAGCTTTGATTTGAAATGAATAGTCAGCCATATTAAAAAGATGATAAATTCCACTGAAAAACGTGTTCGCTTCTAGTAGCAGCGCTGGGGTTATGCCACAAATAGAGTAAAAGCAGAATAATTTGAAATGCAGGTGTTTGCCCCTCCTGTGTCTTGCCATGCTGTGCTGAACTGCTCTTTGCAAGTCTTGTCTCATGGTTGCTTTTTGCTGGTGGTGAAGCCAGCTCCCTGTGCAGTGGATCCTGCTCACATGGGGCCCTGGCATGGGTTGGCAGCAGGGGTTGCTATGTTATCCCCCATGGCCTTTCCCCAGGCTCCCTGCTCCCCGTGCTGTGCCATGGGGGGGTTCCCCAGGTATCCTCAGCATGTGGGCCCTCTTGGCATTGCCACATCGGATTCAGCTTTGCATCGGCAGTGGCAAAAGCCTTGCCTTCAGGAAGAGGGATGCCTGCGAAGGGGCTGTACCTGGGCTACTGGCTGCTCCCCTGGAGTCCTGCTTTTGGGCTATTTTTGCCTGTTGCTGATTGCTTTAGGTGCTCATTAAAAGCAGTGGGAATTCATGGGTAAAAGGGAAGATGGAAAATGTAACCCAGAGTAAGCTCTAACAGATTTGTAGATGAAAACCAACTTGACATATTTCTGTATTTGAGATTTATAATCTAATCATTCCTCCACTTGCACAGCAGGGACTGAAACAGCATGTAGTTATTTACATATAGGGAACATTAAACAGCCACCTCTTTAAACCATATGTGAACATAAAATCCAACAACCACTGCTGAGTAATGGGTATCCGTGAAAGATGAGAATAAAAACAAAGCAGAAACAAACATAACGAAAAGGTATTATTGCAAGAAGTAGCTGTGACAGTGGCATATTATATCCGTACACCAAAGTGAAAATGTGACCCTGTAAATCTGTGTTCTCTTGCCTCTCGAATTAACACTCTACACGTTGAACACATGCAGATGGTTTGCTTTGTATTCCTCTCTAGTTGTTGTGAGCTGGTGGGGGTTTTGTGTTGCCTTACTGCTTTGCCATAAGGAACTAAAGGATGGCACACCACATAGGTGCAGACTGCTTCAAACTTGTCATTGCTTCTTTGGGGAAATTGAGATCCTTTGGAAACCTGAAAATTTATTTTTAATTTACTGTCAGCTTACTTTGGGGCTGGTTTGGTTTCTCAGTGTACTAATCTCCCAGCCAGTGTAAAGCTTGCCTGTCCTTTGAGATGCAGTGCCAGGTCGCTGGCTCCTGGAATGACTCTGGTCCTGCAGGGATTAGAATTAATTTGTCCAGGTGCTGAGACACACTCCTGTGACTGTATCGCCTCGACTGTGGTCCTGCCCGCAATGCTGGCATGGGCACCTTGGCTTTGCCATAGTTAGTGTGGATACTTGACAGCTCCCGTGGCTATTGCCAGACTGCTGCTATGTAAGGGTATGTGCTTTGGATGTTGTAGTTCTGGGATTGGCAAAGGGATTAGGAGCCGTTAGTGGGTTTTCGTCCCTCTTTTGGGAGAAAAATGTATGGAGGGGAATCCTCTTTGGAGAAATCACTGCTTTCTCTGCATCATCTGAAGTTAATACATGTAGATGCTTTCCCTAAAATACTATGTTTTTATGCATTCTTTCCACTGGTTGCTTAGTTTCTTGAAATATGCTTCCTACTCTCCTGTCCTTTTCCATTTCTAGTACTAATTATGAATGGGAACTTGAAAATAATCCCCTAATAAAGGGTAGGCATCCCCACATATGGCTTCTGCAGGATGCAGTTGCACTTGCTTATTCCATAGATATAATTTGGTGGTGGGTCTAGATACTGGTGTCTCAGCATGCAGGTTAGATACTGAGAGCTGTTAGTTGTGAGAAAGGTATTCTCTTGTGATAAATGCACATCTAAATCTCATTGCTGGAGTCCTCTGTGGTACTGGTGATGGTGAGCTTGAGAAGAGTAACCTGTTGGTTTTCAGGGTAAAAGGAGAAGCTAATTTCTGTGATACTGGGGGAGAAGACAGTAAGTTTCTATCACAGAACGAAAACACTGTTTCCTACTACTAAAACACGTTTTCTACAGTTTTTTCACAAAATACTGTCCTTTGCATCTCTCTCATGTTTTAACCCTCTGCACTCCTCTGCCTTGAAGGGAGGGCAATGAAAAATGTGGATGACGGTAGGCTTAAGAAAAATTTTGTTCCTAAATCCCCTCTATTTTTAATTTTTAATCTCATCTGTATTTTGGTTTGGTTTGTCAAAGTATAATTACCATGAATGAGGTAAGAAACTAATTTAAACACAGCAAGTGTAGTGGAGAATCCAATTTTCAGAAATCAGTGGAAATGTAATTGGAGTCATTAAGTGCTGACTTCGGTAATTAAGAGTCATTTTTTGACGTTTCAGGCTTGTGTTGCTAATCGTCTGTGGAGAGGGTAGAAAAATATTTTGTTCGCTGCAAAATTGGTTGCTCCCTGGACCAGTGTAGCCAACGGCATGAACACTGCCCAGCGGCTTGGACAAACCAACAGCGTTGAAAATTTGCTTGCTAGGGTCCCATGCTCCGCATCCCTCCCTGCCTGCTGTTGCCTATAGCGGGGCACACGTGGAAGCCCGTTTTGGGGCCGCGCTGTGTGCAGGGCCTGTGCTCCCTGCTGTGTGGGAGGGTGGCACTGTCTCTGCTACTGCTGAGCAGCCCCTTGTGCTGAGGCACGGAGGAGCCTCTGGGGTTCTACCCTGTGCTGAGCATCGTTGGGGTGGAAAACCTGTCTGTGGCTGGGCAGGCATGGGCTTCAGCTGCTCCATGTCTGGCTTCAGCCGAGGAGGGCAGTTTGGCTCTGGAGGGCAATTTGGCTGCCCCCAGGTGTCCTCTGGTCCACAGGGAGCCCCTGGTGTAGGAGCTGGATGAATGCAGGTGCTGCTCTGTCTCAAAACAGGGCCTGGCCACACTCAGCCAAGATTTTGGTAGCATAGTGAATGGCTTCCAAGAAGTATCTTTTATTTGATAGACGATGCTGTGAAGTGTCATGTCACAGAATACATAGCAAAAGCGAGTCCTTTATGATACTATACAGGAGAAGGACTTTTCTAAGCCAGAGATGGATGCCCAACTCCTTAACCTATCTTGCTTTCAAACTTTGATCTTGGATTGCAGGGCTATCTTGATTAAAAAAAAATGGATTTCTCTGCAGATGTAAAGTGCTGTTCAAGTTACTCATAAAAGAAATCAGTGGTAGAAGTGCATCCTCATCACTTCTTGTTTGCAAAATTATCTCTAAGAAGTCAGAATGTTACGCATTTTTAACTGCTGCAGTTCAACCAAGATGCTCAGCACGCTTTTGTTATGATAATGGAGAAACCATAAAAAACCCCTGACATGCTGATAGTTATCATCATATAAAACAAGCCTTATGTTTACTTTCCTATTAAAAATGCTAATTTTCCAGAGCAATGGCATTTATAAGGCTTTTTTCCTTTCATTTTGTTGTTCTCCAAAACCCCAGATAATGCTGCTGTTTGGGCCTCCAGCATGGAAGCTGATGTGATAGTTGTTGTGCTTCTGAGCTTTCACACCCACAAACAAATCCATCGGTGACTGAGATCTCTTGCTCTGTGTTTGAGTTTGTAATTATCTCATGGCCCAGCGAAAGCTAGAGCTCAGCTAGGAGGTTGCCTAAAATGTGTTTTTAAAACTATGGCTGTGCTCATTTCTTAAGTGTGCAAAAACCACCAGCAGTTTAACTAGAAATCCCCTTTTTGCAGTTGTAGTGTTTTTCACAGTGCCTTGCAAAATTGGATTGCACTTCTTGGGGGTTCTGACCTTTAAAGCTGAACAGGTAGTTTCTCATGTACTTGTTCACGTTTGTGCTAGATGTGGGGCATCCTCTGAAAAGCGTGGGATACTCTTTGGAGTTGGGCACCTGGTGTGTTGGGCAGCCGGGGGTGGGCACCTTGAAGTGTCTGCAGGAACAGCCTCTGCCACCCAGCTGTGTTCAGAAGAAATAATCTTGGTGTCCCTCCCCTGTCCCTTTGCAGCCACGTGATTTTCTGGATAATGCACGTGGAGTACGTGGGAATGGCTGAATGCGGTGCTACAAAAGCCAGAGAAGTGCTTTAAATAGCTAGTACAGGTTTGAGAAATCATGCCAAACTTTACTGACTAGGCTGACTAGAGAGGACTGTCTCTTCACTGCCTGCCTTTCCTTACACCCAGCAAGTAGCTTGTGTTTGGTGATGGAGGGTTTCCAGGCTGGGGAGAGAGCTGGGCTCTACATAGCTTGTTGTCCCAGCTAAGCTCCTGCTTGCAGCTGCAGATTAGAGGAGTAATGAGGATATGCTTTGCTTTAGGCATAATTTCTTTCCTGTTGCTTTTCCCTTTCCTATTTCTTTTTATTTCTTTAGACAGCCTGTGTTGCTGCCTAATTGGATTACTAGGTCACTTACTGACTGGCTGAGGGCTGTACAGGATTGGGACCAGTCCCTGAGGCTTAGCAGTTTGGGGGGCTGATGTAGGCTGGCAGCCTACTAAACCACTACAGTCCTGTGGGACCTCAGTGGAAAATGGCATTTCCTGATGAACCCTATAATGGCTGCATAAAGAAGTGGATCCATTCCTTTGTTCCACCTGGCTATTTAGTTTTAGGAAGGAAAAATGTTAAAATTATTTGGTTTAAATTGTGCCGTGTGGTGCATAGCCTTCAAGTAGGACTGGCCGTCTTCTGGGAAACACATCTAAATGTAAAACCTTGAGTGCGGTTCAGATGTTTGCATGTTGGAGATGAACAGCTCTTACTTAAAAAGTGTGCTCTGTATCTTAAACAAAATACCTCCTTGCAGTTTCCATGGTAAGCTCTTCTTCATAATTGAATAACAGTCATAAATGGTTACATAAAACATAAGCAAAACACTGCACGGTAGCTGAAGGCTGCACTTGTCAGCTCTGTGTTTGTTCTTCGTGCAGGGGAGTGTGCTGGTACCTGACAGCGAGGCCTGACCTGGGGTGCAGCCGTTTGGTGCATCAGCCCTGCACCTCAGATTGCTGGAGCCCAGCTCCCCGGAGAGGCTTCTTGTGTTTGCCCCAGAGCTGCCTTGTGACTCGTCTCCAGACCCTTCTGCTAAGAAGAAGCCAGCTAGAGGAACTGTGAAGGCCAAAATTGTTAATGGGACTACACAGAGAAAAACTCAGACCCACTGCTTTCAAGGTATCTCTCTGCAGATACTGCTGTCAAACTCTTTTCTTTCTGGAGCTGCTATATTCACCTAGAAGCTGTTAGACCTTTGAAAAAATAAGAGATCTTGCCAAGGTGAGTACAAATGGTGTGTCAGACCATGTTTTTAAAACTTTTTTTTTCTTTTTTTTTTTCTTTTTTTTCTCTCTTCAGTGACTGAAGTGTTTCCAAGAAAGAAAACAATAAAACTTTGGTACTACTTCTGGGACAAGAACTTCTGTGCTGTTCTACCTCTTAGATTTTTTACATTTTAAGTGTGTAGGTATCTGTTATGTCAAGTCCTCCCCATTTCTGTGTCTCTTCAATTATGAGGATTTGAGTCTTGCTTGCTTAAAATTTGTCACATGGACCTAGTAGCTATTATGAAAAACCCAAAACAACAACAAAAAAACTCCATGGAAGACCCCAGGTGTGAAGTAGACCTCAAGGTTCAGATGCCTGAAGCTTGGCAATGCTGTATTTTCACTGGTGGAGCTCCTTGCAAGGAGCAGGTTTATTCTCCCAGGCAAGAGGTTGCTCGTCTCTTGCACCTGGTGTGTGCATTGCTGACCCCTGCCAAGGGCTGTTCTGTCTGCACTCTGCTCTTCTCCTGCCTGGTGTGGGTCCCCATCAGTGGCAGTCTCGGAAACATGCCAGTGTGTTTCCAGCTGGAGGCAGAGATCCCAGGGGTATGGCTGTAGGCTGGAGGGACGAGGCAGAGCTCCTGGGCTCAGCTGGGTACATGACACACAACCAGCCATGTGTGCAGTGCCCTTGGGTCTGCTGCCCTGTCCTTGCCTGTCACTGCATGGGATGCTGGCCCCTCAAACCCCTGCCTGTGGGCCATGTGGTGGTGGGGGTGGATGCTGTGTTCTGGGTTTATCACTGCCAGCCGTGCCTCACATGCAGGTGGGTGATGCTGAAGCGTACCCTCTGTCCACTTGGCTTTCATGTTGGACTGGGAGCATGTCCAGGGGCGTTATGGCACCTTGGAAAGACTGTGTGTGACAGATTACTTGTGGATGTTGCTTTGCTGCTTCTCCCTCCCCATAGCACTGCTGATTTGCAGGCGGTGGCTGCTCCTCCAGCCCTGTGCTCTCGGTGCTTCCTGATTACTGCACATATGGCGTGTGAAATTACCCGGCGCTCGGCGGCCTGCGTGGCACCAGCAGCAGCAGCGCCAGCTAGCAGCGGAGTGGCAGACCGAATTCTGAATCTTCCCCTCTCCTCTGGAGGGAGGAGGCGAGAGTTTTTGTTCTTTTGTTCATCTGAGTTCGTATCGCAAAGCGTGTTGGAAGTAAGCCCACTGCCTGTGTGTGAAGGGGAGAGGAAGGAATGCAGGGGAGGCAGCAACAAAGCCATCATCTTGCTTTGCTCCATCCAGAGAGCAAGACGCAGTGGGGTTTCCTACTTTGTGCTTTGGCAGCAGGTGCAAATTGCCTCTGTGCTGACGGGTTGGACCCGATCATCTCGGCAGGAAGCCTGTGACACCGGCATCTCTGTGCAGTGCGTCCCTGTGCTTTGGGCCGGTGGTAAGCTTGCCCTCTGACAGAGGATTTGGGATTTTCCCATGGCTGGCACTGGCCTCCATGCCCATTCAGGTGCGTGTGCTTGGGCCTGCTCCTGCACTCTGGTAAGGTGAAGGTGGTTCTTGACTGTCTCCACTTCTTGAGGTGGTTGGTCCCTACATGTGGCACCAGGGTCTGGGTGGGGAGGGGGGTGCGAAGCAAGAGGTTTGCAGCCTTGGAGTCGCTGCATAACCCTCACCCTTCCCTATTGGGGGGGAAGAAGAGGAGGGAGGTGGGAAGGAGGATGGATGGTGTTGCCTCCATCCATCTTGTGACCACTGTGGTCCCTCCGCTGTGCTGCACATCCCCAGGGCAGCAGCCCTGCCAGCCTCCCCCCATAGTGGAGAGGGGCTCTGGAGGATGTTGCTGTCTCAGCTCCCACCCGTGGTCGTTTCTGCTCAGCCTGAAAGTGTGGAGGCCTTGTTTGTTTCTGACAAAAGCTGAAGCCCTGATAAAAAGGGAGCATCCTCGGAGGATGCTCCTAGCCCCTGATATATGTGAGAGGGGCTGCATTCTTCTGCCCCCCATCCCCCTCCTTTTCTTGTTTTCCCTAGGGTTTTTGTTAACTGCAAAGCTGCTAATGTAAAATGAAGGTGTGGAAATTTCATATTGTAGCAATTAATCAGCCCTCCCTAATACTTTCCAGTTGTAAATTGCCAGTGCTAACAGATGCGTGCTGTTGCAGCTGAGCAGCTGATCCTGCCAGGAGCTGGTGGTGGGTTATGTTTGGTTGGTTACTGCATCCTAGGAAGCCATAGCACGCTCCTACCCAAGTATAATGCTTTGATTAGTTTAACAGAAAGTTTCCAGTTATTAGTTAAACACATTTTTACTATTTTTTTTCTCTCATGTACTTAAGTGAAACTAAAATAGAAAAGGTGTTACATTGTTATGGGACAGCCAGTGCAAGTTTTTAGACTTTGGCTCAGTCCCTGCAGTGCGTGAGAGCTGGTCAGTAAATTCCTGTTTGATTTTGGTAGGCGTAGGATTATTTCTGCTGTGGGCTATACACACACAGATCTCCTTGTCAAGGATTTAGAAAAAAAAGACCCAAAGAATTTTCCCTTTAACAATGTCTTGTTGCACAGAAGCAGGATTTCTTGCCCTCTGGCATCCCCAAGTCAGACCTCTGAGTAGCAGAGGTCAGGATTTGGGGAGGGAGGGGGGGTATTGGTTGAGGCTGCACTCGGCTGATGTGACTTGTCAAGTGCAATCTGTACAAAGTGGTGCTGTTCCCATCCACCCCACGCCTGCTGGATGTAGCTGGCTGGCGCGTTTTGATTAAAATGTTGCAGGCAGGGGAAAATAAGGAAGAAACTAAGCGCATTTCCTATCTTAGATTTTTAGGAGACTCTTAAGGGAGTACACTTGGATGAATAAGGCAAAGGCGAATTGCAAAAAGCACTTACTAAACTTGTCTGGGGATTTCAGCCCTGTAGTTTGTAGCGTGAAAGCTGGGCTTTTCTTTAAGAAACGGCAATAAAAGCCGACAAGCCTAAAGACCCAGATTAATTTAGAAACTGCAGCTGGGGGAGGAGGGGTGGAAACAGAAGTGCAGGAACTCAGACTGACCTTTCCATCAACTCCATCGCTCTTCCAAAACCGTGTATGGCTTCTGAGCTGTGGTCGAACTGCGGGGTCCCCCAGGCAGCACGGGGCAGGCTGTACCTCAGACACTGGGGTACCACCTTGGTCCCCAAATGGCACAGCACCTTCTTGTGCGGGCCTCAGCATGGGCTGAGGCTGTCTGTCAGTCTGGCCGATTGGTGTTGTGTGGCACTACTGAAGTAGAGGTGTCAGAATCTGTCCTGAAAGCACCAAGCAAGGCGCAGATTTTTGGTATTTTGTAATATGTAGCAGCTCTTCTGTGCAACTTAAAGAAGTTAGCTCTCAGTTAAATGCTCTGTCTGACGCGTATGGGTGGCTATTATAAAGGATTTAATTATCCTGATGACCCGAAGTAATGAAAGAAACAGGCCTGTTCACGTTGAGCTGTGATGTTGAGCATGGTTACTTCCCTCTTTCCTTCTCCTCCCTCTTCTCTAACATAAAGCTACAAAGTGAAAGATGATAACAGTATTCCTCTTTCCCAGGCTGCTATATACAATTGTTTCTATGATCTTTGTTTATATAGATCTGAGGCAGATTAAAGCGCCTTTTAAAATCAGAGTACTTGTCAGGAGAGTGGGTGAGCCAATGCATCTATCTCACTGAAAATATCTCAGACTTCCTGATACCTTCCATCCTTCTTCCCTAATCTTACATTTGTGCAGCTGTGCATTTTGTGTGCTCCTCACAAGTTTCCTGCTGCTCTAGGAAAATTTTAACCATTTATGCAGTCTAGTAAAGCTACAGGCAGATTCCCTCCCAATATTTATTAATCTGTATTCCCTTCAGTGGGAAGCAGAGAAGAGAAGCCAGATTATCTGTGGGGCCTTTTGGAGGGAGTTGAGGGTTTAATGTAAATAAATGCTTGCACCCATATCAAAGGTGAGCCCTTTCCATAAATAAGTTGCCAGGACAACAACTGAAGGAGCAGCAGAGGCTTGGGGAGATGTAGTGGGGCCGCCCAGAAGGAAACGATGCTGCAGGAAATAAAAGCTGGGTCTCCTCATTCCCTGTCTGATCTTTGTCCATAGGATGGGTCCCCTGACTGCAATGGATTTCACTTGGATTAGAGGTTATCTTCCCCTTTACTCTTTTCTGTACAGGTGGGTTATCACATGACCAAACTCTCTCCTGAAGTTCTTTAAAAAAAGCTATACGTTGCGATACATGTATATGTTCCTATACTGATATCACATGTGCATATATATTTCAATATATAATGCCATTTTATCAGCTTAGGAAGTTACTAGGTTACTTTTGTGCCAGTGATTTTACCTGTGTGTAATGGGAGTATTTACTGACAAATTTGTTCAAGTCTTTCTCCTGCTCTTCAGTTGATGATGGCTTAAATAAAAAATCGTTCTTTAGGAGCATGTGAGAGAAATCTTGTTTTGAAAAGCTGTTTGGTTTCTTAGGAGCATGTGCACATATGTTTTTGTCTTTATGATCTTGGATTTCAATGGTATTTAAGCCCCATTTTTCAACATTGAGTTATTTAGAAGCATTAGCCTCTTTAACAGTACCTAAAGTGAATTAGACTGCTTCTCAAACTGCTGCACATGTGTACGCACGTGCACAGTATGGTCCTTACAGGGCCTGAGCAGCATCTTTGGATCACTGCAGAAACTCCGGAGCGCCTTGCTCTTGCTTGTGCTTTGCCTCCAGCAGTGCAGGTGACTCAGCTGGAGCTCACACTGCAGAACACACTGTGGATATGGAGAACTGCCGTTTTTTGTGACTGTCTGGGGAAATCCCACATCTAAAGCAGCCACATTTGAAGAGGTTTTTGGGAGGCAGCTGGAAGAGTACAAAACATTGTGTTTGGTGTTATGGTTGGTAAGGATTTGAAGGTAGTTGCAGTTTGAGCTCTGAATAGTTCAGCTAGGTCCTTATCTTTACTTGCCCAAACACTCCATCAAGTAAGAGTTGATTTTTCCTGAGCAGAGGAGCAAAAAGAGGGCTGCTGGTGCTTCAGCTTTGAGCAGCGTTGAAGCTCTTCATGGTTGGTAAAACCAGGAGGGTTTGCTGCCTGTTTGGTGTGCTGGCCTGTCCCTTGGAGCCCTGCGTCTATACCTTCTGCCAGGGCTGTGCCACCTATGGGCAGGGACAGCCCTTGCAGGGGGTCCCTATGTCACACACATGTATGTGAGGAATCTGCAGCCCAAGGGTAAATGAGTCAGTTGGACCTTCACCTGAAAATACTTTTGTGAAGGCAGGGGCATGTGGATGTGAGAAGAATGAATTGGTGTCTTGTACATTGCCTGGTTTGTGGTTATTCCAGTGGAGGGACTTGCAACCCCTGCTGACCAGAGGCCAGCGAAATGTGCCCAGGACTGCAGCAGAGGTGTATGCCCTGCTGGATGTCCATCCATCACCTGCGGTTTCTCTTTCAGTCTTGGTCGTTCTGCTTCCAGCATCACTCCTACAGATTACAGCAGTAATCTTTGTCTGGTGGCTCTATGAATTTAATTTAGTTCGTGGTCTCTGCAGTGTTTAAATCTCTCATAGATTTGAACCTTTTATTTCAGAAGTCAAACTGGAGGAAAAGAGCATACTAATTCAGTTTTAATGCCAGGTTGTGTTGGTAGTACTCTCTCTTAACAGGGAGGTATGCTTAAATTTGACTAAGTATTGGTAGGCACTGTTAATTTGACTGAGGCCTAAGTGCGATTATTATGTAAGCCTTTCCTCAATAGTTTAAAGCCTAATTAAATAGTATCTATAAGGGAGATATTATTTTAATTACAGAAGCTTTCTTCTGACACACAAAGTGCTCAGCTACCAAGAAAAGTATCGTGGTTTCCTAAACTTGGATCTGCATGCTTTCTTATAATCTCAGTTGAGTTCAGTGCAAAGCTGACCAGAAGATAGAGCAGCAAGGTATAAATACAACCTGTTCCAGTTTGGATGATGCAAAGCTGGTGGTTTTGTACATCAGCATGCAAGTTTCCATTCTTCACCATGGAAAAAATGGAAAATAGTTTATAAGCCCTCCTCCCCACCCCCTTTGTCCTTTCTTTACCATGTTTGTCCTGTTAACTTTCAAAAGACATTTCTTGAGCTGAAAGCTTGGAATTTGGGTAGAAAAACTGTCAAAGTCTTTTCCAAAATATGTAGGATTATAAAATATGTAAGACTATCCAATGTGTAACAGGTTGATGTGAACTGAGGCTCCAGTAATTTTGAAAATGACCCAATATCTAGGCATACAGCTTCTAGAAAACTGACCCATCAGTTATTTGTGGGGTTTTGAGCATCTGGAATGATTTCCTGATTTTTGCAGGAGACTTAGTGTGTAGTTGAGGTCTAACTGCTTCATTTCTGTCTGCCTCATTTACTCCTTTGTGTAAAAGACAAATAATATTGATACAAGAGAGCTGTGTGAACAAATGCTTATGATTCAGTAGTGGTATGCCCTGCATAAGGTACTGTTTAGATATAGTTAATCCTGCCTTGGGGGCAGCAGGATGCCATGTACAACCTTTTGAAATTTCTTTCAAGCCTGTGATCTAGGCTCAGCTGGCTGAAAACAACCAGGCGTGTTTCACGTAGGAGGTCAGCTGAGCCTTGATGGAAGCTGTACCATGTTTCTATATAGCATGGCATTTCATTTGGTTTCTCACGTTACCCTGGTTAGTCATATCTCATCTTAATTTTTCCTCCTCTCCTGACTTGCAAATCAGATCCTGCTTGGTAGATGGTATGTATCGTTACAAGAATTTGCCCTAGCAACCAGATAGATCTCCAAAAATAGCTTATCCCATCATTGTAGAGCATTTCTGAACCTCGGGATGTTGTGATGAAGTCTGAGCAGTTAAAAGCTGTCAGTTTGGTGGGACAAAAGTGAACTATGCTGTGAGTGGACTTGACTTTGTGCACAGAGTAATGCTATTTGAGACATCAGAGAAATTCCTGCAATGTTTACATGCTGAAGAAAAATGCCTTTGAAGCTTAAGTATTTCTTCTTTGTATCCATGTGTATGATTTGTTTACAGCTTGTTACCTGAACAGTCAACTGCTCGGTGAGCACCCGATGTTGAAAGATGTGTAGTGCTTGGGTTGGCTGTGCCAGGTTTGAAGTTAGCTACTTAAATGGCTGCTCTTGGACCTTTTACCCCTGGTACCTGGAGCAGCCTGGCATCACGCTTCCTAGGCTGAGGAGTGGGATGGCCAATTCATTAGGTCTTTCCTTTCTGGGAACATGGGTATATAAGTCTCTGCTACTATTTGTTTTTTATGCTAGTCAGCAGAAGAAATATTTTAAGACGCTTTTGGAGTGTGGCCATTTTCTTTTTCCTGTCTCTCCAGTCTAAGAAAATTCCAGTATTTGGGATATCGTTGCATTTCCGTAGCACTGCAGGAGCATGAGAATTTATAGAGATATGTTCAGATGCTGATCATCTGCTGTGGCAATGGTTTTTGCAGTGATTATATTTTCATTGCTTTTGGAGGGCATTCTGCAGTCTGGCGTGTTGTTATATTCCCCTTTCCTGATTATCAGCTTCCGTTCTCCTCCAAATCCTTTCTTCTAGCCATCTCCTTTTTTTTTGCTATATTTAAAACTATCATTTACAGCTCATATATTTTAAAAAAATCTTCCCTTAGGTGTTTTTCCTCTTAATGTAAACTCAAAATGAGGAATTTTCAATAGCTTGACATCACCCCAGCGTTTTATGCATAACTTTTAATCGCAATTGCACCAAAAATGTAAATGCTCTCCCATAAAACTTGAAGAAATCAGAAATGTTCTCACTATGCTTGGTTTTAAAACTAGGTTTGAATCAGAGAGGGAGTAAAGAAGCTGCTCTGGACTTAAATGATGAACACTGCCTTGGCAGTGATCAGAGGGCTTGGCTGGAAATTGGGAGTGTGGGTTCAGATTCCAGCACTTCTTCCCAAGACACGTCTGATCCTCCCAGGTGAATGGCCATGGGATAGATGGGTCCTCTGGGATTTCTCTTCTCATTTGAAAAGAAACTTTCATCCCTCAGCTGAAGGACTTTTCATATATAAAAAAAATAATAATTCTGTAGCTCTTGTTTTCAGGTATTGCTTTAGCAGCCACCACCTTCTAATGCTGGTTGGTTTGCCTGGAGGGGTGGAGGGGTGCAACAACTTGAACTTGCAGGTGCAACTCAGTCTATAAGTAAAAAAGCTGAACTGATGAGAGTTTGATGGTAGAACCCATTGCAACATGCATTTCAGAAGGGGTGGTGGGGAAAGCAGCCATGTGCATACTGTGCTGAAAAGTGTGAGGCTCTTTGTGCATTCACAGAGTATATTTACTCTACAAATTTCACCCTGCACTGTTTCCGGGGAGCAGCCGTGTTTTGGAGGGGTGGTTTCTCTTGCCTGGGCTTGCTTGTGTGCTAAGGGAAATAACTTGCAAAAGTAACTTGGCTGTTTAAACAGCTTAGCCCTCATCTTGAATGAGAACAGGTGCGTTCAATGAAAAACAAAATAAAGGCAAGATGTGCTAGATACTAGCTTCTATTTATTATCACATGAACCAGTATTATACTAAATCCATTTTTGATAATACCCATGTGCTTTTCTTTGTGGTAGACTTTGCTGAAGAGTCAACTGGTTTTCTGGATGTTTTGCTGAGAGTCCTCTTTGACTTTTATCTGATATGAATTGTGAACATGAATTTCATGGTGCAAAAGGATGTCAGTGAAAAATGACATTATGGGCTTGGACCAAAACCAAGTGATGACCATGGAAAATTCTTAAACTTGTGTTGGTAAGCTCTCTAGTGTGTCCAAAATGGCGTAATTTGTTTCATGTTGACCACTGTAAATAGCTTTTAGATAATACAAAGAATGATGAATTTATGCATGTTTTTCTGTTCAGTGTGATAGGTCTGGGTCAGAAGAGCATCTGCTGTTAGGAACTGCGGAAGGGAGACAAATGTATTGTACCTGAGGGCTTTGCTTCTGATTTGATCAAGCCTGTATCATTTAAGCTTTTTTTACTCCTCTCTGAAAAATGAAAATGTTCCTTTAATACCATGTGCTTATTTATCTATATTCCTTTATAGTACAGCTGTGACCTGTTTAAAAAGAACCCCAACAAACCCAAAACCCATAAGTGAATTAAAACAGTGGAAGATAATTCAGTCTGAATGTGTGATGACATGCATGATGTAGGTTCTTGGTGGCCAGAAGTTACATAGATTGTTAGTACAGAAGATTGAGGACTGCTCAGATTAAAGCAGGATGCCAGACTTTTATTTGCTTGTATCCATGTGGGAGAGAATAGACAATTAGATGTAATATTTACACTGAATTACACAGAGAGGGTTTTTTCATTATTTGCATTCTCTAGAGAATTCTATATTTTTTAGCATATTCTTGCCATATGTGTTTAGTTTCCAGAAGTTTATATACATTATCTGCTTTTTGTTCCAAACAATATAACATTTATTACTAGTTTCATGAGTTGTTGTTTCAAGGGGGAAAAATCTGTACAAAGCTGCTTGTAACTTTGAGTTCTGCTCTGGCATCATACCATACGCAGTATGTACCATCTGTGTTAAAAAGGATGATAAAAAAAATATACATATCAACCAAGTCACTGTGTAGTTGGCTTAAAGTAATTTCACGGTCATGAAAATCTTGTTGAGGAGTGTGCCTGATGATTCGCTGTTGGTTGCTAAGATGGATTTCACCCCTTAACCCCTTCCCACACCGTAGCAAGAAAATATGGCTCATGTTTTCAAAGTGCATGTCTGTGCTTGGCAAGTTGTTACGGTGACAGGCAGCTCTGGTGCTGCTTTGGGGACCCATCCCTCCCCACCCTTCCTGGAAAACCCCTGTGTTCTGCTACTTGACAGCCAGTGCTGGAGATGGGATTCAGCCCTGGGAAGAATCTAGAGTGCCAGGGCTGGGTTGTCCCCAAGCCCTGTGGCTCCATTGGGGTCCTGTAGAGCTGCACTGTCCCCTCCCTTCACACCTCGTGGATGGGTCCTGGGAGAGGAAGGGTGGAGAGGGCAGCCCAGGTCACTTGTCTGCAGAAAGAGGGGCAGAGAAAAGGAGGTGCATGCACACGTGTATAAAGCAGCCTGAGAGGTGCTGGATAAAGCTGGGATGTGCAGAGATGGAGGTGGGCATCTTCTGCACTGGAGAGTTTCTAGAGTCTCTTCCCAGCATCCTTCCCCAAGACAGGGGGTGTGTGCCAAAAACAAAATGACAAGGAAATGTTCTGGGGCACTGCAGAAGGAAGCTTCTTGATGAGAAATTACTCTCCTTTTGGTTGTGTGCTTACAGCAACAACAGATAGAAAGACTGTATTGCACATAATTACAAATAAATAGAGGAACGACTGCGGTGCTGTAAACATTGTTTTCCATGCTCACTTTTTTTTTTTTTTTTTTTTAGAATTACTTACCCTTGATTGTTGCAATTGATTGCAATTGTGAGAGCTAATTTTAGTGCATAAATTCTATAATGGAAGCCTGCCAAATGTTTGTGTAATGGAGGATAACAACTGCACAGAATGTGGTACAGGGCATGCTTGTCTTCCTTTCTCCAACCAAATGTTAGCAATGGTTTCATGGGGAGATACATATAAATATGTATAGGCAATATTTCTATATAGTCAGTTTTGTCAAAGAAGAAAACTCAACCAACCCCTCCTGTAAGAACAGAAGAGCAATTTAAAGAACTGTGATGGGTTTTAAGAACAAGCTGAATTCAACGCTGATGATAAAGTGATCATTGCCTTAGATTTAGGACAAGTACCAAACCCAACTGAGTTCACTTTTAAACTTTGCATGATGGAACAGAGGGTAAATAATGTTCCAATCTTAAGGATCAAATCCAATATGATTAGCTGATGAAGTTAACGACCAGCCTATGGCTATATAGATCTGGGCTCTTAGCAAATGTCAAGGTAGTTTTCCTAGCAGCTTGGTCCAGTTTTCATGAAGTTCCATGTCAGGACTTGCAGGGAGAGGATATTTAGTTGCCACAGGATAAAAAATTAAAATATTTATTTCTGAATGAAATGTTAACTTGGGAATAAATTTTCTTTCCACATCCACATTGTCATATATCCTGGTGTCAAGATACAGTAAATTTGGGTCTGTTTGTATGGCTTTCCTTTTCTTCCAGGTGCATTTGGCCAAAGAGGAGGAAGAAGTTTGAAGCGTTAGAGAGTGCATGTGGGTTTGTGGTCTTTAAGGCTGCTTGGGACATTTTTTATCTGACTTGAAAATTGATGTGGAAAAAAAAAAAGTCATCTAATAGATTAGTTTTAGTAGTCAAATCATTAGGTGAGCTCACTTGTAAGATAAGATACCAAAACTAATAGAAACTCATGTCATCTTTCTCCCACAGGTTTTTGGTGTCTCCTCTCACTTATTTTTATACTGTCATTCCAGTTGTGATTTGCCTTACATGCTTGTTTAAAAACAAGTTACACTTTCAAGCTCCCATTATACAAACATTTGTCTTGGTTATCCTTCCAGAGTAATTCACAGATGTAAGTTTTGGCAAAGTCAGGGCCAAGAATGATGATAGGTGGAGGATCCACCTACCTGAAACATCAGCTTGCTCTTTTGTGTTGGTTTTAGGCATTTTTAGTTCAGCTGTGTGCCATATGGGTTTTACTTAAGGAGATAGTTTGTCCCTGCAAAAGAGTCTTTAAAAAGGATAGAGCAGTTTAAATATGTTCAAGAGAATTAATTAAAAGCCTTTCAGTTGAAAGGGAATGAGAGCTTTTCTTTTCAAAATAAAGCTCCAGTCTTGTGAAACGTTTTGCATCAATTACAAAAGGAACTTCAGTACATTTTTCTAAAATGAGGAATGAGCCAACTGCATCTGCTAGGTGTGGGAGTGACATTTCAAAATTCCAGTGACAGTCACATTATCAAACTAAACATCATCTCTCTCGCTCTTACTAGTGCTAACTGCAGAATTCCCCACTTTCTAGGGGCACAATCTCCCTTTGGAAAATGCTGGTGAAAGGTATGGACACCTTCAGGGCCTGCAATTCTTTACCATAGTAAAATTTTGTTTTATACAGGAAAGTGAACTTCCATGCTCCTTGTCCTTAACTATATCTCAGTCTGTACCAGGAGGGGTTCCTGAATTTCATTTGCCAGGTCTACTTGGTAATGACACCTTTGTCTCCCTGGTGCTGAAGAGGCAGCCACGGTGCTTGGTACTGCTGTGATTGTGCTGGACCCGGTAGGTGCAGTTGATCCTTCTGCTCCTGTGGCTGTGTGCTGGGATGGGGCCAAGGTGCTCAGCCTCTAGCCCTCGAGCCCATCTCCAGTTTGTGCACTAGCCATGACTAGCTCCAGTCTCTTCAGGAGACTGTCAAAATGGCTGTGAAAAAGAGGACTGAAGTAAGGGAAAAGTATGAAATATTTTCTTGAGCATTGAGGACTTTCACTTTTGGTTTATATTTACATTTTTTTTCAGGTGATACAAAAATAATATACTGTAGTGATTTTCCTCAGTCTTAAGCAGTTATAATTATCTACTTACATCACAATTTTTATTGGTAGATTACTAGATGCATTGCAGAAGACCTTTGATGTCATATCTGTGTTAATGGGAATGAATTGTGATTTTTTTGATAAGTGAAATGTCACAGGAAAGGTCACACTGTGATGCTACAGCAGAGCTGGGAAGGTGACCTCTGCTGTATGCTGTCAAGTGAGCAGTGCTGTTTCTAGTTCTAGACTTTATTGTTTTCCTTGCAAAAGATGACAGAATTGTAGAGTTGTGTAGGTTAGAAGAGCTCTCTGGTCCCACCTCCCTCTCAAAAAGCATTTACAAGCATTTGTGTATGTGTATAAGTGATCTGGTGCAGGAACATCATGCATATTGCCATCTTGTTTGATGCTGTTGCACATGTTCTGAGAGGATTTATTTGCCGCATTGGTCTGGAAGAGATGTGCTTAGTCCTGTAAAAACTCAGATCGTGCAGCCCTATTGTAAAGAAAGCAATACCATGAACTGGAAGAAGGTCTCTTTGGAGAAGCTGATGCAGAGAGTGAATTGGAAGGAAGAGAAAGGCTGGTGGGCACAGAGAAAATAATATTGGCAATGTAGCAAATGGTGTAATACTTAGAAGGCCAGGGCCATAGATGGGACCAGGAGACAAAAAGAGCAGTAATGAAAGAAAAACAGTAACATCGGCGACGCTGATTTGAAGGCAAAGCTGGGAAAGTAAGCAGAGGGGAGGTTGCTGTCTTTGATCTATTTGGTATGTAGATTCATAGAAACTTGAGGAATGAACAACTGTGCTGATCGTCTGCACCTGGTGGTGATCATCCACACCTGCAGCTCTTTGTCTGGGAATCCTTCAGAATCTCCTTTGAGAGGGGATCTTCCAGGGTACCTGTGTTCATGTTACTGTGAGCATAGATGAGCTTGTTCAGTCAGGAGGTATTTCTGCAACGAATGCTCTTGCTCTGGAGAATCGCTTGCAGAACATAAACCAAAGGTGAAGACCCCGATCTAGTTTGGTCTTCTGCATGACAGCAATCACAGCATATCATGTACTTTCTCCCCAAGGCCTGTGATGCTTCAGTTCAAGTTGCGGCACATCTCTTCGGGTGTTCAGCTTCTTTTGCCATGATGACAGCCTGTGTGCCCCTGGGTGAGCCTCTCCAGCACTGTGTTATTTCTGTGCTGGAAACACGTGCTCGGTTTGGTGTGCACAGTGTGCCTGCAGTAACACCAGAACTGGCTGGAGGAGCTGCTGTTTTGATGTGGTAACAAGGCAGGAATCCGGTGAAAAGGTTTATAGCTGCTGCCGTTGCTGTCTTGTTGCCCAACTCCTGTGCTGCAGTACTGTCTGGAGGCCCTCTTGGAGTTGGGGGTGTGCAGGCATGCGGCTGATGCAGTGACATTGGGAAGGGTGATGGCTGGTGGGAGCCCTGAGGAAGGCAGGCAGCGTGGGGCAAGCAGACAGTGAAGAGCTGGCACCTTGGGGATGTGTCGGAGGGCATGAGGAAAGTAAACATAGCAGTGGCATGTGGCCAGCAGCCAGGCAAGGGGAGAAGGACTGCAGAAGGTCTGCATTCAGGTAGAAGCTGTGTTTTTAATAAAACTGCTCAGCTTACACACTACAGCTATTTTTTTTTTTTTTTACACCTCCTGAGACTTTTATATGTTACTAAACTTTACAGTGTTTCAATACCACAGTGTAGTTAATAGCCCTGGGTAACTGGGGGGCAGTGGGGTGGGGAGAGGGCACGGGGATCAGTGCTGCTTCGAGAAAAAGACAAAGGCTGGGTTTGTAGGCTGGTGGGAATGTGCCAGATGAAAGAGGAAGAGGATGAGAAATGGATGTCGGAAGTGATGGGTCAGGGTTGAGGGGCTGCAAAAGGCACACCTGGGGGTCCGGCTGTGGGGGCAGAGCGAAATAGCCCAGCTAAAGGAGTTCACAATGCTGCAAGGGTGGAGAGAAGATGCAGTTTAGCAGAATAGGCTGGGATTATTACTAGGCACCTTGTAGCCTTTTTTTTTTTTTTTTTAATATATTTTTGGTAGGACAACACCATTAGTAAAACTCTGGCTTGATTAATGGAAATGGCTCATTGTGGAGTGGGATGCTGTGCTCACAGGACAAGATCAGATGTTCCCCACAGGTGCTGAAGCCAAACCAGCAATCTGCCTTAGAGACTGGTTGGAAAAAACATAGAAGAAACTGTTCTGAGCAGTGTTGGTGGTGTTGAGGGAGCATGGCTGGGGTTGACTGTAGCCTGTTTTGTTTACCTTGGCATACTTTTCTGAAAAAAAAAAAAACAAAACAAACCCAAAAAACTTTCTTGAGCATCTGGGTGATTTGTTTGTTTATTTTTTAAATGCTCCAGGACTGAGTTGCTGTTGGAAGGGAGCGATGTTATCCCACCTCTTCCTTTGCTGGGCCATGGGTTCCTACTGCCTTGCTTGTGTCAGTACCAGCACTCCCAGGCCACATGGCTGAAAAATGACCTGGTTTCATCAGATACATTTTTGGGTAGATTGATTTGACTGACATGTGGGTGCAGCCATGCTCAGGTGGCATGAAGGATCCGGTGGGAATGTGCAGTACTGGATTGTGCTGTCCATTTCATGGTCTTGCTCTGAACTAGTAGTGTAAGAGTACTCTTGTGTGACATCTCCTGCCCTTCAGTTCTAGTATTACTGTCAGTATTTAGCTGGTGGGGTGATTGGTACAGACAAAACCACCTTGTGGATCCCATTTGTCTTAATCCTTCCTTTTCTCTCAGTGTACATCCCAGTTAGTGCTTCTTGAGTGGAGCTGCTGCAAGGTAAGTCAAAAGCATCTTTAAGTGCCACTGTTACATTAATACTTGTACATAAAGGGCAAGTTTCTCGAGAGCGTTGCCGGCTCCGTGGGCTGTCTCTGGTCTGCGGCGTCAGACCTGCTGAGAGCTGCATATTTAGAAAGCTGGGCTGATGTTCTCACAGAGATAGAGCCGTCTTCCTGGCAAATGCTGCATAGCCAGGGTTTAGACTTGCTAATTGTGACTAAACCATGAGTTGTCAAGAATGTGTTGGAGGTGTGATATGAGGGAAAAATGGGATGAGGTAAGAGACAGGTCTTGGGCAAGAGCACAGAAGGGGGTACTGCACTGAAAGAGAGCATATATCTCTGGCAGGTGAATGGCAAAACAGCATTAAGACAGGGTTTCAGTATTAGATGTAGGAGATGATGATTCAAGAAATGTATACGTATATCATGGCCTGTAGGAACAGTGCACTTGGAATAAATGAAACAGAAGTGTTTGGGTTCTAAATTTTTTTTTTATGCAAGAGGTAGGTGTGTTGCTGAGACATGGAGACAGCTCGATGGTGGCTCAGTTTGCTGACAAAAGCAGTGAGTTGGCATGAACAGTATTGAGCGTGGGAAGGGCCATGGGCAGCTGGCAGTGCCCATGGGGTAAAAACGTACGTGCAGTTTGGGGGGATCAGAGGCAGAAGAGAGCAGGATGAGATGATTTCCCCCTGCCAGTAGTGTGGTATGGTGCTGTGGTTTTACACAGCATCGAATTTTAGGGCATGTGTCCCTATTTCTTGATTTCCCCTCATTTTGTCCTTTTGCCACCTCTGCTCTTGGGAGCTCCCCTTCTGACTGCTCTGCTCTAGACAGGCTCTTTCCTCTTTAGTTTTTTGGACTCATACTGCTGTCACTTCTGAAGCAACCCCAATCCTTATGAGCATGACACAGGTTTCCTCTGCCCTGTGCTTCTTGGGAGGGGATTGAATGGACCCTTGATTGTGCAAGTTGTCTTTTTGATAGCATCACTTAGAGATGGGATGCTAGAGAGATGGCGTAACTGGCTCTTTCCACGGCACTTCAGAGGGGTGGCTATTAAAAGCTGAGCTGGGAAGCTTGACAGGGTAGAGCAAGGTACGTGACGGTTGCTTTTTTTTCCAGATTTGTATCAAGATAGGAGAAGCATTTGGACGTGACCTGTCTATAGCCTGAGATAATTTCTGCACTGACAAACACGGAAAGAGAGAAAGCAATGGAGAGCTAAGAGCTAAATCTCTTCTGTACAAATGCTAGGAGCATATGTAATAGGATTGCTGAATTGGAGTTACATGTTTTCAAGGATAAGTACTGTATGATGATACCGTACTGTTGCAGTCGTTCTTAAATCAGGAAAAAAGGATGGGAGATTTACAGTAGTTGTTGGGGATGCTTGGGTTACACTATGAGCTTCTAGAGCAGAGAACAAGAAGGCCTTTGCATATAAGACAAAATAGATCCCTAGGAAGGCTGGAGTTCTGATTGAGCAGAGTCCTGGGGGGAGAAAACAGAAGCACTATGACCTCAATGTAATCAGGTATCACAGATTTTTCTTACACAAAATACAAAGGTAAGGAAACTGTAGATCTAGCCAAACTTTGGTTAATTTACATAGAAAAAATTTTAAAAAACATTTTTATTTGTTTTTTCTGTGGACCTTTCAAGACACATTAAAAACTCTGCACATCCCAACACCTGTGTTAAATGCATATCATTGAAGCTATAGTTTTAAGCAATCTCAACTTAGAAGATGTCAGAACTGAGGTTGTCTGCCTAATCTTGTCCTCTTTACATGAGTGTTTTGATGCAGTGTTTAATTCCAGGACACCTCCTGCCTTGCTCACAGCATGTTTGCTTCCCAGCAGGGCTGCTGATGGTGGGCATAAAGCGAGGGCTGCCTCCGGCCCTGGTTTTGTTGCAAGAGAGGCTTGAGATAGGGAAGAGGAGCAAGCTTTTGTTGCTGTTGCTCTCTAGTTTGGGAAACCTGGGGTCTGTTACTCCTGGGGACGTGCTGGCCTGGATGGATAAAGGCCTGGTCTGGGCTCGGTCTGGCTTATGGTCCGTGTGTCTGTCACTTGTGCCTTTCAGCCCCTAGCCAGGCAAGGGAGGGAAATGCCTCATGTCAGAGCTGCTTTAGGGGCAGATGTCTGTGGTAGGGCAGGGACTGGCTTTTGTGGGGTGGGAGAAGGGTTATGGTATGCATGCTCCATGAGAGGTGCGGGTGTTTGGCGTGAGCGTGCCCGAGGAGCTGGTCTGCACTGAACACGTGGCGATGGAAGCTCTCAGAAGCTGCTGCAGACCTGAGTGCTGGATCAAGGCCAGCACAGCCTCTCCCTAGAGCTTTCCGCACACCTCTGGGGGCGGTGGGAAACCGGGGAAGGGCCGGGCCTGGCCTGGCCCTGGGAATTGACGCAGATTTTAATCGTAGCAGAGCGACAGTTCTGTGTGTCATTAGGATTCAGGCCAGCATGTTTTAAGACTTCCAAGCTGGTATCCTTTGTGCACCTGTAGTAACGCAGATGAAATTCCCAGAAAGGTTACCTATCTATTGCTGGTCCTGCCTGAACTCCTAGACGCAGTCCCTCTATGCCGCCAAGTCCTCCTTGCTCCCCGAGGTATGTGGGGACACCCTATTTTTAGCTAAGTTACTGCCTGTTTACAGGTAAAGCATTTCTTTCTTGAAAATGCAGCTGTGCTGAGGGAAAGTGTCAACCAACACTAGGTAAACAAAACTTTTTGGTAAATGGCCGAATAACCTTTTCCTGAACCAGCTATCAGTGGGAGCCTCTCTCAGCTGACATGAAGGTGGATCAGGACCTGGGTTGAGTATTTGAAGCTGCTGCCTAATGCCTGATGAGGGTCCTGCTGCCGCCTCTGCTTCAGTCTCACCACCTTTTGCCCTGGCTGGTATGGTGGCAAGCAGGCTGCTATAAGAAGCCTGCCCACTTTACTTACAGTTTAGCT
Source organism: Athene cunicularia (assembly GCF_003259725.1). Taxonomy (NCBI): domain Eukaryota; kingdom Metazoa; phylum Chordata; class Aves; order Strigiformes; family Strigidae; genus Athene; species Athene cunicularia. The sequence continues at coordinate 99,622,053 of NW_020799091.1, forward strand.
AAGGAGATTGCTACAGTGTCTTGCTTTTTGTTGTTGCAGTTGTTAATCCTGCAGGCAAGCTGGTGGTTCCCCCATGTTCTTTTGTCTTTGATTACTTTTTGATGAAAATCCTCTTTTTGTGTTTTTGTTTTGGTTTTCCTCTCCCCATCCCTGCCACTGCTGGTGTGAATAAATGGGAAGATGCCTTATCTTACCTGCAGCGTACTGGAGCCTTTTCCTGCCATATAGCGAAGGGAGATGCTTTTATTTCTGTGAGTTGCTGGGAGCAGGGAGGTGTAGCTGTGCATCTGAGACATGGAGCCAGACCCCAGATCTACTGCTGGGGTGAACTGGTGCCCCTCCAGAGTGGTTTGGTGGAGCTTGTGTGGAGTTTGGTGGATCCTGGCGGAGCAACCCTGGCTCGGAAGTTTTTGTCTGAGAGCTGCTGCATGGGGCAATGCTGTGGGATTTGGGCCGTTTGCTCTTAGCAGCTCCCTCCTCTCTTTTTCAGGTGCGTTGCTTTTTGACTGTAGCTGATATATTGTCAACTAACAAAATACTGTTCGTGGTTGAATTATGGATGCATAAAACAGTGTTGGGCTTTTGACTGGGCATCTATTCAGAAAGCAGGTGCTTTCTCTCAGGATTTAAGTTACTAAATTCATTAGGGCATTTCAACTTCTTGAGTTTTAAATTCCCTGATCTTAAAGAACAAAGTCATTTTCTCAGCTTTAGAGGCTGACATCTGCTTACAGGGATTAAGCATGTTCCTGTAGCAGTGAGCGCAGATTTTCTTTGTGGAAGGGGATATATTGAAGAGAGTATTAAACCCCAGTACAAGTTCCCATACTGGGATGAAAATTGCTTTGCAGATTTGGAATGAGGCACGTTGGAGCTCGTTTATTTATTTGGCAGATGTCTGATGATGTTACATCATCTACAGCACTTGGAGCCTGTGAGAGTTTTGTAAAGGCTCAGTTCATTGTGGTGGGTCGAATGGCAATGGGAAGCTCTACTCTTCCTGTTTTCTCTTTGTGGGGAACACAACCATTTTAATAATGAGCTGTCAGCAAGCTCTCCCTCTCACAAACTTGGGTTTCAAGGTGATGTGAAGATGGTTGGTCAGGAAGAAGGGCCAGAAAATCTCAGTTTGGTGGTACTCATGGAATTGTCAATCAACTCACTTTTCAAATCTATGAACAGCATGTGGTGATGCTATGCGCTGGGGATAAGTGACCTTTTACTACCTCAGTTGGACAGGCATTCTAGAGATTTATTTTTAAATGCATTCTGTTTTACTACCTTCAACCTATGTCAGTGCTTTGCATTTATTGTTTTGTGTGATCCAGACTAAACCAAATTTGGCCCCCAAGTGTAATTTTGCTGACAGCATGCGACCAGGAGCCAAGCTTTTTATAAAACTCAAGATCAGTAGAAATGGTACAATTAGCTAAACTCAACTCCAGTGGAAAGAGTTGCTTTTAAACAAGTAAATGTTCCCTGCAGGACTGGCAGCCCCAGATACTGCAGCCTTGAGCGCCTGGAGCTGACTGACTGCAAACCAAAGGGAAACCGACTTAATTGGGTTTTGCAGCTCTGGCAAGTATAAAGAGCAAGAAATATTGAGAAGCAATTTGGATTTGATTTTCCCCCCTGCATTAATAGGTCGAGGTGATGTTAGTAATAAAAATCTGGCCAGCTCTTTGACTGCCATAGTTTGGCAGAGGTCTGTTGCAGGTAATGAGGGTCATGCAGATTAACACCAGCTGCGTGTATCTGGCTTGATGTTTGAAGTTGACCTGTTAATCTTTCTCTTCCATTCCAGAACCTACACGGGACAACAAATGTTTTCCTACCTTCCTACTTACTTCTGTAATGCCCTCATGTGAGTAACGACCGGAGTGGTTTTGGTAAAGACTTTTACTGTTACATCTCTTTGCAGCTCCTGCCCACCCTCCCTATGCTCTGCTTACTTGTCCCTTCCCTTCTCTGTCCCAGGGCAATGCTCCATAGCCTGCAGAGGAGGAGGAGTGTTCTCTTAGAAATAAAAATGTTAAGGCTTCTCAGAAATACGCAGTGTAATACATAGTGAAGTGTTTATATGAAAAATCATGTCAGCAGCTGCGTGCTTTATCAAAGAATGTCCAGAAATGTTTATAGAAACATGACAGCTCTAAATCAGGATAGTTGGTCACTAATCTTTGCAAAGATTAAATAAAACATTCCCCTGAGGCACCCTGTAACTTGCAATATATGTATGACCCAGGCTTTTAAAGGCTTCTCTCCTGCCCTTATTCTTCTCCACACTTCCTCCATGTGGTCACTCCAAATTGCTGCCAGCTGGCCTATTTGTTATGTGTGTTTGTTTGTGCTGTTTCTAATTTTTGACCTTTCAAAGAGACAGACAAAATCTGTGGCTTATGCAAATCTTTGAATTTGCAGCCAGCCTCATAGTGGGAAGGAAAAATACAGGGAGTTTAAACCACAGAAGGGAACAGATTCTGTTCTTTAGTGCTTCACTATTGACTGTAGACCCTAGCGTGCCTATAAAAGAACAGAAGTCTGGCCTGTTGTATTTGAGATTTTCTTACCTCTATGTTGCCTTCTATCCTTATTTCAGACAATAGGTTCCTTCTGGTGTGTTTTCAGCTTGACAAATATGATCTGTTTTGTTTGTTCCAGGTAAGGTTTTTTTTCAGCTGAGTGGTTTTATAGTGTGGTACCTTCATAGAGACAAAAACAGAACAAAAAAATTGATTAAAAAAAAGTCAACATTGTAGAGGAAGCAGAATGAAACTAGAAGACTGATATATCATCAAACTGAATGTACCAGTATGTGAATATGTGGTAAAAGTCAGTTAACAGAAAATGATAGTGAAATTGGGTGATATTTCCAGTTTCCCTAGGGTGAAAGCAGATGCAGTTTACAATGGATAATGAAATGTTATGGTTTTATGTTTTATATGTTAATTCTGTCAGTGCAGTAATCCCAAGGTTCCAATCCACTGCAAGACTGACATTTATGTTATAAAGAGATTCACAGACATTCATTGAGGATATAGACTGAGAGCGCATCTTAAAAAAAAAAAAAAAGAAAAAAAAAAAGGGAGACCTTTCACTTCTCTCTTCCATTGTCTCCCATTCCATCATATAAAATATTGACTAATGTCAAAGGGGCTGCTGTGTGTGACTCTGAAGGCTGTTGTGTCTTTCACAAAAACCCCAAAAGTTAATTTTTTTTTTTTTTTTTTTTTTTCTGGGTGGAGGGGAGAGGATATTGTGTGTGATGTTTTCATACTTGTGTATGGCTTGGGTTTTATAAGGTTAAGTCTTTAGCACTTCCAGTTTACAGCATCCTGCCCTGTCACACATCTGCATCACCGGGGTGGTCATGAATCAGACCAAGGTACTGATCCAGTTTATAAACTGTGTATAGTTTGCCTGGTTAGCTTTAAGTTGGCCCTGTTTCCCTGCTGTGCTTCAATGCTGAGTGGAGGAGGCATGGCTCTGAGCTTGAGGTATCCTTTTAATCAGGGACAGGTGGAGTGGCACAGGTGCTTTCCTCATTCAACAGTAAGCAAGCTCAGGGAGCTAAAATGGCCATAAAATAAAAATGTAGTGTTCTGCCCAGCTGTGTTTTGTGAGCTGGGGGGCTAGAAGAGGGCTGGTGGCTGTTTGTTTGGACGTGGGAATGCGGGAGCAGGACGTGGCAGCCCCTATGTGGAGTTGTTTGTGTGACGAGGAGGACATGGACAGGGGGCAGTTGGTTGCCTGAGGATGCTGTTGGCCAGCAATGCACATCCCTTCCATCTTGGTATGGAAGACACGATTCAGATGACATGGGAAACTACAGCCAAAGCCATAGAAGCGTCTGAATGCATCGATTTTGACAGAAAGCCCAGCCTGAAGACACTGCATTTAATAAAGCTGCATCAGAGATCTTGCTGTCCTTTGGTTACAGCTAGTTCTGCTCTAGTTGACTTAATCAGTGAAGGTGTGCTGTGGCTACTGCACATCCTTATTTTAAATTAATGAAGTTTGGGTGTGATGATTTGAAAAGTGCTAGGATGTATATAGCTACCTACATTTCCTCTGGCATGTTTCTTTATTATCTCACAGGACTTCTGACTGCCCACCTGGACTGGAGTGCTAGTTAGCAGCAGTCTCCACAGCTTTTGGTGCCTGTTCAGGTAAAGATGCATCACCATTCACTCCTAGGTAGCAAAACCTACAATCATGATTATCAGCTTTAAGCAGGTACTAGAGCACTTGTTAAAATCAGGGGTGGTTTTAATGCATCTGAAGTCAATCCTGTGGCTGTCTTTTGCTGAGGAGTGATGGGCAGTTTCCAAGGCTGCCTGAAAGGCTTTGCTGCACCTTGCTTAGCAAGAGCAAACAGAAGTGGAAGTCACTGTCAGCCCGTGGAGCACTACTTCAAGATTTCCTCTTCTGCAGAGCCACTTTTTCCTTAGTTCATCAGTGATACCGCTCAGAGGCTTTAACATAGAGGGGAGAACTTCTGCAACTTGGTGCTTCCTACCGCTGTTTGCAGTCTCTCCTTGCCAGTGCATTGGGACAATTTATCCCAGTGCTGGGACACCAGCCACTTCCCAGTGCTTTTGGACTCTGCTGAAGGCTGACTGAAGAGAGGGAAGTGGTTTAATGGAACGTTTTGCAAAACTTGGACCTCTGTACAGTGTACTTTGGACCAGTCCTTCCTGATTCTCCTGGTATTGCCTGGAGGTCTCAGGCACTGAGCTGCCACAGAGAAGGCTTCTGCTTGTAACTTGTTCTGCAGCACTCGTATCCTCTGCTCACAGCACCCTCCTTCTGACAAAGGTGTCTCTCTGAATGCTGCAGTGCATCCTGCTACTGAGCTGTGCATCTGTATGCTGCCTGCAGTGAATAATTTCTCCTGTTGTTGTTACTGCATAAATATGCAACCACTTGGAGGTCTGCCCCTCCTTTTCCCTGTTTTAGGGCACATACAGCTGAGGCTTCCTCCTCTTTGCTTTCTTCCCTGCTGCATCATTTGGTTGTGTCATTTTTGAGGAAATTTGAGGAGAAAGGAGATGTCTTGGAATCTGTTTAGTGGTCTCATGGCCTCAGAAATCCATGTCATTAAGATCCTTCCATCCATAACCCAGTGACAGATGGACATCCTTGATTAACCCTTCCTTGCCAGCTCTGGGGTTATGCTTTTTTGCTGTGGATTTAGAGCTTCTTCACTTGTGTCCTGCAAGATGATGTCCCAGGAGATTCCTGCTTTAAGGACCAGCCAGAGATCCATGCTGAGAGTCAGGTGGAGAGTGAAGAAGAGGAGGCATCTCCCTGGACAGGCTCTGGATCACTTGTGCTGCAGGATCACCTAATGAGAAGAATGCAGGAGTCCCGGGGCCTTCTGTGCTTTTTATTCTGCTTTTGCAGGGATGTCTCCAGTACTTTCATCCATGGCTGATGTAGGAGGCTCCCTTGTCCTGTGGCCGACTGTGTTGCTGGAATGGGTGGTGAGAAGTCCGATGCTCACACCCTCTGAGCTGGCCTGACCCGAGCTGGCCCCTAGATAGCTCAGCTGGTTTTTGCAGAACCCTGAAATGTGGAATGTGGTCATTTAAGTTTGAAGAGTTCCCTTATCTGTTGGGTGCAGCTACAGTGACGGAAGTGGGCCAAGTTATAAAAGTAATTTCTTCAAGTTACTGAGTGCAGCATTTTTTACATACTTAAGCATACAATCTCTGATTACTGCTTTTGTGCAATTAATGCAACTGATGAAAGTGAACCATTTTATTGCTCTGCAATGTATTTCTGTGTTTTCCCACCTGTTGCCCTATTGCCACTTTAATATATACCCACCACTATTCATACCATGCAGCTATGCCACTGTATATTAATCACATTTTACTGGAGTGGAGGGGACAAATAACTTTGGTCACACAGACTTACGCAGAGAAGGATCTGCCTTGGTACGCTGTGATCTCACAAGAGCTTCTTACAGTTGGAACAGTGACAGCAGGCAGCATTGGAGTCCACCTCCCAAACATGTTTAGTCACAAATCAGGCTTTAACTTTCAAGTAACAGACAAATACTGAAAAGGCTCATAAGAAATAAAAGGAACAGGAAGGATTTTAAAAGGGGGAGAAAAAAGTACGAATGAGGAAAATTAATCAGAGGTTCTAGAACAATTATGATTTTCAGAGTACGAGGCTTTTACCAGCAAAATATACAGTAAATATATAACTCTTGCCAGTAAAATATAACTCTTAGTCTTAAGAGATCACTCAAAGGAATTATGCATCTCTGAGCATTCAAAACCACATTTGTGCAAATGTAAAGGCAGTGCTGTTAGGAGTTGAAGGCTCAGTTCTGACGTTAATGCAGGTTTTCTGAACGTGAGCATGTAACACCATGGATGTATGCTGATGTATGTATTGTCTGTCAGTGTTGCCATCAGTTTGCAAATATGCAGGAGCAGGGCAGTTGTTTGAGTGTCACAAACCATACATTATTTGCCTGCTTTGTCCATAATGAGCTGTGGCCTTCTTCCAAATAGTAGCTTGGAACAAGATTTGGAGACTCTTTCTTTTTAAATTTGCTAGTATCAAAAGAAAGCCAAAGACTTCAGACTGCTATTCAGAGAAGACAGTTTCAGGTGCTTCATGCATTCTTCCTGCTCTGGTTTTGTACCTCCTTTTCTTGCCTGCTAACCATGGAAAAGAGCCAACTTTTAAACAGTGTTTCCTGGTCAAGCTTTTCAGTTTCTTATTTTCATCATAAAGGGAGTCTGAACAATTTCCTTTAATTTTGGTGCTTTTCAAAGCACAATGCACCAGTGGGATTTCTTAATACTATCCTATCTTAGGAGGCTTCTGCCACCCTTTACTCTTGGCCTCCAAGCTATGTACAGAAATCCCTCAAATTTTGTTCTTTTGTGGATTGGGAATGAAGGTGTAGATAGAGGTATGCTTTGCAGACTGCTCAGGACTCACAGGAGGTTGCCATCCTGCTGCCACTGGGTAGTACTATAAACATCTGTTGGAAGTAATTGGCTTTCAGGTTTGATGGTGAAACTGTTTTCATGAGTACTAGCACTGTTTCGGCACTACCTGTCATCCAGTTTAGCAGAGACCTGTTTGCTTTAGTGTGTCCTCAGCTCCGTTGGACTGAAATGTGTTGGGAGTGCTGTGGCTGCCCCTAGAGATAGGTTGGTGAGCATGTTTGGCAGCTGGTATTGAAGGATGAGGATCCATCTGTCACAGTCATAGACGTTGTTTGGCTGGATCAAACACTTCCACAGCAGTGAGGAAGCTTCAAGGCAGTGTAGTTGGGTGGACCCAACATTGATGAAAGGCTCATCTCCTCTTGGTGTGGAGTTTTGTCCTCTCTGCCAGGCATGGTCCTGGGCATTTGATCAGTGATTGTTTGGAAGGGTGCCCCTGAGCCTGGGGTCAGTGAGGCTCTCAGGTGTGAAGGGACACATGAGGGTCTTTGCTCCAACCCCATGCCCAAAGCAGAGCCGGCTCTGGGAGCAGACCTGGCCACTCATGGCTTTTCTCCAGGCATGTCTTGAAAACCTCCAAGGACAGAGCCTGCACAACCTCTCTGGCAAACATTTTCCCACTTCACTTTTCACTTTGAGCATCTTCATGGGGAAGATGTCTGTATATCTAGACAAAACTGCTAGTGATTCACCTCATGACCACTGTAAGATGATGTACCCAGACTTGGCATGGGTGCCGCCAATATGGATGCCTGACAGAGACTAGATGGACATTAACTATGCCTTGTTCATTATAAGGATAACACTGGCAAACAAGTAGATAGTAATGTAGTTATATGAGACGATGTGTCCTGGCCATGAACGGGGGGAGTATATATTGGAAAAGTAGAAAAATAGCATGTACTTTCTGACAAAACTGTCTTTCAGCAGAATAACTTGTTGTGGGTTTTTAAAAGGGAAAAAGGCCTCTAAAGTAACTAGAACAAGTTAATGGAAGAGGAGAAAAAGGGAAGAAGACAAAGACATAAACCAGAGATCTGTATCTCCTTCAATTTCTTAGACCTCTGGGGGCTGGCAAGTCCAGTTGTGCCGGCCCTGTCTGCTAGCTGTATTGTTTATAACTTTGGGTCATTCTGTGAAAGTCAGTGGTGGTTGCTCTCTAGGCAGAACCTTAAGTCAAGATCTCTGCTCCTGGCAGAGGGCTTTGGGTCAGGCTGTGAGTGAGGGGTGTTAGGTAGGGACCGCATGGGAGAGAGGTATTAACTGAATGGTGTGATTCCTATGTCGTGCTCTGGGCTGGGGAGGTTGAAACTAGATCAGGCTTCCTCTTATTGAGGTGACATGAAGGGGAATTTGTTTACCATATGGCTGGAAAGATTCTGACAAAAAAGAGAAGTAGTATATTGGAGCTTCTTTTCTAAAAAGGAGAACACACACAGTCAACTGGCATCTTTTATGCAGCACGTCTAAAATAGATGCAGGTCTGCCTACTTTCTTAACATGTATCTGACAGAAAGTAATAGTAGCAGTTTATGTTTCTGTACTGTTTTTTTTCTGTGAGGGTCTGAGTATTTCATGGGGCGGATCAGCCAATGGGAATGGATGGATCAGCCAGGGTCTGCCCAGTGGTCTGGTCAGTGACGTGACATGGCTGGTGGTGGGAAGGTGGTGTGAGGGTTTGTGGCAGGAGCTTTCTGGCCAGTCTTATTCTTAAAGCCTGCTTTGGGCCATGCAGGCAGCTGTGCAAGAGCATCCTCGATTTCACTTCATGCTTTCATGGGGAGTTTGGAGAAGTAGAGTGCATGCATCCACCTCCATGACTCTTTGTTCCCCTGCCCATCCTGTTGGTTGGATTGCTCCCTTCCCTGACTTGCCTGTTCCCACCACTTGATGCTGAGCTGTTGAGAAAGTGACATGGCTTTGGATGTGTTACCCCTGCACTGTGAGGGTAGAGGTGGCAGTGACAGGAGGGTGTGTGTGTGGATGGCATTGATGCTGCCGTAGTCTTCTCCTTCAATATAAAGCTCAGTGTGGGAGGGAGGGAGCAAGGATGCATGTGGCAGCCTGCTTACTCCAGTGAAAGATGAGAGTTGGATGCACAGGGAAGCATTGCTCAGACAGAAGAATTACTGGAAGGGTGCTTTCTGTTATGCTAGTGGAGTTAGCAGACATTAGTCCATGCTTGAAGCTGCGTGCTCAGTTTGCTAAGTCTGGAAAAGGGCAGTTGCTCACAGTTGTTTCCTTTGGAGCTGCTGGAGGTGGAGGGACTTTTCTCCCCCTGGTTCATGCCTCCAACACATGAGTAGCCCATGGCGATTCACCTGCACGTGCTTGCAGTCAGCCTTTCTCCACCCAACAGGCAGACAAACACTGGAGGGAGCAGGCAGCGGTGTCCCTGCTGGCAGTGCCCCTCAGGCTTTGGGGGAAGGATGGCAGAGCCATGGGCTGCAGTCTCTGTGGGCAGGTTAGGAGGGTGGATGGGGATGGTGGGGGTCTGTCTGTGGCTGGCACAGCCTCTGCCACCTGGCTTTTCCTAGCTCTGTGGCTTTGAAGAGGTTTCTTCATGAGCTATGAGAAGATATCCCCTCTGGGAAAAGTGGGGGGAGACTGAGATGTTGAACAAACTTTGGGTTTTGGCGTGATGTCTGAGAGTGAGAGAAGAGGCTGAGTCTTGGTCTTGCACTGGTGTAAGCTGGAATTTATCCTTAGTGTGAAAGGAGTCGTGCCTGTGCCAAGTAATGTGGGTTCAGCTGCTCAGTCGGGACTGAATTCAGTCCCTGAGTTTATGGCTATGAGTGCATTTCATCCTAGTGGCAAGGAGTTGGAAAATGCAGCCCAAGCCAGCCCATGGAGATATGCAGGGCTGGGATGATAACCGAGGAGCCCCTGCTTGGTGTCCTGAGAAGACGTCTAGTAGTGTGGCTCATGGTCTGATGGTATGGGAGATGTAATGAGTGGGCTCCTAGTTCACTCTTCTTCTTTGATGTTCCATCCCTGTGATCCTTTTTTTTTTTTTTTTTTTTTTTCAGCAGGGCCAGTTTTCACTTGAAGCTGTCCACTGAACCAGCCAGCCACCAGGCTGTCATGAGCACCAGTACATGTGCCAGGAGCGGTTTGCATGGCTGTAGAGTGAGGTCTCTTCTTAAAGCAGCAGCACAGACTTTGGTAGGTTAAAGCCAACTGTGCCACAGTGCTTTTTTTGGCACTCTTGGGCGTTATGAGGGGACAGGTATCTTCTGTCCTCTCACTGTTGGTATGAAAACATAGATGGCTGGTCAGGTGCTCTGGCTAACTTAACACGAGTGTGTTTTGAGTCAGGTTTTCACCATCGGTCATCAGGCCGTGCCCAGATCAAGTGTCAGTGATGGGGACCAGGGCATCAGTTGTAATCCTGTCTCTGCTCAAGGACTGTGGCCATGAGTAAACCACTCGCTCTCCACTTGGCCGTGCAGAAGATGGGGGATAATGTTTGCCTCGGAGGGGTATTGTGAAAGTTAATTTGCTAATTATTTATAAAGCACATTGGAGTGCTGCTTCAGTTCTATAAAGTGTTATGATAACATCTAATTAGTAATTCCTTATGATGCTTCATTTTCTTTCTGCTATAAATACTGGCCTAATATAGGGACAACTCTGCCTGTGCTAGTCATCTCAGTGATTTAGAAGGGATAAGTAAGCTGACTTCGGTTTGTAAATGGTCTCTCTTCACCTCCTCCTCTCCTCCCGCCCCCCATCCTCCTATGTCATCTTACCCATAAAAACAACGTCCCCTTTGGTGATCTGCTGCCTGACTGGTATCCATCGGCGGGTCGTCGCTTGGGGAGAAGTCATCCCTTGAATGGAAATGTCAGCCCGCCGGCAACCTACTTACTTTTCTTGGGCTTTCCCATTTTTCCCCAGCCTTGCAGCTCTGGGCCCTTTCTTGCTGAGCTGGGGCAGGCAAGGGATGACAGGAGGGAAAGGAGGAACTGCTGCAGGAGGATCTCTGCCCTCCCTTCAGTGCGATTTGGACCAAGAGCTGGGATAACAGGATGCAGGATTTTATCTCTTCTCCTCTAAGCTTTTTTTTCTTTCTTCCTTTGCATGTGTTTGCATCCCATATTGTGCTGTTGTATTTCGTGTTGTGTGCAACATCTTGTCTTTGCTTTGGCCAGCAGTGTTATGAGATTTCACATGGCAGTGTGTTGTTTTTTCTTCTCAAAGTAAATAATGCTCAGAGACCTTTGTTGTATGTCACACACTGCTGGTTTTACCTGGCTTTGAGCTCTTTTGAAGGTGTGAATATCCTGTATGTTTAATATTTCAATGTGGTGAATCCAAAAGCTTGTGATACCTATTTTTAGTGGTAAAAGATTTTGACAACTAATGTAAACCTACGTTATCTGTCATTTGACAGCATCGTCACTAGCGTACAGCTTGTCACTCTCATTTTGAGCTGATTTTTCCAACGAAATTAAAACTATTGGCAGGGATGTGGTGGAAGTGTGTCAGAACGCAGCATGAAAATGACAGCAGCTACCGCCTAGTTTCTTTCAAAGAAGTGAGAGGAGGTGTTTGGATTAGAGGTCTTGAATAAAATGTTCCTCCTCAAGCCTTGTCGTCAAAAAAGGGAACAGTCCCTGTTTTGTTAAACTCTGGATTATCATTGAGCCACGTGGCAGTTACAGTAAGGACTGAACAGGCTCGTGGGTGCTGCCGCGAGGCTTGTGCAACGCGGGGTGTCGCAGCTGTACCCACTTCCCTGCTCAGGGGAAGCTGGGTTGGAGCCATGCCGTGCAGCCAGACGGTGTTGAGCACCCTATAAAACCATCCCAGTGCTGGGGAGGTGCAGAAGCTTGTGGCAACTTTGAGTACATGTGTGTGCATGTGATTGTGTGTGTATCCAGAAGAGCTTCACTGTTGCAGGTATTTTCTTTCTAGTCATCTTAGAAGCAGGCCTCTTCAATAAATATTAATCCTGTATACACAGAGGTGTGTATTTTACCTGCAAGCACCTGGACTGCCCCAGTAAAGAGAGAAGGAGCCCTACCTTTGCCTGCAAAGTTACATGTGCTGAGTGTCTGTGAGCAAAGTGTCCACATATGCACTGAAAATTCTGCAAGAGAACTGCCAGTCACAAGCAGCATGATGAAACGCAAACCTTAAATTTTAACTTGTTCTTGCTCCAGAGGTGGTTCATGCCTCTTGTCATTTGTCTTGGTTTCACAGGCAAGGGTGCTGGCTCATTGCCAGCATCCACTCCCTGTAGCTCATTAGAAATCTTTTTCAACTACCCTTGCAGTGTAACAGTGGGGATCAGTTTTCCCATGAGTTGACATATCTGCTGACCTCTCCAAAGGGAAAAAAAACCCTGTTGTTCATTACCTTACTTTCATAGAGGCTGAAAGAGAACTATTTGTGGCTGAACAATACTTGCCTTTCACAGCTCCGTTCTTAATCCCAAACAGAAACATGAGGCTGAGAAAATCTTTCTGATAACAGGGAGTATGGATACATTCAGTCTATAATTTTTCATGGTGTTAATGTTCTTTAACTGTCAAGGATTGGTGTTCAGTTTTTTTATTGGGCAGAGTGAAGGCAGGCAGTGTTAAACATCAATTTGAGGAGGTAAAAGTGATTCTGATGGCCGTGTGATGGTTTTCCACCAGTGCCCTCTTGTGAGCTTCTACATCACAGAGATCCAGTTTGAAAGCTGAGTCTTCAAAAAAATACAAAACCCAAAAATGCAGTCTTTCTGCATTTTTTCCTCAATTTATCACTGAATATGTGATGGCTTGAACCAAATTGTCCACCCACCTACAAGAAAGAACCCTTTGCTTCATCAGTACTGTTGGTCACAACCCCTTCTGCCAGATGCAGGAGACTGCACAGGCACAAGTGTGGGTGTTGCTCCCAGGGGAGGGGGGTTATGAGTGTGAAAGCCAGTGCATGGCTTGGCCACATCATCCACACTGATCCTTAAGAGCTGACTTGAACTTTGAAGCCCAGGTCACATTTTTAGGGCTTCAGTTTATGGTGTTATGTGGAAAAAAGGGTATAATGTCACAGTAATATGTGCCAGGGTGCCTGCCTGTGCTGCCAGATTTGTCTGTGGCTACAGGATGTTTGGAGTAGCACCAAGACTGGCATTGGGCATCAGAACCTTGGTGTTCCCTTGGGGTTGTTCCTGGCAGATAAGTTCCTGGTGGGTCCTGGGTCCTGTCCTGAAACATGCTTGACCAATGCAGGTGATAATCACGGTGTCTGGGATCATTAGAAACAGCACCATAGCTATAAGTATTTGAAGAAAGACCTGAATGGCTCCAGTTGTCTGGAGGATGGAGACAGGACGCTTCTCCAAGGCCATCTGTTTGTACAAGTGGAAAATAAGACAGATACAATCATGAATTTTTGAAGCACCTTGGTTTTGTAAAGTAAGCTGTAGTTAGAGATACAGTCTGCCTAGCCCTGTGCAAGCGCGGCCAATGCTCTTCATATCTTACCTTGCTGCTGTGCTTAGGGTGAGTCACTCCACTGAAGTGACTCCCAATTCTTCTGCCCAAAGTGATAATCCATTGTTAAAATTATATTAACTCGTGTGCTAATTATCAGGTGTGCCAGGGTGTGAGAAGCCCGAGATGTTAATTAGGGTTGATAAATACAACTTTATGAAGGATACAGACTTGGCTTGTGTCTGATGGGAGTCCCTCTCCCCTCCTTTCACCACTGAGAAGGTGCTGTCCTGTAGTGGGCTGTGCTGTGTTGGGGGGACCTTTCTCCTCTGGGCTCTGTGGTGGGGTCTCCAGATCTCAGCTGGAGATTTGGGAGAGCCTGTGGACTCCCCGAAGGGATTCTGGTGTAAGTCTTGCTGATGCTGGAAGAAAAAGGGTGTTTTCCCAGTGGCCTCGTCCAGCTGCAGGGGTTAGTTGACAACCACTTCTTCAAGCTCCCAGAGGCAATGGCCCCTCCAGTCATCCAGCTCAGTGACTGCCCTGATTGTCTGTAGCCTGTTTTGGGCAGAATATGCTAGGTTGTCTTAAAACAGGTTTCAGTAGTTCTTCACTAATCACGTAGCACAGGAGAGCATTAAGATTTATGTAAGTTGGCTCGCGCGCCTTCAGAGGAAGCCCACATCAAACGGCATATATCCAAATGCGTCAGCCAAGCCAGGGTGACGGGGCCGGGGCCTGGAAATGCCTGTTCTCCTGCAGCAGGCAGGCGTGAGCTGACAAGCTGTGGCGCTGCCTAAGAGGGCCCTCGGCAAGACTGTTGTCAGCCGGCCGCTCCACACCTTCCCCAAGCGGCCAGGGCCACTTGCTCCCTGCAGCCCGGACTATGGCCAGTCGCTTGCCCCAGCCAGGCTACCCTGAAGGCCCATTGTCTCCTTTCTCAGCAAAGCTTTAGAGGAGGGTGGATTGGCTGGTACATGGCCTCTCCCTTGCCTCTCCCTCCAGCCCTTCCTGAGGATTGCAGCCACAATCAGATCAAGCAAATCAAGTGCTGTATCTACAACAAACCCAGATCTTAGCTACTTGATGGCACCTGTAATTCTGTGCATCTCTCTACATACATCAGTCTTGCTATTTATTTTTTGCTGTTTCTTATTCTGGTGCTATGGGTCACGACGGGAAGGGGTAATCACTGCTTTTCTTTTATCCATCTGCACTGATTTAAAATCCACCAGTGGTCAGACTGACTTGGGACTTGCTGACTTATGACTCAGTTGTCTGAAATTTTCTGAAAGCAGCTTTTATGGGGGGCACGCGTAGTTCATGCTTTCCTGGAAGTCCTGGCCATGCCAAGGATTTACTATAGGTAGCAGCAAACCAGCAGGAAAAGAAGGCCCAAACTGCTGTGACAGAATACAAATGAACCTGACACTGGCAGCAAAAGGGTGTGCCTCCTTTAGTCCTCTTAGGCTGAAAAATGCTTTAGACAATCACTTGTGATCTGTCACAGTAAGCATATATGTTCCTCCTTTAGGACTGGAGCATAATTGCTTTGTATCTATGGGATCTTGTGTGCGTGTACACTTGTGTATACGTACACATCGGTTTCCATGTAATGGCAAAGCCGTTTTGATGGGAGTGATTAAGGGCGGGTGGTGTTGGAGCTCAGAACGCAGCTTTGCCTGTCAGGTTCTTCAAATGGTCTGAAGATGGTGAGTGCTGGCTGTGCCCGAGTGAACCTGAAGGCAGGGAGCAGCAGCTCCCATTGCCTTCTGAGTCACTCATGGCTCACCAAACCTGCTTGCCTGCTCTGCTCAGGGTTTGCTAGTTACCTGCTGAAAACTTCTGGAGGAGGCGGACCACTTCCCTGGGCTTTCTCCCGTTTGTTTCTTCTGCCTGGCCCACAAATAGGAGCTGTTGGCTTTGCTCATTCAGTGTTTAAATTAACCATAAGGCTAAAGATTGAGCATTTCAGTGCTTTCTAGTCCAAGTGGTACGTCTGATCCCATCCCTCCTTCTGCCCTTTTCTGCTGTCAAGGTGGAGTTCCTCTGGTCACGGGGAGACCTGGTGCTTTCAAAGCATGGGCAGATATATCAGAAACATCTGACACTGCAAGTACTCAGATGTAAAGTTAAACGAAAACTGCTGTTTGAAGTGGGCTAAAACTAACTGCTGTACCAGGAAGCTCAGCTTGCATGCCTGTTTCTGATAATGGCGTGTGTAAGAATAATTGTGCTGCATCAAATCACTTCTCCAACTATCTCATCTCTGGATGGCCCAAAATAGAGTCATCTTCTCCATCCTCTCTAGCGTGCATAGCACCTGGGCATGTGGAGCCCCACAGCCTCACTACAGCTATTTAATCATTGCAGTCACACAACAGTATGTATTACTTTGTGGGAGAACTGGGCTGCTGCATGTCTATTTTGTAATTTTATTTTTTTCTTTTCCTAATGGTTTTGTCCTTTTTCCAATCCGTGGTCATTGCTGCGTTGCAGAGCGCAAAACTGCAAGGATATGGTTATTGCTTAATACTCTGTATCTTTGAAGTATCACACGAGTTGTAGATGTTAATTTGTTAATTAATTTGATTTCTGTTTGTAAAAAATATTTACTGTGTTGTCTACTTCATTCTGAGAATAGTTTGATACCGGTTTTTCTTCTCCCATTTAAATGGTGTGGAATCAAGCTGGGGAAGTTGGGGGATGAACATAGATGGCTTAGGTTTAGTATTGGTATTTATTTATAACAACCGTTAACCAACTCTGGTCTCGAGGATGATGCTGCTTAAATCCTAATCCAGAGACGGTTACATGAAAGTGCCGAATTAAGTAAAACCAGATCCATGAGTAATTTTTAAATCCCTGTAGTTCTTAGTCCTGCAAACACTTTTGCACCTGTGGACAGCTTAGTGAGAGGTAACTGCCTGTGTATTTTGAACATGTGTCCTCCTACAGAAGCACTGTCCAGATACATACCCAGGGAGAAGTCCTCTGGGATTGGAGGAAGTCGAGGGCAGTGGCAAAAAGGCGCAGAATAGGTCAGAAAGTTTTTATTTTACGTCTTGCTGGTGAATTGTTCCTTGAAAATGCAATGAAATGCCAAGGATGATGCAGTTCAGCAGCGTGAGGAAGGGGACCATGCTGCTGGTTCACACGTTGCTGATGTGTAAGTCGCCTCTGAGTTGGCTGAGTATTTTAGTTCTTGGCTCCTCTCGCAGTGCACCAGGCTGGTGAGTTAAAGTCACCCTGGAGGGGTGTCCTTGGGAATTCAGATTTCAGGAGCCAGCGGGGCTGAGTGGCAGTTCGTCTGAAGCCTGTGACAGGAGGAATTAATCAGGAGAGGGAGGGAGGAAAGGAGGGAGGGATGGCAAAAACCCAAACCTTCAAACACACCCAATTGACCCATCTCATCTTAGCATGAAACTTAACGAGTTACACCCACTCTGAAGCAGAAGGGGAATGAAACACTGGCGCTTCCTCCTTTCTGTTACAGGCAGCTGGGGCTTGGGAAATACAACAGGCAAAGATGTTTGTGCTGTTGATGATGAGCGGTAAGCTGCTTCATGAATGACATTAACTTTTGCTTGTGTTGTGTGTGCCGGGCTGGGGGAATGAGCACAGCTGAAGCTCAGCTAAAGCTGGGAAAATGTGTTTGCAGGGTGTAGTGTTGTCATGTTGTCTAAGACACTGTGTGTCCAGGAAGCCCAGTAAAGCTTTCCTCTCCTAACTTCTGTCTTTCCCCAGTGTGGATGGAGGTGCTGATTTCTTAGAGTTGCATTTAATCAGGTCGTTGAGTGTTGTTTGCTTTTCCAGGGTTTGCGCTGCTTGCAGGGAGCAGAAGCACACTGGGTTCATTGCAGACACTGAGAGCTCAACCTGATTGAATGGGAGCTGGGGACTTCATAGCTAAATTCCCTTAGAGAGAAAATGTAGTATCGTGTTACTTATTAAAGATGCTTCCCTTCTCCAGCTGTCTGGCTTTATTTTCAGTAATTACAGGTTGCCATGCTCTTTAATTGTTGAAAATGAGCCCCGTGAAAGGTTTCAACTTGAATTGAGCCCTGTTAGGTGTTTCTGCGAGGTGGGGAAAGCTGAAACGATGTGAAGGGCAATACTGCCGTGCTTTGCAGTAAGGGTGGGAAGGTTGGTTTTGCTGGGGTCTCGCACTCGTCAAATATCTGATAATGCTGCAGAAGCAGGGGCTGGGGAAAGCTTTTCTGTATCGGGTTGCTTATTTTTCTCCTAGTTACTTCTGTGATCGCTTACCAAGTCATTTTATATACCAGTTACTATCTTTAAATCTAAATTGCCTAATTCTTGGGTTGGTGACAGGAAATGTGAGTACAGAGCCCTGGCCCTGCAATTACTGTGACTAAGCATTAGGGCTAATAACCAAGCGGGCAGCGTTGTCTCCCAGCCCTGTTCTTCCCCCAGCAGCTGGCTGCTGTCGCGAGGCCGGCTCGCCATCCGGACCCACTGTCTTCAGGGCTGCTGTAGAAATGTTGGATATGGCTTTTGCTTCCTGCGGGGCATGGGCTTGCTTTCTGACAGACAGAGTTCAGACCTGATTCAGAGCTGTGCTGCGACCCATCAGCCATGAGTAATCCTCCTGTGCAGAGGCAAAGTATAATGTGTACCTTTTTGGGGGGAATTAAGTCACGCTGTAGCCGTTGGAAATGTTAGTGCTTTAATTGTTTCATTTAATATCTCAGAAACCCATTGTCAAGGCGGTTATTAATTACTTTGACAGCTTTTTCATATTGCAGGAGTGATTTAAATTTTCACATGCGATTAGTGCAGTGGAATGAAGGAAGCAGGTTTTGTGGGTGTTGGTGGGTTGCTTGTTTTTCCCCAATCCTTTCGGAGTTAAAAGTGATCTGTGCATTATGAAGAATGTGTGGAAAATTGCAGTGTTAATCATGGCAAATAGAGCTAAGGAATCAAGTGCCGAAGTGTGGCATGTCTGGTTACACTTCCTCAGGGAACTTGCTCTTTAAAGGGTACATGTCTGTTTTTAAGAGGGTTCCAACTTGTTTTGAGGCGGAAGCACTTTATTTTTCCAGAATGCCTGTTGGAAAAAATCTGCCAAACCACAAATTTACATCATTTAAGTGTTTGCTTGAGCTTTATGCTTTTTCTCTGGAAATCAGTGGTAGGATTCCTACTGGCATCAGGGTGAGAAGAGGCATTGATTTTACAACATTGCAGCAGTGGGACATCGGTCTTTGGAGCAGGCTCTTATATTTTAAAAAAGTTACGCATTATGGCTTGAGTTGTAGGTAATAGCTGTTTAAGAACAAACTCTCAGGAAAATACTGATAGTTTCCTGCAGGATCAGTGACCTGGACTGGCCCAGCATGGGGTCCAGTGAATGTCTGGCCATCCTCCAGAAGCTGGGGCAGAAGGATGGGGGGGTGCAGAAATGGGAGCTCCCTGTCAGGGCAGCAGACAGGCTCGGGTCTAAAGCGTGGCCTCACTGTGTGTGTTGAGGCCCTGTGGCGCATGGCAGCATCAAGCTCCCCCTTCACTTTGGCTCTGATTAGTTATCCAGAGCTGGTCTTTTTCCATGCTGTGAGGATTAATAGCCCCCCCCCCAAAAAAAAAAAAAAAAA
The DNA here is from genome assembly GCF_003259725.1 of Athene cunicularia. Lineage (NCBI taxonomy): Eukaryota > Metazoa > Chordata > Aves > Strigiformes > Strigidae > Athene > Athene cunicularia. Next base: position 99,641,073 of record NW_020799091.1, read on the forward strand.
AAAAAAAAAAGATCTTTAGTGGGGGAGAAAAAAGAGCACTAGAATAAAATAGCAGCTCCTAAACAATTTATTGAAAAAGTCCAATGCAAAAGTAATAGTGGTGTCAAATCTTTAAAAGAATTTGGCAAGAAAGAGAGCAACTCTCTACTGGTAAATCTTTCTTGCCATTATTTTGTTAAACTGGTGACTGTGCAGTGTGTTCCAGTGAGTTTTATAGCCCAGTAATCCATTGCTGGATGAGGGGAATGCATTATTTATAGATTAGAGTGTTTTAACATCCTAGCATGGGGTTGTTTAAAGAGGTCAGAATACAGAGCAGTGGAAATGGGATTATCCCAGCTGTACTGCAAACAATGCAGAAGCAGGGGAAAAAAAAGGAAGTTATCATGTAGATGTTTATCTTTTTGTTGTGCCTCTCAAGGCATAGGTCACATAAGATTTAGGGGTTTCTAGAACCAGAATGTAGTTTTTCTCTTTATTGGTTGGTTCATCTCAAATTTTAATTGAATTGTAAACAAACACGATCATCCTTTTTCCCTGGCTCAGCGGGCTTGCTCTCTGTTGCTTGTTTCCTTTCGTCGTGGGATACTGTTGAAGGACTTGAGGAAGAGGAAACTGTTGTATGGTTCCCATGCATGAAACCTCCCTCTGTGCTCAGCTCCGCGCGCACATCCTGGAATTACGGTGCTGCGGCTGGCGCGAGAGGCTCGTGGGCAAACGGGTAGTTAGTTGATTCACTCTGCAGAGTGCTTTTAATGTAATTGCTTTTTGAGACTTCCAATTATGCTTTCAATAAGAGTTGGAATGTGATGTTCACGGGTAGCTTAAAAAGCCCTTGTAAAGCAAAGCAAATAAATGATCCCAGCAGTGGCCAGTGGTGTAGCAGGGTGCTCAGTAGGTAGTGCACACATCTGGGTGCATGCAGGCCGAGGGGTCCCACATAGCTGCAGCCCTCTGAAGGGTCTCTGTGGCCAGCCCTTGCCTTACCTAACAGGCAGCTTGTGCAGGAGACTCAGTGGTCTTGCTGCTGCTGGCACCCCCAGGAGTTCCCGCTCTCCCTCGCTGCCTTCAGTGGGCTTCCCAACAGCGAGGTCTGGGGTGGCAGGCTAGGGGTTAGCTCATGGGAGACCAGCAGTGGTTTAGCTCTTGCATTTTCTAGCGTTGTCTAGAGTTGGTCTGGATTATGAAGTAATTAAGAGCTCAAGCTTACAGTGATGTTAATGGAATTTAACAAGTTGTCAAGCATTAGCTGGGCTGCAGGAACTGTGTGTGTGTGCTGTTAGGAGGAGCATCGCAAATGTGCCGTGGCGCAACTTTACCCAGGGTGGTAGAAGATAAATTGCATTACCTTGAATTGCCATAGGTGTACCTGAGTTACAGCTAATGAGCAGTACCTCTGTGAGCTGACTTCAGCCTGACCGCAAATCACCTTGCATATGTACATGCTGCTGTAATGGCATGAGTGTTTGCAAGTGGGAACATTTCAGGGACATTTCAGGAACGGTTTGAGTCTGTCAAAAGGTCAGGTGAATGGATTACTTGTGGACCTAGGAATGTGTGAAAGTCACAGTAGGTGTGCTCTTCTACAGATGTAAGGGGATAGAGGTAGTGTTGATGGGTGGCTGTGGTGGTGGGAACAGTTGTGTTTGTTTCTGAAGAGGCGGAAACACTTTTTCTTTTGAAAGTTGCTCTGCATTTCTATTTGTTTTCCCTTCCAAACAATTTGGAACTGGTGGGCTTGGTTTCATATGACAGTCCAAGAAAACACCTCACCTGTTGAGGGGATTTTATGCTGAATAATAAGCACAGATGCAGCACTTGAATCGCGTTGTCTTTATGAAACAGTCTTTTTTCTCAAACCATTTTTTCCTCTGTATCAATACTTCCATCACTAGTATTGCTGCTTAGATGCATTTCAGCTTATGGGGATGGCTATAGGGGGCTGCACAGCTGCTGGCAGGACAGGCAGGGACTTAGGAACTCAGCATCTGCCTGGTGGTGGTTCTGCTGCACTGGCCTCTTGTTCCATGGAGCAAAAGCCTCCTGTGTGTGTACAGAAATGTCTCTTCCCCATTGTGTTGGAGCTGCTGGGGCAGTTGTCCTGGGTGCTGAGGGTGAGCTCTCTGAACATAAGGCAGATAGGGCACCAGCAAGTCATAGCTGAGGATGGATGCATCGGAGGAGTTGCCAGACCTCATCTGTAGTGCTTTGTTGGGGAAGACGGAAAGCAGTACTTGGAAGCTGATAAAATAGCAGAGGTGGGAGGGTAAAAAAGAAAGCACGTCGATTCTGCATTAGTACCTGCCTCCAACCATTTTTGATGTATGCGCAGAGCTGCTCGTACCAGTCTCTCCTTCCATACACTGCGTTGCCGTCTAGCAGCAGTTGGGCTTTTGGTGAGGGGGGGCTTCACAGTTTCTTAGAAACTGCTGTAACAAACTCTTGAAAAGCTGGTGTCGTGACTTTCCCAGGTGAGCAAACAGTGCTCTGTGGCCCTGCAGTTGAGTCCCTCTAATCCTCAAGTCAGAGAGAAAACAAATAAACTTTCTGCTGTCTGCTTCCCAGCTGAAAATTGCTTTGTTATCCATTTGCATTAACCTGGGCGGGGAAGGTATATTCAGAGTGTGCTCCAGGCCCTTAGACATTGAAACGGAGACAAAGACTCCCTGTTGCGCAAGACCACAGCTGGGAAGGGAGGTTGGGAAGCTGCTGGGTGCAGCCGCCTCCCTGCACCCAGGCAGGAAAGGGGACCAAATCCTGGTCAGGACAGGAGGGATTGTGATCAAGCTCTGGGATGTGCAGGAGAAGGCGTATTTAATGGTTACTACAAAACAAAATTCCCTTGAACAGCACTGCTTGATAGGCACATTCTTGCACATTAACCAGCGAACCTAGATGGAAGCAGCTAAAATTATTTTAACAGCCTGCATGGGATTGTGCTAAATATTGCCAAACCCCCCAAATCCAGTACGTTAAAGGACATTAACCGTGTGGTATAAACTTCCCAAGCTGAAATTAGTGAACACGAATGATCAATCTGAGTTTAAAAAACGGCAGCTGTATGACTGCTGCTTGCCAGCTCCCTGCCTGCGGCAAATGTCTGAGAAGAAGGTTTTTGGGTTATCCCAGTCATGGGAAAGCAGCGTCTCGACGCTGAAGTCTCGTCTCCAAAGGGATCAGACATGTCCTCGCCCGTGCCCGGGTTTTGGATGAATGCTAGCAAAACCTGAAGACCCAAAACAGAGGTTGTCCGATGCTCTTTGGCCACAGGGAAGCTGCTTGCCTCCCTTTATGAGCTGCTTCCCACCTCGCCTGACCCACGCATGAAGCCCCTCAGTAGCCGGAGGGATGCTGCAGCATGGCATGGCGTGGCTGCAGCCCCAGGGTTGCTGAAGGAGACTTGCCCACCAAGCACCGCGGGAATTGAAACAGCGACTAGTCCCAGGTTTCCTGGAGCGGAGGGGGATTATTAAGTGGTCGCTGCAGGTTTTTGCAGTGAATTAAAGTGGTTACCGAAAACCTTTGCCAGGCGTCTGATTAATTTTCACTGGAAGTGATGTGTAATACATGCCAAAGGTTGTTTTGGTTAAAAATGACTGATGTGCTTTTTTAAACAGTTATAAAGGAACTTTTTTCTTTTCCTCTGCACAACTGCAATAATGGAAATGCTTTTTTCTCCCCCCTGCACCCCCCCTCCCCCATAAAGAGGGGCGGGAATTGCATTTTTGTTGATTTTTATGGTGTCCTAGAGTGGAGTTATTGAGGTGCTGCCATAAGACATGCAAGCATAGGCAACAGGCACCAGAAATGCACATAGCCTTGGTGTAAGACTCAAGGCAGAATACAGAAGTCAATTCAGTTAGAAGTTGCAGGATGAAACTTACGACAAACAAGCCAGTGGGAGTAATTTTCTTACTGCTTTTTTTTTTTTTAAGCAAATTAATCTTAATGCTTTAGTAACATCTGGATGATTTCTTGTTAATCTTTTCTAGGAAGCACTTTATTTTGTGTGTGTACTTTGTTATGGAATGAAAAATCACTGTAATTTACCAGCCTTTTTTTTTTTTTAATTTGGAAAGTTACACTGTTTGATGTGTTCCTTCAAGCTGTCATTCTTGGAGGCATATGAATGAATGCATGACATTTCAGTTGCTGTTTACTGTTTAAAACAGGTCTTTATGCTTGACATGGTTACCTGAGCTATACCTCCAAGTTTGGAATTTATAGGTTTAATTTTTTTAAAGGGACAGGAGGATTTTTGAGGAGGAAGAAGATGCAGTCAGTTGTTTCGGGCCACTTGGACTAAGTAAACCTACATAAATATCCAGAGCTACATGAAGATTTTGGACACATTGGCAGGGTCCCTGCGAGCCCATTGCTTTTTCATGCCAGCAGTGTGGGCTGTCCCCCCGGCCAGGGGACAGCTGGTGCCTCTGCTGAAGTGTGTCTTCCAGCCTTTTTGTAGTGTGGGGGGGGTGAGGCCAGAGGAGGGCAAAGTTGCACATCTGCATAGGTACTCAAACAGTTGGAGTCTGTATTTCGAAATAACATTAAGTAGTGTGGGGAATAGGCAGAACACGGCTGTTCAGAGCATGAGAAAACTGTCGTACCTACCACAGCTTTTGATTCATGCTGCTGGGTGAGTGAAAGTAAAGAAATCAAGTCTTTTTCTGGAGTATGGCTTTGAGAGTAAAAGTGTCCACAGGGCTGGAGGTGCTGGGACTCCATCTTTGGGAGAAGTAGGCAGGATTATATGGAAATAGGGGCTGTTGTGGGCCTCATTCAGGCTTATGGGGCTTCATAACTAATGAAGAAACCTCGTGTTTCTGAGGACCTTACAGCTGTCCTTGTTGGGTTCTCCTTTTCCAGGGAATGGTGTTTGGTAAGGGGGCAGGGAGAAGCTGGCAGCAAACAGACTGTGGGGAAGGGCAAGGATTTGGGTGGGATGCGTCTGGAGGCAAGAGAGCTAGAAATAGGGCTTGGTCTCTCTGAATTGGGCATATTCGCCAACGTTGAAGAGGCTGGAGTCTCATTGGGTGTGTGTTGGCTAGTCCTCCTGGAAAACAGGAGGCTCTGAGCCACTTTACGCCTGCCAATAGCCTGGTCCCCGTTGTCAAATGTTGTGGAATCGTTCCTCCAAAGCATTAGGTGCCATGTGGAAGGGGAGCTGGGACTGTCCCGTTGCACGAGGCATGGTATAGCTTACCCCGCCAGCACCAAATAAATGGCAATGAAATAATTGACAGGCCTGAGTCTACAACAGTATGGAAAACAGCTACAGCTTTGTGTAAGCTCCTGGACCAAGGATCACATATCCTTGTGTGGCTGTAAAGCAGCTGGGAGCTCTGGTTTCAGTCAGTGCTGGAGCTTTCAAATGTAACTGCAGTATAAATACAGCAGGGTCCATGACCACTTCTCAGGAGGTGATGGGGGTGGATGGTGTCTCAGAAGAAAATTTCGGGAGAACATGTCCCTTGTGTATCTAAAACTCAGATAAAACAACTTGCAAAACATATAGGAAATGTGTCGGTGGAGTATGCTATTTTTACATAATTCAGCAATGCAGAATATCAGAGAAATGTGTCTTGTGAAAGTAAATAGTGTAGTGCTCTAGCAAATGTTTGTTTGGTGCTGAGTGCAGGGGAAAAAGGGTTGAAGTCTTTGAAGGTTAATTGAAGGAGCCCAGTAAAACCACAGCTCCCAAACAGTGAGTGGTCAGGCAGGCAAAATTGCAAATAAATCTATTAAGAGAAAAAATAACATCCTATATAATAAAATGTGCAGAGCTATAGAGATGGCACGATAATCAAAGGCTGAGGACGTTGTAGTATGTGGTTGACCTAGAGTAGCAAAGAGCTATGAAGTTGCTATCCAGGGATGGCATCTTATTCCTCAGAGACTGGTTTTCCTTCTGGAGGTGACAGTGGAGGCTGCCGTTAGCTCAGGGACTGGGGGGTTGCTTTTCAGCTGTAGTGTATTTGGGGGAGGTAGAGCCTTGTGCTCATGAGACAAGCACGTAACACTAACTTAAATGTACTGAGTGAGGTTATGCAAGTTAAACTTTCAGGTTCCTGATCTGCATTCAGGGCTTTGCTGGATTCCCAGCAAAAGCTTTACTTTTAAGTTGGTTTCAATGATGATTTTCTGAAGAGATGAAAGGGGGCTGCCTCTAGCAGAGAGTATAGTCTGGTGGTTGGAGTAGGAGATCGGTTCCTGCCACTGATGACTTGCCTCCAGTTCAGGCATGGTTGCTTGGTGCCTCAGTGCCTCTGTAAAGAAAGATGGTTCCTCACACACCAATTTTGTGGATTAAGGAACATTTACAAAGTTTTAAGGATATTTATTGAATATAGTTTGCACATTTCCAGTGCATTTTACTCTCAGTTATTTTAGCCTAGAGCTGTTGTCTGCAAGAGCAACAAGGAATTGCCTTTGGAGCCAGTTTTGGATCCAGCTGACCTCATTTCCAGAACATAGATCTGACTGCCAGCCCCTGTAAATACATGCACCCTTGCACTAGGATAGGGTCCTAGTCTAGCTCCAGGGCTTCCTCGGGTCAGGGGGCCGGATTCTGCTTGCCACCAGGACCTGCTCCAACTTTGCTGTGCCTGTTGGTTGATCATCCTATTTTTTTGAAATGGTTCCCCAGCTTGTGTTGCTGAAGGTGGCTGGATACCCCCATCTGACTTGGGAATTTCCTCCACATGGTGGGTTTAGGAGAAGCACCGCTGGTCATCCTTAGCTTGCCTGTAATCTTGTCTAAATTACAGGCAAGCTGCAGATAGCCAGCTTTTTAAGAGCAATCTCAAACCTGCTCTTCAGAGTGTACATCTCACTTTAAATTTACCGAGACCAGCCAGCTGTGGAGAGCTATTTCTGTACAGGAATCCCTTTAAAGTTTAATGCATTTTTTGCTCACTGAACCCCAAAGTGAGTCACTTAAGGGAGCAGCATCAGATTTTTGAAACCTTTGCCTACCTGTTGCTTCCACTAACTTTTTTGTAATGTGCTTTGGTCCTAGATTATTCAGAGAGAATTAAACAGATTCAACAGAGGACAGGTTTTGGCAGCATATAATACCTATGAGAAGGAATTAAGGATTAAAGCATTTTCAGCAGGTATTTAAAGTTATACTTCTATCAAATTCTCTTTTAAAAAAAGCGTATTTGAATATGGGAAGATAAAAGCGTTTAGAAGGTTTTATTCCTCTCCGAGCTACTGATTCATTCTCTAAATGGCAATAAAATTTCTTGCCTTGCTGCAATCTCTGCAGAAAGGTGTTAGTCACGTCTTAATGTTACTCTGAATTTGGTACAGAAGGGAGAGATAGCAAATTCATGCCTTTCTGGCAGCGCCTGCTTTTTCTCTACCCTCTTCACACCAGAAGGTACCTAAACTTGTTGCTGTGAGTTTTTTAGCAAAATTCTCTGGAGGACTCAAAAATGAATACATTTGTGTGGAGGCCTGTCCAGCCTCTTGCTCACTTTCTCAGCTCTTCATTCCAAGGGCTTTTAAAAGCCAGGAGGGTTGTCTGGGTTGAGCTGGCAGGTGCTGAAGGCTAGACCCACCCCACCACTGCCTCTGTGATGCTGGTGTGCTCTTGGAGTTCAGTGAAGCTCCCAGTTGGAGCTCTGGAAAGGCAGAGGTTTGGAATGTTGGCAAATTAAAATAATTTATTTATTGCTAGAGCTGGACCAAATTTCACATTTAAAGTCTCTACTAGTAAAACTGATAGAGCAATAAGAGGATTATCTTCTTCTGACCTCTCTTTTTAAACCTAGTAGATGAATGCTGGAGGCCACAGATTCATATTCCATCAGGCCTGACCTACAATTTATTGCAACGTTATCTCAAAGTAATTGAGTGAGTCCTACAAGTCTGTATGTCAGAATAATTCTGGTCGTTTCTTAAGGAGGTGCATATGATTCCTTTCATTTCATTTTAGATAGGTCTTTTATGTGAAGCAAAGTGACAACGTGTTTTTTTGATGCTCTGATGAAATTATGTGGTATTGAGCACAGTCCCTTCTGTCTAACTAGATATTTGTCACCACCATGTCACCTGCTTGAGCACCTCACCTATATAAATGGATTTATTCTAACTTTATTTCAGTGATACAGGAAAGTAATTTCTCCATCTGTAAAAAGAGATTTAAGATTCAGGGAGATTTAAGATACTTGCCTGTGAATCTATGGAATTAAATTTGAGAGTGGAGCCTTAACCTAGTACCTTCACTATAAGATACAACCTTCACTTAAACTTCACGACTGCATAAACTAATAAGCCTGTCAACCTGGGTGCTGCACACTGAAATTCTTGCCTTGCAAATGAACAGAATCCTCTAGAACTTAAAAATTTAGAAAAAAATGGGCCTCAGCTCTAAAGACACATATGCCCTTCTTTGAAAATCACCCCCACATGGCTGATCTGACTGTTCTCCTAAAATCTTGGTGAATATGTGAAAATAAGCGACAGTGCTGAGTGTAAAGAAAACAACAGGAACGTGAACATGCCTGATGTAAGTACTGCAGGTTATTTCATCAGGCTAATAACAGAAAATAGGTCTACTTGATGGGAGAACATTGTATAACACTGTTGAATTTATTCAGCAGTAAAGAATGCAATCTGAAATGCTACCTGTTAGCATTAGCTGTTTCACTGTAAATTGTGGATTTGAGGACTCAGGCTTTCTGATTGTTTCTGGCTGAATGTGATTATCCCAATAGCTACACTTGAAAGCTGTTATTTTATTTTCATTATGACATTGTAATAGTGCTCAAAGGATTAGACATAAATATATGTGAAAAGCTTGATCCCTAAGAGCGTGAGACATACAAATCATGTGCCTGGGCCAGGTTATCATGATTTCATGTAGAAACTGAGTGGGTTTTTTTGACTAAATGACCATTTATGTTTTTAGCTTCTCATAGACCCAGTGTGGATAGCCATTTTCTTTGGGCTGTCGTCAGGGATGCATATGCACGTTGGACTGTGCTGTTGGAGGTAGGCAGCCAACTCTAAAGTCTTGAGGATGCTCAGAGGGCTAAGCCAGTGCTGCATCTCTCTGGAAATGCCTGGAGGTCTATAGGCTCCCCAGATGAGAGTTTTCTTGCTTACAGTGAGTCTTTCCTTGTCTCCCATAGCATGGTCGGTGTTGGTGGTACCAAGAACAACAGTGGAACTGATTTTTTTCCTATGGTAAGGGGATTCAGCTGCAGCAGCAGAGGTTACCTGTACGTTGATATCACTGCATCTGCCTCTACAGAACCACAGTAGAACTGACTTTTTTTTTGTTTTCTTGCCAAAAAGGTGCTATGGGGAGAGAGTTTAGGTTTCTTCATGCCTCTAGAGCTCCCACTACCTGAGAAGAGTTTGGGGTGTACACAGGAGTAGTCACAGGGCTATACCATAGCATCCAGCCAGGGGCACCAGCCCTGTGTGGAGCACTTGGTCCTGAAAGTGCAGGAAAAAAGGTAGCTAAAGGTGTTGTCTTGTGTAATAGCAAATTAAACTGGGCACTGAGTCATTGACTGCCCGCAGCCGTCCATACCAGTCGTCTATTGGAAGTTACTGCCCCTGCAGCAGTGATGGTGAAATACGGAATTAAGCTGTACAGCTCAGCCTGTACGCCTGAGTTAAAATTAGAGCAGTGCACTTGGGTACACCCATAGGGACGGTTTTAGCTGCCGCACCCTAACCAGCCCTTCTGTTGATATTTATGATCCCTTGCTAATAGATTAAAAGATTAGGACACTGCAATGAAATCACAAAATGTAAGACTGAGGAGAAAGGAGAAAATACTGTATTATCTAAATTTCATACTAGTAAAATTTTATATCTGTAGTATTTTGAACTTGAATGATGTGATGAAGTTCTAGATATTCTTGATGGAGCTAACACTACAGTGTTTTTCTTTGCAGCAGAAGAGTCCATAAAGATGTACCAGGTTTTTCTTCCAAGACCTGTAGGTTATTCTTTTAATTAAAGATGCATTAAATGTGTTTTTTAAAGTAAAAGAGTGTTGAAAATATTCTAAATACAACTCTTCGTTAGTCCAACGCAAGACCATTTTAATTTAAAATCAGCAAATGTTTCAGCTGAGTTTCCATAACAATTATTAGTTTTAAATTTTTTTCTGCCATTTTTCTTCATTAAAAATGGAATTATTACTCTTCTGTTTTTAAATCTAATTCTATTTACTGCCTTGGCATGTAGAACTGCTTCCTGGCTTCTTTCATGAAAGGCACTGTAATCTTCTCGGAAAAATTGGATGGCTGTTGCATCAATGTTTCTTCATCTAAATGGATTCGGAGAATATTGGTAGAATTTTGGGGTGTTACTTAAGGCTGGTCTAACTAACAACATATTAGTGTATTTAAGCCTGATGCCAAAGCATCAAATTAGTTTGTGTGACATCGTTCGTAGCTTTGTGGTCAGTCTAGTCCAGAATTCATATCACGTCAGTTCGATATCATGTCAGTTCGATCCAGTTCGATATCACGTCAGCTTAATTAAAATCTATAGTTAGCTGTCAGGATGTTGGATGTGATTTATCCCTATTTATTTTTCTGTATATTCAAATTCAAACCCATTCCAGTGTGCATAGCCTGAACTTCCATGCAGTGGCTTTCAACATCTTCTAGTCAGTACATCCATAAAAACTGTTCCAGCAGAGGCACGAGCTCCTTGGAAGAAGTCAGCGGGCAGCATGCTGCATACTGTAGCAGCTGTGGCTGTGCCGTCCCTGTCCCCTGGCTTCCTATGGGCTGCTGCAGAGACCACAGCTCAAAACCCACCACTCAGGCTGCTGAGGCATTTGAACATGTGGGCTTGAGATATCACTCCTGCGCTATGGGCTAGGCTGGCTTTCATGTTTCAAATTGCCATTTGTATACCTCCAGTAGTGTAAGAATGGTCCTTGTGAATTGAATCCTTTTTTTAGAAATTTATCAACCTTTTACACTTGGTGCAGTGAAGGAATCAACAAAATTAACAACATTTTTGTTTTTTGATTTTTATGTTTGTACTAAGCACTGTGTTCACTGTTGTTCAGTTTTGTTATTTATTGCTTGCCTTAAATACAGACTAAGTTAGAAAGTATGTACAGTGGGACATCTTATTTATCTGTTCATACCATGTGGCATTCTTCTGAATATTTCCCTTAAGTTCCATTAATGAATTAATTGGGCAAAATCACCCATGGCAGACAAAAAATTCTTTTCTGTTTCATTTTGATGGATAGTGTCTTAAATGATGTACACTGGAAGAAAATGTCTAAGTAGTGTTCTTATGGGATCAACAATTCATAATTCAATTTAGTCCGAAGTCACTGGCTGACAGGTTAAACTGAGAGCTGTTCTCATGTCTCCATTAATCTTCATCTGAAAGTTCCCTGGAAAAAATGCTAGCCCGGGGATGGCTTCATTGCCAGTAGGCATGCTAGCAATCCTTGCTTCGCATTGATCTGCACTTCAAGCTGCTCACTTGAATTATGGGCTAATTCTTTCTGGAATTCTGCATATTTTTAAAATCTTGTTTCTTTTAATAAAGTTACTTGACAGGGTGATATCTGAAATAATAACCTTGGTGTAACACTGCAGGACAATACTTCGGTCACATGAGTGTTCATGTAAAAACATCCCTTGAGTCTGGTGGGAGTCAACTTCCATTATGGCAGTGCTGAGCTTTGCTCAGGTCTTGTATTATACCATTTAAATATCTTCCTTAAGAGTGGACATCAGATTTCTGTGGGGGAAAAGAAGATGGATTTTGGAAATCTTGCATAAACAACTTATACTTGGCAAGCGGGATGCAGCTGTGTTTTCCCTGCTTGTTAAAAGTTCCAGTAAAAAGGCCTCTTGATGATACAGAAATATCCTCGAATATAGGCTTCGCCAGAAGAAACAGGGAGCTAAAGCAGGGTTGTACCTCTTCCCTTTGAAACACCATCCTGTGTATGTTTGTATTTTCTGCATTTTTCATGATCTAGTGACAAGAGAAATGTCAGGATAAGTTTCCTGAAAACAAATGAGCGAATGAATAGTCTTTTTGTCTTATTTCTGAAACCAATTATGGACCCTTTATTTCCCTAAACCTATTAGGTTAGGCTTTAAAAAACAAAAGCCAAATCCTAAACAATACAGTAAAACCAAAAGCACCAGAGCAGGTATTGCCCACTTGTTAGAGACAAGTATAGGACTCATTTCCTTTTCAAAATGTGGTTGGAAGCCAGGCTTTAAGAAGGAAGATCCAAATGGAACTATTGAGCATAAATTTACAATGTCGGCCCTGTGCCCTAGAATTGCATATTTATGTGCAGTGTTGTAAGAAGAGCAGATTATTAACCTTGCTGAGCTCTTGCGAGTGCATATAAATCCTTGCACAAAACCTTCCTAGAGTTTTCCCAGCCTTTTTGCTCATTAGGAAGATTAACTGCAATCCCTTTCCTTTTTCTCCCCATTCCGATATTCCAGATCTCATTAGCTGCTTCATGGTCTGGGTTTTTCTCAATGCTTCGTGCCTTAAATTAAGCACCAGCTTTTATGAATGGCTCCGAGGTGCACTTGTATGACTCGGCAGAGAGTTGGCATGGCTTTCTGCCTGCCCACAACTAAACTATTCTTGTGAAAATTTTTCCATGCCAGCGTACGTACCTCCATGTTGCAGTATTGGTTAGAGCCATCCAGATGGGGGTTTTTTTTTGGCATTTCAGTAGATGCTAAAAAATGATCTTAGCATGTTATGTGCGTGTTTCCTCCAGGCACCGCAAGAGTTGTCTCATGGAAAGCCTGAGCCCAGCAGCCTGGGATGTGCTTGGATGCATGTTTGGCCAGAGCTTCCTGCCATCGCTTGTGTAAACACTTTTTAATTTCACCTCCATGTTCAGATTTCACTGGGGCATTGTTCCTCATTGGTATGGCAGCTGTCAGCAAAGGCCTCTGCCTAATTTACCCGTGGGGCTGGGGGAGCTTGTTTCCCTTAAAAATTTTGAACTGCCCATTGTGTAAAATGTTTCACAAGTCACATTTTGCTGGGAAAAATACATGGCGGGTCAGACTCTGCAATCTGGAGCGCAAAGGTACCCTGCAAAAGTGATTATACATTCCTTTATATATTTGGTTGGGTTGGTTTTTTTGTTTGTTTTTTTTTTTTTTTTAAGAGGCAGAGAATATGTTCAGGCATGTTAAAACCTGTGTGAGAAGTGATAATCAAGTGCTTCCCTACTTTCCCACAGCTGGGCGTAGATAAGACATGCCAAACCTTGTGTCTGGCTTCTTTTGTTTGCAGCCCTCTCCTGCTGCATGGGCTGCTGCATGGCCTCTGTTCAGAAATAAGTGGAGTGAGGTGGTTGAGGGGCAGTTTGCCCCTTTTCCTACACCTGTGGCACCGGTGCACTGTCCCCATCCTGGGGGTCTTGTGCCCCCCTCTCATCACAATGCTTGCTGTTGACCCGTAAATTATCAGGCAGGTGGTTCACAGGGCCCTTTTTCTGCCCCATCACCCCATCCCAGGGAATGAGATCTGTGCCAAAAAACACCTTCTTTTCCCTGTTCCTCCATCTGCTGAAAACACTTAGACTTTTCAGGGTAAAACAGAGGTCCTGGTGAATGGGGGTGGTAGAAACTGGCCTCAAACCACGTTTCCAGCCACTGCTGTAGTAGTTTATTTGTTTCATTTAAAAGCTATTGCAGACACGCCTGGTTTAAATTCCCCCTTGTGACCTGCTGTGCTGATAAGTGGTCAGGCTAAACAATGTCCTGCATTATTAATTGGTGCAGTGGGATTTCGGGTGATGCTTGGAGGAGCATTACTCTTGATTTTAACATTGTTACTCTTCAAATGTTTTTATTATCTTTAAAAGAGATTTACTGCCTGGGTACTTAATTATTAATCTAATAATTAAACCTGAAATGAACCCTCAAAGTTGGTGAATCTGTCTGAAACTGTGAACAAAGCAAGCCTGTCAGGTTTCTGTTTTTATAAAGCTAAACCTGTGGAACAAACAAACCAACAGAAATTCCACAAAAATGTCACATCAATGGATTTACTGCTTGCTACACTACATAAGATTACAGAAATGCTGGTAGCTAATTGCAGCCTTACAGATGTCATCAGGCCAGTGCAGTGGATTCTATAGCCTGTGAGATGGGCTGAAAGAAGGGATGATTTTCCTTCAGCCTGTGTTGTCTTCATTTTGCTCTCAAAAGGTTAAAGCAATGAACGTCATTTGCAGAGAAAGAAGAGCGTTTGGTTGCTTTTTGGGTACTCTGTCTGAACATAGCTGCTGTGGGAATTTCAGGTATTTAAAAAAAATGTATGTAAGATGTTAACAAGGGTGTTTTCAGAATGCTTACTGAAAGTTTCCTTTGGAGGACACCTTTTTTATTCAAATGGGAAAGTGAGATATGTTGCCCCAGGACTGCTACCTGGGATCATGCCGGGAGTTGGTAGCGGGGGAAAGTGGCAGTGTTGCCTGCCACTGCCTTTACTTCCTTATTCTCCTCACTGTCAGGTCTCCTGGACCAGAGCAGGGAGAAGGGGAGGAGGAGGAGAAGGACCCTTCCTCATAGCCAAACCCTGGTGGGACAACCCCTGAGGGAGGGGTGAGTGGAGCTGGCTTTAGAGGGCCAGGCACAGCCTGGCTTGTGAGTGGGCCAAAGAAAAGGGTGCTAAAAATTACCACTGAGGAAATGGCTTTTAGAAAAGTCAGAGAAATAGCATTTTGTTTCTCTGAGATTTTTTCCTTCTGTTCTTAGTACCCTTTTGCCTTTTCCTTTTTGGTGTTAAAGTTACGTGTATGAGGCAAAGAAGAATTTCTCATGGCAATTCAAAAACGGTGGAAGCCGGACTAAGCTCTTTCATTTTGTGTGTGACTCTTCAAACCTTATTACTTCTTCGGGGGCCAGATCCAAAGCCCACTGAATTAATTTTCCACTGATTTCACTAAGGCTTTTGGGCAGGGTGTTTAAGAGAGCTGTTATTTCTGCAGGCAGAAGGCTTGCTGGATGGCTCGTGTGGCGGCTTGTTCCGAGTGAGACCAATATGCATAAGCTCAACAGCTTCCTTTTGAAGAAAAGGATGGTGTCAGCACTGTGGAGGGAGACGCTTTTTCTTCCCCTGACAGACCTGAGGTTTCTGCCCACCCTTGGCACAGCCAGAAGCTGGCAGCCTCACAGACAAGAAGCAAGTGGCTGCAGTATTGCAAAAAGGAGAGTGCCTGTGTTGCTGTGTATTGCAACGACCAGAGGCTGCTTGGAGCAGCCCATTTTTTGCACAACAGGGACCAACAGAGAAAAGAGTGACTTTCCCCTCCTAGCAAGCTGAGAGCAGCAGGACTGGTGGAGGAATGAAGAAAGGCATTGCATCGCTGAGGGCGGGCGCAGGAGTTGGGTGCAGCAAGGCCAGATACCTGTTAACAGCACATCACTGGTGCAGTACAGCAGCACAGCCTCCTTGCAGTGGTATAAAGCCTTCTTCATGTGGCTGGCGCTTACACCAGCAAATCAGTGCTTTTTCTGGAAGAGCTTATTCTAAACTTGTTTTTCTTTGGGGAAAAAAGGTGTTACTATAAGTCATATCACAGTTTTGCTCCTATAACTATATTGCAGTGGCCTCTGTAGGCGTAATCAGAGGTCACGCTCCATCAAATTTGTGACTGACGTAGCTGTGCTGGCAAGTATTTGTAAGGTAGATCTGGCCTTAATTTTGAGACTGTGATTAGATTCCTGCACTGCACTGAGCTGTCTTTCCTCCTTTAATGTACAGAGCATAACTTTTTGAGACAGATTTTGTAGGAGTTGGTTGAAAACTGTAAATGATAAAGTGCAAAATATTGGCTTTTTTTCCCCCTCCTCCACTTTTCATGTAGGTATGCTGACTCTGAAAAGTGGTGGAAAAAAACAAGTAAACAAGTGGAGGAAGGAATTACATTTGAAATATTTTGATTTCACTCTTGAGTGACTTGGAAGGGCTGTGCAGCCCATCAATGCTGAGTGATAAGTTGATCTTTTAAGATGGGAAGACTGTCTCTGATGACAAATCATCCAGAGATTACCAGGGCATCTGTAGGGCAGACTCTGTACCAGTGGTCTGAAAACTTCAACAGTAAAGACCTCTGAACCAGCACAAGGAGTATTGCCTTTCAAAAAGAAGTGCAAAGGCTGGTGCAGTCCTGCAAAACCAAGGAGTCTTTATTTAGCTCAATTGTAAAGGTGTCCTTTGATTCTTGGCCCCTCTTTAAAATTCCCCTTTAAAATGGCAATAGTCTCTTCTTTGTCTTTGAGGTATATCCACTCACTGCAAAAACTAAGTTACTCCTGCCCTAAGTCTGTAGGATCAGTGTGGAGATACGGTGAGGCTACAGCTGCTGGTGGAGTGGAAGGCACAGGAAAATCACCTCTCCTGGTGTGAAGGCACAGGAGGGAGGAAATCTGGCTTTCAAGAGGACTGAAGTTCAGGCTCCCTGATATTTTTAACACCCATTTGAGTAAAACTTACTTTATCTGGTAACACAGTGGTGGCTGTGTGCATTCAGACAAAAGCAGTGCTGGGAAATTACTGGGAAAGGGTGGTCTTTGCTGCAGCTTGGAGATTGCTCCATTTGTCAGACAGATGCCCGTCACATGAATTCAGGAACTGTTGTGGGCTCAGGTGGGCTGAATAATACACTTGTAATGCGGACATAGGTGAATATGGTCAGTGTGTCCGCAAATACACCATGTCTACATGTACTGCAATTTTTATTTTTGTTTGGTCTGGGAATGACGCCACAGAAAATATCAGTAGCTTTCTCAGCTACTAAAATCATCTACTACTCTTTAAATTTAAAGAGGAAACTGGTTATTTTCTTTTAGGACTATTTTGGGCCACGTACCAACATGAAGCATTGAAATGATGGAATGACACTTACTACTGCTGAAAATATCAAGTGCTGTGTAGATTTACTGTGTCTTCGTTTGATGGTGTGGCTGATATTTCACCAACCCGGCATTTTTGAAGAGGTACAGCTATTGTTTCATGAAAAGTTTGCATTTCTAATGCATACTTTATAATTCCTAAAAAAAATCCCACTTAATACTTTAGCACTGTATAATGTTTCATTTATGTGCCTATACCACGCAGTAACTGCTACAGGTAAGAAAAATATTCTTCTTATAAATATTAAGGCAGAACATTTTATTAGTGACCTTCTTTTATAAAAAAGGCATTGAACCAGAGCTGACAGTAAGCAGTTTTCCACCAGTGCTTTGGTTGTGCTTCAGTCTGGTGGCATCTGTAGTGCTCTTAATAAATAGCTCTGCTGGGTGACTTTCCAGTTAACATTTCACTTCAGGCTAGGCAATCAATTTTTCTTTACTGGTGAATGGTTTATTCACTGAAATGTGGTTTGTGAGTTTGGTACAGCTAAGAAACTCTGGAGCCTGGGTTATAAACTGCCGAGGGCCACAGGCAAGTGATACTTTGTTGTTGGAGCTCCCAGGTGGGATTAGGCAGACGCACAGCAGGATCCAAGGCTCAGAGTGATTGCTACAACTACGGATCTGACTTAAACTCACTTGGTATTTTCAACTCAAAATTTAATTTTCCAGAGACTAACAAAATAGAGAAAGAGTAGCTTCCTCTCCCTCACCCCTGCACATGTGCATGCACTCGCTTGCTGCTTTCCATCCCATACCCAAGAGGATGTCACTCCAAAACTGGGGAGGTCCAGATGAATGTCCTCTTCTTGGTGAGCCTAAAATCTCCCATTTTCCCACCTCTCCTGTGGGAGGCACCTTCACAGGAGGATTTCTTGACTCGCTACATTATTGGATGTTCCTGGAACAGTTGTCCTCAGTTTGTCTTGTAATTAGTTGCTTATGCTTTTCATATAATAATTAAATATTGAAGCACTAAGAGAAAATAAGAGCCTGGTGCTGGAAAATTCTCACCTAGGATTTGGAACATCTCTCCATGCTCCTTCTCTGCCCATACTTTTTGAATCATTTTCAAAAGAAGAAGGAAACTGAAGCTCTTTTTGGCAGTCTGCTCTGGAGGATGTCAAGGAGCTCAAAGGTACAAGACCCACAGCTGGTCATCTGGCAGGGCTGGCTTTGTAGTAATTACAGGTAGGTTATGTGTGCCAGCAACATTTCACCTTTACTGACCATAGTTTGAAAAGCCAGAGGAGAACTTGAACCAACTACTGTGCCTGCCAAACTATAGAGGATTAGTCCAGCAGCATCAGTACATTACTTTTTTTTCATATTGCTCAAGACCAGCTTGAGTTTCACATCTTTTGAAAGGACAAAATCGCTCCCTTGATGCAACTGCAGTCTATGGACCCCACCAAGGTAGGTCAGTTCATGAAATCAAGGGCAATAATCATTTCCTGAACAAGCCAGCTGGATCCACTAGGGTTGCTTGGTGCATAAAGCTGCCTCTTTGCTATATGATTATGTCCCATTTGCCTACAGTTTTGTTATTCTAGAGGCAAAGCTTAGTCTGTGTAAGAGAAATGGTTGTGCAAAACTTCTATAATCTTCAATCCTTGCCCACTGAAACGTGTCAGAGAGAAAGACCATAGTGGCTTGTGCCTGCAGCTCCTGGGGCCAGCACCAGTCACACTGGAACAGTGGGCACCTGCCTGCTGTGCGTCTCTCTCGTCCTGGGAGATCCCACACACATGCTCGGGGCTGCCTGCATTTAGGCAGGTCTCTCTGCTTGAGCCCAGTACCAGGGACTGCTGCCTGACTTGAGGCCATTTGCAAAGGGGAGAGGGGAAAAGGCACAGCCTGTTTTAATCTTGACTTACTTGTTTTGTCAGGATGAAATTACTATGAATACAACTATTTGAATTTATGATTTTTTTAACCTACCCTTTTCTGCCCATGAACATAAATCATGTCCTTTTGCAGCCTCTTGTTTTGCCGCATGAGACAGTGCTGTTGTTTTTGCCTCTCATAGTGAAGCTCTATGCTTCATTGTGTCTGACTTGCTTTTCTTGAAGGTAGTCTGGCCTGTATTAACCTTCGCCACAGATGACGAGGATTGCTCATGTTATTCCAGATGAGGTCAATGTCTTCTGCGGCAGCATCCACTCCTGTTTCTATTGGGAAGGTCTGGCTTGGTGCATCTTTTGATTACATTTGCTTTTCTGTCATTTTTATCACATTGGGAGCTTATGGTGCTCTGGGATCAATATGAGACAAAAGAGTTCTTCTGTATTGTGACTTCTTCTAGCTTTGTGTCATCAGTGCAAGTCACTGGTACATTTTTTTCATTGAAAACATTAAAAAACCTGGTCTCTTGAGCCAGATAATTCTCCTTTCATCACAATTTCTTGGCAGAGTTTTTTATGCATATCATAATTCCTATGACAGTTTTTGTCAGCTTAACCAGTAGTTTCCTGGAAAGGTATCATGCCCTTTCCTCTCCTGGAAAATGGGTTATCTGGATGGAGAAAGCAATCAGACTAGCGTGCCACAATCCATATTACATTTTATTAAATTTCTCGTTTCTTCTTGTGTCATTCCTTGTTCTGTCTCTCAGATGTGCTTTCCAGCCTTGTATGCCATTGAGAATGGGTATATATACAGATGGGTATGTCATTGCTGGGATCACTTGTTCTCCAGTCCCAGGCAGGATCCTGATCCGCAGCTTTTAACGTAAAAATTTTTTTTTGTATCCATGTGGTTGCATGCAGCACTTCTCTCATAGTTTTGGGATGCAGATTCAAACCTCCTGCTGACTGGCACATTTTAAACTCTTTGAATTTTGCTCTTCCGATACCTCTGACTGAAAAAGAAGGCAAAGCATTCATTTTACTTTGAGGCCATGCTTAGAGTTGACAGGTTTCAGCTTTCCACCCGAAAGGTACCTTAGCCCAACTTCTGGTAGCTTTGGCTTTTCCTCTCAAACACATGTACTGATCAGTCCTTTTCCCAGCTCTGTGGCAGGGCTTTGTGCTCCCTGCTTTCCTCTTCCTGGGGGTGGGGGCTCACCCCTGAGCCCCGAGGGTGTCATCCCCTGGGATTACCACCCCTCATGGGGTTTTCCCCCTCTTAATTAAAGAGGCAACACCCAGTGTGTGGCCTTTGGTGTAGTGTGTTCCTCCTGCGGGGAAGAGCTATCAGCAGGAGCTGTGTCAGGAGATGTGATGTACGAGTTGTGACTAAAACCGGTAAACCCAGATAAACTTAACTGTGGTGCTGATAGATCTCTGCGACGGCATTTGAGTGATCAGGTTCTGTCAGGACGTGCAAGATAAAATCTGAATCCTTAATTTAACTTTGACAGTGCCAAGCTGGTACAGACCAGCCGAGTTTTGCATGAATGTTTTCTTTCTGTGTGCTGGAGAAGTGGCGAGGGCTTATACTATGGTAATGCCAGGCTGAGAAACCTGCTCTGTTGCAGTTGATATCAGCACACTAGGTGAAAACAGCAGCCATTTGGTCATATGCTCACTTGCCTCTCCTCCCAGGCTCTGAATAAACAGTAGTTATAATTCCCAGCATTGGGTTTTGTGAAGCAGGGCTGCCTCTTCACCTGGGGCTCCTTCTTGTTTCTCCCATCTTCTCTGGCAGCCCCGGTGGGAGCGCTCAGTGCAGGCTGCAGCTGGTAGTCCTGTTAGTAAGTCCTGTTTCTTGGCCTGGTGAACTGCTGTCTCAAGCATCTCCACCTTGCCCTGTTCCACGGACATCTCCACGTGGCCCTGTCCTGCCAGAGCAACCCATGGTGTCGCTAACACATCAGATAATAAGATTTCTTATTTTCAGGAAGCATGGGATATTTAATATGTGCTTTCTGCTGGTTAAACATGGCTTTCCTCCTTGGAGTCAGCCAATGCCTTTCTTAATTGGGGATATGGCCATCTCAGGTCTTTCTGCAGGGGATGAGAGCACTATATTCAGGCTTTGCAGAGAGGAAAACTAGTGTGAGGAATCTCCCTGGCTTGCCCAGGATGCACAGGAGGCAGGCTGCCAGGCAGGAATCGAGCCCTGCTCTGCAGTGCTGCAGCTGCTGACCTCTCCAGCCTGGCTCGGTACACCAGCCCTGGCAAACAATCTCAGTGAAGGCTGAATCTTGTGAGGTACCGAGTTAAAAGTAGGAGCTCACAGAGATACTGATATCAAAACTTCTGCAAGGCATGCTATAAACTTGAAAGGATATCCTCTGCTTCAATACTTTTCCTTATTATGCTTCCCTTGTGGCCTCCTCACGGAAGTTGTTACTTTTATGTCCTTTCTACTAATTATATAGCATGCCTTATAATGCTTTTGTACCTCAGTGAGGTACCTCATTGTCAGAGAAAGTGTGACCAAAATGCGAAAGCTACTCTGATAGTATGTGCGCCTGAGTTTAATTTGTTGCCTGTTTTTCTGTAGACCTCTGGAATCCGTCCTTGTTACTTAAGTCTGGGTATCTAAAATTAGATACTTGTCTGCATATCTCAGGCACTGTCTTAATGATCTGTGTGAGGTCTTTGGCATTGCTTGAAAATCAGATTACTTACCTCTATGTTTAAATGAGGATATACACTAAATGCTTCCTCTCCAATTCCCCCTCCCCTAATTATCGGCCTTAATGTTTTTCCACAACATTTTAATCCTTCACATCCTGACTCAGTGGGTCCCCAGTCACTCAAGTCAAGGGTTTCAATTTTCATTGCCAAAGACTGTGGCACTGGGTGGTTCTTCTGTGTGTGCATGGTCCGCTGTGTTCCATACCGCTTCTCCCTCCTCCAGCTGCCCATCCCGGGCTGCGCAGTGAGTGCTCTGATGGATCCATTTGGGGTTCTGTCTCCTGATCTGAACATTTCCTTGTTATTTCTAAATAAAGTTTGGTTTTAATGCATTTGGCACGTCCTGTCCTTATTGTGTATCAGCAGCTCTCTGCTCATTTGGCACGAGCAGAAAGTCCTTTTCAAGTAAAATGTAATAACAATAATGTATAACCTAAAGGTAAATAAACAAACTGCACCTTATTTTTATTTCAGCTGCATTTTGGGCATTATTTTTATTTTTTTAAGATATAAATGCACACGCAGTTCTTGTAGCTACCTTTCTGATTCTTGTCCTCCATGGAGGCCAAGTGGGCTGCTTCTTCCCTGCAGCTCCCTCGTGATTTAGCTGGGGCTGCAGCTCCCTGGAGTGGGTTATAAAACCCCTCCGCTTCCCAGGATGCAGCGCACAAGCTGCTGTTTGTCTGCCCCACAGGCTCCAGGGAGTTGCCCTTGTGGCTTCCCATAGATTTGCTTATGTCTGATGATCTGAAATTAGAATCCTTCCCCTGCTTTGCCCTTTTCTGTAAACGTGTAAAACCTTGCAGATTTCCCCTAGGGAAGAAAGGGGGATTTTCCCACCATTAAAAATAAAAGGAAAGGGAAAGAGAAAGACTTAAAACATGTTCAGATACTTGTAAAAATGATTAAAAACTAAACCAACCTGCAACCGTGTCAATTATTCACATCCCTGTATAAATATAGAAACCCTGAAGAGGGGGCTTTCCCTTGGGCTACCTGCTCTTCTCTTCCATTAACTTACTACCAAGGCCCCATGGGCTTTGTTAGTGCCATGCTTCTGGTTTTGTTTTCTTTAGCTCTGGTTTGGGAGTGGTTGACTGTCAGCTATACGGAGGTTGTAAGTCTCCTAATGGACCTCCCTCCCTCCCTCCCTTTTTGCCTTTTCTTCTGCCCCTTAGAAATTCTCGTATGTGTGGTGCTACAGCTGGAGGACCAAGGCTTCCCACATCTTTGCTTTATGAGTACACCACAAAGAGAACGTGGATTTATTTTTCTTTCCCTTCCTTTTCATCTGGAGCAATCACCCAGCATTGTTCTCCTAACCATGACAGACATGAAGGTTGAATGTTAGTGAAACAGTTGCAAAGAGGTTTTGCACTTCTGGCCCTACTGGCCAATTCTTGCAGATGAGTGGGTGGTATCCCCAACCTTATCTGGATGGTCATCATCATCAGACTCCAGTTTCAGGAGCTGCTGTTCTCTTTGACAGGTAGTATAAGCTGTGGTTGGTTTAAAATTAGTTTTTCACACAAACAAGAGGTTTCTATGACATTTTGTATGTCATAGAAAGAAAACACAAAAAGGAGTATGGTTGTCATTTATTTTCACTGGTTTAAAAGTCAGCCAGCTTCTGCAATCGGTCTCAGAGCTCAGTGTTGTATGTAGTTTTAGGACCACATTGAGAACAGGGAAGCTTGGAGCATTTCCAGATTATATGTCTGAACCCACAGGTGCACCCAGCCCTGTCATGAAAAGTCCTCTCTGACAAAGCTCTGGCATAGAGTAGCCTCTTTCCATCCATCCATCCATCCATCCATCCATCCATCCATCCACCCACCCACCCACCTACCCACCTCCTCTGGGCTGCAGTGTTTCATTTTGTGGAGGGCAGCCCAGGGCTATGGGATAGGGAGAGCCAGAGTTGTCAGGGCACCAGGACCCTGGAGCATACCAGAGTGGTTGCCTCCTTGTCAGGGTAGGTGATTTGGCAGATTGATTTTGACAGCAGTTCATATTAAGTAGAGGTAATAAAGGCTAACAAAATGTTGCCTCCAGTTACAAATAAAGGGCCTGATTCTCCATTTCAGGAGACAGGATCGAACACTGGAGGTACAATGGCGTGGAACTAGAATCGTGGGTGGGGAATACAGCCCAGAGCCACTGATAAATATTAAATAGTTTTTGTATGAAATGACTACTAATTTCTGTCCATGTATATACATCCTGATGGTTTCTGGTAGCATTACTGAGGGCTTCTCAAAGTGGGATGAAGATTTGATTAATGACCAACCGATCTCACATCTGCAGTTACATTGGAAAGCTGACAAAAATGATGCATCATAAAATCAAAAAGTAAAAATAGAATTGCAGGAGAGCTGTTGTCCTTCTAGCCAACTTTTTATGTTCACTGGACAATACATGCACACTATTTTTTCCTTGATGGAAAGGAAGGGTTCTGCTTGGAAAAGGAGGCTTCTAGAAAGCTACAGCTTCCATATTTTTCATGCATTAATGTTAATGTCAAGTGTCCGCAAGCAAAAAGAAAACAGGTGTGCTGTTTTTTTTCCTGATCTCTTGGCATTGCAAACTGCTCCCAGCATGTGAATGTCAAACCTCCCTTTGCTGTACCTAGAATCACAGGTAGCAGATGCGATGAATAACAAGGTGCTCCTTTAATATATTCTTCTTCCCTACTATGCATTCATTTAATCCATTCATGGTAGTTTGCTGCAAGCTTCCTCAGTTTGGATTGACTGAAGTTGCTGTGTGATGAGCCCTGTGGGAATTCCTTGGCCTGATTTTTCAAGGCGCTGTTTTGTGGCTGTGACATAAATACAGCTGTGCTACTTCCAGACCTTCAAAGAACAAGAGGAGTTGCATTGACGTATGTAGACATTGGCATACATGCATGCATACGTGCATCATAGATGTACGTGTGTATGTGTGTGTGTGCCTGCATGTTTGCAGGAGTCAGCTCTAAGGCTGAGTATTTTGTCTTGAGCATAGGAGTTTGAAATTCTTTATTTAATGTTTCTTTTTTAATGAGATGAACTGTTCCATGTGTGAATGTTTACAACTCTCTGTCTACTGTGAGAACAGTTATTGCTGAGTTACTGGTGGTCTGAATGCACAGTCAGCTTCCCCCGTGGTCAGGCTGCAAGGACAGAGCAAGTGCGTCCACAGGAGCAAGTGCACCCAGTGCAGGGAAGGACTCTGTGCTGGGAAGCAAGCAACAGGGTGGTGCTTGTGTTTGCTTCTGTCTTTCCTCCTGATGGAGGAGCATGGGCATCCCCTTTTGCCAAGATCTTGTTGGAGGGAAGTCTTTGTCT
Organism: Athene cunicularia; assembly: GCF_003259725.1. Taxonomy (NCBI): domain Eukaryota; kingdom Metazoa; phylum Chordata; class Aves; order Strigiformes; family Strigidae; genus Athene; species Athene cunicularia. The sequence goes on from NW_020799091.1 coordinate 99,665,904, forward strand.
GAGACTGCTTCAGCACTGCAGACCTCCAGAATTTCTGCTGCAGCAGAGCCTGGACTGTCGGGGTCAACCGGAAAGCATGGGGATGAGGACCGTCCCAGTGTATATTAATTGCAGACAAAGAGGAGTATGAAAAACTGATGTTCTTTTTGAAAAGTATGACTTGGTTTCATTTGGGAAAGACCCTCCAAGTTGTGAAATAGGAATAGGAACAAAGCTTTTCAGGAAAGAATCCATGGGTAATGATAAATCTTTCTCTGTCAGAGGAGCTGTGCATGCATGGTACTCATATGTTCATGGCAAAGGATGTTGTGAGCCCTTAAATGTACTGGAGTATAGTGAGGATTGGGATAATGTAGTATCTGGTTGTAAACATCCAATTTGTATCTTCCCACCTTTTGAGCAAATGAGTGCAAGAGAGAATGATCTTTGTTGGAGGAGCACAGGCAGTGTGTAGAGTGGGTGGCATTGTAGTTGGTTTCTCACAGAAGTGACCAGAATTTGCTTCAGCCCAGAGCAGATTTTAACAAGTTACAAGCTCCTCAAAAGCCTCCTCAGGATGGAAAATTTGGTAAAATGCTTGGCTGCATCTATTTTTTAGTTCTTTTGGACAAGTTTCCTGGGGCAGCAGCAGGCAGATATGAAAAAAGATGGTTGCAATTCCTTTTTCTTTGGAGGTGAGGAATGCACATCGCAGGGTTGCTCATCGTGCGGTGGATGCAAGTGGGAAGCCTCTTGCCTGTAGGACCTTGTTTGTTCAGCAAGATTCCCGTCTTGCAAATTATTGGCAGCTGGCATGGTAATGAGTCCATTTCAATATAAATGAGCTTCATTTTATTAATTTCTGCCAGCTCCTGAACAATTCATGAACTGCTTTTCAGATCTCAACCAACAGCTTGGGGGAAGAGGGGGAGGTGGGGAGCAGAGAGGGGAACATGAAGGAGGAGAAAGAAAATGAGAATGGTTTTAATTTAGAAAGGAGCCGGTGACTCTCATCTCTTTTGAGAATCCAGCCAAGAGTAAGGATCACAATTTCCCCACCAAGCAGCTCTAATAACATGAAGGGCATCAGTAATCTCTTCCAAGGATTTTGTTCCTTGAGACTTTTGGAAAAGATTATAGCTCTCAAAAGTCTGTGTGCAGTGTTGAACTGATGTTTAACTGCTGGTGTTTGGTTAGGAGAAGGGGAGTTGGATGACTTGAGAGCTAGCTTGGGCAGCACACCCAGCCCTCTGGTGAGTTTGTGATTCTTGGTATCTCACAGGGCTGGAGTTTGAGCTGGTGTACTTGCAAGGGAGCTTGCCAGTGGTATCAGGCCAAGAAACGTCTGAGATTTGGTACCCACACAATTGCACGCATGTATGTAACTTGAGGACTATTCTTATGACTTGTCTTGGGTCTAAATAAGTGCAGACTGATCTCTTGTATTTGTGCCTTAGTGAATGCAATTAACCCGACGATCCTTTCACAGCGCACAAAAATGCATGTAAATGCTCTGCCCTACATATCTGATTCGCCCTTGAAAAATGTTAATGAAATCCCTGCTTGGATAACTGCCCTTTTTGTAAATTAGACAGTCTGTGCAGAGAGATCTCCTCTGAGGCCTTCCAGTTTCGGGCCTGTTCTCTGTCCAGTTCAGTCCCCGCTTGCTGCCAGAAGTTAAACCCTGGGTTGTTGGAAGGTGCCTTTCTTGATGGTTGTCTTCGGATGCAGGTGTGTTTTTGGACCTGAAGTTTTCTAGTCCTGCCTGAGACAAACAGTCCTCAGCAGAGGCATGTCTATGGGGATTTTTACTGTACAGAGTGGTAGCAAGAGGAAGTCTCCACATTCTGTAGTTTGGGCTGATGGTGCTTGACTGGGTTTTTCATTTATTCTGCCATCATCAGATTTCATCATTTGAATTTCAGCACAGCATTCACATGCTGTATTGCACAGTGTTTCTTACATAACTGATGATAACAGGACCTGGCAGAAGACATCCTCCTGTATAGCCGTTCCTACTAACCCTTTGTCTGATTTTTTTTTTTCTTCCCTCTTTCTCCCCAGGTTTTTGGCATATAGTCATAGACTCTGACGTGAGAGTAATGGAGTCGCTGAGTGGCAGGTGCTGACAGCTTCTGCAGTCCCAGTAACTGTTCATTTTGGTATCATTTGCAATTCTATACCTCTAAATGCCACAGCTTTCTTGGGGAAGGTTGCGCTGGATACCAGTACTGCCTCAGAAGGTACATGTGTGTCCATATATTTTTCTTTAGGAGTTTTCTGTGCTGCATAATGGTTTGCGGGAGGGGAAAAACTGGGTAAACTGCATGTGGCTTATGGTTACACCCATTTAGCAATACAAAGGCATTTGAATGGCTATCAAGCAGCTACTGATGACTTCCCTTCCTCCCTCTCCTCTTATTTGAATTGCCTGCAGGGCCTTTTTGGAGTCCATCCCATGCTTTAGCATATTCGAGAGCAGCTTACAAGAAAAGAAATGGCTGGTTAAAAGGTTCTGATTTGAAAACAATTAAATATGCTGCTGGAATTACCGAGAAACTCAAAGGCTTACTATGGAATTTCAGCCTCTCTTTTGCCCTTTTGAAAAAGCACATTTTAATTACAATAAAATGTGTATGTTCACACTTGGTTATTAGTCTTGTACATTTTTCTATGTGGTTCTTGTAAGTTCAGTAGAAATCTTTGTTGTTGGCTGGCAGATTTTAGCAAAAGTTTATTTCTGTAGACTCATTGCTCGCTGTGGATTTAATCATTGTTCTGGTTCTCACAGCCTTCAAGCTCTGCTCCAGGAGAAAAATACAGATTTGTCATCAGGGCCTCCCACTAGAATCTAATTTTAAATTTGCAATCTGTTGTCTTGCGAGGTGCTTCAAATTTGGTTGGAAAGTTAATATATTTCAGATTTTCTTCTGGAATCTAACAGCCCAAATCTTTGCAAGTTTGAGAGTTATTAGTTTAGGTTTAATTGAAATGAGTGTTTTGGTTTTGTAATTATTTTAGGAAATATTTAATGTCAGGGTTAAGGGAAGAGAAAGGAAAACTACTGTTCTCAAAGAAAATTTTATTCTTTGAGGGGGAGGGACCAGCATCCGTGGTCATCTAGAATATGATCATCCTTATATGTATGTAACCATTTAATGTAAGACTCATCGAGCAAGAACTTAGCAGTTCAGCTGGAGGTCAGTCTGCTTGTCTAGGATGGCTGATGTGGGGAATACTTTTTTTTCCAAAGTTTTCCTGCAGAATTTGTGTTCTCCCTGCTGGTATCGTAATGTTGATATCAGTCTTAAATTTTGGGTTAAAAAAAAAAACCCAAACAGCTCACACCCCTCTACTGTCTCTTGATGTGCAAGCTATCTCAAAGGTGACTTTCCTGGCCCCTTGAAGACTTCTACAATTCTGACATTTTTCCCTGTTTAAAACCAGAAAGGAGCAGATCTTCTGGGAGAGAGAGCCTTTTCCCAGAGCAGTGGGTAGCCTGCTGGTCAGGCCAGCTCTTGAGGATGTGGAGGAACAAGTTGCTAACCCTCGTTTGCCTGACTTGGGCTGCAGATACAAATCTCAATCTTCTATGTCTTCGGCAAGTAACTGAGTCACTGAGCTGGTGCCTCTTCCAGGAGACGTGCCTGCCTCCCTGCTTCAGTTTTCAAATCTCTCCCTCTTGGAGTGGAGGAGCCTTTCATCAAAAGCAGTCTATTCCCACGAAAAGTTTGGGTTTTGATGAATCAACATTTTCTGCTGAAAAATTTCCAACTAATTCTGCTTGCAGTGCACGGTCTGTGTGCGCTAATCTCTGCTACCTTCGGAGAGTAATTCAGAACAGATTTCTGACACGTCGCAATCCTTGGTTGAGAGCGACAGACCTGTTTAAAGCATCAAGATGTGTCACACTTGATTTATGTTGTATCCTGGTGGTACCTTGATAGGTCTTTAATGGTCACCTTTGGATTTGGTGGGTGAACTAACAAGGGGAGCCTTTGTCCTACCAGCATTTGCGTGCAACTCCCATTAACATTACTCATTTTCTTAATTTGATACAGATTTTTTTCAACAAGTGTGCTAAATTCAGTTAAGCCGTAGACAGGCAGCATCTGGCAGTTGTAGCTGGAGCAGTTTAAGACATTTCTGCCCCAGGGTGTCTGCCAGTGCCCCTGGGAGGGGGAGGTTGGGGCTCCCCTCCCCTGCCCAGCACCCACTCTTGCTAGCTGAGGATGCCGGCATCTGTTTCAGTGTGAATTCAAGTGTTTCAGGGCTGCCTTTCCACATCTGCCTGAGCTGACCTAACAGCTCACTGTTGGCAAAAAATAGGAGAGGTGCCACTCACTCTTCTGTGTGAGGTGTGTGAGAGGTCCCCTCTTCCCTGGCTCCCGCATTTCCTTCCAGCCGTGCTGCCCTGTCCTTGCCCTGCTGTGTCCCCAGACAGGCACCCTTGCACTGTCTCTGGCATGTGCCAGTTCAACTCACTATCTCAGCAAAAATAAACTAATAAAGTCTTCTTTGTTTTTTTTCTGGTTTTATTTTCTGCTGCTTTAGTGGCCTTGGCTGCATGAGCACCTGAATTCGTTCAGGGTAACTGCTGGAAGTGCTCAGCCAGGAATGCAGAGGGGAGGCAAAAATGGGGGCGAGAAGGTAGGATGGGGGTCCCTTCCAAGGGGAGCCATTGGTTTCAGACACCCCACAAACCGTTACCCTCAGCTTGACCCAGTGCGGTTGACTGTCCTCACCTGAGGGGGCCTCAAGCCCATTGTGTCCTGCGTCTCCCAGGGGAGATGCCCTTTGGCAGAGGATGGTGACAAACCACAGGGATGGCACTGTCTTGTATTGCTGCAGCTGGATCAGCTGCACCATGTCTGCCTGCAGCCCATGCACCTACTGCGCAGCACTTGTGAAAACCAACAACGTAACACCGGAGAGATCAGTGGGATTAGGGTAAGGACTCTTCCTGGGTTCAGGAGTGGGCTAATCATGGGATGGGTAGCCATCTGCGGGATTTGCAAATGCCTCCTTACCTGAAGTGCCAGTCCACAGAATTAGAAAGGGACAGTTCTTTGAAGTCTGACACTTACTGCCAGTATCTAGCAGATACTTCTCATTGTGTGAAATTACTCGGTAAACATTCCTGCTGTCTGCGGAGAAAAGACTTTCCTCCTTCCATGAGAGCATTTCTAGCGGCGTTACTTCCTTACAGGATGCAGCGTGAGCTGCTGCTCCTTTCCTCGCCAAGTTATTTGTGGTTCTCTTACTTTTGGCTGGGTGAAATTTTGCCCGATGTGCGTGGAGACAACATCGAAGTGGTGGCACAGGGCTGCTCTCCGTAGCTGTGCTGCTCGACGTTTTCATCAGCAAGAGTGCCTCGCCGTGTGGTGTGCAGGGGATGCTCCTGCCCTTCGGCAGCTCTGTTTCTGAAGGTAAAGAGCCACTCTTTAATCACTCAGAGTTTCAAGAGGACTTTTAAAACTGCTCTTTCTCCTTAGATAGGTACTGAAGCAATGGCTGCATGGCTGGAGACTGAGGATAAATGGCTGCATGCTCTGATGGGCTTTGCAGCCAGTGGAAATCCTGTCAAATGAAAGTGTAGTTAGCCAGAATCTCAGAATCAAAGCAGCTAAAAGCATTACCCTGAGAGGGTTTCTTTTGCAAGATGGGGAGTGTTGAGGTCTGGTTTTAGACATCAGTGTGGAAGACAAAATACGGTTTTTATGCTTTAAAATGTTTTAGAAGCAAAATCTAGCTGACATTTGTTTTTCAGTCTGGTCCATATCAAAGGACTGTAGCTTTTAAGGAATAATAAACTCTGTCTAGGGATTTAGAATGCTGTCATTTATTTAGATTAAAACCTGCTCTTTCTTCAGCGCATTTATTTTTCTAAACGATGCATGATAACCAAGTCTCATGACAGTCAATGGGAATACAGCCATTAATTTCAGTAGACGCAGGGTATTTCCTGGTATAGGTTGCTTCACATGCAATTATATTTATTTTAGATACAGGAACGTTCAGATATTTATGAAGGTGCCTGCTGCTCCAGCACTGAACAGATTTTTAGCCTCAGACACGACCCCCTTAGCTGGGTAGAAGGGCAGAGAAAAGCAGTCCTCTCTCTGTGGTCAGAAGTATCACTGCAGAAGTTAATTTCTAACGTATGTGCCCAGGGCAGCCTACAGCAGAAGTGGTGTGCCTGTGTTTAGCACAAACGATTCCTCGCTTTCTATGTAATTTATGTAGGGCTAGTTCAGTTCTGTGCAGCAGTGATAGTGTGTATTTAGACAGCGAGGGAAAATAAATGATCACATTTATTCTGCCAGCATCTGCCTCAATACCCATTGGTGCATCCCGTTAAAGGAAACTGCCCCAAGAAATTAAAAACTCCAGATTATTTTACTGTCAGGTCAGCTTTTTTTTTTTTTTTTTCATCCAAGACTAATAGAAATATCTCAAAATGATGAAGTTTTGTCTTTGAATTTGTGTTCAAGATTTACGGACTATTTATCTAGATATAATTGTCTGGTGTGTAATTCAGGATCTTCTATTTAATTTTGAATGGCTATATACTTTAACATTTACTTTTCTTGTTCTTCTTCTTGCTCTCTGGCCAGCAGGAGCAAATACTACTGATAAGATATTTCTGACATTTGTTGAGTGAGGTCCCAGACCTCACAGTCTTTTCCAAGCCTGAGTCCAGATTGTCACTCCCATCTTCTGCATGGGAAACCTGTTTCACGGTGGGCTGTGCACGACTGAATAATGCAGAAGGTTAGGTGCAGAGATGAGGACAGAAACCCAGTCCCTGTGTCCCAGCTCAGTTTTCCCTTTGCTAGATCAAAGTGCTTAGATCTAGCTATCTGCTTCGGAGTGAGTAGGAAGGAAAGGTTATTTTTGTATAGTCTGAGTCACTCGTGCTAATTTATTTTTCATAATACGGCTTTCTTCTGTGGGGCTCTCTGTACCTGCTTAATGTTGCACTGGTTTTTTTGTTCCAGAAAACAAACCTACAATTAGCTTGCTGCCAAACAGTTGAATTTGTACTTTGCTATTTGGTGCTTCAATTCGCAGTTCCTAGCCAAAAAAAAAAAAAAAAAAAAAGTGAAATCTCAGATAAAAGCATCTGTCCACTTTTTGGCATCTTGTTACATGCAGACAAACAATAGCTGTTGATTTTTTGTAGTGTTGGCTGGAATTGTGAAGTTAATGCTAAGAGTCAAGTAAATCTGTGTAGAGCTGAGCTTGCCAATGCGCTTTGGTGGTAAACTAGCTCCAGTTCACACCAAGTTTCAAGGTTCGGTCCTTCCCTCTTCTACATTCTTCACTTATCCCAACATAGCAATCTGGCTTTTTCCTATGTACTGATTTAACTGAGTTGTATTTGTACGTTTGCTGGTATGGTTGCTGGCTCCCGTAATTAATTCTGTGGGATTAGTTGCTGCTGTTAAAGCATGTCCTGAGACACCCAGTGAAAGCTGTGGTGTACGTTTCAGGACAGGTTCTTTGAGAAAAAGAAGCTCTTTTGGGTGTACTGGGGCGTCCATGTGTCTTCTAGCCTGTGTTTTTGGTTGCCACCTTTAACGGTCCCGGTGCTCTCCCCTTGCAGACTGTGACGCCATGGGAAACGCGGAGAGCCAGAGCGTGGAGCACGCCTTCTATGGAGACAAGCATGCCAGCTTGGGCCGCAAGCACACTTCCCGCTCGCTTCGCCTCTCCAATAAAGCCTCTCGCCGGACACGCCATGCTTCTTCTGGAAAAATTATCCACCGTAACTCAGAAGTGAGCACCCGCTCCAGCAGCACCCCCAGCATCCCCCAGTCCCTGGCAGAGAACGGCCTGGAGCCCTTCGCCCAGGAGACCAACCTAGAGGACTTCGGAAGCCCCATCTGGGTGGACCGTGTGGACATGGGCCTGCGGCCCGTGTCCTACCACACCGACTCCTCTGTCACCCCCAGCGTGGACAGCAGCACCGTCCTCACCGCTGCCTCTGTCCAGAGCATGCCTGACTCAGAGGAAAGCAGGCTCTATGGGGATGAGCCACCTTTCCTGGCAGAGGGCAACGGGAGGTCACATCGATACTCGGCCAACGGGACAAACTTCATGGAGACGGCCAGCTTCAAGAAGAAGCGCTCCAAATCAGCCGACATCTGGCGTGAGGACAGCCTGGAGTTTTCGCTTTCTGACCTCAGCCAGGAGCATTTAACAAGCAATGAAGAAATCCTGGGCTTGGCTGAGGAGAAGGATGCTGAGGCTACCCGGGGGACAGAGGCCAGTGGCAGCCCCCAGCCGCTGGTTGCCTGCCAGCGTGCTAACTCCATGAGCGACTTGTATTCCCCCAAAACCCCGAGCGCCACCATCAACGGAGGCCCACGAAATGCCTTTGGAGGGTACTGCCGGAATTTAGTGTCCGACATCCTGGATATTGGGAGCCATAAGATGTCATCGGTTACTGCTGAGGATGCACCTTCCTACAGTAATTACAATACTCTGCCCTGCAGGAAATCCCACTGCCTTTCCGAAGGGGCCACCAACCCACAAATTAGCCATAGTAACAGCATGCAAGGCAGAAGGGCAAAAACTACTCAGGTAAGGCTTTTTTATTCCATGTAAGATGGAAGTGTGTGGCATTTACTAAGCTGTGTCTGTAGATGAAGATACTCCAGGTTCTTCCAGGCCCTGTTTTCCTTCAACACCCCTTTTCCAGAGAGGGGGGGTGTATCCAGGAAAGAGATGAACTAATCAGTCTCTGGAGCTGACTTGATCCCATCACTGCTCCTTTCCTTATCTGCAACTCTGGGCCTTTTCCACTCTTCAATGCCTCTGGAAAAGATAAACCTGCGTTTGCCAGCTAAAGATTTTCCTGTGTGTTTTGCGGTGTTGAGGGTGCCTTTTTTTCCAGGGTAGCTGCCAAAACTGATCAGTCCACTTGGGGAGCTCACATGCACTGATTGTGTCTCCCCTCTGCCCTCCCTGCATGGAATCTCTCCTCAGCTCTCGTAGCTGGAAGCAAAGGAGAAACTGCGAGTGTTTCCCTTCCCCTCCATCGTAAACACTTGCTGGGCTGAAATGTCACTCTTCTAATTAGCTGACATTCACATCTGTGTAAAACGTCACCTAGAAACAGTGCTGTCCCCTCGCAGGAGACTGCCGGTCCTGCAAGCTGCAGTGCTCACCTGCTGTAAACTGACAAATGATGTGGGATGTAGTTGCATGGCGAAGATGCTGCTTCTCCTAGCCACAGAGGACTTCATACCCTTCATCCCTTTAATAGACACCACAGAGCCAAGCCGAGCTTTTCTGTTATGGTGCCTGTCCCATGCTCCAAACACCAGTCCTGTGACCTTTGCTTTGATGGCTGCTGTTTGGTCTATATTGTGTTTTGCTCTGCATTTCTTGGCTGTGTTCTGCCTGATCGACTTACACAGCATTGCCTTGGGCTGCAGGTAGCAATTCTGCCTACAGTTAAGTGTCAGACTACTCTTAGAGAGGGGGAAAAAGGAGCTGCAAATCCTGCCCACCTGTACAAGCTGTGTGTGGCATACACATTGTGGGCATATTGCACTCATTTTAAGTTCATTCTTCTGGCTTGCTGGACCAGCTCAGAGCAGTGGTCCAGCTGCCTAATGGAAGATGCTGGCTGTGGCATTTTTTACCTGCACTATTTTCTAGCTGTGGGCACCAGCTCAGAAACACGGCTGGGGGACACAACAGTCTGATGGCACAGGTCAGAGCCGCGTGCCAGATTGCATGCTTCAGCGGCTCCCCTGATCTTATTACATGGTGTTTCTCCTACATATGCCACACAGCATACACACATTGCACCGTGTGACCCAGAAAAAGAAAAAAGCAGCGCTGTTGCATCAAGGTCGGAGGCCGTCAGGCTCAAGTCCTGATGCCAGGCTGAGCTGCTGGCAGGACATCAGTATTAGAGAAAGCAGGCTGGGCAGCGTGAGTCAGGCAGGATGCAGCGTGCCACAGTGGCGGTGTGGGGGTGCGGAAGGCTGTTGGAGGGTGAGAAGAGTATGTTTCCCCCCCACCCTGGGTCAGCTCTCACTGACTTGTGAGAGCTGATGGGAAGGGGTTGCTGAGTGACTTACCGGCTGTGCTTGATCTGTGGAGATACACTGCTTCTAAATATAAAAATGACATGCTAAAACAGATGCTGCACCGTCCCACAACAGCAGCTTTGTACTTCAAAATCAGCTCTTTATTTTTGGAGGTATTTTTACAGCATGAGTGCAAAAACCCTTTGGTGCTCCATCAAGGCAGGACAGGAAAAAAGCAAGAGAACAACAACAAGCAAAAAAAAAGAATGTTATTTGGCAGCCTTGAATGTAACAGCTTTCATGGAGATTGTTAGGTGCAACTGCTGCCTCCAGCCCTCTTTCAAATGTATTTAAGAAAAAGAGGACAGTGTCGCTGGTGAACAGTGAAGCATTTGTTTTTCTTCTTGGTGCCTATCTTGGCTTTAAGAAGATTCCTCTGAGGCACTTAGTGAAAGTCACAAATTTGTGTAGCATTTTGGAGGCCTCAGCCATACCCAAGGAAATCACTCCGTGGGGCTGGTTTCACTAGATGTATCTCCTAAGCTTGGAGACAGTGGCTATAAGGAGTCTCAGCAGTGATTATTCCCATGTATAAATTCAGCAAAATTAAGGCTTTGGAAAGGTCAAAATTCCCTCCAAGTCTTTAATCCTATCAGCATACAGTAAGTATAATTATCAGCAATGAAGTCATGTTAGCCCAAGCCTACCTTCAGCAAGCTTAGGGAAATAACTATCATTATGTGTTTGAGAGAGAGTGAAAAGGAAGTCCAAATTTGCACACAAAATAAAAGGATTGGTTCCTTGGCGAACCTGATTAGGTGACTTTGGATGTGGTGAGAGGAGGGAAGCTACCAAGCTGTCCCTGTACAGGTGACCAGTCCGATAATATCTCAGCACTTTCCTCATCTTTACTTGACACACCTAGTGTGAGGTAGAACATGATGGTTACCCTACCTGAGAATGTGCAAGCTGAGATGTAGAGCTGATGGCCTTACTGCTTTGCTGTTAATGTGCTCCTTGTCACTTCATTGATCTGTGCCAGCTGCTACTTGGCACAGTTTGGGCAATTTTGTTTCCCTCTGCCCTTCCCAGTCTTTCAACACTTTCTAAATGGGCTTCTTACTCTGATGACCACCTTGAGCATTGCCCTAGAGTTTGCCATATGTGTCCTCATGCTATAAAACATTTCATGCTATAAAAATTATTTAGTGGACTGAGGCAAAACTTTAATGTTTTTTTTCCAGCCTTTAGAACTGAGTCCTCTCATCCCAATCCCACAGAATAATAATTATGTTTTAGGGCCACAGGGGCACCACACAGAGGTAACCCAGGGCCAAGTGTAATATGATGTTGAACACAGTTTTCCCTTTTGGCCTCCAGGCCAGTGACCTGTCATTGTCCCTGTGTTATTTAACAGTGCAGAGGTATCTCCCTTGTTCAAAGTCACCTAATTGAGCCTCATAGCCAGGAGTGAGGTTTCTGCCCAGATCACTGTTGCCCATCCTTACAAGAATTTGGGCTTGTATTTGCGAGTGGGTTTTTTTCAGCTTTTGAAAAGTCGTAGCTGGGATGTTTGCATGGCTTTTTAGTCTCACCTGCCGTGGTGCTGGAAGGTCCTGATGGTCACTTATAGGTATCTTTTGACTAGTCTAGTTCCTGAAGAGGTCCCTGAAAGCAGAAGACACTGAGCGCAGGGTAAGTCTGAGACCACAGCAATGGGCTTGTGCCCTTGTGTTTGATCCCTGAATCCAGCCGCTCTTAACGTGCATATTCAACTACATGCATATACATCATCATATTTTCTATATGGGCTAAATTTATTAGAAGTTGCCAGTAGCTGTAATTTTTGTGGTGTGCTGACCACTGCTACTGGAAAAATGCATCACTGAATGTATCACAGAAAGGAGGTGTCAGAATCACAACTGTACATGTTTTGTTATAATGCCTTATCCATGGGTTCTTTACAAGTATGTGATTTACATTAAAGAAAAAAAAATAAATCTCTCCCTTCCAAATTTAAACCTTAAATTGAACTGTGGGAGTTGCTTTCCTGTAATTCAGAAGGAGAGCTTTTTAATACTGGAGAGACAATTATATTCAATATGCACAAGCGATTAATATTCACAGGCTGGGTTTGGGGCACCCACGCAGCAGTTCTGGTTTTTGTAACATTTTAACATTAAGGGTTCAGATCTGCTGAAGCAAGACTTCCCGGAGAGCTCTGCTGGGATCCTGTTTGGCTTTTGGAGCTGATGTGATGTAGGTGGAAAAAGCTTAATTGGCTGACATTTTCACCCATTTTGCTTGAAGGGAGACAAGCTCTGGTTGGATACAGCTTGTTCTGACTGTGGGTTGTGAGATCCCCAGGATCCTACAACCTGCTTGTTGGGTTCCAGATTTTGTGAAATGGCCATGTTACATCCTGCTTGTGCCTGCGGGAGACTCCCTCCTCCTCCTCCTCCTGGTGGATGTTCAGATACAAGTGTAACCACATGCTCCCCTACTGTTAGGAGCCCCAGTTGAAGTTTCAGGAGCAGAATTAGGGAATGGAAACCTTGAGATATGTTTTTTTGCCACTTCCAAGCCCATCTTGCCACCTCCTTATTCCATGTTCCCCCTCTGTGGATAATTTCTGACTGCTCTTTTCTTTAGACCATCAATTGGGGGGGAATACAGCTTTGCATAGGGCACGAACCTCTTGATATTTCAAACTCCACTACAAAGAGTGAAGACATCCTGCATGTACAGAAGATGTTCTGGTCATGCAGAAAGATCTGCTTGCCAGGCAGCGTATCTGTTCATGGGTGATATTTGCTTGGTGGGGGAAAACATTAGGAGTAGCTCCTGGTAGGTGTGAAGCTATGGGTGGACTGTCTTTTCTAGAGGAGCAGTGGTGTTCTACAAGCAGTATTTAGAGCATGGTGTGACTCCTGTGTGCATTAAAATTGAAGGAGACACAGTGGCCTAAGTGTTTCTGCATGGTCAGCCACTCACATATGAGAAGGGTAACTTTACTGTCCAATTTGTGATTTCCTCCAGAAAGCTCAATTCCAGTGGTGCAGTCCACATTTTTTACCTAACTTTTGAGGAGCATCAAGACGTCCCTCAACTCTTCAGGGAAAGCAGAGTTTTTTACCATGTGCAGTACAATGTTTTCTGTGAAGCTGAGCATGGGGAGAGTGAACAAACTTCCTGCCCAGGAGACTTGGAAACTGCACCTCCTTCAGTGCCAGCCCCAGACTATGTCCTTGGCATGTTAAATCCCCTTTTGTCCCATTTTCAAGTTTGTTACTATTTTTAGGCCTCTGTAGGTAGCCTGAAGGAATTTGGGATCACAAGCCTTTTAAAAAAAATCCTATATAAATAAATTCTTCAGAATATATAGGAGATGAACCCAGGGGTGTTGTGGGAATTAGATCAGGATGTACAGAGAAACCACTCTAAAATTAGAAAATCTTTCCAGTCGATATTATTTTTTTACTATCTCAGGGAATTTTATAACAGGTTATATAGCGTTTCATTACATTCTGTAGGATGGCTAAACTCCAGAGAGCTGATATTTGTTTTTAAGTTGCGTAAAACTTTTCCTCTAATGGTTTTGTAGCATAGAGGGTATAACCTCAAAATGTAAAAGGATCACACTGGGTCAGTCACATGAAAGCACCATCTAGCCCAGTACCTTTTTTCCCAAATGCCAAGTGCTCAGGAAAAGAAGGAAAGAAAGGAACTGGGAGAGTATGGGGTAAACTCCTTTAGGGCATTCTTCCTGATCCCAGAAAATTAGCGATTTGAGTCTTCCTGAGCAAGGAATGCATCCAAGACTCATTGGGTTGACCTATCCCCCATGAATTCTCTTTTCTGAAATAATTTTCTGCTTCTGGCTTCCACTGCATCCTGTTCACTCTCTGCATAACACTTGTGACCTTACAGCCTGCTCTTAGAGCCCTCCTCGGTCATTGTGTTTCCAGGCAGAGTATCTTCAGCAGCTGAAGCTCTGCTCCTATTAAAGTAATTCTGTACATCTCAGTCTGTAGTCTGGAAAACGTAGCTATTTTCAACCCAAGTATGACTCTTAACCAGAATGATCCAGACCTTTAATCTTAGTCATTTGACTTCAGGTGCAATTGAGAAAAGAAGTAACGACAAAGTTGTGTGTCATTAAATTATAATTTATGGCATATAGTTTAGCAGGTGCCGAAAAGTAAGATGTTACTGGTTTTCAGTTGTGTGCATCTCACTGATTCAAGGCCCTGTTCACACAGTCCCATAGTGCTTTTCAGATGGAGGTCGTTCTTAAGGTCTCAGATATAGCCTGAGCCACACACTAAATCTCCAAAAGCTGGAGATCCTCGAGTCAGTCTCCGGTGACTCAAGGGGTTGAATCCCACCAGAAGAGCACTGCTGAGCCAGTCACTTTGCTGAGCCTCCAGGCAAACAACCCTATTAAGCTCAAACATCTCTGGTTTTGGCTACTAGCCACAGGGCACCAAGTTAAAGGAACTGGTGGAAATGGGCTTGAGGGGGAAGTGGTAACCACTTGTTTTAGTGGCAGCCCAACCCAAGTTTGCATCAGTATAAACTGCTAGGGAATCCACATCTTGGGTCATGCTGGCTGCTGGTGTGGCAGCTCACAGTGGGTCTGAATGACCCGACCCATTTAATGGCTCGACCAAATGAGCTGTTTATAACCTCAATAACTGGAAGGGATTCAGAGTGAGCCTGGGGGAAAGCTTGAACAGAGGGCTTCAGACCCAAACTCAGAAGTTGTCCCTGCTCTGTCAACAGGCTGCCCTTCCCAGAAGGATGAGATTGGGTCAGGTATTGCCTATTCAGGATATTTTAAAGCAAATTGCAGTCACTCCCTTCAAAGCACACAACTCCGCCCCAATATTGTCCGGGAAAGGAGCATATGAAAATGAGTGTTTCGGTCTTTGCTGGCAAATATTTTGATACTCCTTGGAAGATCTTAATTTGTTTTTCTTCCTTCACTCTTGGTCTGAAGCCAATAGAAAGCAAATCAGCAGCCCTGATATCTGATCTAGCTCCATTCAGGCATGTTTTTTTAAACAGTAGGACTTTGTCATTTATACATCTGAAGTGCTTGTACCATTGGCAGTAATTGTATTCTCTGTAAAGCTATATACACTGCATGTTTTTAGTTTCAAGTGCTTTCCACTTAAAAATCACAGACAGGTTGCCCCAGCTGCTTGTTTGCTGGGCTGTGCTTACTTAGATGGATGCAATTTGCAATCGAGATCTTTTCCAGTGAAGTGTTTCTTTTGAAACTTCTTTCCATTGAAATGTTTCTTTTCCGAGAGCTTCAGCATGTGATCCTGTGACTAGTCATCATCCCAGATGGCAGACATTTCCCTGCTCCCTTAAGTTAGGTGAACACCTCCCAGATGATATGTTTTGATTTCAAGCTGCTGTTCTAGCAGCTTTCCCCCTTCCCCACTTCTACCCCCTCTATTACATTTCTCAGGAAGAATTGCCTCTTCTTGGCACCAGGCGAACAAAAAGTAACCTAACCCTGTATTTTACGTTGAGGATTTTGGTTAGGCATGTTGCCATTTGTATAACTCGAGCACAGCTATGTTGCTTGTGTTAGTTTATGGTTAGCTCAATCCCTCTAGAAAGTTTCTTCAGCTGGGTGGTCCATTGGGATGAAAGCAAGGTAAGTTTTGGGGGGTCCTCAGCATATCATTTGGGAACAAAAGAATTAAACACTGCAGTGCTTAAGAACTGAGACTTCCTCCTGCTGCTGAGGATGGAAAGTGGGCATCCACCCCAGATCTGCACAGGTGTCAGAAGCTGTAGGCAGAGACCACACTGCAAGAGTCTTTAGTGGATTACGGATTGATTCTTGTTCACGGTATTATATACTTTAGCACCCCTTAAAAGTCAGTGCTAAAGCCAGGGAAGAGCCGGTGTGCTTGGGTCCTGTGGTAGCGCTTCATGCTGTTTCTTGTGAAGGGCCCTGTTGTCCTATGTGCATTCTCTCGCAGGCTTGGATTTCTCTCATGTTATTAAAAAGCAAAATCAAAACATCCTCCCCCTTCCCTTTACTTTAGCTCTTAGGGATGTAGAACTGACTTTGTGAAATTGAACACATCACAAACTGATGCCACAACTATCCTGAGTCAGTGAAAAGCTCTGCACATACCTTGTAGAGAAGGGGAAAGCTGCCCCATGTATTTCCCTGCAGATTTATGGGTGACGGTTTCATTTTCAACATTTTCAATCTCACATCTGACAAGTCCTCCAAGGTTGTACTTTCCTGACTGCGACAGGAGTCCTGATAGCTTAACATGGAGTGAAGGAGCCCAGTGTAATATTGAGGTAACAGCCATATATATCAGAATTGCCTGCAAAGGAAATGGGGTTGATGGATGCTTGATACGTTGGTGTTTGTTACCTGCCTGTCCCGCAGGAACAAAGTGGATGCAAATCTCCTTCCCATATTCAAGTATCTTCTGGGTGCCTGGCACCCAGTATGTTGTGTGTCTTTACAGGTTGCCAAATTACACTATACAGCATTCACCAAGAGAAGTTCACAAAGGAATCCTGAAACCAAAATCCATTGAAATCCATGCCTTAAGACTTTCCCAGGGATTATTGCCCAGAAACCTGTGACTGTGATTCATCCTTTCATAATGAGAGTGAAGCTTACTGCTAGGAGAAATATCTAGAGGTCTGGGCTAGTATGTTTTTTGTTGGGAGTAAATTTAATTTCAGAGCGCCATGGCCAAAGCTGCTTTCTTATTAAACCACTCTGAGCAGCTCTAATAACACATATAAGGGTGTGTTTTGTTTTTTAAAAATTTTGATTCTTTTAGACATCTGAAGAACTGTTGTACAGGTGCGGTGAGTGCACAGAAGTAGGAACCAAAGCTGCTTGTACGTATCAGTATCCAATTTCTTTGAATTCCCCAAGGTAACAAACCCAGCATCTCAGCCTCATATCCACATACAAATTGCTGTTGGCTTGTAACTGTACCTCACTCGACTTGGGAGCCCTCCTAGGAGGCATAAATAGGATCGAACCAATCCAACAGAAAACTGCAGTGTTGGTTTGTGGCACTCAATTTAGTTCTCCAAAGCTTGCTGTAAATCTGGTGCATCCTGGCCAGTTCTCATATAATGCTGTCCTGTTATTCACAGCCTGTAGATATCTTCAGAATCTCCTTTCATATCGTCTCTCAGCATCTAGTTGAGGGGTTTTGTTCATTGCTGCGGTAGCACATCTCCTTCGTGTCATTATTATAATCCCTCTGACTTCACAGTGAATTATGTGGACTCAATTCAGCACATTTGTAACAGTCTTCAAAACTGTATTCCTTCCAGACAGAATGAGCTATGGAGTTGCTTTTGTGTTTCTCCATTGCAGCTCTAAAACCATTTCTCCCACTCGGGTTTCAGTTGCAATTTATGATTTTTCTTTGCTTCTTGGAATGTTTTGACTCTTTTCAAGACAGATCAATCTTCTAATGCATTCATTACCAGGTGTTCAAGTTACTCTGGAGAAAGGACTTCATTTTGATTTGGAGCATGTTGTACCTTAACAGACTGCCTTAACCATCAAATGATGGTAGAGTCGGTACTGAAAAGAAAGGAAAATCCTTATCAGGCCAATCTTTTCCTATATAGAAGCTTCAAAGAGACACAATGCACATAAAAGCATGCAAACCACCAGGCTGCTTACCCATCTATTTTCAATGTATTCTGTGGTGCTTGCCTAACTAGCAACCAGACAGGTTGTGTGCAATTTCAGGCTGTTGCTGAATGTGAATGCCTTATTGCTCTGTTACTTACTAAACAGGATGGGGAATGGAGGAGATGTATTCTCTTGGAGGGAGCCCCTTCCAAGAAAAAACCCACTCAGTCACCTTTTACTAATGAGTACTTTTAATGTAATGGTTAATTTAGAAAGAAGTATTAACCACATAAGGGACTGTTTATATTAGGGAAGTAAGAGTTTTCCTACTAAATCATTCCCATGTGCCTAAAGTGTCCATGAATCACTTGCTGTCAGTCAAGCAGGAGAAAGTGATTCACCAAACCATTTTAATAGTGTCTGTAACAGGGCTGTTGGTGGGAAGTTTGGTAAGTACATTGTTATTGCAAGCACTCTGAATGTGTTCAGTCACGATTCAAAATGTTGGGCAAGGCTTATCCCATCCAGTGGTCTCTTGCTAACAGAGGCCAGTACCAAATATGTTCAAGAAAGGGACAAAGACACTTGGAACCTGGCCCAAAACTTTTTGCCTGATTTTTACTATCTCAAGGTAGACATTTTTTTCTAAACCATAAGGGGTTTTTCTGTGTATCTTCTGAATCTAGCAAGATTTTTTTTTAACAAATGTGTCTGTAGCAGACGTATAGAGGTATGAGTATCATGTGAGTATGCAAAAGCTACTGCACTGAGTACTTTAGTTTGATGTAGCTTGCATTACAGTTTTATTCTTCACTGTCTTGCTTTGCATGAAACCCAGTATTCATGTGAGGAAAAAAAAATATATTTAAGTGGGTTGCTGATACTTTCGCTAATATTTTACCCAGTTGGTTTATCAGTTGAATTGTTCTCTGTATTTGAGGGTGCTGTGCTAATTCCATTTCATCACACTCAAATGCTGTTTGGGCTGCTGTAGCTGTCTTGGCACGTGGCCTGCTTGCTGGGCCTTGCAGCATTCTTCTTGGTAGAAACAGCACCATTTAGTCCGTCTCTGGTTTCTCATTCTGTGGCATATCTTTCCAGCATCAGGCTTTCCACCTTTCCCTCCTCTTTCCCTCTATTACTGTCTGCTGAACCTCCTTTCAGAAACCCTGGGTATTTACAACTGATATGGTAGCACTGCCAGTGTAAGAAATGGTGCCACTCCTCCATCATCTTCAGCAGCGGCAGGGATCCCAGATCCTGGTGGAAGCTGTGCTACTACTTACCGCCTCCTCATCAAGACACACAGTGTGGCACAGTCGCTACAGCCTGTTTAGTTCCCTTCTTCAGCCAGTGGTCTTTATGTGACTTTCTCCCTGCTTTCCACAGAGCAATCTTAAATTGAAGGGCAAAGCCCCCTGTTTGTTGTCTCTATGGATTAAGACCCCTTGGGTTTGCAAAATGCTAAGAACTACTGTTCCTATTACTTCCCTATCTTTCTGACTTGGAGGAAATACGCTTTCTTTTCTTTGCTACATGCTTTCTTCTTGGTGTGACCAATTTAATGATTTCCACCTCCCTCTTGCTTTGCCCTCTTGTCCCAGGCCTGAAGCTAGGTAAACACCAGTGGGAGGGCTAAGCGAGGCAGCACAGATTTTAGTTCTCATCTTGCATTTGGTTCCTGGCATGGTCTTTCTGGGCAAAAATATTGTGTGGAGACAGCTGTTTGCCAGCCTGAAAATGCAAACCACAAGATCTCTGGTGAGGTACAAAATATCAGGTGCACTGTCCTGAATCTTACACAGAGCTGAATGAAACTTTTGGGGTTTTTATCCAGTGAAATAAAACAGAGTCCCTTGATGATAGCAACTACAAATCCAGAGTAATGGGCTGGTGATTTTTTATAATGTGTGTATAATGTCCAAAACCGCAGGTTTCAGAAATGTGCATTCTGCTGTCTTCAGCTGTCTCCAAGCTCCTGCAATGTGCCCTGATAGAGAGCCACAGGGATGCTGAGCAGGAGTCAGGGGTGAAGGCTGAGCCATGTCTGTAGTTCACTCTTGTTCTCAAGAATCTTTGCCTGGGAACTCCATCTGCTGAGGAGTGAAATACGTGTTTCATTAGCAAGCCTCTGTGGTGCATCCTGTCGCGGACCTGGCATGGTAATAAGTCTTCCTTGGAGGAGAGAAGTGTTGCTGTCACTTGTGAGGCTCTTTGAGAACCTGAGCAGGAAATGTTAATAATTTTTAAATAGCTCTCATCAAGGTTATGCAATGTTTGCTTTGCTTCTGGGCAGTAGCCTGTGCTGGCCATGTCAGCACTCTGAAGCTGGACACAAAAGCTAGGGGCTTGGTATCCACATCGATCTTATCAGTGGAGAGCCATGCTGCTCACGGTGTGAGTTGGGATGCTTAACTTTCAGCAGCCTTGTTTGAAAGTTTGCAGGAGTATTTCTGTGCCCCCAGTGATGTGTTCATCAAACCCTGCTATGGTTTCTTGCTTGGCTTGGGAGTGTTACCCCTTCAGCCTTGGCACATTTCTGCAGAAGCACTGCAGAAAAACTTCTGTACTTTCTGCTGAACTCTTAATTGAATGCTCTTCAGTGTGTGGATTATAGCACTGTGAGATGGCCAGAGCAGATGCCACTGCTTCTTGAGAGCTTTTCATACCCTCTGATGAGAATGAGCTGATACTGTAGCAGGAACTTGGAAGTCTGAGACCTGTGCAATGAATGCTCTTAACCCTACTAACCCTGAGACCTATCTTCTCATACAGTAGACTTCTGAAAGCTCTCTCAGTGCTACATTTCATAATGCTACGTTTCATAATCCATGAGCGGGAACAATATTAGCAGACTGTAGGTTTTGAACTGTTCTGACCTTTGTAAGCTCAGACCCTCCTCCTACCAAGGGGCTTGCATCAGTTGTCAAGAAGTCTTTGATACGGGATATTTAAGAGAGGAAAAGAGAGTGCAGGGAGCAGAGGGAGATTAGGGGCAGGCCTGCAGCGTTATGCTGAAAAGATTTTTTGACCCATCCAGGCTATCATTGGCATTATGGTAAAGATTATAAAGATGTTTGCAGAATGTACTACAGTTTAAGCTCACGAGCGTACGTAACATTCACTCTTGAGTTTTCCATCCTTTCATTGTTTTATAAATAGTAAAGTATTTTGCCCATGTATCACTTACTGAGTGTAGTCCCCATTTATGGATGGGGAAAATGAGGCAATTAATGCTGTCTCATCAAGGTTACACAAGACGGCGGCTGTGTCACATTGGGATGAGGAACCTTGAGAGCCTGCATTGCAGCGCTATGCTTGAACATCTCTGGGTGCGCTTCTGTTTTTGAAAAATACTCCATCTGCTAAAAAGCACCACGAATGTTTGGTATATGCACTGGCTGGCAAAATTACAAATCCTATCTCCCTCGAGTTGGTGGTCTGTTTTAGTAGCTCTGTATTTTTTTAAACCGATTAATTCTAGTTAAAACGTGAGATATGCTTCTGAAAAGTTACATCAGCTAAAATTTTGGAACTGAGTAGAATTTTTGCATTACATGAAGAAAATAATTACAACAGAGATTGTATATCTATTAAATCATTAACCTAAAATAAAAATCTCAAAGCCTCAAATAATTTCTGTTGCCACCATTATGTAACGTTCACTGCAGAATGTGGATTTGTTTATGCTATGCAAGTGATGCACTTTTTCCCTTTAAAATAATTATGGAGGAAGAAGGCCCCAGAAAACAAATGCAAACCCCAGTCATCCTATGGGAATAAATATCCCAGTGAACATGGGGGATCTGGTTCAGTTCTTTGGTGCTCCGGTTTGATGCCAGTGTAGCTTGTGTTGGCAGAGAGGCAGTGCCTTGGGCGTGTGAGCATCGAGTGGCTGTGCCAGGCCTGGCTCCCTGATGCATGGGGTCTCAGATGGAGTGCTGTCATCAGAAGTTGCACCATCCAGCTTTTTGTGATGGAGTGCAAAATCTCGCTTGTGGCAGTGTTTTGTAAACACCGGTTTCTGAGCAGCACCATTTCCCCTCTCCAGATAGCCTTCCTTGTGCTGCAAGAGATGGGAAGATAATTAGCTTCCAAAAAACAAGTGTATTGGAACAGCAGGAAAAAATGCGTGGTTGTGAAAACTGCTCTGTACGGGTAGATGACTGCACTTACAGGAAGCCCTGCTCAGCTCATTCACAAGCAGTGGGAGTAGAGGTAATATTGGCCTGTCCAAAGCACCTTGTCTATCACTATGTGTTGCATTAAATAGCCAGACTGACTAGGATAACTGTGCTCATTGAGGAGGGAAGGAAGCGTTATTCTTCCAGCTGGACTCCAAATCTCCCTTGAGAGGTAGCGTTTATAAAGAATGAGCCCATCCGTTACAAATTAGTGTTTTAAAAGTTAGTCAGATTCAGCAACACCCCTCCCCTCCCCCTAAGGTTTCTTCATCCGGCTCTTGCTCCACAGGAGGAAGGTTTCAAACAGAGCTTGGTGGAGAGTTTCTCAGTTTCCGCAGAGCTGCTCTTGAATACGTAGAAAACTGGTGCTTGAACCCAACAGCTAGAAACTTGTTTTCTCTCAAAATAAATACTGCGTTCTGCCACTTCTCAGAAACTCATTTTTTTGAAAACTTCTAAATCAAGCACCAGCTGTTCTTGTGGGAGAGTTAGAGGCTGAAATTTCTGTTGTTTTGGTCATATTTCTCACTTCTTTGCACCTCATTCCCTGACTCCTTCTTCTCCTGAGTATCTAGCATAAGAACTTTGTCTCTGCTTGCAGGGCTTGGCCTTTATTTGTCCTCTTTTGAAAACTGCCACAGATGCCTTTGGATGCTGAGATGCTAGTGGTTAGTCTGCTTTGGGCACCAGCCTTGTTACAGGGGGGCAGACTGAGCCACTAAACCTTCTTAACCTGAATTCAGTCGTGTTGTTTCCTGTCTTGCTCAAGCCCGCCATATTCTTGTCTCTTTTAATCCTTCAACTGCAAGTTCTTGGGGACTAGGAAGAGTCTCCTGTTGTGGTATTTTGGCAGGGTCTATCCCTGTGGGATTTGGCAGGGGATATCACGTGGCCTGTCGTTAGGATTTGTGATGTAGGAGTGACACAAAACAGAAATAAGCTCAAATACATTAACTTCTCAGGAGAAAAAAAATACCTTTTTTGTTATATAATTTGCAAATTACAATCTTGGGATGTCTAAAATGTATCTTCAGCTGTAGGTGTGAATGTACAATATCAATGTTTTCTTCTCAAAATGCGTAGGTTGATTGCTGCTTTTCTTGACACTGCCAGTTTTTGCTACCATATGTTCTCCTTTTGCAAAACCTTTAGCACTGTTAGCTTAGCTCAATGTAAACAGATGATGCTGCGTCTTATATTCCAAAATGCTAAGGCTGTAGAGGTACCACTTGAAATCGTGCATATGTGACTGGTCTTTTCTAAACTGTGCTGGAAGTTCTGCCTACCCCACCTTTACTTCCAGTTGTTTGTCTTCAGAAGAAAAAGAGACAAGGGATTTCCAGTGCCAGCCAAAACAGGGATGTAAAAAAATGTAGTGCCACTTGGGCATTTCAGCTTCTGTTGGTGTCTCCAGGAGGCCAGGCTCAGCCAGGCTCTTCATCTCACACTGTGTCTCTCTTGCAACTAGGATGTCAACGCGGGCGAGGGGAGTGAGTTCACCGACAGTGGGATCGAGGGAGCAGCCACCGACACTGACCTCCTTTCTAGACGCTCCAATGCCACCAACTCGAGTTACTCCCCGACGGCCAGCCGGGCTTTCATTGGCAGTGACAGTGGGAGCAGCTCGACAGGCGATGGGCTTCGCCAAGGGGTGTACGAGAACTTCCGCCGGGAGCTGGAGATGAGCACCACCAACAGTGAGAACCTGGAGGAGGCTGGCTCTGCTCTGAGTGATGAGCAGAGCAGTGGCACCCTCAGCTCCCCTGGGCAGTCCGACATCCTTCTAACGGCTGCCCAGGGCACAGTACGGAAAGCCGGTGCTCTGGCAGTGAAAAACTTCCTGGTGCACAAAAAGAACAAGAAAGTGGAGTCGGCCACGCGCAGGAAATGGAAGCACTATTGGGTTTCCCTGAAAGGTACAGAGCAACTGTGCAAGGGTTTATCCAGATGCGCGTCTGTGGTGTCCTGTGGGTTGTGTATTGCTGCAGATGAAGAAACCAGTAGCCTGGACTCTTAACAAAAGCTGCTGTGAAGTTCAGTATAATTAGCATCGTGTGAGGAAGTGGTCCTGAAGTTGTTCTGAGGGGGGGTTTGTTTAATGGCTGTTGATGTGCTCACATTATGGCATGCATGTAGTCCAAGACACATGACTGTGGTACACTGACGTGGGGTTCAGACCCTTCTTTGGGTCCTGCTGGCAGCACCTAGGGTGGCTTCTCTGAGCACTGGGTGTTTCCTTTAAGAAGCATGTCTATAGCTTGCTGATAAACTAAATGCCTGTGTGCAGTCACAGGCATGTGACAATGGGAGTTTGCTAGTGATGGAACTGGCACGTGTTCAAACAGGGGCTCTGTCTTTGTGCATTCCTCTTGTAACTACTGTGCTTAGTGCCATTGGCCTTTCCTTCTCTGAGATGTGCTTCATGACTATAAACATGCAGTGAGTTGCAACACGTCCATGGTGTGGACAGGAAGCCATGGTTTGGTCATCAAGGCTGGCTTGTGACTTGGGAGATATTGGTTCTGGCTGTGTCACCCATCTTGTTGGTGAGCAGCCTTTGGCACCCAGCTGCCCTGCCGGCCTCCTCAGCTGCCTGGGCCACAGACCCTTTTCTTTATGAATTTTTGCAGTTCCCGCTAGAAGCGTGCTCTAGCACTGTTTGGGGTCTGTGTTCTTGTAAATGCACAAAAATGTTAACAGAGCAGTGAAACTCAGGAGCTGGCCTCCTAAAGCGACCTCCAATTAATCTTCATGCGGTTGCATTAGCAGTAAACCAGGAAGCAACGCTTGCAGGGTTTTGGGACTGGTGTCGCCCTCCTCTGCTGTGACCAGCCTTGTCTGTGAGCCAGGGGAGGCAGAGCCATGTCTCCTGCTGTAGGTGGGATCACCAAAAAGCTCAGTACAGTTAAAGCCCTGTCCTCCCCACAGAGTTCTTTTTTTTAACTTTTTTTTTTTTTTAAATTTTTACATTTGCAGCGCTATTTTAAAACCAACAGCAAAGTTAGGTGCCAGCCATTCCTTGGGATGGTTACAGAGATTGGGGAAATGAAAGAGGAGAGAGAGAGAGAGGGATCAGGGGCAGCGGGGAGCCCTAATCTCCTGTGAGGGGTGCCCTGTGGCAGGAAGGTCTTGCTGTGAGGAGCAGGCAAACAAAGGGCCATCTGGGAGGAGAAAGGGGAAGGATGAGCACAGAGGCAATGTTATTTTGAAGTGCTTTGACTCAAGTGGAGAGTTTGCTCCTTAAATTGCTGTGCCTTAATAATGTTAGAGTTTAAACGAGGCTTTGAAGTTAACAGCTGCTATTGTTTGGCTGCAAATAGTTTCTTGAGAGGCTGGGTAACAGGGCATCCCTTTGCACTGAGAGGGCTGGTTCCAGTGGCAGAGAAACAGTGTGCCAGTTTTAGTTTAAAACAGCTGTAGATAATGGGAAAGGTGGGAGAGAAGGAGACCCTTGTTTTGGAGTCTCCTAAATTACAGACTTTCTCTACCTTTTTTCCCCCTCCCAGAGAATTGTAAAGATTAATTTGTAAAACCAAGCAGGTAGTTTTCTGTCCCAGCTAAAATGCCTTTTTGCTTTTTGTCGTATTGCTGTGAGTCAGAGCTGAAATGTTATAGTGGAATAAGGATTTGGTTTATGCTTTTTGTTTGTTTGTTGGGGTTTTTTTTGTACGTCAGTCTTTCAACGAGAACAGCTCATTCCAGTCCATTTTTCTTCCAGTTACTCATCTGCATCCAGTAATTAAATTGCTTGATCTTTGCCTTGCAGGGACTGTAGCAGCTGCAGGAGGCTGAGGCAGGGCCATGGAGGTTTGCCTGGGGACCTGTCTGCTCAGCCGGGCCAGTTTGCAACACTCTGACATTGCCAGGGGAGACATGCACTCACACCTATGTCTTCCTTTTGTCCCCTTGGTGGGACAGGGTAGCCATGGAGGGCCCCCACTCTGGGTTTATAATGATATTTCTCATCTGGAGCTGTGTTTTACTGCCTGTGACTTTCTTGGCTTGTGTCTGTGGCTCTATTTAGGGCAAAGAAAATGGCCTGCTGGGGCATGGCTTGATGTACCATACAGCTTCTGGTGTGCCCCATGGTGTGGAAACCACCACTTTGTTGGGCTGAAAACTGGACCATTGCTGGTGCTCTCCACTGTGGGGCTGAAAACCTGAACAGGCCCTGGCAAATCCTCTCTTATCCCTGTGACAGCTTTATGGATAATTTATAGTCCCAAGCATTAGCACTGAATAGATGCAGGACAGCTATTGCATTTAACTGTGTTGCTTGCTAATATAAAATTGTTTCTTTTAGGATGCACATTGTTTTTTTATGAGACTGATGGCAGATCTGGCATTGACCACAACAGCATCCCAAAGCATGCTGTCTGGGTGGAAAACAGCATAGTGCAAGCGGTGCCTGAACACCCCAAGAAGGACTTCGTCTTCTGTCTCAGCAACTCCCTTGGGGATGCTTTCCTCTTTCAGGTTGGTCCAGTTCGAGGTTTTTACAAAGTTGTCCTCTTTTTCTGTCTCCAACCAAGGAGGAAATCTTAGCTCTGGTTGAAATCAATGAAAAAATCCTGCTGACTCCAGTATGTTTGGGATTTTCCTCTGGCAGCACTAGGGAAAGGACACTATATATTAAGTAAATGCGACACAAGAGACCCATCACCACATGTGAATTACTGTCAGATCTGCTGGTTTTATTGACTGACCAGACCGTCTTTGTGTAGATGGTTGGTACAAAGTAAGAATGAAGAAATATTCTTACATCCCTGTAAAAACTGGGAATTTTGCATGGTTTGACAATGCGCTTGTAACACACAACCCAGGCCAGTTACCATATAGGACGTACAGTAGTGCATTAAACGTGCTATAACATTATCTGCATCTTGTAAGAGACAGGAACCAAAGATGGAGAGACTTAAGGGGTTTACAAGACCAAGAGGAGTTTGAAGTGCAAGGGGGTACTTGGACCTCCAGAATCCAGTTGCCCCTTGTTCATACAGACTTTAGTCAACACCTGGCTGTTGCCTGAGGGGAGACTTAAAGTGCATGTTTAGTTTTTTTAATCAGAAAATAGAGATGTATGAATTTCACACAGTGTGTTTAAAAAAAATTCCAGTACTTACATCAAAGACCATGCATCAGTTGATGTGTTTCACTGGAAAGGATTTCTGTATTTTGGTACCTACTGCTTCCCTGAGTGATTTTTAGGTTGGCATCCACTTTCTTATTGCAAGTTGTCACTAATCAAGGTGTGAGCCAGCCTGCACTGAGGTGGTGCCCTTTCGTCCTCTTTTGCTTCCGTTTTCTTCACTGGAGGAGTCCCTTGTTTATTTCTCTTTCCAGTGACAGTTTAGAGTTTCTTGCCTTCTTAAATCAGAAGCTCTTCTGTGGTAGGATGTGCTTTCATCTCATCTCATCACTCCCCTATACTCCAGAGCACATCTTTAAAACTGTACTGTCTGGCAGGTCCTTGCAGCTGTCCTAAGCGAGGGGCTAGATTCTTAAACCAGTGCAAAATAAAAAAGTCTTACCGACTCAAAGGAAGTGGTGCTGGCTTACATCTTGAAGATACTGAGTATCTGATTGCACACTGAAAAAAAAAATTTTTTTTTTGTCGACTAGCTTCTCTACCACCTGTCTGATTCCTCAGCTCATAGTGTAATACTGCACTGCCCCTTTCTACTTCATGCCTTTCCTGGGGAGGGTACATGTATTTTGCCACCTGGAGAGCTTCATCCAGGGGGTGAGTGTAGTGCTTATGGTCTTGGCGTGTGCTTGAAAGGTTGTGGAGCACAGCCTACTCTTGATTTACTGATATGAGTTGTAAAACCTTTTCCATGCAGTTTTCTAAGGAAAAACCTTCATTCTCATAAAATTGATGCTAGTGGATGCTAAGTACTGAAAAGGTACATTTCTTTTGTGGCAACACAAGGTCTTATTCATTAAGAGCCCTGTGTCATTATGCCATGGGTAGATTTTCATGTAACTTTGTGGGAAGAAGCAAAAATGAGCCATTTCAACTGAAAAAAACATCATTTATATTGCCTTGTCGAAATTTTTCCTTGATGTGTCCCTTCTGCCATAGAACCCATGCATCCCTAGTGAAGCAGAACAGAAAAAAGGGATGGATTTGGGGAGAAAGTAAGGAGACCAGCTGCAGTGGTGGAAGTAATGGGCAAGTGACTGCGCTGTAGGACTTGATCTGCTGTGCTCAGAGCAGCCAACGCACGTGTATGGCTGGCTGTTCAGCAGCGTTACTTAACTGCTCATGTCATACGTGTCTGTCCACACATAACACAGTGCTGGCTGCAGAAGACTATTTCTGTCCTGTGGAGTCCGTGTACTTCGGGAGAAAAACAGGGTTGCTTTGTAATGTGTACAGATACTGGACATCTTGTAACAGGCCTTCCCACTGCTTTGCACCTAGAGACATCACATACCTCCTACACGATGATTGCTTGCTCAGTCAGTTCTTACCGTGCCTACACAAATCCATTACTTGCAGATGTCACATGCATTTTCCAGGAGCTCAGAGGAACTTGTGACACCACGTACTTATGTATCAGATGTTTGCAGCTTGTTTCTGTGGTCCTTTCCGTTGAGAAGCGAAGTGATTCCCAGTGCCTACTCATCTACCAGAAGAGTCTTCAGCTCCTAAAATCCATTCCAGATTTTTTTTTTCCCTCCCTCTGCCCAGGAAACCAAAAAGAAAACTGAATCTAATGGTATACAGATTTTAAAAGTGATTAAGATAAAAATATGACCTCTTGCTGTTACAATTTTGCTAGGAATTAACAAAATATACCATCTTATTATACATCCAGTGCTACTCTCTTCTCTACTGGGGGATAGGTTTCACCATCTAACTGTAAGAAAAGTGTCTCCCATTCTGCAAATAATTTCCTTATTTTCAGCAGAAATTCCTCAGCAAGGGGGTCTCAACATGCCTTCAGCAGTGACAATAAGACATTGTAAGCCCCTATCTGTGAATGAGAGTTTGTTAATATCATTACCTGGGCAGGGAGACTGACTGCTTTAAGCAGTATGCTTTGTATGGTGCCAACTGGAGACAGGGAAGTTGGGAGTAAGAGATGGTCTTTCTGGTGTAGACCCTATTTTCTGCTTAGGACTTCTCACTTGGGCTAAGGAAAGTGATGTCTTTCTGGGACATGTGTGTTTTACATCCTTCAGTACCACAGGAGTTTTGGGAGCATCAGCTTGAAGTCTAGCCTGTGCATACATGATTTCCAGAGTCAGGCTTCTGTGAGAATCTCTCCTTGGCTTCAGTAAGCCACGTCCTTTTCTGTTAGTTGTGACCTCCAGGAGAGCAGTGAGGATGATCTTCTTCATCTATGCTAGCAATGGAGAAGTCATACTGTGCTTGTCTATTAATAGATCAGGTATCATCAGAAAGTTTAATTAGAACAAGGTGGTTTGGCACCTTGCTACTTTTTCAGCCATGAGCCTAATACCAGTGTGATTACTGCTGAAGGCTGACACTCAGAGAAAGTCTGAGTTGGCTGTAACTTTTGTTCTACAACCTACTGTAAAAAGGAAAGAAGTTTAGTGAGAAGGCTAAGAAGATTTACTTTTTATTTTGAAAGTTTGGAAAAGGAACGCTTTAAAATATTCTCTCTGTGTCAAAAACCTCTAATCAGAATAGTGTTCTTCCAGAAAAATATACTGGTGTCCCATGCCCCAGCCTAATATCTGACAGAATCATAGAATGGTTTGGGTTGGAAAGGACCTTAAAGATCATCTAGTTTCAAACCCCTGCTATAGGCAGGGATACCTGTTGCTCAAAGCCTCATCCAACCTGGCCTCGAACGCCTCCAGAGAGGGGAAGTGTTCCCTTTTCCCAGGCTGTTATGCCCATGCGTGGGAAAGGACAGTATCAGAGCTGTAAAAATCACAATGAGCCTGCCTTTAATGATAACAGGGTTGTCTTCAGAGTGCTTTGAGATGTTCAGAAAGGGAAAATTTGTTTGTCTATGCACTGTAATAAAGCTACCCATAGATATCATGGTCTCATTTTATGCCATTAATTTATCGCTAGCTGTTGCATGCCAGAAAAGCTCTCCATACTGTGAAGGGCACAGAGGCTAGTACATTGCCTGCCTTAAGTAACTGGGAGTTTAGGAAACATCGTTAAATGTTGAGCTACAAATTATGGCAGCATTGCATTGAACAAGGAAAGCAGTTCCTGAGACCTTGCTGGGAAACACTGTACAGCTGCAAAGCAGAGATATAGGTGTAATTCTAAGTGCTGAATGCCTAGTGCTGAGTTAAAAATGGCCTGCTTAAGAATGATGGGGGTTTTATTGCTTCTCTCGTAAGTGGATTTAAGGCTTTGAATCTTAAGATCAAAGGGAAAGGAAACTCCTTGGAATTGCATTTGTTAATCTCCAATCAATTTTAAAGAGGATCCTGACTTCTTTTCCCCCTCTTTTCCTCTCTTCAGACTTCTAGCCAGACCGAACTGGAGAACTGGATCACAGCAATCCATTCAGCTTGTGCAACTGCTGTGGCAAGGCAGCATCACAAAGAGGACACTGTCAAGCTCCTGAAAACAGAGATAAAAAAGCTGGAGCAGAAGATTGATATGGATGAGAAGATGAAGAAAATGGGTGAAATGCAGCTGTCCTCAGTAACAGACTCCAAGAAGAAGAAGACCATACTGGATCAAGTAATCTCGCTTGCTTCTGTGAAATAATCCCCTAGCAAATATTTAAGGCCTTCTTTCAGATTGGTGGTACTGCTATCTGCTCCCACTATGCCATGTGTGTGCACTGGCAGATGTCCCCAGAGCAGGCAGGATGTGTGTTGGCAGGGGAGCTATGCTGGGTGCCCTAGTTGCACTGTTTCTCTAAACAACATGCACTAAGGTACAGGATGGGCTGTCTTCTCCTGGCCTCCACGCAAGGGATTTGGCTAGCTACTCAGAGGTCAAGTGAGGTTTGTAGGGGAGTAAAAAGGCTACCAGGCCATGGTATGCAGGATGCCTTAGGAAAGAGCTGGTCACAAACTGACAAATGCTGCTGTTGTTGTTGTCTTAATCATGGAAGAGGCTCGTTCTTCTGATGGCAGATGGGATGCAGAAGGCATCCCTGGCTTCTGCTTGTTACACGGCCTGCCTTGACCTCATGGCTGCAGCACTGGCTGCCCCTTGGGACCGCTCCTTTTGACTTCAAGTGAACAACATAGTTGCGTTTCAGAAACAGAGAGCCTAGAACAGATGTCTCTCCCGCTCACAGTGGCACCTTATTTTAGGAAACTAACATATGGCTCCTGCTTCATTAGTTTGTAGCTCTTTTACTGTGGCTGCCAAACAGGCCTGTAATGCAAACCATAGGGAGCGGCCGGGGCCCTAATGTGCTAAACTAAAGAGATTTTGTACCCCTGGAAGCCTGTGAGAAGGGAGGAGAGAGGGGGAGGATGCTCGCCTCAGTTGAAAGGACTTCACTCAAAGGCTGTCAATCCCAGTGAGAGGGCAGAGCAGTCTCTCTCTTTATGTAACTCAATTTTTCTAAATGCTTTGGAACTGTTTCCTATCAGCAATTTGAATTATTTAAATAAGTCTTTACATAGGCTGATTATAGTGCTCTTCTGCTGATAAGATTAATTATCCCCAGCGTACTACACTTTCCCAAGTATGGCGAGTTCCATTGGTGCTTACAGCAACGCTGCTGCTGTGGCTGCTGATTTGGGGTGCTCTGTAGGTAGAATTTTGTGGGGTTTGGTCTTCTTGTTTCTCAGATGCCCTCAGTACATGAAAGAAGCCTCTTAAGGGACTGCTCAGAAAACAATCCTGGAATATAAAGAAAATTAAAAATGAAATTTAATTCTATTGATTAGCGTTGTATCAAAGGAGCAGTTGTCCTGGGAGAAGACTTCTACCATGAGCGTAAAATAATTTGGTTTCCATCGAATGAAAATTTTTTTATTATTTGTATCCTTTTTGGGGTTGGGAGGTTAGGGGAGAATGGGAAAGAAGGGGAATCAAGGTTTCTTAAGTGAGATCAGCATTGGTGAAAAAGGTGTGTTACTGGGAACAGTAGAATTTTTTCAAGGTATTTACCACTCTGTTCTTCCTCTTCTCGCCTTCTTTTCTC
Source organism: Athene cunicularia (assembly GCF_003259725.1). Taxonomy (NCBI): domain Eukaryota; kingdom Metazoa; phylum Chordata; class Aves; order Strigiformes; family Strigidae; genus Athene; species Athene cunicularia. The sequence continues at coordinate 99,697,882 of NW_020799091.1, forward strand.
ATGCGTCTTCCTCCTCAATCTTCTCTGTACACAGATCTTCGTTTGGGAACAAAATCTTGAACAGTTCCAGATGGACCTATTTCGGTACCGCTGTTACTTGGCTAGCCTCCAAGGAGGGGAGCTCCCAAACCCTAAAAGACTCCTTGCTTTTGCCAGCCGTCCAACAAAAGTTGCAATGGGCCGTCTTGGAATCTTTTCAGTTTCGTCGTTTCATGCACTGGTAAGTTTGAACAGAGGCCAGGGGTCATGTTTGCCAACCTGCAAATTGCTTCACGTTTCCATTGCATAGATCACGTTAACAAACAGCAGTCTGTACCTGGGGGGTGATCCCTTACCTTAGTGTGCAGAATATTCTGCTTCTTGAAAAGGCTGTGTGTCCTGGATATGGATTAAAAAGGAGATGCTTGCAAGCCATGGCCCTGTGGAAATGGAAGAACCATGTTTCTCCTAAACATGTGATTTTGACTTTCCAGATCTGCACTATAAGCATGCTTTCTATAAACAGATCTTCCTGATTATAGAAAGCAGGCTCATCTCTAATGTCCGTGTACATGGGCTTGATCCAAAAGCCCTGTGAAGTCAATGGGAGTCTTTCCGAGGCCCTCGGCATGTGTTGGCTTAGACCTTCGTGGGCATGGCTTCCTTTCTACCATAAGGATGAAACTACTGACCAATTAGTCTAATATCCGGTCTCCAGTGATCAACACCTGATGCTCAACCAGGGAGCGGAAATGTTCTTCTTTGCTACTTATGGTGCGACAAATAATGTCTTAAATGGTTGTTTAAATTTAATTTATGTAACAAACCAGCTCTTAAAATACAGGGCAATGTACTGCAAAGTGGTGGTTTTTAAATGTATTTAAATCAAGTTCCTGTAGTTTCAGCTTGGACTCATGGAGCTTCACAGAAATAGCTGAGCTCCACTGTTGTCTTGTAGATGTCAGCTGTACCCTTCAATTGAATCCGGAGCTGTAATTCAGTCAGGGGCGTTTTTATTCTTTTATATATGAAAAGATTAGCGTCATCATAATTGCTGGTGGATTTATATTTTTTTTTAAATGGCATTTGCATTTATGATTATTTTTTTGCATTTAGCAAAGCACTGAGCATTAGGCTGAAAAACAGTCTGCCTCTTCATGCTGGTGTCTCTTGAGAGCCAAGTGAAAAAAAATATGTTTTGAATATGTTGTGTTGGAAAAGACACGTGCTGTCTTCTCCTTTAAGCAAACTCTCGTGTCCTCCTTTGCCCTCAATAGCATGAAGATGGTGCAGTGAGTCTGAGACTCGAGCTGGGTGCTGCATGGTGATATTGTGGCAACCCTAGCTTTCCTGAAGATGTTCTTCAGTGCATTAGTAAGAGGATGTGCTAAGTCTCACAGGTGCCTCTGCACAAATGTCCCAGGTACAGCAAAGAAACACCTCACTAGTCCAGGCTATGGAAATGGAGATGCTTGCAGTAGTGTTTAAGTTCTCCTTTTCCTTCATTTCTCCGAGTTTCCCAAGGAGAATCACCATTATTCATACAGTGACGGTTTCCTGGGTACACAAGCCAGCCTTCTGCTCGTCCTGTCTTTATATGGGTTTTTGTATCTGCTGCACCCAAACAACCAGTTTCTCAGCTACTTAGCTTGGGGCATCACTCAGAGATTCGGGTGTTCCTGCTGGGGTTGCCAAATGACAGTCACTTTTTGCTAGTTTCGGCTGTGGGAATCCAGTACAAAGGTGTTCCAGGAAGCGTACAGCCCAGTCGGCAGGGTGGGTCTGTCTGTCTGTCTGTCTAGCATTGCCTTGCACTCCGGTTCATACCTGCCATCTCCTACCACTCCCTTTTTTGCAGGAGAGAAGCTGGCTCTCCTGAGGCCACCTCCACGTGGGAAGTCTGCTTAAACTTTGGCCTAAACACCTCTGACTAACGTTGCACTAATTTCTACTATAGATTTCTCATTTGGGAAACGCTCCTCAAATATTTGGTTTTGGTAAAGGCAAATATCTTTGCACTCCAGAGGGGTTGCCACAGGCAATTTTTCAAGTACTCAAGCAGTTAACACTGCTCTAATCGAAAGGGTCATTTCAGCTCACTTTTTTCTTCCTGTGTTTTGCTCACTCCTTTAAATATTGCTATCGTTAAGGAAGTGCAGGTTTTAAATACCTTGACCTATTTGCAAGCTTTTATCTGGCCTTGTAGCAGCTATGAGTCAGTTCTAGGATGCTCAGAGTGCTTCCACAGGAAAGAGCAAAGAGAAAGACCAGACTTTTCGGAAGCAACAGATAAGTTTGGAAATCTCAAGTTTCATGTGTCCATCTTTGAAACCTTGTTAGAAAAAAGAAAAGAAGAAAAAACCCCAAAGCCTTCACTGGTGCTGAGGCTTTAATTTGTGATGATTAGGCTGCTTTAAAATATCTCAGATTAAATGCCAAAAAATGGGGTGGGGTGGTACTGTCCATTTTGTTTTTTGATGTTTGATGTTGGAAGAAGTGAGTTAAATTGCAGTGAGAAGGAAGCAGCCTGGCAGCATCACCATTGTCCCTATTGCGAGTACACATTGTTGCCATAGTATTTGCCCTTTTTTTCAAAACAGATTCCAGTTTGTTAGATTATGTAAACCACACTGCAGTGGGATGCTGCAACCTTTGATTTTAAAACCATGTGGCATTGACAGGTGGCAGCTCGCACAGGGGAGTCTGGAGTGAGGAGAAGGACTCAGGCCATGTCCAGATCTGCCAGTAAACGGAGAAGCAGGTTTTCTTCTCTTTGGGGGCTGGATACTACCTCGAAGAAAAAGCAAGGAAGGCCAAGCATTAATCAGGTAAGTGTGTGGAGGTTTGTGATATGGTTATTTTCAAGGTTTATTTGTTAGTGTGGAGAATGCAACTCATGCAAAGAGTCACTTGCATCAAGCACTTACACATGCAGCCTTAACTTTGCCTGTTTAATCTTTCATGTCATATAGTCATCTCATTCCACATCCTCTTAAAATCAGTGACTCTAATTACAGATAAGTATACAACAGCTCCTATCAAACAAGGTTTGGAGTTCGCACCTTCTTTGGCTGAATTGGTTGCATTCCTACTGTTGTTGCATTTCTGGTGCCTCTGCTTTTGCTGGAGATACTTTCCCTAAACTCAGGAGTAACAAAGCAGCAGTGTAGAACAGATATAACTTTGGAAGGAAAAAAAAGTGCAGACTTGTTTGTTTCTTTAAATTATGAGTTTGTAGAATACTTCAAAAGTATCTGAGTTTGGGGACAATTTCCTAAAGCAACAAAACGCTTTGCATTTAGTAGGGACAGTCTCTGCTTTGTTTCAGATTTTCAAAAAAAGCAAAAGCTGAAATGTTTCCATCCTGTCGCTGCCCAGATCTTTCTCAAGATGTGTTTCAGCGTGGTAGGAAGGTGCTTCTCTGTTATTCTTTCCAAACATCCCTAATTATAGCTTTCATTTTTTGAGAGCCATACCTCATCTAATTGCAGGAAATGTTGGCTTCGCTTTTCTTTCTCTTCTTTGACTTTTTGAGGGGAGAAAGGCTTGGGACACATGTTCTTCTCTGCCCTGTGATTTCATCTTCCTTCTGTTAAAGCAGCAGTGGGTGTTTGTTTTGTTTAGCACAGGATGAATGCTGCAAAATTGTTTAGCTTGTTTTTGGTGAGACATTAAAAGTTTACCTAATATATAGTGGCTGAGTAAAAGCTCAGGGTTTTGCTGGGAAGCAGCAGATGCCTCCGTGAGTGTATTCCTAATTCTTCGCACTGGTGCTGCAGCACCCCTGTTGCTTTGTACTTATTTTCCCCAAATGAAGCGCAACCCCTTGCCCTGAGCTAGTACCCTGCCCATGCTGTGTCTTCAGACCTGTTGTTTTTTTTCCTGAACTTACTCTTTTATTTTTTTTCTTTCAGTGGGGATAAAGGCATTCTTCACGCTTCCTCCTCCCACCCATACCCCCCTCACTCCTCAGTAAGCACAGGCGTGAAAAGGGATTTTGTTCCAGGTTAAAGAAAAGTCATACTGGAGAGATTCAAAGATAAAGTTTTGAGAAAGTAGCAGAATGCCTAAATGTAGTGCCTAAACACATTTCTCCTGCTCGTGTGTAGAAGCATGAAAAGTACTGCAAAGTTGAAGCAGTAAACTGTAAATCCCTAAAGCACAATGTCCTTCTCCCATCCTTCATGGTCCCTGCTTCATTTTAGGTACAGAATAGTTAACAGCCAAACCCAGAAACTTGATTATAAAGCTGTCCTGATGTGGATCTATAAAACTTAACTTTTCAGTTTTAATTATAAGCTTCTGCTGCACTAACAACCTGTTTGTCTGTCTGATGCAGTTCTGTGCTGATTTGGGGTGGATCTTGTAACTATTCTCATTCTGTCATTCCTTCTGCATGGAGTCCTGTTGATTTTGGCTCTCTGGCTCATGCTGGGTTACCAGCTCTTATTTCATTAGAGAAGGGTTACACTGACTTGCTGTACTTGAATGTTTCCTGAGTACTTCTTGGAAGCTAGTTTATTACAAAAATAGCAAGAAGCAGAGCCCTTCTGCTGATTTCTCAGCCTTAGCAGAGGTATAGAAGTGTTCATTTCCCCCACTTTACAGGTGGGGAAACTGTGCACGAAAGGAGATAAAATTTATCCAGCTCCACCAAGTAAGTCAGTGACAGACTACTGAGCAGAACGGGCCTCTAATCTTTGAGCGTGGTGCCCCATTACCAGCTTGTCCTTCATCCTACCTTCCCTTTTAACAATCTGATATTTTCCTCTTTTGTGTTTTGAGATGAATGCTTTTATTTTTCAGTTTGATTTCCATGCTGGATGTTAGATACACTGTTCTTCCCTTAGTGTGTGCTGCAGATGGCGCGGAGGCGCATTCATGTTTTAAGTAAGCAGAGTTGCTCTGTTGTTCCTCAGGTGTTTGGTGAAGGAGTTGATTCAGTAAAGAAATCTCTTGAAGGAATCTTTGACGATACGGTCCCGGATGGCAAGGTAAAACACTACCTCTCCAGCTGCCTCCTTTGCCCCATTTGCCTAAATGCAGAGTTGACTCTGGAATGTGAGAGGGGATACGGAGCTCCTGGAGAGGATAGGACCCTCTGTGTGCTGTAGGGCTTGTAGCTGCTCTGGGAGGGTTTGAGCTGGTTGCCCATGGTCAAAAGGGCTCACTGTGTGTGGCATCCCAAGCGCAGCTGGAGGTGTCAAACTCAGAGGGGAGTTAGCACTGCACGCCAGGGAAATGCCTGCCCACAGGAGGACCCGGATGCTGCTCATTCTGGAAAAAGGCTCCTTGTGGCAGCCATATGGGGTTTTCATAATTCAGTGTTGGCACAACTATGAAGCACAGGGCTTTCTCTGTTTTGTCCTTACGTGCTTCTGTGTTTACAGCCACAGTTATAACTGCTTTCTTTTTCCCCAGAAAAAGTCAGCTATAAAACAGCATTAAGACAGTGCTAAGAGGCACATTCTTCATGTAGTGAATGTAGGTTTAGTTGCGTGAGCCCACTTGCAGGAAACAGGGATTCGGCAGTTCCATCACTTCCTGGGGATTTACAGCTTGGAGTGCAACTTGAATGTATAAAAGACAGTAAATTCAAAATAAATGCTGATATTTGCTTTTTTGCCATTTCTAGGTGTAGGGACTATAGCATCTGCAACAGTTGTGTTGGCCTTGGACTGATTTACCCAGAAACACAGTGCATTTAAGTTTTAATTTTAAGTCTCTTTTTTATCACTGTTATTTTTGTTACATTCCTAGCATTCCCAATAGCCATAGGGTGAAATCCCAGGAAAAGCGCATTGCACCAGCGTAGCTGTGTGGGTGGCATGGGAAGGCACACTTTGTACTGCTCAGGTAAAACTGCAAAGTTTCCTGTCCAGACAAGCCTTCAATCTAGGCTTATGCACAAAATGTTTTCTCTGTAAGAGGGCTTTTTGAGACAGCATATAATGTTCCTTACACTTGTTATTGATGAAGAGGGAGATCGTATTTTCTGGTAGAATCATAATGGATTTTGTCTATTTAGAGGGAAAAAGAAGTGGCACTGAGCAGTGTCCATCAGCACAATCCCGACTGTGATATTTGGGTTCATGAGTATTTTACGCCGTCTTGGTTCTGCCTGCCGAACAACCAGCCTGCTCTGACAGTCATCCGTCCCGGGGACACCACACGAGATGTTCTGGAAATTATTTGCAAGGTAAAGGCTGCGAGCGTGCCCTGGAACGGGGTGAAGTATCTACAACCCTGAGCCCTTTCGGTTGAACTTCATAGCAACTTTCTCATATGCCAATGCTCAGACTGCACTGTGGTGGGTGATCAGTTGTATGTTAGATGAAAAACATGAATTATATCAAAAATCTCATACTAGCACTACACAAAAAAAAGTTCCTACAGGTGCAGCTAAACTTGGCACGGGTGTAGGGAGAGGAAGGCGGACTAGTTTTTGCCTTTACCAAAGGCCTCTGTGCGTGAGCCTCTGAAGTGCCTATCTTTCTGAAAGTGCTTGTCTGCTGCCACCTCAGGTACACACCCACCCACCCAGTCCCCCTCCATTGGAGATCAAGCTATGTGCAGGACCCTTTTCCTCTCCCCATCTGCCCCCCAACATCCGGGCCCCCAGCCCGCTTCCTTTCACTGGACCCTGTGTAGCACGTGGTGCAGCCGCCTTGTCCTTGCCCAGCCACCCGGGTTCCCCCACCTCTGCCAGGCTTTTCCATGGCCTGTTCCCTCCTCCGCCAGGTGAGTGGGGTGATCTCACCCTTCCCAGCTGCCAGGTTGTCCTGTTTCCAGGTGCTGTTCCGTCTTCCTTCCCCCTGCTGCTTCCTCCCTGCCAGTTGGCGTGGGGGAGGAAGGCACGGAGAAAACAGCAGCACTAGGAGTAGAAGGTGCCTGCGTTTGCTGCCCACATTGTGGAGTCAGACTCGCCTTGTGTAGGTGGTGGGAGGGAAGAGAGAGGAAAGCTTTTATCTGCATTTGGGGGGTGGTGGAGGAAGAAACACCTGGATTTCTTTGCAAGATGAAGTATAGGAGACATTGGCCATTAAAAAGAGGTACATCTCAGCAGACAGTTTGAAAGCTTTGACAAATTAAATACAAGCTTTCAGTTCTGGCAGCTACATAATGTATGTTTTCTCCTAACGGGCTGACTGCAAACTAGACCCAACTCGTGTCACGTGCTGTTCTGAAAAGTGAGTCCTCTTTTGTACAACAACAACAGCAAAAGAAAAGAAAACATTTATTACTATTAAGAGCTTAACTTTGGGGACTTTTAGAACATGTTGCATGTTCTTCCAAAGAGAGGGAAGGTGAGAGAAAGGCATTTGTTTGCCATAATTATACAGTGTGCTCGTCTCTCTGCCAGGTGCACTATTAAAGAGCGCTGCAGCTTGTGAAAGCTCTTTATTGTATTCAGGAAAAGATTACATTTTTGGAGAGAGACATAATAGGGAAGCTGGATGACACATTATTAGTAATGGTTTATTTTTAGGATTTATATTTTCCTTTAGGTAAGAATGATTAACTCAGTGGGGCAAATCCTTAGCTGGAGTAAGTTGGTGTAGCTCCACCGGTTTCAGTAGGTGCCTGCTGAGAATCTGGTCTCTCACTGTGTGATTGCTGTGGGTGGCAGTGTATAAGAAGGGGAGGTGGATGCGTGTTTGTTTTTTGAAGAGCTGTTATCTGTTTCTTTCCATAAGAGTTTTCAGTCTGGAAAACACTGATGAATGCTTTCTTTTCTGTAGCATTTAATAATCAATCTCTTTCTTCTGTCTCTTGCATTCAGCTCATTTTTCCCCCTTTAATATCTGATCCACATCATTTCACATCAGTTTGCCATCTGCCATCTGAGAACCAGTCAAGTTCTGGTATAGTAAACATTTCAAGATCTACATTTCATATAAACCTCTTCATGTTTCTAGATGTGGTTAAATCTATCTGTGCTATTAAACTGGGCTTGATTATTCTGTTGGAGAACATTAAGTGCACTCAAGTCATTGCAGAAAATGCGTTCTTATGGTAGCATTGCTGCTTGTTATTATCCAGCAAGTTAGGTTTCGGAGGCTGCTTTCTGACACTTTTATGATTCAAGATTGGTGGGAGGAGAGTTTAAAGCATGTTTTAAAATGGTTTCTTGAAACTTTCTCCTAAGATTTAACTAATAACAGCACTTGGAAGGCAGGAAAAATCAGTGTATATGCATTAAATTGTTTCCTGTGGATAATACTGATCAGTGTGAACATGTGTATATGTATTACTAACATTTGTATAATGATATGTTTTAAAATTTAGTAGAAACACACACACATGGATTTAGGCAGAGCCAGGATCGAGAGAATAACACCAAAAATCAAGCATGGAAGACTACAAGGCATTTAGTCTTTTGACTGAACTGGATAAAAAGTGAGAAGCAAAAAAGGTTCTGTTTTCTCATGATTTGCATTTTTCAAACAGACCTGCATGACAGGCAAAAAGCAGATTTCCCCCATGTCTCTGGGTCTGTGCTCAAAGTCTGAGAAGCTACCTAAGCCTGATGCTATGCAGGCCTACTTTGATTTTGAGCTGGTGTTTTCCTCTCGAAAAAAATTTGGCCACACAAGTGTGAAGCCAGAGTAATACGGTGGGATGGCTGGTGTGTTTCCGTGATGCTGTCATTTCAGTGCTAATGAAGCTCTCCCCCACCAAGCTGAAAGAATATGCCTGTCCTTTGCTTTAACTAGAAGGGAGATGAAATGGATGAATAGTTTGGGTTGTGTGCCCACCCGCTACACCACGTGAAGCCTGTTGAATCAGATCACACCCCAGGCTGTAAATTTTTCTTCAAGAGCACGTTGGTTAAGCTGTCGGGTTGTGCTTTAAATTGGGTTAGCTGCTTAATTTAGTCCAGACATAGCCAGAGTTATTAGGAGAGAAATAAATAAACCAAGAAGCTTATTTGGACTGCTAAAAGGTATTTTGGGTGGTCTAGAGAGGATATTAATATCATTAAAGCTGCCCTGTTTCTGCTCCCACCTTCCTGCATCTGGATGCAGCTAAATCAGCAACAAAAAAAGTGGATTAATGGTATGGCTTTTAGGGCAGACTGGCCATGTGCACTTTAAGAGGACCTTCTCCCTTCACTTCAGTAGAAAACCGTGCCCTTATTTTAAACAGTTTAACTAATGTACAATTTCGAGGTAGAAAAAGCCTTGCTGCAGCTATACAAATGTTAATTAACTAAGTGGTGTGGCTTATGTGCTGCACCATCACAGCTTTCATGGTGATGACTCTCCTGGCCAGACTTGGATGAGATTGCAGTGTAGTGGATGAATGGCATCCAGCCTGGTTGATGGTGTTTCTTGGAAGAAATGAGTGGCTCAGAATAGATGTGAGTTTTATCCAGTGACCTCTTTAGATGATGCTGTGCTCTGGCATAGTTTAGGGCTTCAGTTGCAGCATTGGTCATCTTTGTGTTTGGCTCCCTTCTGCTCTCTAAAATGGCCAGCACACACAAGAAAATTGTAAGCAAATGTCCCTGCAAGACAGGTGTGAAAATGGAGGCGTCAGCGGTCACCTCCACACCTGATGCAGTGCCCATATCAAAGCAGGCAGAAGCCCTGTCATTGACCGCCGCGATGATAGAGCAAGCCGCCGCCTGCGGGAAAGGTTGCTCTTTTAAGATGCTATCAGGGTGCAGGCGGTGTATTGGGTTGCAGGCAGGCCTGAGCGCACCCTGCCGCTGCCCCCGCCCCAGGGTGGTGGTGGCTCTGCACTGGCAGTGGTGGGGTGCCCCCCACCCCGCGGGGAGCCTGGGGTGACTGAGCATGGGCTCCCTGCCCTGCCAGTGCAGCTAAGGCAGCTCCTGGCCTGTGCCCGATGGCTGGAGGCCCCAGACTGGGTAAATTCGCATCCCTCTGCAACAGGTTGTGATTTCTGCCGGCCTGGGGCAGGCTGGAAAGCGTCCCTTTGGGTCTCCTCTGCAAGGGGAGGACACTCAGAGTCGCTGTGGGAAGCGACACAAATACTCAGCTGCGGACAGGGGCTTTCTCCCAACCCCAGGCTTTAGCCGATGACATGTAGCTTGTCAGCACAGGTCTGTCTGACCAGTGTGGCCTGATTCTCCATGAAGTGAAGCACGTGCATGAGAACTTCCAACACAGGCGACCATGGGAAGATACACCGTGGTGGCAGGAGGAGGCTGCCAGGTTGCGTAGCTCCTTTCTGCTAGGATGTTTTTTCCACATAGATTTTTTTTTTCCCCCACTGGCTTTAATGTAAATGGCTCAAGTACTTTATAGACTTTCAGAGAGATTTAGCACAGACTTCTCCCTCAGGATGTGGGGTGTGCAGTCTGTGGGTTTATGTCTCCTCTGTATGTTTTTTTTAATTGGTATGCAAGGCACTCTTCAGTTTGTGTCTAGGGATAGTAAACTAATCTGACCAGAAACTAATCTAATATTTCTTTGTGCCATTTATGAACCATTAAAGCCAATTATGCTTCCCTTTAATTTCTGGGATGTCTGTACATGTGTGCATGTAAGAGAACAAGTGAAAACAGTCACTAAACAATGAGCAAAGCATGCAAAATATTTTATCAAAAAAGAAAAAAAGGGAAAGGACAAGGATCTCCTACATTCAACTGTTTTTATTTTGGTCCTTGATAGATTTCAAATTCTTTATTTAATTAGCTAAGTATTTGTCCAGATTACAGAGGTTATTCCATTTCAGATACTCGATTTCATGTAAGGATAATTTGGTCTTTGAACTGGGTATATTTGAATGTAGTGTTATGTAGAGTGCAGCAATAGGTCTGTCTGTCTTTTCTTTCTTCTTATTCGTAGCTCTTTTTTATTCATCAGATAATCTGGATTTTCAAAAATATTCACTGTTCTCTGAGCATTTGCTGAAAGGTTTGCTAGGTCAGTGTGTGATCTTTTCCACAGGTCACTTGGTGTACATGACTCATCATCTGTGCTGTGTGATCAGTCAGCTGAGTCCCGGTGTATCATCTTCTTGGCTTGAACTGGATAAGCAAGGCTTTAAAAAGCATAATAAACAGGCAGTAATGACATTCTTGCATGAATTTTCAGATGAGCCATTTTTTTAGTACAACCTAGGAAACTTCGGTAATTTGCTTGTATAAAATGAAAAGACCAATGTCTAAGAGCATATAATAATAGGATTTCAAAAGTGACAGTGAGAAGGATTTACCTCCTGTGTTTGTTAATCACTTTGGGGTTTTTCATTAGTTTCAGTCAACAGTTTACAAACTTTGAAAGTAACTTCTGAATGACATCCTTTGTGTTTATCGTAAATCTAATGTGTTTTGATTACACACTGCATTAACCTCTGCTTAAATCAAGCTTATTAATCATGCTGAGAAAAGGTCGTTAACATCTCCCAGACCAAATGCTGTATCTTCAGCTAATTATAACTAATTCATTAAAATGGTGTGACCTGTTTCCACTGGGATGTAATTCAGTATGTAACTCTTGGCTTCTTTTAGCCTTATAATGACAGTATATCCTGAGCTGTTTTGATTTAGAGGACATACAGATATTTTTTTGTATTAACCTTGCTTGAAATTTACCATTTCAATCATACTTAACCCATTTAATGATGAAGATGTTAAAAAACCCAAAACAAACAGAAAAAACTCCTATTACATTTTTCTCTGTTAGAAGAACATTTATTTTCCTCCTTACGACTTTAAATGTCCTTTGTATACAAAGATATGCTCTGAGTCTTCTGCTGTAGTAGTGTTTGCTTATTTCTGCAATAATATAGGAGGGACCAGAACTGCCAAATAAGCAGAACCAAAGAGGCTGCTTAGAATACTAGCATTGCTCTTGCCATCCTGGTCAGTGGTTAATGGATGCTTATTCCTGGGGAGGCAGTTCAGGTTCTCGTTCAGGTTAGGAGATCATGGGCCTCTTGTGAAAGACTGTGCTGGGGCATTTTTCTTCCTGTAAGTGTTAAGCCATTCTCTAAATATAGATGATGTGTGCCATTGATTTTCTCTTCTAAAGCTTCTTCTCCGTTTCTTGCAGACACACCAGCTGGATCACTCTGCTCACTACCTGCGTCTTAAATTCCTGATTGAAAACCAGATCCAATTTTATGTGCCAAAGCCAGAAGAGGATATCTATGAACTGGTAATGCTACCTACTGAGCAAAATTAAATGACACCTGATAGGACACTATTAATTAGTGTTTATCTGACATTTGTAATATGCAGAGTTATGCTTTTTAGCTTGCAATTATAGTGCTTTGCAGACCATAGCAAATTGGCCTACAGTAATCTCTGCAAACGTTTCATCTTGAGGAGAGAGCTGCTGTTTAGCTTATGTTTGTGCATGCATCTGTGTGGAAGAGAGAGGAGGAACAGCCACAGGTAATGTGTGAAAGTCCCTGTAACATACATTTAAGATTAACTCTCTCAAGGTTGCTTTTTCCTGTTGTTCATATTGTCCTTGGTGGTTTTAAAGACATAGTGTTGAGGACTGAATATGTCTTGTTTGGATCACTTTGCCTATTTTTAAAGAGGGGGAAAATGTACAATAGTTGGGTTTTGTTGTTTATTGTTTGTTTGGGTTTTGTTTGGGTGTTTTTCCTAAATGGGAAGGTAGATGTTGAGGTTAAAAAGCTCTGGAGTTATGTGTGAGAATATCCTAATTGCTTCAGTTGGATGTTTTCATATCATTCATCTCAAAAGCAGACTTCAAAGGAATTTTGAAATGAGAGATTAAAAAAAAGACCAAACAGAATTAGTGTCATGGTTTAACTCTATGATTTTACACATGCACGCTGTAAAGCTTTTTAAAGTCCTTTTCACTGGTGGCTGTTTTATTTAGAAAAAGTAAAACTTGTGCCAGTTATGGATATTTTTGTTCATTTGGCAAAGAAGTTCTGGGTTTTAGCATTAACACTGTCAACAACAACAAAAAAAAAAAAGAGTGAGAAAGTCCTAGTGAAGTACTAAGACTGGAAAGTGAAACATAGTTGGGGAAAATTAAAACTCAGAGGAGAGAGATTCTAGCTTTCAGTGCCTGAAAGGACTTTGGTGACTTGTCTTATGTTGAGAGGATGTAGGATTGACATAGTCATCAGTTACTGTTCATTCTGAAAATAAGGAATTAAACCAAAGCTCTACAGTCAGTGGGACTACGTACATGCTGAAAGATTATAATATAGATAGATGCTGCAGGGTTATATCTAATGTAGTAACATTAAAACAACACACGTTTGTATTTTTGCTAATGTTTGTGTGCCTGTTTCATGAGAAAATTTGAGTTACTTTATTTAAGTGTTTAATTAAATGATTGTGGTGCAGTATGATAAAAATAATGCCTCTATTTTAGTCTTCTGAATAGCTGTTTATTATGTTGTCTAATGTTGATGTCACCTTGCTAGAGCTATCTTCCATCTACTAAAATGCTTTTACAGACATACATTACTGCAGAAAAGTAATTTCTTAGGATGATACTCGTTTTTCTTGCAGAATGTATCATACATATTTAAATAAGAAATAGAAATTAAATATCCATGTTCCATTCCTCTCCAAAACATTAATGGTAATGCTTTGTGTGTTAACATGGTCTTTCAAAAATTCACGAGCTCAGGTTATTATGTGTTAAAAATGTGACTAGGGACTCAGGGGAGAGTATTTAACATTAGGTGCTGTACCAGGCAGTTATACTTTTAAGCACCTTTTATTGGAAACTAAGTGTTGGAGTGTTTTGGCTGAAGCTTGCTGTGCCAGACTTTATACTTTGGGTAGGATGGCATTTTTAGGTGGAACCAGGAGACCAGAGGCATCCCCGAAAATCTTGCAGGTGGAATGAAGCTGGGGTGAAGGCGTTGGGGCTACTGGAAAAGGGAGCCCTGGGAAAGGGTGCTGAGGCAAGACCAAAAGTGGTAGAGGAAAAGGGCAAGGAAGAGGAGATCTTGAGGGCAGGGGTGGGGGGAAACCACTAATAATAATAACAACAGCAATGAAATAGTAATAACATCAACAATAACAATAATGATGATGATTATGATAACCCAAAGCTGCTGTGAGAAACACCATGAGGGACTGGAGCAGCTCAAAGGGGCAATGCTGCTGCTGTCAGGAAGAAATCCTGTCCCTGGGTGCTCCCTGGTGCCTAGCAAGCTCCTTGGGGTGCTCTGGGTACTGCTATCAAACCTCTCCGTGCAGAGCCCTGGGCCCCACGCCGGGTCCAGAGCGGGTTTCCCCCACAAGCCCATGGTGCCTACCAAGTTGGCAGCTTCCTGGCATAAGCCACCATAGCCCAAATATGCTGCCTGCCCTTGGTGTTGGGCTGGTGGGTCCAAAGGGCACAGAAATGCAAGCAGCACCTCAGGGCTGCTGTTGGACTGGCTCTCTGGTTTGGGCAGCTCAGGTGCAGTCTGTGTATTCCAGTTATTTGCCTCTCACTCAGTAGAGGTTCTTGCTTGAAAGGAGCGCTTTGGGATGCAGGCAGCAAGTGACTTGTGTATCCCTGCCAGAGCTTGTTGGCTGTCCGCCTTGGTTCTGGTCCTGCGTGCTCAGTTTAGAGATGACTGCAGGGATCAGTCACATGTTTTGTTCTGAAAATACTGCTATTTTTGCTCGTTTTTTCTTTCTTCTCTTCTTTAAACCCTTGCTGAAATTTAGCTGAGGTTTTTGTAAATGTCATTTGACACTTTTTCAAGTTCTGAACAATATGTTCCTATATTTGAAAAACTGCACTTTAAAAATATTGCTAGCTTGGCATCCTCATTTAATTTTACCTTTTATTTTACTATGTATAACCATTTAAATGGATATATAACTGTTCCATAATACTAATATTTGCAGTTAAACAGATGTGCTGTTATAAGCAGGAGATAAAGTTATATTTTTATTAAGGAAACCCTTTACTAATGAGTTACCCTTTATTTTTTAAAGAAATTGTTTAAATACTTCGGTCCAAACACTGATGTAATTTGGTTTCAAAAAGTTAGTTATTGTGAATTGCTTTTTTACACACTCATACCAGCATGTAAAGAAAATTACTATTTACCTGTGGGCTTTCATTCACCTGTGGGTGATTTTTTCCAAAGATGAAAAGATGGTTTGGTACTTAAGTGCTAGTCTGTGCTGTGGAAAAAACAACTTAAAATCTGTGCTGAGCCAGAGGTTTCCAGCGTATCAAGGTTGTCTTACAAGGAGTTAAGTCAGGACTGACTCCTAAAGTTGACAAATTCTAAATACCTGACACTGCAAAAGCGGAATTTCCGGGATGACAGCCCCCTCACCCCCCCCCATCCCGCCTCCAATTCTTGTTATGAACCCCCACCCGATTCTTTGTTTGGAGCTGGGGCAGGACTTGGGTATAAATAGTGAGCCACACAAGACAGGAGAATGTAAGCGATTTAAAATGTGTGAGCCGTGGTGGAGGGGTGTAGCCCTGCTGAGGGGGGTTGCTTGACTCCTGAAAGGCCAACTGAATTGCACCTTCCTGGTAGGCTTCTGGGTTATTACCTAGGTGTGAATTTGTGCTCGTCTCCCAGGAAGGATGTTAATGACCATTTCAAAGACGTGGAGGCTTTTTTTGGTACAAATAACATGTTAAAGTTGAAATTTCATGCTAAGGAGGAGCTGCATATCAAATCTGATACATTTCTCAATTGTTAGAAGACTATTTAAGAAACAAAATCCCACATTGTGATTTTAATGCTATTGAATAATTGGATTCCTGCAATGTGTTAATCAAAATAATATAAAGACATTAAATGATGACTACCCATAAAATATGAAAACAGGAATAGAAGCTCTGTTTCTTGTGCACTCAAAATGGTATTGACCGAGTGAAATAGAAGTATCTTTGCTTTTATGATGGTGGTAGTAAAACACTGCTTTCTCCTCTGTAACTATTTTCTTAACAGTAAAGCTTAGTGACACTACTAATGCATCTCACACATGGGGAGAAAAACTGTTTGATAAATAATGACCATAGTCCATTTCTTCCGCATGCAATTAAAAAAACCCAACCTGTTAAAAATTATTGCAATTGATATGTAATATTTTTGTGTCTTTTCTTTCTGTTCAGCTGTACAAAGAAATAGAAATCTGTCAGAAAATTACGCAGCACATTCAAATAGAGAAGTCTGATGCATCCTCTGATATTTACGGTGAGTTTCTCCTTGATTTGGTTTTATTTTTCTACCAAGTCAGTTCTAGTATGAGCAGGCTCTTGCTTGCTATTCATTGATATACCTGAAAGGCCTGTTGAACGCAGTAAGAAGAGCTCATATGATTCCTGTGCCATCCACAGAAAGCTCACCCCCCTGCCCTGAAGCAGGACAGCTTTATTTGTAGCACACTGAATGCTGGGTTTTTTTCTGGTGCTTGAGCTGTAGGAAGTGCAGCTCTGATGAGAGCTACAGTGGCAGAAAGGACAAATGTTTTCTTGTTCTTGTAGTTTCTCAAAACACCACCTACAGAGGTTGTGCAACTGAGCGCTGGTGGAAAACAGCATCCTTTACCAGTTGTCACATCTTTTACGAATGCCTGCATTGTGGTGTTCATAGGGGCCCTGCAGTGGGGCTTGGGGGAGGGCTGCCGCTGCGGCTTGCCACTGCCAGCAGCCTAGAAGGCTTTCCCCCTCCTCACTCCTTCCACCAAACGTGATGGCAGGGATGCAGCCAAGAGGATCGCTGTGGGTGGGAGGCATCTTGAGGTCTGCATCTGAGCAGCTGTCCCAGGAGAGGCTGCTTGGTCCCTTTCCCTGCCTGCCGGAGGCACGCAGTGTGGGTCCCTGTCTCTTCTCAACGTTCCTGAGCCTGGGGGAGCCTGACCCTGCTGCACACCCAGCCCTCAAGGATGCACCATGGACTCATGGAGCCAGAATCTGACATGTTGTACAGATCTGTGCACAAAACATAAAGCAGAGGAAGCTCTCATTGTGTAATTACAGAAAAATCCCTAATCTTTATGTGGGGGTGGTCATATTTCTTATCTTTCAAGTATTTCAAGTTACAGACCTCCAGCCGGGTGAGTTTGCCCTTTGGTCTGGCAATTACAGTTCTGTAGTGTATTTTAAAGTTATTTGTGCAACCTACCCTGCAGGAAGCCATTCTGCATCTTTTTACTGTTTATCTGTTTTAATGACTAGAATAATTCTGAATCCCCAAACTACTTATTATACAACTGTAGGCCATTTGAATATTGAGCTCTGCTACAAAGCAGTGGTACTGACTGTGGTTTGAACATTGAAGGCCTAGGAAAGAAATATTAACCAGCACAGCAATGGCCCTAGGTTTGCTAATTATGCTATGCCTGAAAGCATTGCAAGAGTTAGGGGGATTGTGGCATTTTTTGTATATTTCTTTTTCTTCTTTTTTTTAAAGTGATAGATGGGAAAGACCGTGAAATGCACTCTCATGTCCTGTGAAGTGAGATCAGCTGTGTGAGACATGGGATGTATCTGTTCAGTGGCTCCGACCCTGCAGGGCATGAATGCTAAATGCACCCCAAAAAAGCTGACTTTGCTCTCATTGAAAGAAAATGGCAAAACTTACTTTGACTCTAAATGGCATCTGAATTTCTGTAGTCTCTACATGTCTCATAGAAACAGTACTATGTGTGTGTTCATAAAGTGGCAAATGTGTGCTGAAATACATGGGTGGGGGTGTGGAGAGCAGATGTGAAGTGTTGATCCTGTCTTGGTGCTGGGGAAGACTGGATTTCCTCCTGAGATTCTATCCCATCCTGTATGTTAGGTACATTTGAGTTTTTAGGGTTTTTAGTCTCTTTACAGAATTAGCATTGCCAATACATAACTTTACAATCTAGAGGGAAAGCTACAGCACATTCACAAGCTATGGCAATATGAAGATGAGAGCTTTAAAATTTTGGCATAGATTCTTTTTAACAGGATTGCTTAAGGGTTCTTGCTATAGGTTTTGTTTTGAGAAGAACCTAAATCAAAAATGTGACTGCACAGTCTCAAAGATCTACGCACCTGCCTAAGTCTTTATGTGAGCAGGTCTGCCTTTGAGGTTGGTTCTGTCAGCTGGGCAGTGCTTGGGCCTCAGCCCCTCACAAGCACTTCAACAAGTGCTGGGAGCAGGGTCAGGAGCCGGTACTGCAACTGATGTCTAGGGGACTAAGGGACTTTTTATTCTGATGTTTACTTGTTTTTTCCAAGTTACTTTGTTCAGGTCCTCATACTTGCCCATTTAAAAACATGTCCAAATTCCCTGTGCCTTGATTCTTCCAGAAGAACTAGATAAGTCTTCATTTTGAAAATGGATGAGATTATGCAAATCATTAGTGACATTACCTGCTGCTGTTGCTAGTATTCCAGCTATAGCAATAATAATACTTGTAAATCACCTTGAATTTTCAAGATACTTCACAAGCAGCTATTCATTAATCCCAACAATATAGATTTAGTGCTGTTATCTCCATTTAGCAGACATGGTATCAAAGATAGAGGGTGAAACGCTTTCACTAAGGGTGCAATTAGGCCGGTTCAGCTCACTAGCCTGGCAGAAAGGTAAGATAATAAAAGAAGTAAATAGCCGTCTGCTGGCTTTGCAAGCTGTTTTGGGCCAGCTAAGAGATCCTGGTGCTGGGGAGGGGGCAGAGCTGCCCTTTCAGGCATTAGCAGAACTGTGGAGCAGCTTCACCATCGTGCCTGAGCACATGATGTGTTCAAGTGACATAAAGTGGACGGAGCAGTGTGTTTCAGGGAAAGCTCACCTGGGAACATTTCTACTCCCACTAGTGTGCCTGTGGTAAGAGGCATTCCTGCAGTGTCTGGCCAGTGTGTCAGACCTTGCCAGTGTTAGATCTGTCAATGTGATGCAGTTACTGATGCGTGGGCACATACGTTCTTGCCTTTTTGCAAAGGTTGTGTGGGCAGGAATCAGGGCACATCAGCAGTAAGGACTTATTGCTTCCAGCTCCTGTATGTGCTGAGAGTATGCTGGCATTTTTGTTAGCAACTGTCTGTCTCAGGGGGCTGAGGTAATTTTGTGGAGGCAGATTTGTTCAGGTACTGTGCTGGATTGGTGAGGCCATGTGCACTCATAGGTGCAGGCTTTTGTTCTCCTGTCATCAAAACTTTGCAGTGAAATAAAAGGCTCTGTCTGGGTCACCACCCATCTCTTCACACCTGTGTTTCAGAGTCCATGCACAGTTTGATAATAATCTTTTTGGCAGTGATGCCAGCTTATGCAATCACTGTTGCTTCCACCCACTCCTGCCCTTCTTCTCATGCAATGCCAGTACACGTGTTTGTGTGGAGCACCTGCGTATTTCAGCCAGATGGAAACTGTACATTTGTACTATACATCTGTATATACAGACTACACATACACACACACGCACACACACACTTGACTGAGGTATTTCCATCTGGATGAGTTCCCTGCTCTGCTTTACTACATGACAGTGAAAGCACTGGCACCAGCACTGCAGTGGGACAGGCACGCTGCTTCAAAATGTTTATGAGATCCAGCCACTATCACAATCAGAACAGTTTATCTGTGCTTGGGGTATGGTCACATACCCTGTCTGTGGAGGGTTTAAGTGTATTTGTGAAATGACCGCTTCAAGGCCAGTTGCCCATCTCTCATCTCTTAAAGCTGATGACAACGTGTGTAACTGCTCCTTACACCCATTCTGCCAGTAATTACTGCGCGGGATTCATGGGTGGTTTTTTGACTGAAAGATGAGTTAAAAAGCAACTACACATGCACTTATCCCTGACAGATTTGAAGAGGCAGAGGTCTTCTCATGGAGGAGAATGGGAGCTTGGGACTGCCTAGGCATGCTAATCTCTTCACATTTAGCCACAGCGAGAACTTGAGATGCAACTCAGCCTTGATTTAACTGTATGGTAGTTGGCTGTAAAACAACATTTCAGTTGCAAAAGGGTGATAGTAGTAGTAACTGATAATTTGTTCTGACTCAAACTGCAGTCTTGGGCATGCTCCACTATGCTTCTGGTTAAGGGCTTTCCAGGTAGGCTTTGTGGTGATGAAAACCAATAACTACTATATTTTACAGCCGCTCTTTTGTTTAGTTGAGAGTCTTTCTCTCTGCCAAAGTTTGTGCGTTGAGTGAGCTTCACAAATTTCATTTTATTCAGGCTGAGGAGCTCACATACAGATTCCAAGTAGCTCAGTAAGTCATGAAGGGCCATATGTTCCTTGCTTCTAGGCTGCCACATTCTTCCCCCTCATTTCTTTTTTTTTAAATGATGGATGAAAAAATAACTTCTCATCCATAAGCATCAACTTGAAGGGACTCCTAAAGTCAGAATAGGCTCCCAGCACATCTGCATCTCTTGGCTGGTGGCTGATTCCATGTCAAGTCCCCAGAGCTTTGTAAATGTTTTTCTAGTAGGAAAAAGAGAGAGCAAATGGTTGCCTACACCCATTTAGGGAGTAATGGAGTTTCAGAAAAGCAAATGTTCTGCTTTAGATAACTCTCAACAGCAAATAAACAAACCGTATTTAACTAACCACATTGTACTTCCTTTACACATTGTTATCTTACACAGTGTCAAACAAATGGCAAGAAAATCACCAAACCCAAAAGTAAAAGTACCATTTGCACTGTTTAAATTAAGGCTGTGTCAGTACTTCCATTATAAAGCTCTCCTGCTGGTCTCTAATGTGGCTATGAAATGTGTGCTGAGCTGAGACCTAGCAAATAACAGGTCATGCCTGGAGCAGCTGAGAAAAGAAAGGGGAAAAGGGAAAGTGTCATTTTTACAAATTTGTCCAGTCCAGGAATTAAAAAAAATAAAAGTTGGCATTCTGCTTTAGCAGGAGCTGTTTTGCCTTGTCTGAGTTCAGATGTCATGTCAGCCATAGCTCTTCATTTCCTGGCTTTTGTTGGTTTGGGTCACAAACCACAGCTCTGTGCAGCTTTTGTCTGCAAACAGCAAAACTTCTTGAAGTGACCTTTGGTGGCAAAAGAATTGGAAGCCTGTTCCAGTGTTTTGCAGCCGTGGTATCCTCAGATAAAGCTGTAGATGATTTATATATAAACTCAGAAATTCAGTTGTTAAAGCTACTTTCATTTTTTAACTTCACCTTTATGTTTGTAAGGTTTAAGGGAAAGAAGGGAGGAATTCTTGCTGCAGGGACAGCACAGCTTTACTTGTAGTGTGTGTGGTTGTTAAGACACACTGGAAGTGGTTGGCTCTTTCTAACCATCTCACTGGGTATCTCCCTAGGTTTCTCCCTGTCCTCTGTGGAAGAAGAAGGGATTCGTCGGCTGTATGTGAATGGCGTCAAAGAGACAGGCCTAGCTTTCAAGAAAGGTAAAAGACTTTTTAATTGTTTTTGTTACTGTTTATTTAACCCCAGTATAGACCATGAGCTTGCTGGGATAGGAGCTTTATGAACACACCAAACCAGGGTCCCTGTCCAAAAGAGACTGTGATCTTTTGGGAAGAACCTTACGTACTGAATACATGTCTGTTCCACTCTTGGGAACAGCTATGCTATATAGTCAACCTCTGAATTTTGAGGTGCTGTGCATGTAGCGGGGTCAGCATGTCCCTTGCAGTTAGGAAGAGGAACAGGGGCCCTCTCAAGTCAGTCACTTCAAGATAAATGGGTATAGTAGAAGTCGTCATGGTGCTCTCTGTGGCTGGGATTATTGCCTCTAGTTTTGCTTCCACCCTTTGCAGGAAGCATGACAGCACTTGGACCAGAAGCCAGCAGAGATAACTAGACTGCTGGGCTCATCCCAAGGCAGAGCAGGATATGGTTTAACTGCAGTTTACCCAAGCTGAGGTCAACCCTGACACTGCCATGCCCTTCCTGCTTTTCCCATTCATTGCCCTTTCTGATGTGCCAGCCCTGCTGTTCATGCAGTCATGGGATAGGTTTGTTTGGGAGCTGGACAGCTGAAACCTAACTGGATTTTGAAGTCTAACATGAAGAGCATGAAGAGAGAGAAGACTCTCAAACTCTTCATAACCCATCAGTGTATACAGAGTACTCAAAAACACCTTCAGAGATTTCTTGGTGAGTGGTTATATGGACTTGCAGAACTTACGCGGCAGTTAGCTGTTGCCAAAAGCAATGGGGGCTTGTCTCCTACAAACTGCTCCAGCCCTTTGCCTTGTGCTGATGCTCACACTCTGCTGAGCTGATTCAGCTCACTGTCTTGAGTGAGCCATGGCAGAAATGCGTGGTGGGTTTTCTGACCGGCTAGCAAATAGAGTTGGCTTGTGTTGCAGTGAAGTGAGTGGCAGAAGTGGCACAGTGGAGGGACAGAACTGCACAGACAGAAGCTGGGAAGGAAGCAAGAGGCAGGGGAGGGGAAACGGTTGTGGCTGCAAGGAGCCTGGCATTTCACTCAGGTGTAGCCTTTAACCCTAACTTAAGAAAACCCCATAGGTGGTTGAGGCTGCTGTGTATGTTTACTGAGCTTGAAAAGACCATCTTTCCAGCCTTACCCCACCTCAGCTCCATATGATTCCCTCACTGACAGAATGGGGATTCAGGGACTGGGAGGCAGCTCTCTGCCAGCCTGCCACAGGGAAATACAACTCTGCAGGCTTTCTGTAGGGAGCAAAGAGAATATTGGGGAGGATTTGTTCATCAGGGCTTCCTTATTTTGCTTTTAGAAAATGTTGAGCAACAGTTTAAATGAATGCATGAACACAGACTGCCTCCTGTGGCACTGAAATGCTAAAACACACTTTCAGTGATATATTACTCTTCGTAATTGATATAAAAGGCCACTTTTGTATGGACAGCATTTGGCAGGATATTATGACAAGATACCCATAGTTAGCAGAAAGCAGGGAGGAAAACTCTCTCTTCCTCCCATTATTTACATTCATGTTTGCATTTGACTGCACTTCCTATAGTAAGTCTAACCAGAAAAGATACAGTATTTCATTGTCAATCTTTTCTCCAGTTAGAAAACATAAATTTTATTTTCTCCTAATAATTTTTATGATTTGTCATTCTGTTTTTTCTGTTGGTGTGCGTTAGCTAGACCATTGTTGGAATTCGAGGTGCTTGATTGTACTGAGATAGACGTGGTGCTTTATCCCAAATGATTCAAAGCAAGGATTACAAAGAGTAAATGAAGCCCCAGATATGATGTTTATGGTTGCAGGCATATTAATGTGCTATTGTTATGACATGGCATCACTAAGTAGAATAAATGAAATAATGCGAAATGCTTGACTTGCTTTGTTTTGTCCTTGTTTCAAATACGATTTTATGGTCCATTTACTCTGTAGCTATTCTATCTAGTTAGTTTTATTCTCTCCAAAACTGCATACCACACTACAGTTTCTGGGCACAATTACATGCATTTAGAAGGATCTCAATTTTCCCAAAGAGGACTGATGCTCTTTAACCTCATCCCTTCCACATTTCTTTCTTGAATGCGGGTAGGTAATGTTTCCTGGAGGACACAGCTGAGCTCTGCTTGCACCTCAGTCTCATCGAGTCAGGCCTTTCATCTGGGCTTTAAGGGTGGCAAGACTTGTCTTATGCATGATTGCCCAGCCAGAGGACTGCGTGGCACGAGGGCAGGTCACCCTCACAGAGCAGCTCTTTTGACCCTGTAAATTCCAGATTTCATCCCTGTAAATGCCAGGACGGTGACTGGGGTGCCACAGTGGTCCCATTGGTGGGTTGGTGGCTGTTGCATAGTATGTGCTCCCGGTGGGCCAGCTCCTGGGGGGATGCCCACAGGGGACTGCCGGCATTACCCTCAAATGGAGACAAAAGCTTCAGTGGCAGGAGCAGTTCTGACAGTTGGGGCTGTCAGCACTGGCGTGCCAGGGCACGGTGCTGCCTGCTTGACCCTAAAGGTTATTTGATTAAACCCTGGTCCATCTTGCTGTTGTTAGTCAGAGAGGGGGCCTGGCTGGCTGAGGGGAAGGTCAGGTTTCCTGCAGCACCTCAGAGGGCTGCACATTGTCTTGTCAACAATGCTATGTCACCCCTGAAGCGTGCAGAGTCAGCTGTTCCCTCTCTGCAGATCCCCTTTTCTCTTGGGCACTAGTGCTATAAATAACTCCTGAAATCAGATTGGAAAAAAACCATGACTAACTTACCAAGCGCTAAAATTTGCCTTTTGAAGATTTATGTGCTAAGACATGATTCAGAGGGGGCCAGAGAGAAGGCTATCTGAAGTCCTACACCATACACCTTGGCTGAGTGGGAAATGTTTTCTCTTCACCTAAGGTGTACAGGTAGGTGGCCACTTCAAATAAAAGCCTTCACTTGTATGGAAAGTTAAAATCAAGAACGAAGTCAGCCCAGCTACTCTGTTCTTCCCCCATCCTCTGTGCAGCACCTTGGAAGTCTTACTCTGTCCTTCAGTATATATTTATTTATGAGCAACGTGTTGTGTAGGGTGGCTTCCTGTTCCCTTGCGGAATGATATGAAGCAAAGGGATATCTTGTTGCTGGTATGTTGTGAGGGACTTTCTGGGTACCGCACTCTTAGGGATGGTACTGGAGTACCAGCCTGACAACAGATCTCGCAGAAGTCCATCAAATTTCAATATCATTTGCAGTCATAAATGTTACATTATGTCTAGACATAACACTGCCTGCACTTCATAAACACCCAGCTGAGCTCCTTGATGTCTGTGGGCAACAGAAGCGTTACTGTGCGAGTCTTACTTATTCCTTTTTGTGTTGCAGGCCTGAAAGCTGGCGATGAAATTGTGGAGATTAACAAGAAAGCTGCTGAGGATCTGGACTCAGCTTTGCTGAAAGATGCCCTTGTTCAGCCTTCACTGTGTCTTACCGTGCGCACCTATCCTGAGATAGAGGAAGGGCAGAAACTAATGCAGCCACCACCACGTCGCTTGGAAAATCCATCTGACTTGAGTGACAGTGCACTGACATTTGCTGGGAGCAACCAAGGTATTGGATTCAATGTGGAAATTACCGGGAGGAGGATTCATGCTTACAGTGTGCTGGTGTAATCCCATTGATCCCTGCATGTAACTTCCATGGTGGATGTGAGAGGAATTACAGTCTGAATGCTCTGGGCAAATAATACATGGGGCTCTGGAAGCTGCAAGGTATAATCTGCAGTAGCAACGAAGGGTGACTGTGTACGTGGTTAGGCTGTGAAACATGTGGCCTTGCCAAATGCATGTCACATCATCTAGTTGTGCCTACAGCAAGTCACAGAACTAATTGCTCACTTCTGGGCTGCTCAGGAGGTGCCATTACCTCCGAATTTGCCCACAGGATATACTTATAGCAGGAAAGGAAGGGGGGATGATCATTCACCCTCTCTGGGATTATCCAGGAGTACAGGAGCCCTGTGTGTTTGATAAGACACATAAATAACTCACAAGGACTGTTCAAAATACCTAAAGTTAGGGATTGACATTACAGCCAAACATATCTAACTGGTCCCACAGCACACTGTGGTGGGAAGGGGCATTCCTGCCCACCATGCTGCCCTGTTCAGAGAACTGACCTGGCAGAAAATTAATCCCTAGCAAATGTGTATTGTTTGCCACTAGTTTAGCTTCTTGAACGGGCTGAAGACAAGCATCTGTGCTGGGATAAGAGAAATGGCTGCAGAAGAGCAGGTCTGCCCCCTTGGTGGTTGCTAGCCATTACCTCTGTAAGACAACAGTGTTGGGAATTGCACTGGGACAGCAGGAAAGCTCCTGCACCACGTCTCCCCTTGTCTGCTTAGTTACCTCTTAGTTGCCGGCTTCTAAATCCCCCCCTGTATTCAAAAACAGAAGAGGAATTGAATGTACCTGCTTGCTTTAGTTTTTTGAGATTAATTTAAAATACAGCAAAAATTAATAGAATGGCCAGAAAGAAGTAGTTTCTATATAATCAAAACTATACTGAGCTGAGGTAAATTTTTATTTTCAATCAAAAGTAAATGGCATCTGAATATGTCAAAATACTTTGTTTTATCTCCAGGTAAAGGTTTCAGAGATGTCAAAATAATTGTTTTGACATCTATGAAATGGTTTTTATTTGGGCATTTAGAATGAAAAGCTGGAGTAGGAGTGGGACTGTTAATGCACTTCACTGGTGTTAAAGTCAGCCTTCTCCCAGGACATGTCTCTTTGATCGCTGCAGTCGCTCAATGTAGGGGCTTCTGGGGTGAGTCTGGGTGCATGCTGGAGCTAACCCAGGAGCAGCGTGAGTGCATTAGCATGATGCTGAGCTGGAGCAAATGAGCCACAGTGAAAGACAGTTTGCTTGGGCTCAGGACCAAGCTGACTCATGTCTGCCTGCAAAGGGTCAGGGAGGTACAGCCTGCCCATCCAACATTTCTGGATGCTGCTCTGATTTTGCTTGAAATATTGACTGAAAGTGACCTAGCAAAAATGCTATTGTTGGGGTGATAGGAACACATCGTGGGGAAAGGGAAAGATGGACCTCTAGTCTGACTTTGGGGAGTGTAGTATTCATAGCAAGTGGAGTAGCATGAACAACAAAGCTTAAAAAGATCTTATTTCAAATACCTCTGAGGGGACTGATGAAAGAAATCTTATGTAAGATGTGGGATAAACCCCTAAAGGCACTTAAACATTTTCAGAAGGACATTTTCCCCTTTTAATTTTCATTGAAGTTTTCCCAGCTAGGCTTTTGTGCTAAAAGATCAAGCCCATCTTGTACATTTTTATAGCTGGCCACAAGATGCCCCCATTTCCTACTTAACACCAGCTTTTTGCCACACCATCCTTTTGTGCTTGCCTGTGCTTTTTCACTGAAACCGAGTGCTGAGTCCTTGCACCCCGACTTTTCACTGAAGTGAGTGTCTGCCCTGGGTGCAAAGAATTGGGAACTGGGACTTTCGTATCTACACAACATAGTGATTTCTAAGGCAGAGCAATCACATTTTGTAACACGGGGTCTCAACAGCTGTTTTCAACAAGCAGTTTCTGTGCCACTGTCAGTTCTCTGCATCATTTTTTTGAGGGTCTTTGAGGGGTCCTTTTCCTTGCCGAGGGTGAGATAGTGCATAGTTTGCCAAATGTGTCTGAAGAGCCTAGCATTTACCTTTTAACATTGTCCAGTAATAATGCAGCGTGTCCCATGTGAAATGAAGAAATAGGATGTGGCTGATGGACATAGGATGGCAAAATCAGACCACCTGCTTCTGCTGCCTTATAGACACAACTTCCTTTGTGCTGCTCTCAAATTGAGTCATGTCTGTCCTCCTTTATAAGCTTCTCCCAAGATGAGTTTTTGTGGTTATCTCAGTGGTGTGGAAGAACTCCTTGTTTTTCTGGTCCTGCGGTGAGCACGTGAACTGTCTGGTCGAGCAAAGTGCCTCCTTCCTAAATAGCTCCCTAGGACTGGGGCTAAGCTTTGGGGCTTCCTTTTTCTTTCAGATTTCTCTTGGTACAGCTTCCCTTCAGTTTTGGCGTGCTGCAGTCAGATCTTCGCTTTCTCTTTTAGGTGACAGGCGGCACAGAAGCCAGAGCTCTCTTGACATTTGCTTTCCTTCAAAACGCACCAAACATTGAGGTGGGAGTCACCTTCGTTCCTCCTCAAAGGAGAAAGAATGCTTCTTTAACCAACAGAAGCAGCACAATAGCTCATCAGAAGATATGCAGGTGTCTCCGGCAGCTTCTGAAAGTGCCTGTAGTTGCCATGTGAAATACACCTCTGAAGAATGATGTTAAGACAGTATTTAAAGCTAAATAAGACTGATGCTCTAATTTGGGATGACTTAGCCTGAGGTGGGAGAGAAATTAAGGATCTGCACCCAAGTGTGCATTTGAGAGGCAGGTGTTTTGATCTTCCTCATCAATTTCTCTCTATTTAGGTGTTTGCAGAACACTGTGTTTTACTGAAGCCTTTCTTCTTCTGGCACTGTGCTTTTTCAGGGATTTGTTACATAAAATGGGATACACATGACATTTTAAAAAGGGGTATGTGCTTTTATTTGCGACATTATGGCTGTATCTTAGGTATTTGGTCTTGGCTCCACAGCTTTCTGTAGAGAGCAGTCAAGTATGAAATACCCACTGACCCATTTATTTGTGTCCTTGTGATTACTGGCAGTTTGGCAGGCTAGGCAAATCAGCTCAGTGATTTCTATTATATGCTTTAGTTATAGCATGCAGATTTCTTCTTTGGTCCTGAAGTAGTGTAGCCCCCCTTTCAGCAGAGGGGTGAAACATTGCTGGGCCAGAATGCCAGCAGGTATAAATCACCTGTAGGCACATCCATTCTCCAGAAATTCAGGGTCTGGTTGACTAATCATGATGATATTCTGTCATTATCTTCTTCACTGGCAATTCTTCATTGGCTATGAAGGCAGGAAAGGGTAGACTTCTCGTGTGAGGCAAATCACATTGTGTGTTTTCAACAGAAAGATGTTGTGTTACATTTTTTTTAGGGAAGCTTTCCTAATACCTTGTTCTACTCAGTGGGAGGTCTGCCAGGAGCAATGTGGGGCTGTGTTTCTGGGAGTCGACCTCCCTGAAGTGACCGCCAGCACTCCTGTTAAATACAACATCTCTTACAGCTGTTTCATTATCTGGAACTACCTTGTATATACTGACGCTGGGGCTAGAGCTGAAAATCAGCTCTGTGGCAGTGGTTACTTCATTGTGTTTACTTAACAGGTTATTCTTGAAATGACCTTAGATTTTATATCTCTAATTGAGGTGAAAAATATCATCTTGGGTATGATATATTCTTTCCCCATGGCATTTGTGCTGCATCAAGCTTGCAAAGCCACAAGTTTTGTTCCTTTCATCTACTATTGTTTTTCCTGGCTTTCAGTCTTCTCTTCTGCTAATGCAGTCTGCATAAATCTCGTTGAGGAGAACTAGCTCCCATTCTGTCTGGAGCCCCAGAGCATGTTCCCTTACTGTGTAAAAGGAGCAGTGAGAGCTGTCTCCCCTCCCCATGAGGAGTGTTTTGTCTCCTCATGCTCCATTTAATCCAGGCAATGAGAGTCTGAAAGCTAGAAACAGCCTCACATCTCCCTCAGATCATAAAGAAGAT
The DNA here is from genome assembly GCF_003259725.1 of Athene cunicularia. Lineage (NCBI taxonomy): Eukaryota > Metazoa > Chordata > Aves > Strigiformes > Strigidae > Athene > Athene cunicularia. The sequence continues at coordinate 99,726,817 of NW_020799091.1, forward strand.
ATTTTACTATGAGAAGGGGATTAGGGAGTGGGAGTGAGGAGGGGTATCCATATTTATTTGTGGTCTCCCCACAATTAATCACCTTTTTTTACTCTGGGGTAGAGTTTCTGAGGTTTAGGCTTTGAATGCTCCTGTATTTTGGAGACCTCTAGCATGAGGAATAACTCTGCAGAGATAACTGTGAGCCATATAAATCACTGTGCAGAATGTATGGATGATAAAAGTATACTCCTGTTTTGAATGCCTATATTAAACTTCTAGATATGAAGCAGACAGGTGTTTTTAAGGAGTTTATTATTTTGTCATTCAGAAAGCAGGAGAACCAAGGGCTGAAGTTAACACACGCTCTAAAGACTATGGTATAAAACTGAAAGAAACTTTAATTGCACTATAAGAATGGCCACTATTTTTCATTCCATCCTCATACTGTCACAGGTCCCCTAAGGCTAAGTAATTTGGATTTCAGAACAAGCTGAGACTAACAGCAACCTTAATTTCTTCAGGGTTATTTTCCTGAGGTAGACAACTAATTTCATACCTTTTGTAGCACATTTAAAATACTATCATTCAGTGCTTGATTTAACAATTCCAGGGGCGTTTACTGCAGCAGCAATCTGAGGGTCTTGCATGTAATTAGAGACATGCAGAACTGTTGTTCACAAGATCTATTTTCTAAAAGCTTAAAAGCCAAAGCTCAAGAATGTTCCCTCAGTCAGAATTGTGTTCAGAGGTCTCACTCCTGGCTTTTCTAAAGTTTGCCTGAGCTGCTGTTGAAATAAGCAGCACAGCTGTTAGCACGTTAGCTTTTGCTCTGCAGCTTTGGGTTTCTGACCCTTTCCATTTTAGCTGCAGTAAGCATAGCTGCTCCCTTACCTGTGGATTTCTAATCTTGATATTCTTGCAGCACTGCCGCTCCCCCTGCCGTCACTGCAAGCCCCAGGCTGCTGCGTGGGACTTGCAGAAGGAAAGGCTGGTTTCTCTGATCTCAGTGTTCCTGGTTTCTAAGGTCCCTGAGCACATGCTTCATTTTCACATCCATCAACACTCCTGTTTATTTCAAAGGGGCATATTACTCAAGTATGTTACAGGCTCCTGACCTGGGGAGGGTGAAAAGTGTCCGTGGTACAGTTGGTGTAGGGAAGGTTTCATTGAATCTTCATTTTTCCCGAGAAGAATGAATGAATGAAATGACAGTCAGCATAGATTTTTCTATATTTGTACAATTTATTACCTAATTGAAATGGAAAGGGAAGCAATAGAGTTCTGTCAAAAGGGAAAGAGAATTATGGGGCTTGTTCTATGGCTCTCTAGGAAAGGCAGAATTCTCCAGTTCTTTCTATACTGTTCTTTGATTGTTCAGTTGACTGTAACTTGATAGTTGTAGCTGGGTTTTGTAGGTCTGTGGAGATGTTATCAACTCTGTGGGTCTTCCCAATGGGACAGAATACCCCAGTCTAAAAACAATGTTTTCTTCTTTTATGTTTCAGTGATTCAAAGCTAACCAGAATTCTTCTAAAAAGGAAAAAAAAAAAAAAAAGCATGACTACCTTTTTTATTGTAGATTTATAGGTGAAATTTTGTCTTAAATAAAAATTTAACCTCAGAGACAGTTCCCTAACAGTTTGTATTGTAATTGTTGTATTTATAACAGATTCTCTTTTGAAAGGTACTCTGTTGTCATAAGAGGGCCATTTCCCAGCACCATTTAGACAGACACTTTCTGTTTAAAGAGGTTGCTGTTGAACTGCCCAAGTAAGTTATACTCTTTTCTTTTAAGACTACATCAAACATGAGCTGCTGAAAGCTCTTGGCCACTGAAGCCTTTGCAGCACTTCTTGCAGGAGCACAGACATCCGAGTGACTTGGCTGGGATTCAGCTGGGGTAGTCATGTTCAGTCTGCTCCATATTTCTTCTGCGGTTTCAGCTCAGATGGGGGTCACTCCTTCTTTCCTGATGAAAGTGATTAAGCAGTTGCTGTATTTGACTTCCAGTATCACTGAGTTTGATGAAAGAAGTACAGAGGAACACAACGCGCCTTTTGCAGGGAGTGAGCAGTGACAGGCAGGAAGGAAAGGACACCAGGCTGAGCTCCTCAGTCCCTGACACTTGCTGGCTGGCTGCAGCAGTCCCAGAGCTCTGCCTCAGTCGCACAGCAGGGTGTTGTGTGGAGCGCTGATAATGTGTAAAACAACCTGCTTAGGAGACTGAGGCACCTTAACGTTACTGACCAAAGCTTTCAACCATCTGAGCCTGGTGTTGCTTCTGGCTCACTGCATGTAACATGCTGGCAGATGGCTGCCCTTGCCAGCACTTCGCTGTTGCTGCCACTGACAGGACTATATTTAGTATTGCCCATTCCACCTACTCGGCAGTAAGGCAGGGCCTTCTGATTTGTATGCTGCTTTTTGTGTCGGTAGGATGTGCACTTCTGAGCTTTGCACCATGGCTGACAGAGTTTGGCTAGGAATATTTATTTCCACTGGATTGAAAAAAAAATAATCTGGCACCAAGAAGCAGGCTTTGAGAGCGGTACCAAATATCATGGAACTCTTATTAAAAGCTCGAGCAACAGCAACCCTGCAAATTGGAAGCAGCAGCCATGGAAAATTTTAGCCAAGTGTTGGCATGGTGCTTAAGCTTTATGTGATTCTCCAGGTCTTTAAGCCCCAGCACCTTTGCTCCAGTGATATAAGACCTCCCCTTATTTTGTTAGTTCTAGCCATAAGTAGGAGTTATTTAATGGGTATTAGTCATAATGTCACAGATACTACACTGCTGAGACAACTCAGGAGCTTGTGCTGATGGCCACGTGGATTTGACCCCCTCTTCCTGCTGCTTTTTGGATTTCCCTTTCTAGTTCCTTAATGTCAAGTGAAGCCCATGTGTTATCATTCCTAGCAAATGGTAGTGGTTGGGCACCGTTCAGGTGCTGCAGAAGGAAGTGAGCACATTGTCCTCAGAGCTCCTTGCAGAGCTAAATAAAGATTTACAGGGCATAAAATGATGTAATGAGCCTGACAGAAATGGGACAGTAACTAGAAGGTATTAAAAGACAGGAATGGCGGCGTTATTGAACTGATTGCCTGTATTTAACAACCAGCAGATAAACCTGCTAAAGTTGACATTGGTTTTGGCAGCTTAAGACATTAGAAATACCCTGAGCACATGTACTGTGTGACTGCTCATTAAGCCGTAAGTGAAAGATTGCTGTCTACTGGATGGAAGTGTTTATACTGCAGGAAACAGATTAAGTGGTGTTTTAATATACAGGAAAAGAAAAGTGGTAGCTTAAAAGCAAAAACTGAAAACCCCCAAACAAACATTATTTGCCTTGGCTTGGGGTGAGAAACAGCTATAAGATGTATTTCACACAGCTTATAATGGGAAGTTAATTGCAGTGAAAACACACAGACTGCCCAAAACAAATTATGACACATAGCACATTTTTTCTCTTATTTTTTAATAAATAGCTTAAGGGTTTTAAGAATTTTCTCACACATTAATAGATAGACTAGAAAGCTGATAGTCCAAGTTGATAAAATCTGGACAAGGCTCCTAAAACATAATGTCTCACAGAAGAAAACACTTCTTCAAATAGATTTGTGTTGACAAACAACCTGTACAGGCACATCTTCTTAAAAGGTAAACCCTGTCTTTTCAGAAGAGAGGCATGTCTTCCAGAAGCTCAACTATGAACTACCTTTTATGTCCTTTTAGTTGCATTTGATGTGCGGTTTATCTCCATCCCAATATGCAGAATATGTTCCGAATTTTTTTCTGGATTTCTGAATTCCAATTTTTCCAAATTATTTCCATACTCAACAAAGTGGAAACCTTGTATAGTCATTCAAGTTGCTTTTGGTAATGGTGGCTGAGAGCCTGCAAGAACAGCAGCTGACAGTTGGGTACTGAGGAATCCAGTCAATGTAGAGAACCTCACCTAAGACATGTTTGCAAACCAACTTGTGCGTTAACATAAAACTCCTTGAAAGAAGAGCAGTGGCTTTTCAACTGCAGTGAAGGAGCAGCAGAATTTTTCGTAATCATTTAAGAAACATATTTCTTTGACAGTATCATTTCTGTATCATGAAATATATTTTGGTATAAATATAAACAAACATACTAGATGTGTGTAATCATGGTTTGTTTTTTTCAAAATCTCTTGATTTTAATGCAGCTTGCCATTTTATCTGAATTAAAAGGACCATCCACACTACTATAGCCTTTTTGGCCAAACCGCACAGTGTTTAACTGAAATATATAACAGATGTGTGTTGCCATCACTGTGGCTTTTTTACTGACAGCAAATGCTCCTTATAGACAAATATACATGACTTACTTAAACTGAAATGTCTAATTGAAAAATAGCAAGTAATGTGAGAGTCAGCATGGGACTAACATAGAAACAGTGGTGCATCTGATGTGCTAAAGCACTGTTAATCTTTGTAAAATGTCCATGTTTCAACCTAGTAGTTAATAGGAGGGGGTGGCTGCTGCACCATTGGCTGCTGACAACATGATAGTGTGCTGTTGGGCTGCTTCTATTTGTAGGGCTAGCAAACAAAAAACAAAATCCACTAGTTTGAAAAAAAAAAAATTAAATTCTGCTGCAGAAATGTGTCAGTTTTCTACCAAAATGTTTAAATGCTACATGTTAACAGTACAACCCAAAATTATATTAATATAGTCTGTTCAGTCTTGGGTTTTAAAAAGCAGGGATTTTCTGTGTTGCTGCATCCAGTGAACTTTGATTAGGCTTTTCTGCATTACCTGAAGAATGAACATAATGGAATAAAAGCTATAATCTCTGGTGGGACATTCATTGTCCTATTTGTGTGGCAGGATGCAGGCAGGGAGGCATACTCAGAAACTATCCTTCTGCATTCAGCCAGAAGTGACACCACAGAAAATGTCTTCCTTATGGGGTTGAGGGGAGGAGAGCGGAAAGGTAAACGTATTTAGTGTCTGGACTTAGCTGCTGTAAAGTATCTCTTTATGCTTTAGGTCAGTTGAGGCATGCAGGAGGTTCCTGGCAGAGTTCAGTCCATCACTGGTCATTATAATTTGCCATAGCTAGTAGTTGAATGTATATGAAAACTGTTTTTATATGAAGACTGTCTAAGGTGTAGTAATACTGCTTCTTACAGCTATTTGAGTCAGAGAATGAGATCCACCGAAAAGTTATTTGAGCACAGAGCTCTCAGGCTGGGATTAGTTATCTTCTTCCTTTTGTCATTTGGAGGTAATTCATCATTTACTTACAAGAAGTGGCAAAGGAGTTATAAGCTGTATCTACAACATAGTCTCCAGAAGAGGGGTGCATAGCTGTTGCCACATACTGATGGAAATGAAATGTAGTTTTCAGTTAATGTAACAGACTTATAAAAACGACTGAAACTGGGTTTGTTTCCTTAAAAATCAACATAGAAACTCAGTAGTGGGTGTGTTAGGCCAAAACTGCAAGCAATTTAAAATCATCACGTTCTACTTAACTCAGAGGAAGGGCTGACTTCTTGGCACGGTGTGCCTGTTCACATACTGCAGTTTCCATTTGAAGCCACTGAAGTATAAAGGTGGGCAATGGCTTGCCAGCCAAGAAACTAATACTAAACATAAGGATTTCACTGTGGCGTTTCAGCCTTATCTTTGAATTGGCTTTCATAGTTTCCAACTAAGTAGCTGGAATAGTAAACAGGTCTGGCCATAACCTGTTTATTTTTACACCTGTAGTTAAACCTGGCCACTGCTGTAAACTGAGGTAGTTCTTTGAGGTCATTGAGTGCCTCTGGCATAACATCTTGTTGGCATGTACTTGTGTGCAAGATGAGGCCTGGCCCTCCATGGGAGTTCTTTGTCTGTTCCGCCGAGCTTTGTGGATATTTGGAAATTATGGTTGGGTTCTCATGCACATCTTGATTTCAGCAGGGCACTCTCTTTGTGGCGACCCGGACAGCTCTGTTGAGACAGCTCCAGAGGAGGCAGAAGTGCAAGACTTGGAGTCATCTGATGAGGCCGATAAGATGAGCAAGGTGAGAAAGTTTCATTTTCACATGACAAGGAGCAAAAGCACAATATAGTCACAGCTGATGTGCTGGCTTCACAGCTGCATGCCATTAAAGCATCTTTCTTGGGAAAACGTTAATCTTACTTTTAAGGTGTTTAAGATTATATTGGATGTAACAAATTACAGTTTTGATTATGGCATATCACTACCTCTTAAGCAAGACTTGTGCCCTTTTTCTATGTTGGTTCACATCTTCAGTATCTTGTGATAATATTCCCCCATAGTTTTTAAATGGGCTGGTTTATCACCTCCTTCACCAGAGCAGGTCACCTAAGCCAAAATCAGGTGGATTATTGCTATTTCTTATTCTTTCTTGATTTCTAGTCATAGGAGGAATGTAATTTAAACAGTATTTTATCAAATCAATAGCATAGCACACATGCTAGTTTTTAAATGCAAACTAATTATAGCCAATCTACCTGAAATTGAAGCAAAACTCTCCAATTATAGCTAAGAGGTTGTGCAAATGGATTGCTAATTGCCATCTATTAAGGGATGGGTTTTTCAGTGGTTGGTAGTTTGTACTTACTCTGGTGCTAAGAAGCTTTCTTTACACATTAGGTGTGATGCTTAGTGGCTTTTAAGGCAGAATCAAGTGAGATTATATTAAAGACACCAATTGCTTTTAGGTATTTGTTGCATAGGTGATGGTGAAAGTTTACAGCTAATTTTCTACAGAATTAATTATCTAGTGTACATCAGATCTCACTCAGTTTGTGCTTGTGTACAGGTGTGGTTTTTGTCAGCTCTTGTTTCAACTCAGATGTGTTATAGTGAGTTCTGACTTGGTCCCTGTGCTATTCTACTTGTCATTGTATTGAAAGGAAGGAAAAGACCTTGGCCTCTTGTTTCCTGATCTCTTATGTCATGCTAGCCTGTAGTTTTGTCTTTGATAGCCAGACAGTGGAAGTCAGATAAGAGAAAACATTCCTATGCATGGAACATATGCAGAGCTTGCATGCAGAGAAGGTGATTGTACAGTTGTACAGTTTTTTTCCAGGTTTTATTATGGAACCTTTTCTTGTAAGTACAAATAAATTCTTCTTCAGTGAGTGGAAGTGTTTGTTGATACTTTGGGGTTTTTAACTGTAAATATGTGGGACTTTCATATGCTCTGAAAAGAGTAATTTCTGTTAAACGCTGGAGCTGTGGAAGAGCACGGAGCATAACACATAACTGCTTGGGGAATAAATGTTCTTGCTGTGTTTTCCGTAGCTTTCTATTTCTGAACTATGTGACAGGCTGTGGGGTTCCATTTTGCATCTTGCCTCCTGGATCTTCAGAGCTGTAATTGCCTGAAGCAAGGCATAAGGATTACATGATTAGCCCTGTGGCTCAGCAGATACAGTTAAACTGAGAAATGTGCATTAGCAGCTCTGATGCTTAATATTTGTATATTGGAAGAGTAACTCATAACCCTTAACAAGCCTCGGTTTCCAACAAGGGGAATATCTGTTTTTCTGTAAATGAAATGTCGACATCAGTACATGTTTTCTTTTAAAATTCAGAAATAGGTCTTGTTTTGTTTGTGTGATATAGAGGGGAGTGAGGCATTTTGCTTCACATTCTGTTTGTTTTGGGATAAACTGCTTGAACTGGTCTTCTATAAAAAAAGGAGGACGTGTACAAATAGTACAACATACTCAATTTGGCAAACTCATGAATGCTGCTGTCCCTATTCACATAGAAGAGCTCTGTACTAAGAGGGGCTTTCTTTGTGGTTCCTCTCTAATGAAAGCTACAGAAACCCACAAATTATTCTGCAATGTCTATACAGAATTCCAGTATATGGTAGAGGGGAATTAAAAAAGCTCAGTCAATGGGAGGGTTTTCATAATCCCATTGCTTTTCTGTGTGCTTCAGAAAGCTGATCTGTGTGGGGACTAAGGAATCTGCAACACGTTTTTTCACAGAAAGTCACCACCTGGCTGGTATGGTGAGGAAAAAAGCAAAGGTGTTTTCCTGAGCATGCACTGCCACACCTTTCCATGCTCCTAGGATTATGGCGAAGAAGATTAAGCCGATGTCCTCAGCACTGTTTTACACGGGTTATTTTTGTACGTGGGAATTGAAACACTCTGCCCTCGTACCACGGGGCATGTTTCCCTATATTGCCGTTACTGCCACAGCTTCCAGTCATCCTCCGGTGCTGGAGTTCAGGGCAGACTTTCTTTATTTTCTGCACTTCTTGGCAGTAGCAGGGCAGGAGCACTCTTAGCCATTCACCACTGGGCAGCAGAGGAAATCCATTTTAACTACGCTGGAGCCTCCCAGCTAAATGCAGAGTTCCCCTTCTTTCAGTGCAGATGCAGGATTAGCAGCTGAAGATCCGAAAATAGCATTTGGGTTGTCTTTTGCCTTGTGATAGCACGATCCTGAGGCAGGGCTTAGTCCTGCAAACACCACAGCTCTGTGCTGTGGTGCTGGTGGTCTGCTGATGCCCAGAGAGCGCTGCAGAGGAGAGCTCTGAGCTCCTCCAAAGAAACTTCCTAGCTCTCCAGCCAGCAAAGCGATCCTAGGAGAGAGTTAATAATTCATGGGAAAAGGAGAGGAACGCAGTGCCGCAGCTCTCCTTCATCCGCTCTTGTAGCACAGGTTGGGTAGGCTTTTAATGAAGGTAAGCTGTGTGAAATCCTGCCAAAAGCTGGGCTCGGGTCCCTTCTGACATACCTGTAACTTTTCCATGTAGGTGATGGGTGGATGTATAACACAGGACATACTTGAATGAGTCTTCCCTTTCCTTTTCCTCTCTCCCAGCTGTCTCTTTCCCTTCCCCCAGCATGTGTGCACGTGGGTGTGTGTTTCCTTAGTAGTGGTGCATTTGTTTCTTAATCTGCAAAAGCCTCCAAGCTGTTGGTGAAGGATTTGGAGGGTACACCATTAGCTCTGAGGATTCCTTCCTTTTCTGAAAATCCTATCTTCTGTATGTCTTGAAGACCTGGTAATGTAGAATTTACTTCTCCATCACTATTGTCAAAGGAATCATTATAATAATAAGCAAAAATGAGATGTCTGTGGAACTATTCTGATAAAATACTAGAAACATGTTTCCAAGGTGGGTCGAGACGTCGGCAGTGCAGTGGTGTGGGATAGCTCTTGTTCTCTGGACTCGCTCCTTATCTAATTTCATGATGCGTTCCCTGTGCCACCCAGTCCTCTTAGGTATAGTCTCTTGAAATCTATGTTAACAGTAGCAAGCAGGTATGCTGTCTGGGTGCAACTCTTTTCCTTTAAGCCATGCCACTAGCAGTGGCCTGTGTTGTGCTCCCAGTTGTTTCTGCTCTGGGGTGGGCTCCTGCCTTTCCTTTTCTCTCTGTTTACTGTGGGAGCCAAGAGGAGGAGAGGGCTGGGAGGGAGAAGAGTAGGGGAAAGGAAATCCTGTTCTCTGCCACCTCTTCAGGCTTGTTTTCATCTAGCATGTGAGTTCAAGTTTCAGGCTGATTATGAATCTAGATGATGTCCCTCTGTCAGTCTCTAACAGAATATCAGAAACATTTCATACCAGAGTAATTTCTTAAATGGTTACGTGCCTCTGTGGTGACCTGACTTTTGACCTTTTAAATATTGTAGAATAAATCGACATTCAAAAGAGGTACCCTGAAAATTAGTATATGCTTGTGTTCTTAACATTGTAGGTTACCAAAGGCTAAAATGGGTGTTGCGTTGCATCTCAAGATCAGTCTTTGTGCGTATTTTATCCTGTAATGGTTCTTTGAACTTAACTGGGGATGTGTTTTAAAAACTGTCATCGGTTAAAATACTGCAGGACACTCATTTCTCTCCATTTCTAATTAAAGACATCTGCCTTTTGAAATGAAAAGTCATTACCTTGCAGCACTTGTGCTTGGGGGAGCATGCTGTAATGGGCTGTGTGTGTACATGCTTATACCATTTAGAGGTATTTTTTCAGAGAAAATAGGTCGTCTTCTGTCTGCAGCATTATTCAAGACCAGAATTAAGTCTCAAAACCTTCAACGTGTTGCAATAGATGTGAAGGGATTAAAACAGGGATTTGGGGGGTAGGTTTTCCAGTAGCGTAACTGGCTTTTTTAAGTTCTTTTAATTCTATGCCTCTGTCCCTTCAGATGTTTAATATTCTCTGGCAGTGCTGTTCATAGCCAATCGGCTTGTGCTCAGCCACGGGCAAAAGACATTTATATTCCTGGGCTGCTTTCACCTCTGCTTTGCTGCATTTCAGGCTCTCTGCTGAAGTTTTTCTCTTAACAAGTCTGTGAAAAGCAGTGTTGAGTTCTCATCTTTGTCTGGTAGCTGGCTCTTAATTCCAGCTGATGTGGTGAGCGAATGAGGCCGGCGGCAAATGACACATGCGGAAAGGCTTTGCTCAGAGAAATATGCTCACTGCCTGCCCTTATTAAAATGCAGCTGTCTTCTGTGTTACGTGCCTAGTAAGCAGCACAGAGTATCTGTCTGGAGCGGGAAAGCCTTTTGGATCAGCTGAATATATGGAGAACTGGGATTTTCCTCCTAGATGAGGGACAGCTCTGGCAATATTGTCTTTCCAGTGATGTCGGCTCTTTGGAGAGTTAACCATAAACTCAAGGACGAAAGCGCTGGGAGAGCCGGCGACTCTCTGTACCGTATGCTGTATTTGGTGAGCAGATCTACTGTGCAATGCGACTAGTCTAAGTAATTAGCAGTTAAATGAATTTTCATGCTGTTTTAATTTTCAGGTTATAAATTCGAGGCTGAGCTGTAACGTATATACCCTGTCGAGGCTTTGTGTTATTGTGCAGTGTTGTTAGCAGTCCTGGCAATTCATGAAAGGGTGCAATTTGCCTGAGTTTTGTTTGGAAGATCAATGCTGTGTAGAGTTTGCAGTCCGTGGCGGAACAGAGATGCTGCCTGCCATTCAAGGGGGCAATCTGCTTGATGCCCAGGCACCCATATGTCTTTATACGGTCAGCACAACAGGAAATGGCACTCCGCTTTCAAAATTACAGGGCAGGCAGCCAAAACTCCCCACTGTGGACAGCATCAACATGCTTGATGAGTTTAAGGACTTGCTCCTCCTGCATGGGAAGGATTTGAGCCTAGCTCCACTGCTGAGCCCCCTGCAGAGGAGGGGTAAACTTTGCTTTACAGCCCAATTGTGACAGCCCTCCATCTCATTTTAAGGTTGCTTGGTGGGATTGCTCGCAGAATTGTGCCTGAAGTGTGATGCTGTCATTGTCCTGGAGAAATCCTGGTTCAGTGCTCTCATTGTCACAGCTGGCAAACAGAGCTGGTACTGGGGGGGGGTAAAAGGATCTGTTTTTGTTCTAGACCTTCCTTACTCTATCTACTTTCACTAGGAAAATGAGGACAGAGTGGCTTTTGTTAATACTGTTTTTTGCTGAAAATAGCTGTGTTCTGAACCTCCCTGGGTGTAATATGCACCTGCTTTCTGTCTAGAAATGTATGGTTTTTAAGTAAATATAAAGTAGACAGGATTATGTTCAGGAATGAAATGTCAGTTTGTTCAATGAACAAACAACAGAATAGGTTTGTGAACATTATTGTGCTTGAGATTTTTTGTCTGTCCAAAGAGTGTTGGGTAAGTGATACTCGGGAAATGCGTAAAAAAAATGTGAGGCGTGGCAGTGGCAAGGCAAAGCTCAGTTGTTGTTGGCTGGAACTGGGCATGGCTGAAGTGAGTGAGTGGTTTATTAAGTGTGCACAAGTGGAGATAAGGCTTTTAAGTCTTCTACACTTCCTTTTTGGCATATGGATGTAACTATTCCTTCTGGGGCAGACAGTGTGCCTGTATGACAGTTACCCAGTTTTCAGCTACTTGTTAGTGTTTAGCTGGTGTTTCATGGTATAAGTGGATTTTCACTCTCTCTTTTTGGGTTAACCCATCTTTTCCTGGAACTTACTGCAAGTGCATGCACAGGGTGGTGAGCTGTCTGTGCATGTGAGCATCTACTGCTTGAAACATTTGGATTGTTTTTGGAGTTTGATTCCATCCTGTGTTTCATACATGATAACTTTTTCTTCATACATTTGGCTCTTCAAACAAAATGCCACTGGATATTGTCTTCCTCAAATATTCTTTCACAAAATAGTCTTAACAAGGCTAAATATTTCTGACCAAAACCCTGTATATCCTGAGTCTCAACAGGCTCAGATTAATTAGGTTCTTTGTCTCTTTCCAGCAGAGCAGTAACTTGGGCAGGGTTTTTTGCGTGCGCTGAAGCCAGGTTTTCACCTGCTGCACTTTGTGGATTTGGGGCTGTTCTGATCAACATCTCACCTGTTGAAATCTAATGCGAACTTAAGCTAGAATTTTGGATATGCTTTATACTTAAGAGTATGGCGAGTAGAGGCGGAACCTTGCTGAGAAATGAGAGGAATTACTTGGACTAATATATCTTAACTCTCAGTGACACATGCCACTACCAGAAGCTGAGTTAGTTGGAAATGGACTGGTTCAACTAAATGCTTCCTTCTGCCCTCAACTTAGAACATTTATCTTTTCTTTCTCATCTAAGTTAAGCCTCGGATGGCAAAGATGAATATTTTTAATGTAATAAACTGTGTTCAAGAGGCATTTTTGTATAGACAGTCAGTTACAATTAGTTTGTTCTTTACACTTGTGTCCTGAAGAAAATTATCCTTTGTATAATAGGCATCTTTACTAAAATGCCTTGCAGTGGTACACTCAGGTGAGCATTTACAGCTGTAAGATACCTTTAAGGAAAGCAACTGTATTATGGCAGGAAATCCCTTAGTTGTCACTAGTATGGTTAATGCTCCTTTTGGGCTTCATGGCATTGTAGATACACTGAGAGGGGGAAAATAGCTATGTGTGAGAGCAGACTGCGCAGTTTATAAAATGCGGGGATGTTTCAGCACTGGGTAATCACAAAGGTATGGGGTAGTGCAGGCTCTGGCTGATGTTGTTGCTACCAGCTGGTGGGAGTAAAGTGATCTCCCAGGGGGCAGAGCTCTGTCTCTAAACTTCAAGGTGGTGATGTGCTTTTCTGTCTTTTTTTGTTGTTGGTGGTGTTGGTTTGTGTTTTTTTTTCTCTTCTGTTGGCATATTCTCTGCTTGAACAAGCTAATTTTCAGTCAGTTGTTTTAGTATGAACTGGAGGGCCATAGAGGCAAGCTGGGAAGTCACTATATCTGGATTAAGATACCATGGCAGGATTAGACACAGAAGGTTAGAGAGGTGTGATCAAGTGCAGCATCTCTTTTCCCTCCCATGCGCCCTCCAGGTCTCTGGAAGGGATGGAGACAGGCCACAGCCACTGCTTTGGCAACCCTAGAAGCCTGGGGCTGTCGTCACTGACACCAGAGACTATACGTGCTCCAAACTTTTCAGCGTAACAAAAGATGCAAGAAGATGATCTAACATGAGGAGGTGAAGAAAGGATAACTGTCTTTATATATAGACAGCTGATTAAACATTAAAGAAACCAGCTAGATGTAGCAACTTTGAAAAACCTGACTTACGGGGAAGAAATGCACCCTGCAATGCGTATTTCCAAACACGGAACAGATACAGTCTTTTCCAATGATCTTGTGTTTGAAGCCTTGAGAGGGTTTGGTTCCCCAGATGGCTCTGCTTCCCCAGAAAACAGCTTAGAAGGTTTCTGTCTCTGTGTTGTCTCCTTGGCTGCGTTGATACAGGTATTCACAGGACTCTTGCAAACTAGTTTAGGGAACTGGCAAGAGGGCTGGTGCATGTGTTTTGTTTGCACAGTCATTTTTGGTTCCTATTCTTGGGCCTTTTTGTTTGTTTGTTTTTCAGTCTTAAGGGCTGGATGAGCCTATTTCAATTAAAGTTCATGCTTATCTGAAAACAGGAATGTTTTTGAACATCACTTCAATTGCACTTCAATTAACTTGAATTATGGAAATTTTTCTCCTCCCCCTTTTCCCAGTCACTGAGAGATAGGCTAGACAGATATAGGAAATGATGTGTGCACTTCTGGACTTCGGTGCCTGTTAAAAAGCCCCCAAACTGCAATTGCTTAACTTCAAAGGCTTCTCAGTTCCATCATTCCTATAGCTCTTACTTAAAATATCACTGCTGGTCTTTCCTCTTCCTTCTTTTTAAAGAGTACAGAGCAGGTCGCTGCTTTCTGTCGCAGTCTGCATGAAATGAACCCTTCTGATTCAAGTGCTCATCCTCAGGAATTTACAGGACCCCAGCTGGCCACCATGAGACAACTCACAGATGCAGATAAACTGCGAAAGGTTATCTGTGAACTTCTCGAGACAGAACGCACCTATGTCAAAGTAAGGGGTCTCACTGTGTTGTTTTAGTCTGCTAATGTTTCTCCACTTTCTGGAAAATCTTCTTAGTTTTTTCTCTAATACTTTTGTTTCCTGCATGTATCTCTTAGTTAGCTTACAATAAATACTACTAAAATCTGTCCCTAGAATAGTAATATAAACCTCTGAAATAAGTAGGCTTTCCAAATTCTTATGCTATCACTTTGAAATTGCTTAGCTGATATGCAGATGAGCACTGCTTAATGAGATCTGGTATTGATTTTGTAAGTAAAACTGTGCAAATGTTTCCTTTTACTAACTTAAATTCTGTGAAATGTGACTATTTTGTGTTATGTGTGAAGGGGAAAAATTCACAGACTAGGTAAACAGTGATCTTTGCCACCTCAAAATATTCAGAGGGAGTTCAAGAAAACAACATGGGAATCTTTTTCTGAATTTTTAGGACTTAAATTGTCTGATGGAGAGATACCTGAAGCCTCTACAAAAAGAAACGTTCCTCACACCAGATGAGGTATGTTAACTGTTGCTTATCTTTTTGCTAGATAGCTTACACACCCCTCCCCTTCGCCCATCCCTCAGCTTGACCAAAGCAAGGGCTATGGAGAAATTTTGAATTCCATTTCTTTTAAAATAATGAATTGAGTAGAGCATAAAGGTACTCCTCAATAATGTATAGTCTGTAGTTGTTTTGTTTGTTTTTTTTTTTTTCTGACATCACACTGATTATACAATTAGACTGAGAAATACTGAAGTTCTGAAAAATGTGATTTAGCTACAAATTGATATTTTCAGCATCTTGCTTTTTTTCCTCTTATTAGCTGGATGTTCTCTTTGGGAATCTGACTGAAATGGTAGCATTCCAGGTAGAGTTCTTGAAAACTCTTGAAGATGGAGTAAGGCTGGTTCCAGACCTGGAAAAGCTTGAAAAAGTTGAGCAATTTAAGGTACTCTCATTGTTTATATTCTGAGTAGTTGTTTAATACTCTTCGTTGATTTGTCTTGACTGCTGTCACCATTCATGTAAAAACCTACATCTGCTTACGTTTGAAATTAATTTTTAGCTAATGCTGGAGCTGTTTGAAAAACATCCTGTTACAGTTATAGTTTATGCTACATTTAGCCATATAGAGCACTAGAAATCTGTAATGTCATGTGCTTTTAGATGCTATTTTTGCTGTTCTGCCAGATTTCTTGTCTCAGGCTGTCAGGAAAAGCTGGAAATGGAAAGTTACATACGATCTTTGTTCTGACAAGTCTGATGTTCAGAAGCCCACTAGGTCTACAGATCAGAACTGTAAATTGAATTCCCTATTTGGGCTTTTGATGCGTAGCGGAAGTATATAGCAAATACTTCCAACTACCATCAGATGTGCATCAAAGGTAGAAATGTAAACTAAAGATATATAAACTACATTTTAAAAAAATAGGAAAATATTGAAACAAATTTAGTTTTATTTCTAATGCAGTCATGCACTGGGTATATGGCAAATAGCTAATACAGTGTTTTGTCTTTGGGGAATGTTACTCTTGCTTTGAGCACTCACCTTGGTAGAGGACAGGATGTCTTGATGAATAATAATAATTCCACTGGGATTACTCTTCAGCTATCATAAAGTCCTGGAAGAACTACTGAAAGAATTTGCCTTTTTGTGCATGTGTGGCTTTGCTATCAGGTGCTTGTTTAAAATAAGCATCAGTCATGAACACTACCCTTCCATAACTAGAACACAGCTTTTGTTTTGTAGGAAATGTTCCCTTAGTGGAGAGCACAGACACACTTCTTTTAGTGCAGTGTGATCACTGTGCTCTGAGAGGAGTGTGAAAGAAGCCTCCCTTTGGAGAGAGCTCTTGTCTTCTAAATGCTCCTGCTTCCACCTCTTTCCATAACAAGTGCACCAACTTCACTTTCAGTTCTGTCCTATGGGCATAGTCTGAAAGCAGTGTACCAAATGGGACTTCAGGGCTTTGTGGTTTCAGTTCTGCAGTTTGCTTCTCTCTGCTGACTGTAGGCAAGCTGCCTATGTGTTGTCTCACCCCCCCACACCATGTTGTCTTGTTCCAAAGTGGGTAGTGGAGCAAATGCTTGACTGTGGTATAGACATCTTAGGGAAATATTGCGCTTGGCCGTTAATACAAACTCATTTTCAAGTGAGTGAAGACTTTGGTGTGTTTGTGCAGAGGGATAATATCCTTGCTTTCAGCTCCTTGGTGTCTTGATCCATTGCTAAGTCAGATACATCCAGTCCTCTGTGTGGCCCCTGTTGTTACTTAGATCAATAAGGTTTTAAGCTCAGGCATTTAAATATAATTCTGGAGCTGTGAACTTAGTTCCCTCTATAGTCAGTGGTGTCTCCAGATCATCCTAACTGGAACTTGACTAATGATCTTAATCACATAGCCTGAATCCAGACACCAAAGCTAGGCCTGTTCCTTGCTAGATGATGTGAGGACACTCTAAAAATGCAGTATCCTGTCAACCAAAAGCTAGATGGAAACTTTGGGTGACCTGACAGAAGAGAAAAACTGGCTTTCATGTGTTTTTTTTCCTAATGCTGTTTTTTTTCCTTTTTTTTTTTTAATTTCTAGAAAGTGTTGTTTTCCTTGGGTGGATCCTTTCTTTACTATGCCGACCGGTTCAAGCTGTACAGTGCCTTCTGTGCCAGCCACACAAAAGTCCCCAAAGTACTGGTGAAAGGTAAGAGGCATGTGCTGGATGAACAGACCTGAGCATGCGGAGAGAGAGGTGTTGTGGTGACATGTGGGTTTGGGATGGCACAGGTGGTCCTTGTAGATGATGAGAGGTGGCCACTAAACCCCAAATCATGCAGGGCAAGTTGTGGCAGAGGAACAAGAACACAGACATGCCTGGTTGCTCTCCAGGAGCCTTTACAGTAGGGAAGTAAGACCATCTGGCCTGAGTGGCTTGCAGAGAGCTCTGTGCCATGGGTGTTCTTGGACCACCATTGATGTAATGATACTTTAGTGCTCATTACAAGAGGTCATTCACCTCACATGTAGTTTTTCCCCCCACGCTTAATTTATTCTCCCCTGACATGTTCAGCTTCTTTTCAGTCATGTAGGGAGTGGAAAGATTTCATAAATGGGCAATGTGACGTGCGCTAATGGATCACTGTGTACTTTGGAACCGGGAGTGGTGACCCTTGTAATGACCTCTGGATCCTCCTAGAGTTTGTGCTGTGAATCCTCACTAGTGGCAATTCCACTGAAGCTCCAGCCAATGTGGTTGAACTCATGACAGCCATTAGAAGAGAATCAGCCTGGGAGAATGTTTTCTGGAAGCTGTCTAAATATTTTAACTTCACCATGCTGTCTCCTCTATTCTTCCTCTCACCTTCATTCCAATTTGCCCGAAAAGCTTCCATGTATGAATTCCTAGTAGAAGTTGGCTTGCTGAAATGGAGATAAATGAACTGTGGTCTGGCTTCTAAATGCTCATGGGTTTCCTTCCCTTGGAGTGATGTTTTTTCCCTTGCGAATGTGTTAATCTCTTAGAGTTAGTAGTACTTCATGCAATTAATGTTTGGCCAAGACATTAAATAAACAAATGCTTCCAGTTTAGGAGCAATGCCATTAAGGGAGGAGCTCTTACTTTTCAAAGAGCATCTGGATGCCTGACAATCAAAAGTTTTGGGGTTTTCTTCCTGTGCATGTTTTTTTTTCATTTCTACTTGTAAACTCTTATTTACTGTGCTGCAAAGAATACTTGGCAGTTCCGTGGAACACAAGAATAAATTATTTGTTTCTAGTCACATCCATGCTTGCTTTCAGCATTATTCTGTTAGTCCTTAATGTTAAAACTGTAGACTAGGTAGATCTGGTTGTTTTGGTTTGCTTTTTCATTGCTGACTGTATTTATAAATGAGAAATGGTTGTGCTTGAATTAGCACACAAACAGAACTTAAAGTTTTATTGCAGTGTTAAATCTCTTCAAAAGCCTGGGAGTGTATTTCAAGTGTAATTTGGTGTCCTCAGCTGAGGTGCAGGTGGCTTTTGGATTTGAAACCGAAGTTGCTTTGTTGAAGTCAGGTGACTGCTTGCAAAAAATCCACACAACCTCGGCAGAGGATATGGCTCTAATAAAAGCAATTGTGTAGCGTTGTTACTGCACTGAATAACTTGTATGTCTAAAAATGCCACCTTCTCTGTGTTTCCCTCCCTGTAAAAATGTATGTTCCAGTAGAAGGAGCAACAGAGAAAACGGTATTTTTATAAATTCAGTAGCAGTCAGATGGAAAAGATGGTAGTAATCAGGTGTCCAGTCTGCCTATGCTTCCTGAATATGGTGCACAATCATAATTTACTGTGCCCTGCCTCCTTACTAGCTCTTGATTTTTGTTGTTGGTGTTTAGTATTGCATTTTAAGGTCTAATGAGGTAACAATAACCAGACTTGCCAACATTATAAAGGTGTATGAGACTAGACTTACAGATACCCAATTTGAGCCTTTTCTTAAAGGAAGCAGATAATGAAAACAATTTATGCTGCTCTAAAATAGTTGCAAGGCCAGAAATCGTGTGGGTAGTGAGATTAAAAACTGCATGTATTGGTACAGTAGGTGGGTGCCTGTTGTTAAATCATAAAGAGCATATCTGTAGCAAAGTGTCAGTAACTCAAAACCTGAAGTGCATATATCTAATACTGTAGACCTGATAAATCTGCACTTCTTTGCAAAATGTCTCTGGATAAATTCATTTAAAGCTGGAAAAGTCACTTTATCATGGCAGGTGTTACGATTTTTGATTTATCCAATCACTTCATTTTACTCTTCCAGCCAAGACAGACACTGCTTTCAAGGCATTTCTGGATGCTCAGAATCCCCGACGACAGCACTCCTCCACGCTGGAGTCTTACCTCATCAAACCCATCCAGCGGATACTGAAATACCCTCTCCTGCTAAAGGAACTCTTTGCTCTGACTGATGTAGACAGTGAAGAACATTATCATCTTGATGGTAAGGAGCTACCTTACATTGCTCTTCCCTGTTTAACCTCTGATCGGGAACGCTCTGCCTCCCAGTTCCTCTCAGAGGCTTAAAAATACCTTTTGTCTCTTCCCCTATCTCTTTGTCTTTCTTCTAGTGGCCATAAAAACAATGAACAAAGTTGCCAGCCACATTAATGAAATGCAGAAAATCCATGAAGAATATGGGGCAGTGTTTGACCAGCTCATAGCAGAACAAACAGGGGAGAAAAAAGAGGTAACAGATGATCAAATTTAAGAGAAAAAGGCTGTTATTTTGTAGCATGAATGTTAAATTGTATCAAATATTTACCTTGTCATTTGTACCATGTCATTTAAGTGGGTCCTGGCACAAACAGGTAAATCCCAATACAATTCAAGAATGGCTTTTCCATGTATGGTTCACTGACTGGAACCAATGTAAAGAAGTAGTGGGTTAATTCACCTTCAGTGTTGTGGTTGGGTCAAAATCACATCCCAGCCTGCAGTTCACTATTTTGATGTCCATGTCTTGGCTCTTCTCATAATCTTGCTCCACCAGTCTGAGTGGACTGGCATGCTGAGGCAGGTCTGTACTAAGATCTTTAATCTGTTTAAAGAGCTAAAAATGTGAGGTGTGGTGTGTGAGAAACTGCTGTTTCTCTTTTAGAAAGTGTTAGTGGGCTTGATATGTGAGAGCGCCTTGGGCTTTGGTGTAGATGTCTCATATGGCTCATATGCGAACACTTGAAGATCCAGTGTGGTTCAGTCCTGGCTGACCATCTCAAAAACTCATGGCAGATGTCTTGAAGTTTCAGACTGAGACCTGGACTCATAGGTCTGCAACCCAGCAGTGCAGTGAAGGAGAGTGGTGGGGAGTGAGGGGGCAATGGAGTAAGGTCAGGGAGGCTCAAGGAAGAGGTGGAGACATGCTAAAGGGCTGATGGGAGAAGTGATGTGGGTGAAGGCTGGAGAGAGGCATGACTGTATGAGTAATGGTGATGGGGTTTTGCCAACAGCCAGAATGAACAACAAATGTAAGAGGCATTGAGCTACAAGGCAAAAGAGGTCTGGGATTGAGTAGTGTTGAGGAAGCTTTGGGTGTGAGAGCTGGATAGCAGCAGCGGGGAGGGAGGATCAGATGGTGGGTGGAGAGGGCAGAGACTAGGGTAGCTGCTGGTAAGCAGTGGTGGAGGGAGCATGTCAGGATGTTTGTTGGGAGAGCAATTGTGGTTTGGTGATCTCAGAGAGGAGGCTAAACACCTATCTTAGTGTTGCTTTTGTTATGGGGGAGACTTCAACTTGTGCTGATGGTATCTGTGGCATCCTTTGGCAAAAGTCAGACTTCACTATGAGGAGGGTGGAGGAATGGGATAACATGGCCCCTAGATGGGGATAGCCCTTAATTTGTCACTCTGGAAAACTGTAAATCAAAGTGAAAGTGTAAATCAAAGGTTGCTGCAGTATTAGTAGGCATCTCCCAACAGTTGTTATGAACTCCTTTATTAGCCCATTTCCAGAAATGTGGTTTCCACAGATGAGTCTTTGGGTAAAATCAAGAGCCACAGCAACTGTGGGGAGGAAGTGGTTTGATTGCTGCACATGATGAGGTCTCTAAACTTTACCCCAAACCATGTGTGTGTGATGGGGGCTGTGCTTAAATGTTCAAACAAAATAGAAAGAAACTGGTAGGAAGAAAAATGGACAAAGGAGAAAAAAAGCAAGGAAGATGGCATCTTTTTTTCCCTGACTTCACACCAAATTATGAGAGCCTGGCTCTGAGTTTGACTTCTAATTCATGCTCATCAATTAAGGATTTACATGCATCTATTGCTAACTGTTACAGTCTGTCTGCACATGCTTTAAGTCATCAGATTAAATACTCCGAAAGCTAGCTTGTGGGGCTTTTTTTGTTTGTTTAGGAATGAACTTCAAATAAGTTTTCTTGAATGGAAATTCAAGTAAGCTTTCTTGAACTGATCATACATTGTGTCCTTATGCATGTATTTGTGTTGGCTAGGTTGCAGACCTTTCGATGGGGGACTTGCTCTTGCATAACACAGTGATATGGCTGAATCCACCCACTTCACTAGGGAAATGGAAGAAGGAACCTGAGCTGGCAGCATTTGGTTTGTATCCTAGTAATTTTGTTTCAGATGCCTAAAAGACTGTCAACTGTGTCTTAGCAGATGTTTGTCTGAAGGAAGCTGAGTTCTGCCTTCTGCAAGGTTGGCTGGAACTTAAAACCATCATCTCTTTACTGCAATGGTCTGTTCTGTGTTGATCTAAAACTGGTGAAGAATTTGGAGGTGACTGCTGTAATAGTGCAAGAGTTTCTTAAACCCATATCCAAGGGTATGAACTGAGAGCTATATAGAAAGGTATTTCTCTTTGAAAAGATATAGTTTGGTAGCCTGTCTGATGCCAAGTAGCTCTACTTCACATCCTGTAGAGTGGGTTGGGGGCTTGCAGAGGCTTTGCGTTTTTTCTCTGTGCCTTTTGCCAGAAAGAACTTGTATATCTAAGCTTTAAGAAGTGCTTAAAAGCTAAGCCAGAACTCCCAGTGAGTTGCTTTGGAGTGGTGTGTCTCCTTGGAGTAGTCTATCTTGGGTGGCCAAACTAGAAATTGAAACTGCTGTTGGCATAGATCTCAAGGTCTTTCCACTGCATTGGAGTGTGGTCCCTTGGAAAGGTACATGATCGCTTATATTGGCTAATCGTGTCTCTTTTACTTTCAGAATTATATCAAGTAATGCAAAGTGTGCTAGGTTTTCTTTATTTTTTCCTAAATTTCTTTACACACAGCATCCTTTTTCCTTGTTTCTAGAAAGCGATGGTGATTAGGAAGACAATGATTTTTATTTTTGTTTTATACCAAACAAATAACGAATGAAGACTCTTTCAGCTTTGCTCTGGAAGAGCATATAAAAATTGACTGCTTTCCTGTAAGTTGGGAAAGCACCTGGTCATACCCTGAAGCCAAGGGGCCCTGTGAAAGCTGCTAGGAATGTGTAGCAACTCTTAATTACTCCAAAAAGCTTTAAATTGGTTTCATAAAATGTCCAAAATTAAATGTTCTTGCAATTCAATCCTAAAACAAAGGGTGTGTTTGAGGCCTGAAGAAAGAGATCATAAGGAAAACTGGAGTCTTGAAAGGCAATTTCCAGCTCCATGTGGATGCTCTGTGGCAAAAGAGGAATCGGATTACACCTCTGCCTACCAGTGCTGCTCACTTTTTAATTCAGCATAGACCAGTGTCCCACTTGGGAGGTGTTCACAATCTGTCCAAGTGCAGACTCATCTGCTTGACTGTCTGTGTAGCTGGGTGCTGCTCATTTGTCTGAACTTAGCTACGGGGATTAAAGTTCTCTAAATTTTTGTATAGGACTGTTGCTACTTGAACAGTTGTTCCAGTAACTGGTAACTTACACTCTTTAGTTTTGAGTGACTTTGAAGTAACCTGGTTTTGTGTGCTAAAAGTGGTTCAGCTTTGGGTTTTTGGGAAGAATATGCAAGAGGGCTGGTAGGTTTAGTCCTGCTTTCCCTCCCTGTCTCAAGTGAGAGGTGTCTGAGGAGTTGAAAGGTCTATGTGCTTGGGCGTAGAGGAGACCTGTTCCTAACCTTACTGACTCCATGGCTTTTGTTTCTGACTTTCTCCTCTAGTGTTCAAAACTGCTGTGGTCCTTGTATACAAGGATGGTTCCAAACAGAAGAAGAAACTTGTAAGTTGCATGGGCTGTTTTGGTGATGCTGTGTGCATTTGTGGTGCTGCAATCAAGATTTGCTTTCCATAAAGCTGTGGTGCTAGAGTGTACTTTTGCATACATGATTCTTGTTCTCCACCACACAATGGAGGTTTTGAGTAATGCCGAGTGGCCTGCTGTTCGGCGCAGCACTCTGCAAGCATTCGTTTAGTTTATCCTTTGCTCTCTGCTGGACTAGTTGTTCCTGTGGCCTGCCACATCCCTTCCATGCTGTGGAGTGGAGTTTCATGAAACGAGGTGTTGCCTTGAATGTCTCTCTGGTGTTTGGCTCTTTGATCAGTTAGAGTTATGTGAATCAAATACAAGAGCTGATGCCTGTCAGCTTTCCTAATGAAACACAATGTCCTCACTTCAGTTCTGGCTGTTGCATGCCACTGAGCAAGTGCTGGCTGCTCTTAGCTAAATTAGGTCTGCCTACAGTATGTATCAGGGGATCCTACTGGAGTTTAGGATTAAAAGTTAAAGCTAAGTTTGATAGTAAACATATGCCTTGCCACAGTAGGGAACACAGTTTACAGTATTAGAGGAAACTTTCTGATTCCCACCTGACATAAACCATAGTGTGATTTGAAATGCTCGTGTGGTTATCCGAATAACTTTGGAGTGACTAAGACAAAACTTAGGCATGTTTCTGAGTGTATGTGCACTTGGAGGAGAGAATGCAGCATCGGTCTCAAATGACTTTTGAAGGCATTGATAGTAGTTGATTGGTCTAATGGCTGCTTTTGTCTAGAATTTAGCAAAACCTTCATAGTCACATCAGTGATGCTGTTTACTAAGATGTTGTAATGAGAGAACAGGAATTGCAACAAGTCTCTAGCTGGACATTCTCCGTGCAGAGCAGAGGAGAATTCTGTGTCTGACTATGCCAAGGTGTCTCATTTCCTAACAGTATTTTGAAATTCTTCCAGGGAGGATCACATAGAGCTTCAATTTATGAAGACTGGGATCCGTTCCGCTTTCGCCACATGATACCTTTAGAAGCACTGCAGGTTCGAGCATTGGCAAGTGCAGGTAATGTTCCCACTGCGTGAATTTGGCAGGGTTCTTAATGTTCATCCTGGGGGCATTCACTGACCAATGGACCAATGTTCGTCCTTAGTACATGTGTATGCAGTTTCTAGAGCCTGAGCAAGGAACCCACAACCTCAATATCCGTAATAGCCCTGGAGAGAAACAAAGGGGCAGAAGCTCCAGTTGTGTGTGTATCTCCACCTTGTCAGTATTTCTCTGAAGCCAGTCAGGATTCTGGAAAAACAGGACAAAGTTGTTGACTCTGGTTTGCTCTGTTCCTCTTCTGGAGACTAGAAGGAAATCTTGCAGCTGTGAGACAACAGAGCTAGTGAATTTTTGTTCTTGTCATTGATAGCTTCATGTAAAGCTTATTATATTAAAAATTTCAAAATTTTAAACAATTTTCTCCTTTTCTAATGCATAAATGAAAGTGGAAAGAACATAGGAGGTAGCTGTAAAATGTGACAGTATTCTGTGAAATACCTGAAAAGATGAGGGGGAGGTTTCATATTTTTATGGGACTGAGTGAGTGCATATAAAATACTACTAGATTTTGGTGAGTTTAAGTGTCTGTTGTTTCATTGGTCACTTGCCCACTGCTGCCTTTCAGCCATGAGTTAATATTATTTGCAATGCATTATCTGTCATCCTGGATGGTCTTAAACCATTTTTTCAGGATTACAGAATAAATACTTTAATTGGGGTTAAACATGAGAAACCGTTGTTTGAAGTGCTGCTTGCTTTTGGCTTTAGATGCAGAGACCAATTCTGTATGTGAGATTGTCCATGTTAAATCTGAGTCTGAAGGCAGGCCAGAAAGAACGTTTCACCTTTGCTGTAGGTAAGTGTTTCCATATTTTCAATGGCAGCTACATCTCTGGTTCTCAGCTTGCCTGTGCCTTTCCTTTAAGGCAATCTGGGAACAGCCAGTAGGGGAAGGGGGGAGAAGGTGTTAAAAACCTTACTTCTGGCAGGCAGAATTTTGTAAAATTTATTAAAATAAAGGCATATATTTGATCAGCTTTGCATCTTTATGGGAGTATCGTTATTACAGTTGTCGTTTCACAAATTTCCAATGCTCGAGTTTAGCTGGATGTATCTTTATGTTAGGTAGCTGCTCATGTGTCTTGTTCAGCTGGTACATTCATGCCATGAAGTTCCAATCTCTGCTCTTAGGGCATTGCTCTTTCTTTAAGTAAACCTTGTCCATCTTTGTCGTGGTCATTGCTCTGATGTGTTTTAGAGTTCAAATAAGAACTTGGTACACAAGTTCACCAGGGTCTAACAGAGCTGATACCCAGCCAATTCCTACTACTAGGTAGTAGAGAGTTGCAGGACTTCTGCTTGGTGTGTGTTTACAGGGGACAAACCTGAGATTTAATTAGCCAGCATAGGTCAACCTGATGTTTATCGGACAAAGAGAAGTGCATGGTTGATATTGGAGGGAAAGGAAGCCTCAAGACGGCTAAATGTTTCGTTAATGAACTGTGTATTTGTTTCCTTGGATGTGCATTGCAATGATTATTGATTCACTTTTGCTTTGAAAATACTGTATTAAATTGAGTCTTCTCTGGGGGAAGTGCATGCCAGTCAGTTTGCACTGCCTTAAATTACAGAACTGGTCATTATTTATCTCATTTACAGCAAGGTTTTAGCAGTTCCCAGGAGATAACGCTGCCTTTTGTATTCTCGCCTATTTTTCAGTTCGCCAGAACACAGGAAGGACTTTCTGAAGGCAGTGCATTCGATTCTGCGGGATAAACACAGAAGACAGCTTCTTAAAACTGAAAGTTTGCCCTCATCCCAGCAATATGTTCCTTTTGGTGGAAAAAGATTGTGTGCTCTAAAAGGTGCAAGGCCAGCCATGAACAGGGCAGGTACTGTAGGGCTACAGACTTTCAAGATCCCAGTAACCCCAGCACCATTGTAGGACATGTGGTGGTGTCTGTTACTTGTATATTAGGATTAGCATTCTCTCCTGTGTATGTAAAAACTGCTGGTTTTCTATGCTTCACCTCCTTGAGAGCCTTAAATTGCCTTTATTTACCTTGCTTTGCACTCAAGGCTCAGCTTTAGAAACAGTCCTTCTGGCATGGAAGGAAGAAATGGGATTCCTGTTAATACTGATTGGCTGTGCACTTTAATCTGGAAATGGGTTTCAGCTGAACAAAGCAGAAGCCTGCTGCATATTTCTCAAAAGCATGTACAGAATTTTGAGCTAACCCTAGCACTTTTAAACTAAAATGCACAAGAAAAATCAGCTCCCCCGAGTGAGTGGCTTGGTTTGAAGAGATAGCTATGTATGTCCTCCATTTTAGCCTTTTCAGCTCTATTGCTAAAGGGCGTGTGCTGCTGCTTCTCGCACTTTGAGAAGCATGCACTTGATACTATTATTTTTGTAACGGCCTGTCCTAAACCATGAATTTTCCTTTTCAGTTGACTTCAGGCAAAAGCAATGAGAAAATCCCAGGGAAAAGCAGGTTTTCATTTTCAGAACACTAGATGATGGAGGGAAGATATGCTTGCTTCCAACTGAAAAGTACACGGCACCGCTGCGTGTTTTGTTCTGGTCTGTTTTTTTGTTTTGTTTTGTTTTTTTTCTGCTCATTAGATCCAGCAATGTAGACAACCAGGCTTTCTGTTCCTCTTCTGTAATGGGCAGGCCAGACCAATAACATTCGCAGCATGGCTTCTCACTCGGGGTGTTGCTAGCCATCTGCCTCAGAGACACTTAAAATCGTAAGAAAGCAGAGTCAAAGGCAGGCCAAAATGCAACTGTTTTACCACAGTGCTGCTTCAGTCAGCCTGTGGGGCTAATCTACTGCAGATGCCAAACTTCTTTCAGTTTGACTCCTTAGTGCATTTGCATGATGAATTCTGCAGAGATTAAAATCTCCTCTTAGAGTACAGACCTCTTGCTACAGTTAAAATTTGCAACTGCTGAGCTGTTGTACCTAAGCATGTTTTGAGGCTCAGGGATATTAAAATATGACCCCGCCCCCAAGCTAGAGTTTAGTAAATACATACTGAAGTGCTAAATTGCTGTTTAGTGGAGGGGGACAAACTATAACCTCGGAGTTCACCTGCTTGCCGTGGAGCTACGTGTGTGTGCACGTAAAGCGCTGGAATGCCTGCAGGTCCTTCAGCTGTAGGATTCGTCCCCTGCTTTGCCTCACAAGCCTCTTATGAAGATGTTCCAACACAGAAGATGTGAATTTGCTAATTGGGCCAGTTGCAAAAGCTAGTAGACCAGCTGATGCTGAGTAAGGAACTTCAGAAAGTTTTTCTGGATTTGGGGTTTTCTTTTTTTCTTTTTCCCCCAGTAGGGAGGGAGCGGAGAAGGGAGTAGGAGAACCTGGACAGGAAACTTACTTCCTCATAAGTAACACGGCAATTGCAGCATCTTCAGCACTGAGGTAGCTACTTGGAAACCTATAGTGTTGCTTCTTACCTGAGACAAAGCAATTCCCCATACCAAGGCATAAAACTAGTTGGGTTTTCATGGTGTGCTGACAGCAGGGCACTGCGTGTGAGAAGCTGAGCTGAACAGACAGACTTTGTGCTGACTGGCTGGCTGCCTACCGCTTAGGAGGAACAGTAATTGTGGGCCATTATCCCAACTGTGGATCTGAGTAGCAGAAACTCCTTTTTCAGCTGGAGAGAAACCTGTGCTGAGGAGCTGAGTGAAGTGTGACTTGCCTGCAGGGAGGATCCTGAATGACTAGGTCATTCGTGGGAGTCTGCCTGATTTTGTGCCTAGCGGTGTTAAATAAAGCGCCCCTGGAAGACTAACTTTTTAAAGAGAGTTGTACCGTGTGTAAAAAGCCTGTGGGGTTTTATCTTTGTGTGTGCGCAGTGTCAGCCCCAAGCAAGTCTCTTGGGAGGAGGAGGCGGCGGCTGGCCCGAAACAGGTTTACCATTGACTCAGATGCCGTCTACACGAGCAGCCCTGAAAAAGAGCCCCAGCAACCCACGCACAGTGGGGACACTGATCGCTGGGTAGAGGAACAGTTTGACCTTGCTCAGTATGAGGAGCAGGAGGACATCAAGGAAACGGACATCCTCAGCGATGACGATGAGTACTGCGAGGCCATGAGAGGTGCTGTGGCTGACCGAGACCTTCGGGAGCGGCTGCAGGCGGCCTCCATCACGAGCAGCCAGCCGTGCCGGGGGGACCACCCGCGCCCAGCCATGGACACACACGCCTCCAGGATGACCCAGCTCAAGAAGCAGACGGCCTTATCCGGCATCAACGGCGACGTGGAGGGCCACAGCGAGGAGGTCATCTGGGTTAGGCGTGAAGACTTTGTCCCCAGCAGGAAACTGAACACAGAGCTCTAAACCAGTCCCCTTCCCCGCCTGGATGTGTAGGTCTCCCTGTCCCACCCTCCATCCCTCCCTCTCCCTCTCGCCCCCGCACACCGCGGAGAGCTGATCCCGATAGATTGCACACTTGCACACACCATTTCGGCAGCTGAATTGGTCTGAAGCCATGCGGCCACACTTTAGGCAACTGTAAAATGCTCAAAACCTGGAAAGGAATAAGCTTAAGGTCCTGTCTTACATTACCAAGGGCTTTCACACTATGTTATTTATTCTAAAATAATCAGGGGCTGAAATTAAGTACGGGGAGAATATCTTCACTGGAAAACAAATTACTCTGGATGTCTTAACCTACGTACAGCGAACTAGCTTAAACAATAGCACAACGAACAGAGGGTTTTATAGCCGTAAATTGTCAGTCGTAGGTTCATCTCCTTAATGAGGAAACTGCCTTTTTAACGTGTACAGTTGCAGCATTCTTATTACTTTTCCCTCTTTAAATGTAAGAGAATATACATGTATTTTAGGAATGTGTGAGGAAAGGTTTGGGATTTATGTTGTGTTAAGTCCTCTTGGTCTGTGACTGGTCTAACTTAATGTCAATGTTGGAAGCTCTAGTTTTACATAATGTTATAAAGATGCCAAACTCTTTTAAAAGAGATCCAAATTTAACACTTGAAGAAATATTTTTTTGTATTTTACCTGAGATGCAGGGGCACAAAGGATGAGAGTTTTACAGCATTAGCGTAGCTCCACGTCTAGGATACGAGGCTAGCTTTTTGCAGAGGGTTAGGAATGGTGGTTTTATATTAAAATATGAACTGGAAACGCTTATTTAGGTATAACTTCAGGAAAAGGATTATTGTATATGTTTGAGACTGGAGTTTAGTTAGATAATAAAAAAAAATAAAGTAAATTTACATAGCTGAATTGTAGTGGACCAAACTGATCCATGGTGTAGCCTCGCTGGAGCCAGTGTAGCAACATCACAGATCCGTTTAGTCCACTCTCTCTGGCAGAGTTTGGGCTTAGGGGACAGGGAATTCATGGCCAAAAAACTGACCTCATCCACTCTCCTACTGTGGGTGAAACTAGTGTATTTTAATTCCTTTATAAAAGCTTTTCCACTGCAATAGAGTATGAACAAGTTCTACACAAGCAAACCTCGACATTTAAAATCTTTTATTTAAACATCTAAAACAGGGTAAAATGTGACTAAAATCTTGTGGTTTTTAAGTAGAATTCCAAATACGAAACACAAAATAGCACTTTTTTTTAAGATTTCTTAGCTTTTCCCATTGCAGTTTCACCTGTAGGAAAAAAGGAAGATTATATAAATTTTTTTTTTTTTTTTTTTTGGTATCTATTGATGTTTGACACATTAGTAGGTACTTTGAAAACCTGAAATTTTATAATAGCTTTAGGATTATATTTTATAAAATCCACTCTGACTATATTTTAAAACATAACAAAAATTATTCCCCCCAAAATTCCATCACTGTCTTTGTGTCCCAGATAGCATTCTCCCCTTGCCCGCTCCCCTTTTCTGGTTTCTGGTGCACTATACTTGATCTTATGAAAGCTTTCTCTATTAACTTTTTGCTATCTTCTGATTTCTTTTCGTAAAAGCTTTAGAAAGGTTTCTATACCCTTTGTATTATCACATCATTGTTTTATATCATCTACCTGTCAGTTGTGTCCCAGCGTATTAGAGAAGCAGAGGTTTTAGCTGTCCTGTGCTGTACCCAGCGGAATACAGTCAGCGCTGAAATACTGGAAGGCTGGTACTGGGAAGGTACCGTTGTTCTTGTACATAATGTCATGACATGTCTATGTCAAAGGTTCTTATATATTTCTTTTATAAGCTGAAAGAAGGTCTATTTTTATGTTTTTAGTTCTATGAATGGAACGTTGTAAATGCCTGTCAGAAATAAAATACTGGAAAAAAATACAAGAGAGTGGTATGCGTATGTGTGTGCTCCAAGACAGGTGACTCTCTCAATAGAGGCAAGCAAGGAAGTCCTACAGTAGATTAAGCTGTTGGGATCACTCTCCTGGCTTTTAATGATCTGTAAGGAATCTCCTTAATAGTAATGTTTCCACCCTTATGTGTGCGCCCAGTATCATGTGAGCTGAATGGGTTCAGCGTGTCTTGGCCCTGCGTTTTGGTGGGGTCTTCGCTCTGGGGTAAATAAAAAAACCCCAGGTCCTTTGGCCAGCATGTGCTGAGCTTCAGCCTGTCCCACATGAAAGGCTGGGGCAAGTTTGTTGGTCTCCCTTCTGTCCTAGTGAAACCTCATCTTATTTAAGTCCCCAAGGGAAGGTCCAAGCCTGGAGCCTTGCCTGTTAGAGGATGGAAAATGAGGCAAACAGGAGAGCAAATGCTGGATGCAAGTATTTGCCTATAGTGCACTTACTTGACATGCACCTTGGCACAAAATGAAGCTTTCCTTTTGTGGGACTGCTAACTTTAAAACAGTGTGTTCAAGTCTGCAGCTAGCAACACTCTTCCCCAATCTGTTAAACTGCATTAACCTCTACTGAAACATAAGTGCAAAGCATGCTAGTGCTTGCTTGTGTGCTCAGCAGAGAACAAAGGTAAGTATGAACTTCTATTTTAAATGCCACAACCTTTCTTTAGTTGTATTTTAAATGCCACAACCTTTCTTTAGATGGGTTCATGTGTTTGTATTTTCCACAGTTTGGTTTTTATTAGCTACTGCAATGCTTCCAGCAACAGACTTCAGCTTTCAGGTTGTATACAAAGCTGCTTAAAGAGCTTGTTCTACTGCAGTAACATCACACCTTGCATTAAAATTCATATTATGTAGCTCATTTATCACATACCAAGCCTTACACAGAAGGTGTAATAGGTGAAAAGTGTAATGCCATGGAGTAGTTCTTGTATTCTCACCTACTAGTTACTGTAGCTTAGGACTGCACCCTCAGGTAAGGCTCAGCTCATATTTTGCAGAAATGAGAGCTGCCATTTTCCTTATTGTGTCCATAACTTAAGTCATGCCTCTTTTACTACACTGGTCACAAGGAACCTTAAGTGAACATTTTAAAAAGAGGAAAGAAGTAGCAAGTTCCAGAAGAATTCCAGTTACATTGGAATAACTCTCCAGTCTTGCTGTGGTCAGTTGTTTAGCCAAACCCCCTCCCTTTGGGGTGCTGAAATTTAGCCCAAATGTACAAAGCACATAGGGGGTTGGTGTTTTGTGCAGCCTGGCAGGAGCTTCCCTGGTCTGTGGGTGAGACCCTGACTCCCACCACTTTTCTGTAGGGGAGCTGTGACTAGCAGTGTACAGGCAGTTGGGTTACATGTGTGGATTCTGGCAGATTGTCCCTAAAAGGTGGGCTGGTGGACTTTAGGGAGCTGGTTTATTGGAAAGGAAGGTGTTCTTGCCAGGAAGACCCATGCACAGCCCCTTGGTCTTGTCTGCAGTAGAAGAACAGCAGCAGTCTTCTTGTGGGAAGAGCACAGGCACCCTGTAGTACTGAGGTCTGAGAACTCAGTGGTTTTCTTAACTAGTTTTACCAGTCATTTTTTGTTGTCTTCTCTAGCACACCTGCTTTGCACTGGCTTCCGGACAACACAGGAAAGAGTTTCTGAGGCTATTGTCTCTGTAAATAACATGTCAAGAATGTGACCTGGTTCCCTGCATACAGCTAATTTAAATGCGGCCAGGTAATTGTGGAGGCAGCAAACAGTGCTTCTCACGGCTCGTGTTCCCACTCCCAGTGTCTTCGGCAACTTGCTTTCCTTTTAATTTTATTCTCAACAGTTGCTAAGGTACTTCTTCTGTACACTGGACTTTTCTTTTTTAATCCTTTCAATTACAAGACCTGTCATGCATGTTGATTGAAGACTGTCAGCATGTCAGTATTACTGGATGAATTCAATCCAGCGTTTTGGAAGCTTGCTGCAACTCTGCCTTATTCTGGGGGGGAAATGAGGGGAAAGAAAGCCTTTGAAAAATTGCTTCCTCTGTTTCTTTTCCCTCGGCCACATCCTGTTAATAATACATAGTACCTCCAAGTTGTATGTGGGCGTGAGCTTGAGTAGGTTTTTGCAATAATGAATTCTTATAGCGGCCTTAGGGTCTGGGTAAATTGTTCTCATTTTAAGCTTGACAGATGAAGGCAGGTGGAGGAGTACCCACAAGGTCATGCAGCAAGCCTGTGGTACCAGTGAAAGGCTTACGGAAGGCTGTTTAGCCATTAGTCTGGACAATGTTTCCTTTTCATTAGTGTAAAGAAATAATTAGCAGTAGTAAGGAATCCTTACTCATGGCAGAGTATTAAAGTGCTCAGAGAAGTCACACAGACTGCGTGGGCAGCAGGGGTTTGTTTGTCCATTATGTACAGCTGTGGTATCGCATTTGCATTCTCCTTTCAATTCTGTTTCCAATCAAATCAATTTAATAAGAGGGAGAAGGATGATGATGACTCAGGGAATAATTGTAACCAATTAGGGGGTTTCCATGTGACCTTCAAAATAAAGCCCTGGTTTCTGTGGCTGTTTCCCTCCCTGCACTGATGTTACAGGTGATGCTGACTGCACACAGCCTCAGGGGAATATGCCGCAGTTCTGTGCTCAGGGAAGAACAGCTTATGCAGGGTTAGTCCTTGGGGTGAGGTTTAGGAACCATGTGGAGAAAGCCCGGAGCAGCCTGGTCTGGTCCCAGAGGTGGCCCTGCTTGGGGCAGGAGGTGGGACTGGAGACCTTCCTGAGGGGCCTTCCCACCTGCATTACCCTGTGATGCTGTGTGACTCCTCCTCCACACCCTTCCATACCGAACCACAAGGGATGAGTTTCAGTTTGTTTGTTGTTTTTCCAGTCAGGAACAAACCGCAAAATGTATCTTGAATTTTGTATCAAAAGGTGAAAATACTGCAATGAAACAAAATAGACAAACTCCCATGAGATAAAGCTGGGCGACAATCTTCCATAGGAAACAGCAGGAGCACAGATTTACTGTGGGGGTGGGAAAACTGAAGAGGCTGTAAATCATGTTCTCCTAATCCTCTCACTCCCAGTGAGGAGTGGTTGGTACACATGTAGATATATTTCCTGGGTTGCCCCAGGTCTACTGAACACGGTATATGGCAGAAGTGCCTATCCTTGGGTCCTTGATGCAAAATCATCACTGGACTTCTATTCAAACTGTATTTGGGTATACAAAATCATGCTTTCTACTCCCCTGTCTTCTCCCAGTTGAAGCAAAATATTTGAAACAAGAAAATCTCCCCTTAACACCTTGTTTTGGCACATCAGAGTTAAATGTACTAATCTCCCTCCTCACAGAGCCCAGTAGGTGTTTGAGGTCAACTTCCTACTGAGACTGCGGCTATTCTGAAGGAGGGATCTCTTGGAAAGGTTGACTGCAAGAAGTGATGGAGGGTAGGGTACGCCTCAGGGGTCCCCTGCAGATGCGCCCAGGGTCCTGCCTCAAGGAGTACCTGCAGACATATGTCTAGGGAAGAAGAGTACAGCAAACATTTGTGATACTTTGACTTCTACGCTCCCAGCTCCTAAACACAGGCACATAGTGCTGCTCCCTGGTGTAGTATCTTACGGCACTCAGAAGATCCCAAGGTGAATTCAGCTGCCCACACGTAGTCAGTAGTAACGCTTCCTTCAGACGTCTGAGAGGTCCAAGACATCTATCTGTGTGGGGGTGCAGGAGGGCACAGGCACTTCAGGTGAGCTGTGCTGTTACGGAGGAGCAGCTGGAGTATGGTGGGTAATCCAGGGACAGATCAGATGGCATTAAAGACAACTGAATCCCACGCTGTGGGTTTAGTAGCTCTCCAGTGATTCTGTTCCAGGAAGCTGTCCAGTGTGCCCTTGAATTCAGGTAAGCTTTTTGCATCCGATATCCATTAGCAAGGAGTCTCAGAGGTCTGGTACCCAGACAGAGATGTGCCACCTTCTTTTGCTCATTCTGAATTTGTTTCCCACTATTTTCATTTGACACCTGCTGACTTTTTACACCGGAGGAAACTGTTAATCTCTCCTTACTCTCTCCACATCATCCATAACTTTACAAAACGCTGTCATATTATTTTTCCACACCAAGCCCTTTCAGGTATTCAGAGAGCCATTAATCTGGCTCATTGATGCCACAAGACTTTTTTCATCCCCCCCAAAATATAAGAGAGTGACAGTGAAAGAAAGTAGAAATTAAACATCTTGAATACGTTGCCAGCAAGACTGACAAGGATTGCTAGAGTGGTTAAATTTTGCAGAGCTCCACATCTCTCTAGAGGATGACAATAAAAGGCACAGAAAGGAAATGACATGAAAATGGGGTATATACCATACAGCAGTTCCTACAGCAGCGGCATCTCTTGTGGCAAGTTAATGTTTGCTACTTAAGGTAGGATTATTTTCAGCTTGCAATACTGGCAGATTAATCCAAAACTTTCAGGAATTCAGTGAAGTAGTGAAATGAAGAAAGCATCAGGGCATCAAGCAGAAAGCAGCACACGATTATAAGAGCATGCACACACAAGCGATGACAAAGTGGCTCATGTATGCCAGCTTGCTGCGCACTTCACAGCACCAGATCTGAAATCCTTCCTGCTGCTTTGGCTTAAAAACTCTGTGCTACCATGAGCCAACCATCTCTGCGTGAAACAGAGGAAGACAGTGGGAAACTTCCTCCTGCAGTTTCTCCTGCAATTCCATGCACAGTTTGGAGAGGCTAATACTAATGCAACTTTTGAGTGCTAGGACAGAATCCAGTAGACTGTGTGCTGGGAGAGGTGTGCCGGATCCCTATGTCACATCTGTGCAATTAGCTGATGACCATACTCAATCACACATTGTTACAACAGCTAAGTTGCTCTTGGGGAAAAATTGTTTGAAATTAAATAGGTAACCTGAGAAAATATGAAATGATTAGAAAGAGCATATTGAAAAAAAAGAGAGAGCAAGAGGGCCTGAAATTATGCAAGAACCGGATCAAAGCCAGAAACTGAGATTCATAAAGCTGCAGAGAGGCATGAATAGAATATTAAGTATGTGCTACACTGCCTATGAAAGGAGAACAGGTTCCAAACCAACACCTGGGGTGCTTGGAGTGTGGCAAGGAAAAAGCCAAGTGCTTCTCCATGCCCAAGGGCCAACACACAGTGTTTTTAAAAAAACGCTGGACAAACCTTTGCATTCACTGTTCCAACAAGACTTGCTCTAGGCACCATCTTGCACCAGGTGTGCTCCTGTTTCTCAGACCCCCCAGGATCCCCCATGTCAATTCACAGGGTAGCACATGGCCACAGGAACATTTTGCCTGTGGCCACGGTGTCGAGGAAACGAAGGGAGCTCCATAGCACAGACACAGGCTGCTCTGGATCGGCTGTTGCCAGTGCCAGAGAGTAGTCTCTGGTGTTACATTTTTAATCGAATGGCACAGCCATAGTTCCAGCAGGCTTCCTTTCAGTTCCTAGAGAAAACATACAGTTGCTGGGTTGGTCCAGTGTAAGTCATTGCTCCATGTGTTTCCTCCATGGAAAGTCTGTGAGTCTGGAGGCTCTTTCTGCTGCACGGGGCCAGCCCGGCACAATGTCCCAAGAGTGCTGAAGGCTTTGCCCTGCTTGGCTGAGGCAACACGCAGTACAGCACACCTGCCAGGTCCTCCAGCGGGGTATTTCGGCTCGGATACCTCTGCCATGCCTAATGTGCTCAGAGTGTTTTGTGATGGACAGCTGGTGAGAAGCTGAGCCAACAGTCAGTGATTACTCAAGAACCCATAGCTTGCTTGCTGGAGTGACTGGTGCAGTTTGGTCCTGGTGACCACAGTGCAAGCCCTGCCTGTTGCTGGTGGCCAAGACGAACTGTCAGAGGCAGTAAGCTCCAACAACAGCTTCAGCGTGGAGCCGGAGCCAGAGCCCCAGCTGCCTTCCGTGCCTCTGCCCTCCCGGTAGCGCAGCATCACTGCTAGCAAGCGGCTGGGCTCCTCACGCTCTGTGGGAAAGAGCAGAAGCTGGAGAAGTTTTTCTGCAGACTCCACAATGGCAATAGTCCATCCAGTGCCTTCCCAGGATAGAACTCCTGGGTGCATGCTGCTGCCCAAAATCCCCGGGGCTCCCCTGGGAAGAGCCGCTCTGCCTGGGAGCGATGCAGTGGCCCTGCAGGAGCACAAATCAACACGCCCGGCGGCTTTTCAGCTGGGGGAGAGGGCGGAGGAGGATCCTAACATGCAACGCGGGCCTTCTCCTCCTCCTCTGCACAGCTTTCGGGGGCGATGTGCTACCCGGGGGGCCCGGGGACTCCTTTCCAGGCCGTGGCCAGCGGGGGTCACTCTTCCCCTGCAAATGCCACAGCGCCAGCACGCTTACTCAGCCCGGTTACAAACCGGGGGATTTCTGCTTTAATAAAAAAAACCAAAAACCAACAGAAAATAAATTAGAGACAGACGTGCTCTGGAGGCAGTCAAGCACCATCCTCCTTGCTCACATCATCCCGCACAGTTGCAGGGTGGCTGTTGACCTGACGCAGGGTGCTGGCTGGTTTTTACGTCATTCCATTAGAGAAAGTAATTTCCAGGGATAGATTCAGATTCACTTCTTCTCAGAGGAGATTAAACCCCTTTAATTAACTCCTCAATGGGTATTAGAGTGCTTAGTATCTTTGTAGTTGTTCAAGCTGGGACTGATGCTCCTGATCAGTGAGTTTTTTCCCTGATGAAAGAGGGCAGATTCTCCCTGAGCTGTGGCTAGTATTTTGTGTTTACTCTCCAAAGGGACAAAAGGATCCCACGAGGAATTTAGGAAGGAGGGACAGGATGGGGATAACACCTCTTAACAGGCAAAAGTGTCGAAGATGGCCGACTGCTCAGCACCGTCATGAGGCCTGTGGCAGTGGTCATAAGCAAATACCGCACAAGATTTTATACCTGATTTTATACCTGCAAATCTCATACACTTCCCACCTGCCCTGTTACTTTTACAGGATCGATAAGGCAGTGTGGGAGCCAGCAGCCATTCACCAAGACCTTTTACAGATTTGAACTGAGAGTCTTCCTGACATGCCCTGTCTGAGTAAGTCAAGACAAGAGTGTAACATCACTGAAGTTTACTTTGAGAACTACTGTACTGTTCTTTAAAATGGCAAGTTAGGAGTATTCAAGAGCTTTGGGAAAAAACCCTTACTGTTGGAGAAGGCAGAGGGATGTGGAAGCAAGTTCTAATAGAAATGCAGTTCAGAAGAATCTACTCCATTCTCTCCCACAAGTTCCTAATAGAACATTTTTAAAAGCCCTTTAGATCTCTAGTAACTAAAAGACTCAACTAGAAGAGGAGCATCAGCTTTCTTCAAAGTCACTGCAATAGCAGGCTATTAGTTGAATTATACACTAGAATACTCCAGAAAAAGGAGATGAAGACAGAAAAAAAAGAGTAACTTAATAAGATAAGAAAATCCAGTCCTCTACCCCCTCAAAACCTCATGAAGCATGAGAAAATGAGCAGTTGGTAATAAAAAGATGTTTAAAATGACCCTTTCTTCTCCGCCTTCCCTTTAAAAAGTAAAGAAACAGCTGTTGTTAAAAGTAAAATAAAACTGAAAGTGCTGAGATAACACCCGCACATTTGTACAGCAAATGGACTTTGAAAACAGTGCCTGGATCTGGGAAGATTTACCCCAGTACGGGCAAGTTGAAGCCATGGGGCTCAGCTCTCTGCATTTCCCCAGGGAGCTGCAAGAGCTGATTTCAAGGAGATGCAGAGACAGGCCCATAACAGTGAGCTGTGATTGACAATATTTTTGTAGATGGCCCAAGAAGATGCTTCAGTATGTTGGGGCAAGAGCAGGGGGTTGGAAGGTTATAAACCATAAAGGGTGGGAAGTGAGGGCAGTGAGACAGTGTTTTGGGGAACTGCAGAGAGAAATGAAGAGAAAATTTCAGGAAAGAAAACCAATATGTAATGCAATCTTATTCAGTTGCGTGTGGGACAATTACAAGAGTTATTGCTTGCATGTGCAGAGTGTTGCTGTGATGCGCAGTGAGGGCTGCGGGGCATGGCAGCACAGACACCCCCCATACAATGCTGGTCTGTGCTGGCAAGGGGGCTCACCAGCTCCTCAGAGGATTTCCATTTTTCTGCTTGCTATACCAGGTTCTCACAGTCACAAGTTTTAACCCTGTGTTAGACTGAATTCTGCAGCACAGGGTGAGATCTTTGCTTGTTCTGATGTTGAAAATTCACAGGGCGCTGCTGCTTTCACTTGGCTGGTTTCATGACTGGGGTCTAAACAAATAACATACTGTGGTACCAGCTGCTTAACAGTTCCCTTCCTCTACACCTATATCTGCTTTTTAAAACTGTGAACACTTTAAAAAGCTGCCTTAGGGCTCTACACTAATAACTAACTATAAAATATACAGCAGCAGTAGGTGAAGGTCTTGCTTAGTGAGAATCAAAGGAATTAACACGTTGCAAACTCTTATCCCAAGTATTTCATCAGTCCACAAAGATGTCCCATCCCTGAAGTGAATGGTACTGGGAAATGAGGAAGAAACTTGCAGTATAATAAAACTTTGATCCCAAACATGCAGAAGTTTAGAGTATATCGTGACATAGACAAGTAATCCTCACACCTGTGTGTAAAAAACTGCACCCTCCATGTGCAGTGTTGGTGTCTGGCTGGTCCTACCACCTGCCAAACATTTGACCTGTCATCATGGCCCTGAAGTTACACCTGGAGTGACAAAACAGATCCGTTTGTAGGACACGTAGTATATTAATTAAGCTCTCTCTTGGGTTCTTGCTCTCTGATCCTGAAAGCAATGAAATCAGGAAGAAATGAGGAATAATCATCCCAAAATGTAATTATCTATGTGGCTTTTACAGCTGGGAAAGGGCTTCTCTCCAGTTTCATAAAGAACTGGAGTTGTTTGGTGTTAACAACAGTTTCACAAACTTGAGGGCTGTATCAGTTGACCTGTGAAGTTTGGTTTTGGTGAAACATTTTCTTCCTACAGCTCCTTCATCACTGTCACAACAGCTAGGGCCAGCCTCACTCACAGGCAGTTAATTGAACATCCTTGAGCCATTGTATGTGATATGTGTTTCTGAAAACTATCGATGTTAGTCATGCGAAGGGACGATGTCGCTTTGTTAATATAATTAAATTCAACGGTGTCTGAGCCCGAAGGGACTGTTAATTCTGCACAGCGTAAGAGACAGAAATGCTGACGAAACAATATCATGCACATGTAAACACCTCTCGTTCTCAGGCACTGGATGGTAAAAAGCCATTACAACCATTTCCATTGGCAGGTCTCTGTTATTTTGGTGACAGCAGAAGAACCCTTCCAGAAGCAGTGATGGGGTTTAAGGCAATGAGGAACTTTCGCATCAGTTGCTTTCAGCTGGGGCTCCCAAAGCTGAGTTCAGGCTGCTCCCTTTAGCATGCTTGTACTCTCTCGGTTGCTGCTATTCCCATGTGCTGCAACGGTGACACTGTTGATGGGGACGCTGTAGCCTATTGCACTGTGAAAACTGCTGTCACGCCATTGTGGTAGGAGCTGGGAAACACCATTAAAAGTCAGCAGGGTCAGCATATCCCTGAAGGTCTTGATTTAAAAAGAAGTAAATCAAAACCAAATGACACTACTAGTAGCTCAATTTGCTCAGGTCTATTCATGGCTGGGGAAAGTTCTTCCTACTGCAGCTTCTTCACAGAAGCATAAATAAATTTATCCTGTTTGAGCAAGAAGATGTCCACGTTCACCTGCATGGGACTGTTTGGAGGGTGGGATGTGCAAGTCTCCTCAATGCAGAGACAAAACAGGGTTACTTTTCTCCTTTAAAGACAAAACACTAAAAGAGATGTGTTGAGTTTGTGTGAGACTACATTTCCAACAAATATGCCTTTTCTTCCAGTGTGGTAAGGGCTTCCAGTCTTTTGTCTGGTTTGGTACTTATGGAAATTACTAATTTATCATAATACAGGTTTGTCTTTCCTGATCCTAGGTTTAACTTTCCCTTTTTCCAGAGAAACATCGGTGGACACATAGGAACTAGCTACAGCTCATTGCATTGCTGAATGAATGCAGCTCAGGCCACGGTGACATGTTACTCTCTGAAGTTCTGAAGGAGCTTTGTTGTGCCTTCAGCTAAAATGGGACTTGGGGTTTATTTATTTCCTGCTTGTTAAAGAGGTGTAGATGCACCTACTTGACAGTAAGCTCTGCACCCTCTGAGTACCTCTCTCTCCTGCTAATGGAAGCAGTTCCACACCAGTTCTGCTGGCGGCACCACGGCTCTGTGGGTTGCTAATGCAAGAGGAACAAAGAAGAAAAAGTCTTGTTATCACAATGGTGCCGCTATATGAGCTACTGAATGCTGAGCACAAAGCCCTGTAGCTTAGGGCACATCATATCACACCTCCGTGGGGCTCCTCGGGTTACATTAGTTGGTTTTAGTGTTTTCATTTGTCTGTTTGTGCGGTGCTGTGACATTGCACTGAGTATTTAGTTAGAAAGATGAATCTTGTAATTTTCATTTATGAAAGTTTCAGAATGATTATGACTGCTGGCTGTGGTGTGTGACAATAGGTTTCATAGTCAAATGTCAGGCATTTGCCTTTGAAAAACTGCCTTCAAATAATAAAGATGAACAAGTTTTAAAAATGACACCTTCTTTCCTTCTTTCCTTTGGACCTGGATTCAGCTCTGAGTTTCAAAATGTGTAAGAAAAGACCCTACACCACCCTAATGGACTTCACAATGAAATCTCTTTTGAGGACCAGTTAATCAGTGCTTTTAGTCCATATAAAAGTCCTGTTTCATTTAAAAGCTGGTATTCTAGACCAGCCAAGAAACAGGTGCAGAGCAGAGCCCCCAGTGTAGTAGCATTTTTGCTGGCTCTGGGGTGTGCTTTACACATAAACATCCCAATCACCCCCACTGACCCTGCCTTGGTTCACACTGCAGGGAGATTCTGCTGCCAGTGCCCTGGAGCCCTTTTGGATTAAGTGAAACTGGTGGTTCTGCTCCAGGAGCACACCTCATGCACTCTGGCTTTGAATGGAGACACGAGGGTCTGAACCAATGACTTGGCCATGTGGCTCTTGAGACCTCCAGGACTCACTCCGGATGCATGTGCTAACAGAGGCTCTGGAAACACCAAGAGGTCACACAGCACTCTGAAGTGCTTCTCATACAATTGAGAAGCCAAATATACTTTCAGGTTTGCTGTAAGCCTCCTGCATTATAGAAGAGGAGGGACAAGAAGAATGCCCTGCCTCTGAAGCTGGACCACACCCTCTCTTGGCTCTGCTGCATCCATGGGTCTCAGCGATGGACCTTAGGAGCCCACATCACCCCCAGGCTCTGCTCACAGCAGCATGACTGGAGCCAGCTCTTCTCAGTGGTGGAGCATCATGCCTGCCGCTTCAGTTAGGTGATGTGGCCAGGGTTTACTACTGCTAGTACCCACTGGGATGTGGCAATTCACTGAGTGATGCTGGTGCTGTTGTCCTGGTTTGCTCTCTTCCCTCCCTTCCTGCTTTCCTGATCAGTCTCGCTCTATCTCAAAAGGTCTTGGGCATCCCCACCAGCCCTGCTCGCCTCCCTCATGCTTAGGGACCATGTTGGCCCTCCTGGGGAGTATGGTTTTCCTGTGGTCTGAACATATTTGCTTGATGGTGACTTGATGGTGGCCTGAGGGCAAATCTGATGCCCTCTGTGAAAGACTGCAGCTGGATATTTTTCTAATGTACCATATTCTGTTTAGAAAACATGAAAAATCCTTTTTCACTTTAATGTTGATTGACACTGGAACTGGTTGGCCAGAGAGGTTATAGTCTCCATCCTCGGAGATATTCAAACCCCAGCTGGACACAGCCCTGGGCAACCTGTGTCCCTGCTCTGAGCAAGTGCTTGGACTAGGCAGTCTCCAAAGGTCATTTCTAAGCTCACCAATTCTCCTGTAATTCAATGAGTCTGGATTTCTTCTCTCAGTACCACACATTAATAGCAGCACAACCTGGTGTTGCCACCTTTTGATTCTGTCCAACCAGACCATAAGTATTTGCACACTTTTGTGTTGCATCCTAAGATTTTATTTGCTACAAAGCAAGAGGTGTGTCTGTGTCTGCAAGGGAAGTGTTTCAGGAAAGGGAACTTAAGTTTAACTTAATTTTTCTGTTTAGGAAGAATGAATAGTTTGTGTACAGATTTAATATATTGGGCAAATAAGTGGATAAACATAACAGGAAAAATACACAACTAAACCAATTTCTTTTTAAGGGCCCTCTGTACAGACGTTATCTAAAATATTATGACAGCACATTAGACAGATTGGATTTGACCGTGAAATGTTTTCAAGCAATGTTTTAATAAGATTTTGTAGCTGATTTCAGTGAGCATAGCTTAGGATACACAGCAAAACCTCAGAGACTGAGTACTGAAGCATTCCAGATAATATCAGAAATGTTTAAAATTGGAGATAGAAAATACCTAGTCAATTCTTTCAGTTCAGGTAGGTAAAACAGGATGGCTTCCCACAAGCATTTGCAAGTATGTTGAGCAGAACATTTCCCAAAGGCATCAATTCTATTTCCAGAGATCTAGGTTTCTCTCTGTGCCTGTGTGTATAGGCAACATCTGTCTCACACTGGAAAAGCATCTCATTAACCAAATTAGCAAAACAGCTATCAGACAATTTGATCCTGCTCATAACCTCCTGCTCTGAAGTTCAGAGAGTGGACTACCTTAGCTGATACAACAGGTGAGGTCTGTGGGAAAGTTGAGATGATCAACTCAAAAAAATGTCATAGGCAATATGCTTAGGGGACAACATCCACATAATAAATGAGAAAGCCTTGGTTGTTAAATTAAAACTGTAGCAAATTTAAAGATTACAACACTTATCCACCAGGAATTCAGCTTTGTAGATTCTGAACACTTTGGTCTCAGTCTAGCAAAGCCCCTAAGCATGTACTTAAACACAGCATTATCGATCTTGCAAGGATCACTTGCCAACTTAAAGGTAAGCATATGCATAAGTACATTAGGCATTCAGCTCACAACTACTCTAAAACAATGCATGGTCACAGCAGAGGGCCAAATCACAGATCAACCAGGACACATTATTTTCCAACAGAATAGAAAAAATAAAAAAGATTCTTAAGAAATTAAGGAAGGAGCTGGATATTTCTTAATCACTGCAGGCATAAATGGAAGAAAAATTGCTAATCAGGAATCTATTGATAACCACACAATTCACAGTCATTCTATCTGCATTGCGTGGAGCTCCACTGTTGCCTTAGACAGTGTAAGGAGAAAAACCTAGCTCCTGGGAATTTGAAAAAGAAATGTAGGCATGCGGTCTGAAGGAGGTTTAGATATGATGAAGTATAATTTGAAGATTTTCCTTAAATGTTTATTGTAAGCTTCTCTAACATCCTTTCTACTTTTTTTTTTTTTCTTTTAAAATGAACCTCTTAAATCTGCTGCCGACTGTTAGCCCCATAGTTAAGGCAAGTCTATCTTCCTAGTAAGCAAGTAGCTAGGATGAATCTCCCATGGCCCTGTGTGCTGACCTGTGTTTGAATCCTTGTGTGTGGCACCTACAGTACTTCAAAGACTGATGGTGTCCAGCTGCTTTCGGGGTACGTAAGGAAGATGGAGTGGACTGCCAAGCGACCACTGTGAAATGTCCATCTTCTAAAAGAATATTTGGGCTTAGTTTTAACTCAGATTACTGCACGCAGTAGCACTTCACAACCCTCTTTGCCCTTGAGAGATATCTTTATTCTCACTGTGAAGAAAAGAAGTGCGGCTATGGTCATTTCCAGATGGTCACTGAAGAAAAAGAAAACTGGGATATGCACAGGCTTTCTCTGGCAGATCAGAGATTTAGCTTTGATTTAATAAATCTCAGATTTGAAAAATCTCAGCCAGAATCCTTTCAGCAAAACAACAACACAGATCTGCATGCTTGTGTATAGTGCTGTTAGCATAAAATAAAATGGTCACCTTTAAGGGAGAACCTTCCTCAGAGTATGAACAGAGGAGTCCTTGACTTTATGAGGCATGGCCAAAGGCCAAAGATGCTGGAGGTGCCGCACAAACCCTGTGCCCATGGGAAAACAAATTTGAACTTATGTATGTGGGTTGCTCCCATGGCCAAAAGGGCTGCTGTCTTGATATACGCATCCATGGGTGATAAAGGAACTGCTGCAGTGGCGTCAGCAGTGGTCTTGCCCTGTATCTGCATTTCAGCCCCATCCAAGCTCACGGAGGCCATCCTCTACAACAGTCTGGGTTTGTCTGCATCATCTGCTCTCCTATTTTCCAGTCCCAGGCCTGCTACAGAGGAAACATCCCAGTGCCAGGAGGAGCTGAGGGAAACTATTGGAGGCAGGACTGATTACTTCACCGATTTAAAAACTCATCTCATAACATAATTCAGCTCTTCTGAGGAGAAGGGGGGAAAAAAGAACATTACCCCAGTGTAAAACTTCCTTTCTCTTTGAATATGCAGCCCACTTAACAGCTTCAGTGAAACCTGAGGTCTCTTTGTAATGAAACAATTCCCTGAAGAAATAATGTGAAATTTGAGCCACTAA
Organism: Athene cunicularia; assembly: GCF_003259725.1. Lineage (NCBI taxonomy): Eukaryota > Metazoa > Chordata > Aves > Strigiformes > Strigidae > Athene > Athene cunicularia. Next base: position 99,771,777 of record NW_020799091.1, read on the forward strand.
TTTTCAATGGCTGAAGGAAAAAACGTGCATGTGAGAAGAGAGGGACTTTCCTTAAGGCATATGGAGACATGCATGGATAGCTGATCTCATTTAGAAACTTGGAGCTCCAAAACCCCTTGTGTTCACCAATGACTTTGAAAGTGATTTGGTCTATAATAGCTTTAAGAAGTGCCAAGAGAAATCAAGTGCTTATTGTTGGTGCTGCAAGAGCAGAGAGGGAACCCATTCCTTTCCTTTTGTGTTATAAAAATAAACACACAGAGAAATGACGGTCCCTGACCCAGAGAAGAGACCATTATGGTACGAGCACATAATTAGAAACAGTTCTCTGCAGAAGCCCCAGTCCAGACAGACAGAGGGAAATACAGGCACAAGAAGCTGCAATAACTTCCCCTGTGTCACTCGACAGAGCCCTGGTAAAGCCCATGTATCCTGACTCCCCACAAAACGATGATAAAATGGTGTGTCAACAAGAAGGATTTTCCTTGACATGAACCACAATGACATCAAAGACTCTGAACTAATTTGAACAGAATGTTTTAGTCAGTGAACAGAATTAATTGTGTTGACATAATGGATTTATTGTTTCAACAAAATGCCTGTCTGTTTTCATGCAGTGGATAAGGGATTTGATAAACTAAATGCTGATATCAGGGGATTCTTATATAGCTGAATTATCAACCTGATAAAATGCCACTAGGGTAAAAGAGAACATGAAAGAAAACAAAGAGTCAATAGCCCAGAGGCTTTAGTGCTCACAAGAAGTACACAAAGAATAGATTAAGTTTTACAGTTCCTGTGGCTTTTTGCGATGGGCAAGGTGCTACTGATACAGACCATATGCTCCCGCAGACCCCTGCGTGCAAAGGTGAAATCCCTCTTCCCAGAAACCTGTCAGACCTGCCTACAGTCAGGATTTGTGAGTGGGGAAAGTGCTCAGCCTGGCCCAACGGCCCTGCTAGGCCACTGCTGCTGTGGGCCACCTCCCTGCACATCCCTGGGAGCAAAGCAAGAGAACAGTGGACTTCGGTGGTGGTGAATAGCCTGGAAAATTCAGCTGAGAAGCACAATGTTTGCAGTACAGAGGATTTCTATGGAGTCGGAACATGAAATCTGCTTATACAAAAGTCAGCCAGGCTGTAGCCTTTCAGACAGTACTCCCCAGACAACTGGAGCTTTATGTTTAGGGAGAACCAGCAGACTTTTGCACCTGTATCCCAGAAAAGGATGAGTTGTGTTTATGTGCTAAGCAATGTAGGGCACAGCCTGTTCATATCAGCCTTGCCCTGCACTGAGCTCTTCTGTCCCATTTCTGCGCTTCTGTCAGCCCAGAGCTCTGAGGCAATGGTGATGTGCAGGACCAAGGAAGACGGTGACAATGTGAGAACACAAAAGAGATGAAAAGATTAGAAAAAGAGAGAGAGGTAAAGATGAGAGAAAGGAAAGAAGATGAAGATAGAAGACAAAAAGATAAGAAGGCAGAAAGCCATTGTCATCTGATTTCTTTGTCCAAATCTAAGTTAATGTCTTGAAATGTTAAGAAATTTGGTTTCTTATTTATACTTAAAACTCGTTACAGCTCCTCTTCCTTTAGAGGAGGTTAGGTGGTGTAGAATAGTTTTCATATAGTCCCCAAGCCCCTCATGTATGTACAAAATCAGTAGGTGCAGCTGAGGACACCCGCTGTCAGCAGTTCCTGAGCTAGCCCAGACCAGGCGTTGAGGAACAGCATCGCTGCAGGAGAGAGTGTTGCATCAAAGAAAACAAACCCTGTTCAGTAGGTGTATTGTCCCAGAAGCAGCACATTCAAACCAGAAAGGGAGTCAGCAGCTGCCCAAAAGAGGTAAGCAGTAAGTAAATGAATTTGGGATGTGTAGTGAAGGCATGAGGGAGCTGGAGAAGAAAAAGTGTGTATTGATGGGTAACAGGAAAGAAACAGTGGTCAAAAGGAGCATGCTGGTTTGGATGCATGGAAAGATGGGAGCTCCAGAAATGTGAAATGGAGAAGTTTTCCCTTCCAGAGAAGAACAAGGTTTCTGACCACAGCAGCAGTGCTCCAATCCTACAGTGGGCAGGTCAGCTGCCAGATAGGTGGCTGAGGCCAAGTAAAGACTGACCTGCATTACCCATATATTTGCTGGGAAGACTTTTAGATTTGCTGTTCAATATATGTTGCCACAACACGTCACCTTGTTAATTTGAAAATATACCACAGAATAGCACACTGGATAACTGCAACAGGAAAACGTGCTTTGCAGCCAAAAGTGAGTGATGGGGACTCCTCTTTCTTTCTCTCTGTACTGGCTGTCTTTTTCCCAAAAATTTATTTCAAAATTGACTATACACATGTGAATAGTGTTTCCTTTCTTTTTCAGCCTGACTCGCTTGTGCTATTGCCCTGGGGAAGGAAAGTGTCAGAAGTAAGTAGAGCCCATTTACTAATCTCTCCTTCAGAAGAAGACACACTTGGCTCTGGCTCTGACATCGGTTATAAATATTGCTGCAGGTACTTGGCCTTGCAGTGCTGGAACTTTGATAACACACAGTCAAGGTTTTCTGTGAAGAGAAATAATTGCAGCAGCTGATAGAATGAATTGAAGGAAATTAAGTCAAAGTAACCACATGTAGATGAAAGAGCTCTTCATCTTCACCCACGAAAAGAGCCTGCAAATAGTTTTGGCAGAAACTGTGAATAAAAACAGGAATATGGAATTATCTTTTTCCTTAGAAAGAGTCCTTTTGTATGAGGCTGTATGGTGCCTTGATGTAGACAATGCTCTTCCTCAGCAGAGGGGATTAGGGCAAAGATATCTCAAAGTCGTTCCCCTTTTTTCCTGATTTGTGGGTAGGAGAAAGGGGCTTAACCTTTCCTCAGTTTAAAACTGAAGAATTTTCTGTTCTTGCATGTTTATTTCTCCGAAATTTATGCTGACATGGAATGGCACAGAGCACTGAAAGTCCCTCCTCAACACCCTACATGATTTCTTGAACCACCCAAAGGGCAGGAAAAGGAGGCAGTATAATTAAAACAAAACATGGCAAAACAATAATGGGGGGAACTTCATCCGCTTGAGTTAGGCAAGATTATTTTGTGTAACTGAAACCCCTGTAACCATTGGATTTGGAGATTATTTTCTATGCTTCTATATGGAAAAAAGTGTGGGACCCAACTTTCACAACCTTCATTTATCTTATATATGTAAAGCATAACCTTCCTTGGCAAATGCTTGTTTTGGTTTTGTGGTTATTTTTATGCCTTGGAATTGGTTTCATTTGTTGTGATAAACAGCTGAAGTGATCCAGTAGTTACCAATGAGCTGCTGTAGTCCTTCAGACACAGTTTACAGCACTTTTCTGAGCCTGCATGGCTTTTAATGACTGTTTGACTTCCTATTTCACTCAGCTCCAGCTGCACAGAAGTCATGCAGAAGGGGACCTGCCTTGCATACGGTCACCCTGAGATTGTGGGGTGTTTTGGCAAGGGAAACCTGCCCATCACAGTCCAGACAGGGATGTTTGCTGGACTGGCAGTTCCTTTTGGGACCAGATAGCTCTGACCTGGCAGGGCTACAGTCAGAAACAGCATCAGGCTGACTTCGAGGGAAATATGGTTAGATTCAGGGAGGTGAAAAATTGACATTACAGCTGAGTTTGGATGGGCCAGCTGGGCTGATGTAACCCGGGTGGAGGCTAACTCATGGGGTGGGCATCCTTCCTCTGTGTCTACAGGGTCCTGGGAAGGGTTTTGGTGGGCCAGAGGTGAAGGGCTTTGCTACTCCCTGGTTAATTTGGAATTGTGTGGTTGACTGAATATTTGAGCCACTGCATTATGTTTATCTTTGCTTCCTCCCCTTTTCCTCAAATAAAAGGTTCTAAGAACTGTCAAAAGCTCTTAGTGCCCATGAGAGAGAGGGAAAATCATGCCTGCTAAGGTGACAGGACAGATTTATTTTCATTTACTGGAGCCAGAAATAGACCAAGTGTGATAAAAGCTACCTATCCTATTTCACATTTTAACAGATTTGGAGCATGCATATGGTCAGTTCACTCATCGCATCTACAGGGAGGGAACTTCTGGCTGAGGGAGTAATAATTTCAGTGATTCACATTGGATCAGCAGCTGCATGAATGCCATACACAGATTTCACTTTATTTCACAGCACTGAGCAACTACACCTGAGAAACTGAGCCCTCTGAAGGTATCATCAGCGACATATCCAGTGAGGATACAAAATAAATCTAGTGACATATCCAAATTTGCTAATTGTACTTGAAATTTTACACTAGCAACAGTTTGGCTGCATTACATATTTTTTAACATGTGTTTCCCCTGTCACTCTATATTATCTTTACTCCACAGTTTGTTGTCTTTATTGGGATTTTGGACACACAATCAGGAAAGAGAAACTGCCATATGAATGACTAAAGCTTTGACAGGAAGAAGGAGAGACTGTCTTTGTATTCTGTATTTGTACAGTGCTGAAAGAATTGGTGTCTGATACAGAAAAGGGGCTTTTAGGCATGGCTGCCCCATAAATAAGAGAGTCCCATGAACTGCAGAACTGATGAAACCTCTAGCTCCAGTAGCTTTGTTTCTTGTAGGTTTGGGTCTTTAAGCCCTTTTCCTTGTGATAATAACCTCTCTTCCCTGCATATACTCTTATGTCACCACAAAGGACAAGGAAAAGTGAGGGCAGAGGTTAGGCAGGGACTCTGCTGTGTCAGTGGGCAGGTGAGGACATGTTTGCTCATTGACCATGTAGCTGCTACCAGGTGGGGGACGATTCAGCTCTGCCTGCCTTTCCCACAGTGGTGACAGTGATCTCCGTCTGTCTCCTTTGCCTGACTTTCACTTTCATGAAGCTTGCTAATTTTTGGGTTTAAATGTTTCTGTCAAATGTCATTGCAACTGGCCAAGAACCAGCATTTTTTTAGGGAGGGCTGGGGAAACTGTCAGACAGGCAAATGGATGGATAGGCTGTGTAACCTCATTTACTTGGGCAAAAGAGAACAGCAATAATGGACAGATGTCAATGTTAAGTAGTTGCTGCTAATGTTTGGGTAGTGTGTAAGTAAAAATTCAAATTGTGCATGGGAAATAGGATGCTATAAATAAATAAGCCTTCTGAGCTAATAATTTTCTACCTCTATGGTGGAATCCTTCAACTTTTTCTCTGTAAGAGAGAAGCAAAAACATTGTAGGACATGCTCAGGAAGTGAATTAACAGGAATATGATTTGTGACAATAAGTTCTTTACTCGGCGATGAAAAAAATAAATCTGTAACACTGACTATATAGCAGAGTGTTAAATTTTGCCTCGAGTGTCCTAAACTGCTTTCAATTGCATCCTGGAGAAATGATTAACCTTGCTGAGATGCTGAGTACAGAAAGAGTCCAACCTAGGTTATCTGATCCAATAAACTTTCTCGATTAATCTATAGATAGCAAGCGGGTGAACTGGAAAAGATTTACAAAAGTTACTGGTTTTGAAAATTTTCCCAAAATATTTTCTGAAGTTCTGCGCTGAGGAAAGTCACAAAGGATCACTCAAAGCTTCAACTATTTTCTGTAAACTTTGTAGAATCAACACAATGTCACTTCCAAACCCCAAAGTATAACTGTAGAGAGACTTCTTGAAAATACCAACAGAATCAAAGGGGAAAATTCAGAGCGAACACTGCTGAGCAGACACCCCATGAAAGAGGAAATTTATGCCTCCTTTGGCTAGTTGTCTCTAGATCAACAGAAGGGAGTTTCCACTATGCTGGAAACATGCAGTGGCCTCAGTTGCCTCTTCAACTCTTCTTTCAAGAGGAAGACAATTGTAATCTCTGATTCACACATTTTATCAAGATTTCCATTGTTTTTTGTCCAAGAAAGCATATAGGATGCAAAAGGTGGAAAAGTAAAGATTGCTGCTTTTTGACATGTCTGTAAAGGATAATGGTGAGGGATGGCATCTAAGAAAGAAAATGATGTCACAAATTTTTTTTAAATCCCACAATGATGAGAGTCTGTAAGTTATCTGTTCTCCATCTCATCTCAAAGTATTGCCCAGTGCTGATCAGGGGCTTCCTCATGTGGACGTCTGCCCTCCAGAAACTGTGAATCACTGCTTCATGCTGAGGCCGTGAGGGTCCTCTTACAGTCTCTGCTGATCTGTACAGCAAGGGAAGGGCCATCCAAGACAGGGGTGCTCCCAGCTTCTTAAGCCAGTCAGCCCCTGTTGGCACACTTCTCCAAAAAATTGTATCTTGCTTGAGCTGAAATCTGAGGATCCATACCCCCCATCCCCAAGGAAAGGAAGGTTAGAATTCAAACACAGAACAAGAGAACTGTTAGGAGCTCAGTTTACTACGCCATTTCCCTCTTGCAACACAGAGTTACAGAACATGACAAGAGACATAGCCAACACACACTGAACCAGTTCCTGCTTTAGTTAAGGTTAAATATAAAGATTTATCTCAGATCCTAACATCTAATAAAATGTATGTTTTCTGTGCTTTTACATCAACACATTTATTCATTTACTGAGGGGTTATTAAGTGAAGATTTTAAGAGGTAAGGCTAAAATTTGCCTGATGAGATCTGATTTAATATCTGATAATGCGTGCTTTGTTTTATTGTCCATTTACATTTTCAGGGTGCAACCTTTTCCATAACAGTCTATTCTGGCTGCAATCTGTCTGTAACAAAAAGAGTCAAGGCTTCTTGAAATGAACTTGGAGAGGTATCACAGAACCTTATTTACCACTAACCTATTCATGCAGTTCTACCCTGTTGCTTTAAAATGTTAGTATGTGCAACATGTCTAAGTATCAAACTCTCTTAGACTAAAATATTATTATTTTTAATTTCATAATTATTGAAATCCAGATAGATTTAATTCTTTATTGTCAAAGGGTGACTCATTAAAGAGTATTTCTCCATCCGTCTGCAGAAACAGTTTTGTATCTTCTCCTGAATGGTGTAGGGTCACTGGAATAATGGGTTTCTCTTTTAATAATAGGATCCTGATGGCATATGATGGTCTTTTTTTTTTTTTCTTTTCTAACTTTAATTAAGTTGCTCTATGCATTTGGCAGCAGCTGTGATTTAATGGAAGTCTTCAAAATTTCAGAAGCATGACTTTTATGCTCTCACTAGCAGTGAATGGTACAGACTGAAATGAATTTCTAGCATGGTCTTTTACCTCTTTTGAGGCAAAACTCTGCACGAGCAGAGTACAATACAGCTCCCTGAATGAACTCCAACCCTGTTCAATCCCAGTTTTGGAAATAGCTTTAAATTCCTTTGGAAATACTGTTTTCTGTGAGCTGAATGCTCTTGTCTTTTGGAGGGAGTATAACATCTCCCAGAACTTAACACATGCCAGTGGTATTAAGCAACAGAAGGGAAAGCTCAGTTTGGAGAGAGGAGGAGACTACTGTGTTGGAAACAGATCCACAAATTGATAAAAATAGATTTTAAAAATCCTTAGCTCACCTTTTTTGAGGGGGATGGGATCTGAATTTTCTAAGTACCTCTGCTTTCCCAGTCATCACTGGGGTGTTTCAGAGAAAGATGGCCTAAGATCTGTGGCTGTTTTACATCTCTGTGCCAATGATTCATGAGCAAAGGCGACCATGTAGAAATTCAGGGTTTCTGAATCTCAGAGGGTGGATAATGCTACTGAACAGCTTGGATTACCATGCTGATGCTTTTGTCTACATCAGCAAGTACTGTGGTCCAGTGGGAACAGATGTGCAGTTGAAAACACTTGGTGCTGGGGACTTGATATCCACAGTATGTGTGTTTTGGAAGGGCTATGTCAGATTAATGTGAGCATGGTCCCACGTACTGAATAACATTAGTGAGCGAGTATATTAAGTGCAATCCTGGAGTGCATCATTGTGTTTACTCTGACCCTTTGTTAGGAAGCATGTCCACAGATCCAAGTGCTACATACATACTCCTTTCCCTGAGGTTGAATAGGATGCTTGTGTGACACCCCAGGTTGCGAGTTCACTGACTGATGCAGGCACCTGTAAGACTGGGTCAGCCCCTGCAGAACTGTTTCACCAATGTCCTTTGGTCAAGGCAGCCTTTGGTTGGTCTGCTTTTACCAACTATGAACTGAAAGAGTTCTCCAAGTCATGGAAGAAACTACATTTACATCCCAATGGTTGGCTTGTCAAAGAAGACAGGTCCTATAACAACAATTATTTTCTCAGCGTAAAGAAAGAAAAGTGCAGATAATTAAGTAATGTATCAGAATGACAAGCAAGTAGAGCATCTGCAAGGGTGATTTCTCAGCAGAATAAGAGAAAGGACAGGACAAACAGCTGCACCAGCCTGGTACTACTAGAATCTGCCATTTTCATCTTTATCTAAACCCATAAGAAGCTGGTGCTAAATTAACTTGCCGTTTCCACGGGTGGCTGTGCTATGTGTTGCCTTCTAATGTATTTTGTGTCTCAGTCCTACTTCTTATCATGCATAAGCAAACAGGAAAAAATGTATGGCTGTAAAAAGCTGCCTTTTAAATATGTATTACATGGCATTAAATTTCTTTAGACTGTCTTCCATGATCACAATATGCTGATTAGAGTTTTTGTTTTCTTTTCTTTTTGGGGAGTTCTCATCTCCCAAATCTAATTTAATCTCCTTTGAGTTAGGATTTTATATTTTTGTAGAGTGTGCAGCATGAAGAAAGAAAGTGCATGAAAGCCAGCATGCACTCCTCTTAAAATAAAAAGGCAGAGCAAATAACCCATCATTAGTGTCTCATGGAGAAAGCAACTTTAGAAACCCACAACCATAATTTTTTCTTATCTGGTTCAAAACCATATGTGAATGCAACTGAAGCATGCCCCGAACAATAGAAAATTTTAGGCTACAGTTCTGAGGAGTGGTAAAATCACTGAATCCTGTATACCAATACTATGTGCCAGTCAGGGTTGGAGAGAAGCAGCACTTCTTTGCAGGTGTACATATATGAGGGAATCTTTTGTATTTTTGCCATGTCCTTTGCCTCACTTTAACCTGTAACAAGCAGTTGGCACTGTCCTCAATATGCTCTGGCTTCGTGTCTTTAACGAACATCTATATTAAATTTGCTTCCTGACAAGCAAATAAAAAAAAAAACCCTAAGCCTCCTCTGATCCAATTAAAATACAGTGCTATTTATTGTGAATACATAATGATCAATGTAACAAAGCTTCAGAAACCTTGCAAATAGTAATTCACTGTTTTGAATGCACCCAGTGAAAAGAGAAGGGTACTTCAGAAATGCGACACTAGAGGCATAAACTAAATGTACCATAAGCATAAATGAACAGAGGGATTATCAATGCAACACCTACACACTTTAAAATGTGTAATGCAAACATCTTTATGCTCATTAACAAAGCCTCCATGAGATCTAGTGGAAATATGTTTTGAGGAGAACGCTGTATGCACAAAACACACCCAAAATTCACACACAAATGGATGGCTTGGAATAGATAAAAGGGTATCAAGAATTGGGATCTATTTTGCTGAACTTGTGTTAGGATTTAAACTGCTCTGCTACAAATTGAGGTCACATGCGCTGAAAAAAAAATCTAGCATCGCTTCCATTGCTTTCTGACCAAAGTGAGTGCAGGTTTTGTGCATGACGACATCCACAATTTGAAAGGAGCTTCATTGACAATTGACCAATCTTTGGGATCTGTCTTAGAAAATTAAAGGTAGCTGACAAAACTTCTCTCATACACACTCCCTAAAATGGCAGCTGTTCAAATGCCCTAGTAATGCTGGTAGAAATTTCACAGGTAAGACACAAACAAGAAATGTAAAAGTAATTACCATAAGCAGGTTGATCTCCTTGTTTTCCCCTGGGCTCTCAGCACTGGATAAACAGGTGAGAGCAGCTTTTTCCTATCCTAGCCCTTACCAGGTATTAAAGATCAAACCATGGGATAACTGCACAGACAGGATATTTATTGCCTTTGGAGAAATCAGAGGGGCTGGTGGAGGAGGGGTGGACAAGGGTTTTAGTGAACCAATGCCTGCTGATGCAGCCATAGCCCACCCACAGAGGGCAAGGAATGGTCGCGCAGAGCTGCCTGTGTAGGTAAGGGGCTGCTGAAACTCTCAGAATTGGTGTGGATGTATTCCAGAAAAGACATGTATTCTAGCTGGGGTGTAATTTCTACTGTTTCGAGCCATCAAATGTTAACACAAACAAAGAAACAAGCAAATAAATATTTCAAACTGTAAGTCAGTACTAGATAGATGTTCGGTTAACAGAAATATGCATCTGGTAGTTGTCTTGTGTGAAATGTCCTTTGTACTTCAAAAGTGTTTTATTATGTGTATCTAAACTTCATTTAACTGCTTTCCAGTACAGATGCACTTCAGGAAATCCTTGTGATATACAGTCCCATTTGAAAACTGCATACATATCTGTAGGTACTTTTAATATATCTTTTTGTTCTTCTCTGCAGATAGAGCAGCAAAAAAGTTCAGTGTCTATATCAAACCATGAAGTCTCAAAGTTCTTCCAGTTCAGCGAGTTAAAATCTAAGTTTAAATCCAAGATTTAAAAAGTCAGCAATCATGAAAACGCTAAGGGTGCAAATTCTTTGTATGAGTTCATAGCAACTGCTTCTCTAGTCATCTGTCTAGATGCTGTGTTGCTATTTCTTCTTTTAGAAGAAACTTTTAAAGATAAACAGAAACTTAGAGAACAGTTTTTAGGTAAGTTTGAAACAGAAATAAATATATCCATTGTCAATTATATAATTAAGAAAAAATCTACAAAAGCTGGTATAACTGGGGCATGATAGCATTGAGTAGATCATGAAGAATTATGCTTTATAATATTCTTGTTACAGACTTTAACTATGGGGAAAAAAGGCTTTTTTGTACAGTGAATTCTCTTGAACCTGGGAATGTTACAGTTTTGCAAAGCTGCAGTAGATTTGCCTGCGTTACATAAAAACTCTTAAATTAATTCTTAGCCACAATCTAAGCTTTTCTGTGGATAGCTGATGTAGGTTTTATGTAGCTTGTCATGTAATCAATACAGTAAAAGTTTCATCAAGAAATCTGCAGTTAGGTGTTGTGCTGGACTGTTTCTTTAGGATTTAAGCTGTTCTGTAGGATTCATGAGACACCAGACTTGATTTGCATAGTACTGTCATTGATCCTTAAGGTATCTCCTTAGAAGACAGGCATGTGGTACATATATATGTGTGTGTGTATATGGGTATACATTTTAAAAAAATATTTTCAGAACTTGATCCCTTTATTGTTTTCTCATGAAGACCTGTAGGTCAAATGACCTATTATGAGGATTACCTCTGTGCTTTCTCCATATCTCCTGTGGCACTCCTGGCGTGCAGTTCCCAAAGGGACAGACTTCTGTATAGCTGAGGCCTCCCCAGTACAGGTAGAAACCATAATTTTCTTCTCAAGTCTTATGGACAATAATTCTGTAAATGCATGCCAGGAGAAGATTTCCTCCTTCAGAAACAGCATCACATTATTGACTAGTGAATGGTTTGTCATAATTTCTAGCAGCCAGCTTTCCTGTGTAGCCAGTTACTCCCCATTCTCTACTGGGTGTTTCATCTCTCCTTTCCAATTCATGCACATGCCAACACTATGGCTTTCAGGCACACAAACAAGTGCAGAATGTGACTTGACAGATTCTGATGATGCATATGAAGGAATGTGCTTTGTTTCGTTTCTGTGATTTTCAAATCCCTTTATAAAGAGAGCAATTAGAGGAAAAAAAACCTGTCTAATTTCCTTACGCCTATAATTTGGGAGGGAAATTTCTCTAGAATGGGAACTGAAACTGATATTGGGTTTCTCAACCTCATATTTATTTATCTATTTTTCAGGCCACGTGCACTTTGGGAAGAGTTTTTTTGTGAAATCCGTTAGTTTCGTTGTTGCAATAATATTTCAGTTACCTGTTCATGCTTAAACAGAAAGCTCCAGATATTTTAGTAAATCTATGGAAATCTGCTTTCTCAACAGCATGTGCTGTGTAGTTGCATTTTATTAATGCTTTGAGACAGAAGAACTGTACTGCCATATTGAAAGTGAGTTAAATGTTATGTGAGTAATAGGTCTTGTTTTTCTATAACTGTAATAGAAACGGAGCTTTTTCCTTATTATTGCTTAGATATCACAAAATTACATAATTGTTTTTGTCTCCTCTGGATACTTAAACATTATGTTAGCTGGGCTGCTGTGGGTAGGAATCAAATAAAAAACTGTTACTGTTGGTGAATAATCACTAGAAACACATTAAGTGAATTGAACTTCCCATTTAGTAAAACTTTCTGCTTTCTCCTTTGAAAAAATAGAGGCCTCTGAGAGCCCTGGTTTGTTAAACCCTGTGAACTTCAGCTGGGGCTGCATCCTGAAGGTGGCTGTGCCCAGCGGTGGGAGCAGGCAGCACGGGGGACGCAAGGCTAATGGAAGAAACATGCCCTTGAACAAGAGATCCCCTTGTCCTGCCAGTCAGTCTGGGTCAGGCCAGCTCTTTGCAGTAAAAATAACTATATGAACACTACAAATTCTTCCATTTGTCTTAATATACTTTTACCAGTATAGTAGAAGGGAAGGGACCTTCAAAGATCACCTGGTCCCAACCCCCCTGCCATGGGCAGGGACACCTTCCACCAGACCGGGTTGCTCACAGCCCCGTCCAACCTGGCCTTGAACACTGCCAGGGAGGGGGCAGCCACAGCTTCTCTGGGCAACCTGTGCCAGTGTCTCACCACCCTCACAGGGAAGAATACCTTCCTTGTCTCTAAATCTTCTCTCTGTCAGTTTAAAATCATTCCTCCTTGTCCTATCGCTACACTCCCTGATAGAGTGTGTCACTTAAGCATGTCCATGTTCTTTTTATGTTGGGGGCCCCAGAGCAGAACACAGGACTCCAGGTAGGGTCTTATGAGAGTGGAGTAGAGGTGGAGAATCCCCTCCCTCTACCTGCTGGCCACACTGCCCTTACGCAGCCCGCCCAGGGTACAGTTGGCTTTCTGGGCTGCAAGTGCACATTGCCGTCTCATAGTCAGTTTTCCATCCACTAATACCCTCAAGCCGTTATTTGCAGAGCTGCTTTCTATAGGTTCTCCATCCAGCCTGTATTTGTGCTTGGGATTGTCTCGATCCATGTGCAGGACCTTGCACTTGGCCTTGTTAGTGAAGCCATGTTGGCTGTCACCAATCACCTCTTTGTTTTCCATGTGCCCTAGCATAATTTCCAGGAGGATCTGCTCCATGACCTTGCCAGGCACAGAGGCGAGACTGACTGGCCTGTAGTTCCCTGGGTTTTCCTTTTTTCCCTTTTTAAAAATGGGGGTTATGTTTCCCTTTACCAGTCAAGCAGGAACTTCACTGGACTGCCACAACTTCTCAAATATGACAGATAGTGGCTTAGCCACTTCATCCACCAGTTCCCTCAGGACCCACAGATGCATCTCATCAGGCCCCATGGACCTGTGCACCTTCAGGTTCTTTAGATGGTCTCAAATCTGATCTTCTCCTACAGTGGGCAGTTCTTTAATCTCCTAGTCTTTGCCTTCTGTGACTTGGGTGGTGTGGCTGGAGCCCTTGTTGGTGAAGACTGAGGCAAAAAAAGTTGTTGAACACCTCAGACTTCTCCATATCCTGGGTAACCAGGTCTCCCTTTTCCTTTCAGTCTTCCTTTTATCACAGACATACCTAGAGAAGCTTATCTTGTTGTCCTTGATGTCCCAGGCCTGATTTAATTCTACCAGGGCTTTGGCCTTCCTAACCTGATCCCTGGCTGCTTGGACAATTTCTCTGTATTCCTCCCAGGCTACCTGTCCTTGCTTCCACCCTCTGCAGGCTTCCTTTTTGTGTTTGAGCTTGTCCAGGAGCTCCTTGTTCATCCATGCAGGCCTCCTGACAGTCTTACCTGACTTCCAATTTGTCGTGATGCATCGCTCCTGAGCTTGGAGGAGGTGATCCTTGGATATTAACCAGGTTTCTTGGGCCCCTCTTCCCTTCAGGTCTTTGTCCCATGTTACTTCACCAAGCAGATCCCTGAGGAGGCCAAAGTCTGCCCTCCTGAAGTCCAGGGTAGTGAGCTTGCTGTGCACCCTCTTTTCTGCCCTAATCTTTGCTTACATTTACAGAAGAAATAATGGCTGTGTCTCATGTTGGACAGTGTCCAGGGTTATAGTTGTCACATGAGCATTGTCCAAAATGTTCCTCTTGAGTCTGTGTCACTCAAAGAGAACCATCACACTGCTGGGTGGCCCCTGCATCAACCAAACGGGTGTACCTGTCCCCATGGCTGACCTGTAAGCCCTGCATCTATATCACAGTGATACTTGCTGCTACAAAGTCTGGCTGGATTGTATTAGAATGAAATTACAAGCTTTTTCTAAAAAAACCCTTTACTGTCCCGATTAAAACTTCGTACCTTACTGGAAGTCACTGGAACTGCAGAAGATCTTTAAGATCTAATCCTTTTACATTTAAGCTGACAGGATGAAACCTCAACAGAATTATTATTATTATTATTATTATTATTATTATTATTATTATTATTATTATTAATTATTATTAATAATTAATTGTATTATTGTATTTTTCCTCCATCTTTTCACATTTATATATGGTTTACTTGTCGGTTCCCTTTGGGACATGCACTTGATATTAAATGAGCATTATCCCAGACCATGCTTGCTTTGGGATTTATTTGAAGGCAAACTGTGTTAAATTATGGTGCTGCATTATTAACAGGCCATATGGGCATCAAGCTTGAGAGAGAAGCTTAACACGAACACAGGAAAACAATCTCCCAGATCCTTCCTTCTTTTTCCTAATACATAATCCTGAGTGCAGGAAAGAGATAAAATATTTAAATACCATGCTGGAGAACCATAAGGGACAGCATGTTGTTAAACTTATTTGAGAGCACTTCATGTCCAGTCATCACCTCTGCTGGTCTTGCACAGCACTCGTTTAAAGCAAGAATATTTTTTAAGTGTTCTCTGACCTTAAATAAACAGTGAGAAGCAATTTTCTGTGTTTTCTGTCAAGTTTATATACTTGTATGCTACTACTTACTGCAACAGTTTTATTCCACTTTCACGGGACATAATAAGAATTCCTTAGTTCTATCTTGATTTGCAAAAATTTTTCATACCCCTGAAACATTCTGCACACAATTGCAAGGTTTATTCACTCAGTGTGCGATATTAGAGATTTCACAGTAGATATAATTTGATGTCTACTGCAGAAATCGATTCCTTAATTTTAACTGTTTCTTTCTTTAAAAATCCATGGCAAGGTAAAGTTTAAGGAATATTTTTCAAAAAAAGGATGTTTCACAATGTCAGACTAGATTATAATGCCATAATATAAAATAGCACATTTTGGTGCCCGTGTTTTGAACAAAAAGCAGACTGCTGAGCTGATGGATGGTTACTGACTCAATGAGGTGCCAAATAGGTACAGACAAAAGTAGTCTTTTCTGACAGTAGAGAGTTATTTTTTTATTTTAGTTTATTCATCTAGTTCAGGTCAGTGTCTAGTTCGCTCACAACATGTCAGCCTGAGGAAGAAGCAGAAAAGCTTGTTTTCCACTCTAATTAACAGGTAGAAGATGGGCCCTAGAGTTTGTGAGCTACTGGCTTTAAAATCTTCGAAGTGTTGGGACCACAAATCACCAGTTCAGATCCTCACCTTATGTACTTTAGAGAACTGATGTATTACTTTTAATCACAATTTGCCCAAAGCTGGGTAAAAAAAGGTAGATTAAAATACATGAACCCAGACTTCACAGTAGTTTCATTGAACTAACAGAAACAACCAGTTAATTAAAAAATAAATGCACCACTCTCAGTGCAGTAATAAGGTTGTGATATATATATGTTTAAATAACTGTAAAGATAGAAGGTTTTTCCAAATGGAAATTTCAAATTCAAACTGAAATACCAAATATCAACTTTGGCATAAAATTTTGTTTTATTTGCAGGTTACAACACCCATTCCCAGTTATTTCAGAGTTTCTTCTTGTGTGTCTTATGAAAACAGCTCTTTGGAAGTGCGTGTGTTGGAATAGAATTACTCAGCTATAAAGCTGCACATGTGAGGACAGGGAGAACTTCACTGTTGACATTTAGTATATCAATGCTAGAAATTTCACTGCCTTAGGACGTGGCTTCACATCCAAGAAGACTAAAAAAATCACATCTACTTACTCATTTTTATTTACAAACATGTAGATAAGGGTGATTCATTTAATTGATAACTTTCTAAGATTGTTTTTATAAGGTTCCCCCTTACAAGGTACAAGTTTACCATCAGCTGTTGCAGCACTGAACAGCCATAGGTACAGACGAAGGTCTGTGCACAGATATTTAAAGGAAACAGAAGGCAAAAATGAATGGTCAGCTTTCACAGTGGGAGAAAGTAATGAGTGGATTCTTGTGGGGATTTGTGTGGGGAGTTCATGCTGTTCAATGTGTTCCAAAAATGGAAAAAAAATGAGGTGACAATATTCACTAATCATACTACAATTATTCAGAGCAGTGAATGCAAGGCTAATTGTGAGAACTGAAGTAGGATGTTATAAGAGTGAGTGGTGAGATGCTGAAGTGGTCAGTAAAATTTATTGTTGGGAAACATGAAGTGGTGTACATGGGAAAAACAATCCTAATTTGATATACAAAATTATGGTCTCTAAGGTGATTGCTACCTCGCAAGAATGAGTTCTTAGCTTTCTAATAGTCTGTTGTGTGAAAACATCATCACAGAAATTATTATTGATCACACTAGAACACTGAAAATTAGGGATTATTAGGAAAGGCGTAAAGATCAAAACAGAAAGCAGGATGTCACCATCACACAAACTCATGCTGTGCCTGCATCCTAAATGTGTATTTGCATCTGGCCCTCTCAGTTTGGAGGGTATGCAGCTGACACAGGAACGATACCAAAAAAGATGACAAGGATAATCAGACGTATGAATAGTTTCTGTATGAGCAATGATTTTCCAGGTTGAGAAAGGAATGACAACAGAGGTGTATTAAATCACTAGTGACAAGGAGAGGGTGAATGGGGAATGGTTGTTTACAGGCTCTTCTACCAAAGGAGCTAGGAGGGGTCAAATGAGACAGTTGTCTCTGGACTTGCTGCAGGAGGAGACAATCCTTCACACAGGGTGCAGTTCAGATGTGGGGCTGTGAGCTGCACAGCATTGTAGCTGGTTATATTGGCTCCAAGTGTTATTGGACAAATGATTGGGAGCAAAATTCATTAAGGACTATTAAATACAAATAAGCTTAAAATTGCATGAGAGGGACTTCTGCGAATATTCTGGGGAAGGATATCACTTGGCACACTGTTAGACAGCTTACATCGTTTAGTCATTATCTGCTTTGGAAACAGGGCAGTTGACTAGGTGGACCTGTGGTCTGATGGATTAAGCTTGTAGTTATGTATGAAGAAAAATGCATTGTAGCTGAAGAAGATCTTTCCAGGACAGACGGAAGAGACATATATCCCTAACAAGCTACTTTCCCTTTTCCATCTTCACCTGCAGGAACCCTGGCGTGAAACTGCAGTGAAAATCAGTGTTGAACTTTGAAGTTCAAAGTCAACTGGTTTTGCATGTGGAGCAGCTGGTGGCACTAAAAGAAAATCAACTCACGATGAAAGCGATGAGTTATTAAAAGCACTTGGGGGAAATTCAGTGAAATATTTGGATAAAAGTGTGAGTTCCGCTGCTGCCCACATCTCAGCTGCAAGTGGGGAAGTCAGTCTTCCTCATCAGCAGCTCCCACATAAACAATATTGCCGTGGGCCTGGAACTGCAGAGATGTTCCTTTGCAACTGAGGGATGATTCCCAATTCCCCTTTTCCTGGCGTATGATCCAGCCTGCAAAAACCCTGTGTTGCATACCCCTGGCTCCGTACCAACATTCTCCTCTCCTCTTTGGTACTTGCCCTCAGCCAGATTGATACTCCTTCATTAAGATCTCTCTTTACCTTTATATTATAAAGGCTCATCCCTGTTCCTCACCTATTAATTGCAATTTTGATGTGTATGTCACTTTGCGCTGGGAAGACAGAGGAGAAAGTATGACTTCCCTGTACTTGTTTGTATTAGCAGAAAATGTGCAGAACCCCCCCAGCATTGCCTAACATGAATTAATTAAAACACCACTTGACACCTTGTTTAGACACAGTTTAAGACCTTCTGCCTGGTCTAATTTCTCATCTTTCTGCTGTCCTATTTATAGGTGAGGACAATAACATTACAAATCTACCTGAGAAGACTGGTGTTAGGATTAATGTTTCTGCAGGTGCTTGAAAATTATATATAGCTGATGAGTATTAAGAGACAGATGGACTGAGTCCAAAAATCTCGGGGCAAGACTAATTCACATTGTTGGGATTTTGGAACATTTGAGGGTGCCACGCTCCTCCACCTCCTCCTCTGTGGGACTATGACTTTTACCATTTTCTTCATTATTTGTGAAGATTTAACTCCCTCCTCCCCTTCTGTGAAGCCTTGACTCCTTCCTGCCCAAGTGGTAAATATTTCCTTCCTTTCTTTCTTTCTTTCTTTCTTTCTTTCTTTCTTTCTTTCTTTCTTTCTTTCTTTCTTTCTTTCTTTCTTTCTTTCTTTCTTTCTTTCTTTCTTTCTTTCTTTCTTTCTTTCTTTCTTTCTTTCTTTCTTTCTTTCTTTCTTTCTTTCTTTCTTTCTTTCTTTCTTTCTTTCTTTCTTTCTTTCTTTCTTTCTTTCTTTCTTTCTTTCTTTCTTTCTTTCTTTCTTTCTTTCTTTCTTTCTTTCTTTCTTTCTTTCTTTCTTTCTTTCTTTCTTTCTTTCTTTCTTTCTTTCTTTCTTTCTTTCTTTCTTTCTTTCTTTCTTTCTTTCTTTCTTTCTTTCTTTCTTTCTTTCTTTCTTTCTTTCTTTCTTTCTTTCTTTCTTTCTTTCTTTCTTTCTTTCTTTCTTTCTTTCTTTCTTTCTTTCTTTCTTTCTTTCTTTCTTTCTTTCTTTCTTTCTTTCTTTCTTTCTTTCTTTCTTTCTTTCTTTCTTTCTTTCTTTCTTTCTTTCTTTCTTTCTTTCTTTCTTTCTTTCTTTCTTTCTTTCTTTCTTTCTTTCTTTCTTTCTTTCTTTCTTTCTTTCTTTCTTTCTTTCTTTCTTTCTTTCTTTCTTTCTTTCTTTCTTTCTTTCTTTCTTTCTTTCTTTCTTTCTTTCTTTCTTTCTTTCTTTCTTTCTTTCTTTCTTTCTTTCTTTCTTTCTTTCTTTCTTTCTTTCTTTCTTTCTTTCTTTCTTTCTTTCTTTCTTTCTTTCTTTCTTTCTTTCTTTCTTTCTTTCTTTCTTTCTTTCTTTCTTTCTTTCTTTCTTTCTTTCTTTCTTTCTTTCTTTCTTTCTTTCTTTCTTTCTTTCTTTCTTTCTTTCTTTCTTTCTTTCTTTCTTTCTTTCTTTCTTTCTTTCTTTCTTTCTTTCTTTCTTTCTTTCTTTCTTTCTTTCTTTCTTTCTTTCTTTCTTTCTTTCTTTCTTTCTTTCTTTCTTTCTTTCTTTCTTTCTTTCTTTCATACAGAAGCTGCATCATATGTGGCACCCCCTTCCTGCTGTGTCCCTGGAGGGCTGGGCGATTTTTGGTGACCTATCATCCTTATAGAGTCCAACCTTACAGAGGACTTCAGGCCTCCCTGTATTTCCAGTATAGGGACAACACATGTCTTTTTGTTCTGACTTCCTAGGTGAGTGGAATGAATAGGTTTTGATTTGGCGGCACCATTCAGTCTGAAGAAATACACAGTGACTAACTCTTAGCCTATGTGTTGAATGGCTTCATTGTTTCCTTTACTGATGTTTTTATACATGTGTTTTACATTCCACCATGCTGACTGGAGCTGACCATGGGCCCTTATATCCCCGGGCTGATTAATTTGTTCTCTGTACATCTGTTCCATAGTTCCCTGTTCATTAGCTTCTAAAGTCAGGCCTCCTTGATAATTGCTATTTGTTATGAAAGAAATTTTCATATCCATTCTGTGCTAATTATTATATTTAAACTGGATCTGTCCATAATTCAGAGAACCAATTGTACATCTTTCATGAAAGCAATGGTAATTCTTCCCACCTCTGCTGTCATTCTTTCCCTCTTGCACAGTAAACTGGAGAACCAGTGTAACCTCACACCAGCCTTTCCTCTTTTAACCATGGCTTGGCAATAGCCTTTAGTTCTGTTATGTCTGCTTACCCTCTGATGCCAACAACAGCAAAAAAAAAAGGTTAGAAATGGATTGTACTTCCCCATGGAGATGTGAAGGTTTTATTTAGCTTTGCCTCTCTATTGTTGCCGCTATGTATTGAATTTGTGGTAAGGAACATCTTGTTTGCAGAATCATGTTTAAAATTAGAGGAGGGAGCAACGTATCACTTGTACCTTGTGTTTCACATTTCTGAGATGTGTTAACAACGAGCAGCAGAATTATTTATTTGGTTGATTTGGTCCCTGAGACCACAGCAGGGTTTAACAATCTTTCTGACTTGCTTTATTTTAGAGAATGGGTGGTAATGAACCAGAGACCACATTCAGCATATTTTTCCTGCTTTGGTGTGGACTCCAGGTCACCACTGAAACAGTCATTAGGCTTGCAGTTGTTTTTAACTTCCCAGCATACACACACCCCTTTATTCCAGCCTTTAGCTGCACTTAACAAGACAGCTTCTCCCAGCAGCTTTTTGAAGCAATGTTTCACACACAGTGGTCCATGTACCCTGGCCCATGTACCACCCTGTGCTGCTCTGGAGGGAAGCATTTTTCTTCTCATGGCTTCAGTCTTTATAGCCTAAAACAGAATCTGCTGCCATATGGCATGCTGGTATTCTCTCTGTCCTGCTATGACCTTTGTTGGATGCTCATGGGGTGGACACAGCTTGATGTCTTTGCTGGGCTTTGGTGAAGATCCCTTTGGAGACAGAAGGTTTTCCAGGAAGATGGGGAGGGAAGCCCCTCTGCTAGCTCCAGTACTGCTTGTCCCGCAGGTATAGGAAGGATAAAGCTGTAGAAGGGACCATCCTACCTCTCCCCCTGTCCCCAACGCCTGTATAAGCTTCAGTAAACAAGGACCTTCAGCCTGGTGGTGTCAGGGGAACGAGCAGGGAGGCTGTTTTTAAAGGAGCTGTTCTTCCCTGCCATCCCCTTATCTGGTTGCTGACTTTTATGTAAAGTGGGTGTGAAATGATGACAGGACAGAACTGACATGTAGTTGGCACATACAGATATGAGTGCTCAAAATGCCAAGCACTGGAAAACAAATCTTGAAAAAATGTTTTGTTGCTGGCACCAATTAATCAAAATTAGGCTCTATTAAAAAAAATCACAGCACTGACCAGAACATCAGTGATCATGTACCTAATTTTCCGTCGTGTTGTGCTAACATCATGAAATATTTTATTTATCCATAAAAATAGTGATTTCACTGAAGCAATTCCAGTAATAGCTGGCATGAAGCAGTGTTGTAGTCATGCATCAACTTTCTGTGAGGGTCTGCATTAAAATCTGTGACATACACAGATGGAAATTGCCCTCAAATTCTTTTAATTTCACTTAAAGATCTTTTAGTCAGGTTATACCCCCCAGGGCTGAAATCTAGGGACTCCTCAGTACTCAGTTTTATAAGTGATCCTTTCCAACCTTTGGCTGGGCTGAAAGAGCTTTATTCGTCAATGCTGTTTGAAAGACAAAACATAACAAATGATCATTACAGAATATATATATATATATATATATATATATATATATATATATATATATATAGTTAGCACACAAAGCAAGAGGGTGACAATGGCAATTAGAGGTGACATTGTGGATGCTGGGGGCAAGAGTTCCCAGTGCAGTTCTTTCATGGTCCAGGTGGGAATTTCTCCTTCCACGTACCAAACCTCTATGCAAAATAAACTAAGGAATGGGTGATGCTGTCCAAAGCAGCTGGGAGAGGCTAAATAGCGCATTGGGAAATTAGGAGGACAGACAGTGTTGTAATCAGGAGACAACTGGATTCCCAAGAGCTGGGAGCCTATAAGCCAGTTCCCCAAGGAACCAAGCCAGGAGAAGCCAAAACAAATAAAGCAGCACACTGCTTTCGAGACAGACTTTTGGAGTCTTCTTTTCTGGGAAAGGAAGGCTTCCAGAGATCTTTCCTAAAGTAACAGCCTTTATACTCATGACTTCAACCAAATACATCACTGGGAGTGACAGGGCAACAAAACGCAGAGGACTGCAGAGTGCAAAACAGGGAAATCTGAGGCTGTTTTGTAGGGAGAAGAGAGCAAGGCCATCAGTGAGCAAAGAGAAGGATTTCTGGAGGTAGGTTTTCCTGCAGGGCTGGCTTCAGGCAAAGCAATGCTGTGGGGTTGACTCATTTTGTCTTTTCCATACTAGATGGTGGTGCTAGTTTTCATCATATACATGAGGGATCAGGATTGCACACCTGCACTGGGATGTGACTATGTGTTTTCCATACAGACTGGTACAAATAACCATGCTATTAAATCTGAAGAGGAGACATTAAGTCCTACAAGACACATTTGACAAGATGAAGATTGGTTTATTAAAACAGCCTAGTCATGCAATGTCACTATTTCTGAGACTTTTATATTCGTTTTTCTTACAAGAAAGGAAAACAAAGGCAACTGTTAACTGAATTTGCCAAGATATTACATATTTTTTAAAAAGAAACCACAAAAGTCTTAAGAATGTGACACACCATCTCACCTAGAGCATTAGGCAATGCTTACTTCTACCTTAGCTGCATGTTTGTGCTTCTCTCCAGGAATGCAACACTTCAGCAGTTCAAATAGACCCTAGAACAACAGTGACAGATTTCACTGCACTTAAAAAAAATTTGATTGTATTATCACCTGAACTGAGGTGTTCACCATTTCACTTCAATCCAGGATATAATTAGATATCCTACAGCCATCTCTGTCTCCTTTAAAACTTGGGTTATAACTGCAGCACTGCAAACTCAGCAGGGCTCAATTTGTGAAGCTTTCAGCTAATTAAACCCCACAGTTTGCATTGGTTGGAAGCAAACATCCTGTGTGGGTTTGTTTGGGTATTTAGCAAGAGGAAAATTAATAAATATCCAGGCTGAATTCATTAGAGTAGACTTTTTTCTCTCTCAGCTATGCCTGACCCTAGTATCTTGATTTGCGATCTGGATTTCGAAAAATTCAAGCAGTATGGTGTGAGGGTGGCTAAGTGGGAGGAGGTCTCTGTTATAATTATGAAGCCAGCAAAACTGAGGCCAAGTTCCTGGAAACATAAGCCCAAGGACTCATCACTCATTGTAAATATTTTGTACATCTTTTGCAGATAATTCTGTACAATAATTGCCATCTCTACTCGAACAGAAATGTGATTAAAGCACTAGGACACATCCTGATTTTTCACTTAGCTAGCAAAAGTAATGAGAGTAATGACCTGTCAGCGGCTTGGGTTTCAGCATGAGCTCCCAAACTGAATCTGAGGTCCCTGTTGAGCCTACACATCCCATATTAAAGTCTGTTCTTGCATTTCTGTTGTTATGTGTGGCAGCCAGGTTGAATATAGTGTGGCTTTCCCTACACGCTCTACAGTTGCACCCTTGTGGCAGTGGAGCTCTATTCCAAGTCCAGCTTTCTTGTATAGCAAAACAAAGTCAGAGTAAATACATAGTCACTAAAGAAAAGGGTGTTTTCTGCTTATATTTATTTATCCCACTTCCTGCTCTGAAATATGTGAGGAAAAGGAAAGCTGGTTTGGTATGCAGGCTCTCTTGGCAATGGCCTTGCAGCAGAGAAGGGCCACCACAAGAAGCAGGATTCTGCTTCTGCTCTGGAAGGCACAGTGGTGAATTACCTCAGCTCTGAAAAGGGAGTTCCTCGTCCACCAGAAGAAACTCAAGTGGCAATAGAAAATATGAAGTCTTGATTGTCTTATGAGGAATTTATGACTGAATGCACATTCTGTGGTATTTTGGGATAATGAGAATTAATATTCATCAACAATCTTAAACAAGAATTTGTAAGAAAAAAAAAAAAGTGTGTTTGAGATCTGTAATGATAATGTTCTTTCACAGCTGTTTTTGTGAGGGGGGAATAATTTAGCAGCACTATAGCTGATGTTGACTTTCTAGTTTGTGGTGAAATTATAAAGCAAATGTTTCCTCCAAAGAACTCCAGAGCCATTTATGGGAGCTAGAGGCACACTCCTGAGACAGCAGGCTGGAATCTGATGTGTTGCAATATGGTAAATTAGTGTAATTTCACTGCAGTGACTTCAACACGCCTTCATCCTATGGAAAATATCATTATAAGAAAAAGAATTATGTGACTTGTCTTTAACTTTTAGGAAAATAAATTCACGCTAAAATGTCCGTATCTTTTTTCCCCCCACATATAACGTTATCCACTGAAATATGTATATATTTTCCTACTCCTAATGGGAAATCTCTGCAGAAAGAAAATCCTTAAATGTGAAAAGGCCAGAGGCTGGTACAAGCTAAATAGAGGAAGATTAAGATCAAATACAAAACCATGGTGTAAAAAGATACGAGACAACATAGTTTTAGAATAAAATATTTAGATAAGAATTATTTGGGACACTGCAGAGAAGGGAAGAGAAGGGATTAGAACTAAAGAAGTGTGCTTCTCATCACACTCAATTCTTTCCCATATTTCTTATCCCCCTTCATCTATTTGTAACATTTTTGTTTGTTTAGTCTCCTTATAGCTACACATAGTGTCTGTCACTTAGTAAGGACAGTGCTGCAGAAGGCACTGTTGCAAAGAACTCTGACCTGGCTTGTTTTTCATAAGAACAAAAAGTCATAATTTTCCTATAGAGGGCAAATTCTGGTTTAACCACACTTGTTTCATGCATTTATTGTAGAAATATAAAAAAAAAGATAGATGAGAATTTACCATCAGTGCCACTGGGAGCAAGCAGCTTTGTAACATGTTTTTCAGTAATTACCTTTAATTTCTGGATAGAAGCCAAGACTACCAATTTTGCCCAAGGTTTTTGGTCAAAAGTTTGGTTTTTTTTTTTTTTTTAACTACTCAGGAAAGTGATTTTAGGGGTAGTGTTTCATTTTTTAAATAATTTCAATGGAATTTGGTATTCAATGTTGACAGAAGAAGTAATCATTGTTATTTGATTGTAAATTGCTGCAATATTTGAGATGTATCATTTCAAGGCATAGGAATTGTTACTTGTAAGGCACTAATCTGATGGTCCAACTTAAAAGCTAATAGTAATTTTTACAGCTGCAGTATAACATCTTCTAAAAGCCCAGCAAGAGCCCTGATACAAGATTTATTTTGTATTAAATGGTTGTGTATATATAGTAAAAACAGATGGTAGTTATTAGAGGTTTTAGATCAAATCAACTAGAATAGATTAAAAAAACCTGACACAAAAATCTTGTTTAAACTATCAGGCATAAGTACACAATGTAGTTCAGTGGGTATAGAGTGAAGCCTAAAGTATTTGCTCACGTTTTAAGTCAATCTTTCCAAAAGACACAGTGTTTGAACCTGGTAACTGAGTTAACATTTTTTTCTTTTACCAGGTTAATTATTTGTGCTGGCAAAGCAGTTTATTGCCACAGCCAGTAGCATTTTGCTTAACTGGGCCCTTAACACCTGAAAAGTCCCAAGTCCTGTCATCTGAGCCAACCTAGCGCAGCTCTGAGCTGGTTGCCCTTGAACCTGTGCCACACACCCTGGCACTGGGCAGCTCTGGGCTGTGGGTTAAGGACATCAGTGGGGAAACCCAAGGCAGGGACTGCTGGCACCATTTCTGCTGCAGATGGTGCAGGGAAAAGCACTGGAGATTTCATCTGGTGGACAGATTTTGGCAGATCTGCTGGTGGTCATCAGCGAGGTGGTGGGAATGGCCAAATGCTCCGTGGTGACTCCAGCCGTGCCAGGTCCCAGAGCTGGAGGTAGATGCTGGGCTCCTTGCCCATGCTGAGAGGCAGCAGGAGCAGGCATGTTAGCTCTCCAGGGCTTTTTCGTGGCTCTGCCCTTCATCTCACCCTGTCCCTTCCTGTGAGCTCCATCCTCACAGGCTTGAGTGAACCTCTTCTCTCTTGGTACCAGAAGCTCAGGCTGCAGCAGGACACCAGGAACAGCTGTAAGTGACTGTGGGAGCCCTTCCAGGCTCTTGTAAAACAAAGGCAAAAGATTAGCTTAAATTGCTGCTGCAGGCACGCTCTTCAGTCTCCTATCTTTGGGACTGTAAGGGAACACTATTTTGTCTCAGATAAAAGTAAAGACTTACCTCGTTTCAAGGTTGACTTCTCTGAATGATTCAGCATATAACCTTGCATTGTCCTCAAGCTGCTGGGTGCCTTGCAACAGTCAGAATAGAGGAAGTATTCCAAATCTGGAGACATTTCAGCACGTGGTTCCTAAGATGACCTTCCCCCCCCCCCCCCCC
>NW_020799091.1:99798301-99806961 GCF_003259725.1 Athene cunicularia
AGAACTGGAAAAAAAAAAACCCAAACCAATCCAAGAGTCCATAACAGATTCCACCAACGCATTTTGTGCAGAAAGGCAGGAATCAGGTGATGCCTCTGATCTTGCCCTAAATGTTTTGGGTTGCTGGATGCTTGCCCTGTTGGATGCCTTATTCCAAACTAACTTGACTGTTATTGAAGTGCACGTGGATTACACTGCACATTTGTGTGCTAACTTGTGTGCAGACTTTTTTGGCCCATTAGTTTTCTTAAGAGATGTTAGCTATTGCCTCCAGACACGTGGACACATTTATGTGCACTCCCCACTTCCAGTCATAAGGAGGGAGCTCAGCAGCCACTATCTCTGGTTTACAGGCACCATGGAGCATTTTTGAATCTGAATGATCAGAAACTTTTAAGAGTAGCACAGCCGTGCTCCCTACCCCTGTGTATGGGCTTGAAAATCTGTTTCACCAATGCGCTCAGAGACCAGGCAACCAGTAAGCAATTTTTATATCCTAATGGCTTCTAAATTGCTGATGATTTAACAGGAAGGGAAAATGAGCTGGAAATGCTGACAGTGCAGGTATGTATTTCAGGAAAGCACAGAATAAAAAAGACTTTTCAATTCTTGAAAAGGATGATAACCACGATGTAACAACACTGAAATTTTGAGGCATGAACCACATACATAATTTTCTAATGGCTGGACAGCTGTAACTTGCACTAGTGGCTTTTTGTCAGTGAATGGAGATAACCATACCATACTTAGCAACCTATATCTGATGAGTATCACAAAGTCTAATTAATAATTGTAATGCGCTTAGTAGCTGGCAAGGTCTGTTGACATGTGCTAGGTATTGTCATGTTTAATTGAGGGGTATCTGACATAAACTGGAAAATGCTCAGATGCTACTGGGGTGAGAACTATTGGACAGATTGCTATCAATAAATACTGCTGAATTGTAAATTTAGGGGACTGTTTATGCCTATAAGCTGTATTTTTTCTCTTTTGATATTGATTAGAAGGAGTGACTGTTGGGTCACTTACTGTGGCCTTACACAGCTCCCTTGCCTTACATGTTTCCAAGGGTGGACTTAAGAAGTTGAGAGTCTTAAGAACTTAAGAATCATATTAATTAAATTCTGCAGCAGATTATTAATTAAATCTGTCATCAGATATGAAGGGGTGCATGTCCTGAAGCATGTGCATAGCCTGTAGGTGGACAAAATGTGTGGAGATAATTTTGTGTGCTCAGCAGAGAAAGCAGCCGAGTCACAACAGAAATCAGCTCACCTGGAGCTGCTGGGTCACCCAACCTGATCTGGAGGTCCATTTGCTCTGTGCTGTGGTATGGTGCGTAGTGGAGATATATCCTAACACCAAACTTTGTGTGATAATCTAAGGACTCACCCTTGTATCCTTGGTTGGGAGAGAAACAGTAGCTGGCAAAAAGGTGGTGAATCCAGTCAGGACTGAGGGCAGGAATGCTCCTGGGACAGCAGTTGATGGGTTCAGAAATACTTCACCTCTTGGGACATGGGTTGATATATGTCCACTCTATCAAAATTATATTGGTCAGGGGTGTATTCAGGCCTTCCTTCTCTGTGTTGGCATGAGAACCAGAATATCAACATTCTGTGGCTGAAGTAGCTTCTGTGGACACCTTTAAAGCTGCATCTGCATTTGGCTATCACCAACATCTACCTATGGTGCTCCTCTCCAGCAGGGATGCTGTGGTAGAGCACTTGATGCATATATCACGGTGGTTTTTCTTATCATCTGGAAGCATAGGCACACAGAAGATCTGCTTGGATAGCTCTTGGTATGGATTCACCATCTCTGCTGGAGAAAGTTCTTGCTTGACCTGGCATTGTGCTGGTTATCACTTTTGCACAACTTTGCTGTCCCTGGACATACAAGCAGATGAGTCTAGGGGGCGGGAGAAGATGAATGCCTCTCTGCTCCATGTGTGCTCCTGGGTGGTACTCTTCCCAGGAGGGCTTGAGGAGATGTCCTCACTGTCACACTTGTTTTCATGGAGCTTCACAGTAGCCAGGCAAGTCATGCAAAGACAAAAATCAATTCATCCTGTCCTCTGGTCATAACAAGAGAGGCTCTCGTTTTACTTTCTTTGGAACTAGAGACTGCTTGCATTAAAATAGGACAATGGGAATTTTGCATGTGTCTTCAATAGGAATGGAAGCAGGACCCCACATGGCACGTGGTATTGGTGAAATTTTGTAATAACTGATCAGTACAGTATATGATACTGTAATTGAAATTCTACTGCTCATTCTTGGGTTATTGCAGAGATAGACTGGACATACATATATATTAAAAACATTTATTTTTAATGGAGTATTTCCTCCTTTTGGTTTTATACTTAATTGAAATATTCAGAATAAAACTGAAGAAAGAATACTCTGTGTCTGGAGATGGCTCTGGGTGGCTGAAACCAGGCGAAGGCTTAGCCTGCAACTCTCCATTGTCCTGTGCTAGGGGCTTTTTTTTTTTTTTTTTTTTTTTCTTCTTCTTCTTCTACTTATAGCCTAGGAGATGAATATACCTACTGGAGGCTCAGAATCAGATAAATGGCCCACAGTTTCAGGCCTAAGGCAGTTGATTTCTCACTCAGGTTTGCCATACAAGGCAGGTGCATGACTGTGGCACTCTGTTACTTCTTTCCTTTTCCTTTAGCAGACATAACCAAGAGGCAGCAGCTCCTACAGCCTGCTTTTTTACAGGAAAAAAACCCATGTGTGTGTATGTGAGAGAATGGGGGAAAGCCGTGTGTGTGGCAAATTGTTTACCTCTTAAAAAAAATTATAAATTTGGGAAATAGATGGAGAAATGTATTTTTAAAATTATTTTCCTTTTCAAAAGCTTTTTTTTTTTTTTTGCTTTTCACGGGAATTTTCATATAAAATTAAATTCAATAATACTTCTCTTGGTGTGCAGAGAGAAAAGTTTTGGCTTTTTAAATAGACCACATGTAGCAAAATGGTGGCTTTTTTATTTAGCAACTTCTTTTTTAACTTTCACTGGTGAGACTTCTAAATTAAATATTTAGAATTTTTGTCATTGTTTAAATATTTCATTTGGAAATTTCATCTGATAATGAATTACATTGACAGAAAAGAACATTTGCTGCAGCATATGTTGTTGTTAAAAGCCAAACCCTGCTTGGATTGAAAAATATTGTCCTTGGAAAAATTGCACCCGGCTCTTCTTGCATTCCATGTGTGCATCCCAATCTCACATGCTGGCAGAACAGGTCACAGAGCTGAACAAAGAAACATTGGAGAAAATTGAACATTTTCCCAATGAGGATAAATTTAACTTATCAGAGGAGGTGCAGTGTCATAGCACTGATAATGTTTCAGGATGATTGCTGTATCTCTGAAAAGTATTTTTGTTCAGTACTTCTATGAAAGTAAGAGAGCATTGTGCCAGCTGAACGTGTGCCATCTGATGGTTTACATTTTAATAGACCAAATTCAAATGTGAGTTTGCTGGCATAAGCTTTTAGCAGAGATCTGGAAGAAGGTGGTGATCTAAAAGACGCAGTTGGGAAGGCTGCAAACAAATATAAAAACCATCACCAAATGTGCAGACGCGTTCTGTGTTGCTAAAGTGCTGTTCATAGATGCTCCGTAAATCCTAGGTTTGACTTACACCAAGAGGAAACAAGGACAAATTCAGGCACAGACTCTCACCTCAGGCAGAGTGTCCTTTCCACCTAGGTACCCAGAGAGCAGCTGTATCAGGGAATGTGGGAGATGGGAAGCTCTCAACAAGAGTCAGTATGCATACGAGGGATATGGGGGCCACAGCCATATACTGAAGCATGAGTGAGCTCAGTGACAGTTACAGTAAGTACCTGCAGTTTTCTCAGAAAGAGAAAAGGTTTGGAAGGTGAGAATGGCAATCCAAGGAGCTGCAGCTCCTAAGGAGCCAGTGCCTGTAAGCAATCCCCAAGAGGGGAGCTCCCTGGAAGTCAATGGTTTCCCGCTGTGGTTCAAGTGAAAAAACTCAGCAACACTTCAGCCTCTCCAGAATGCTTCTTTTTTTTGTTTGTTTTGTGTTTATGCCTTTTGGTGAGCAAACAACTTTACTTTCAAAGTTCACTTTGGCCAAAATATGTTTCAGAAAATTTCTTGTATGTTTGGTTAACTACTATGTATAATACTGAAATTTCAAGAAAGTTCTTCCTTTTTCTTCCCTCCACTCATGTTTCATCTAGACCTTGTTTCATTTAGTTGTGTAGGTATTTCATGGTAAATTTGTAAAGATTTATTGGGTAGCACCTCAACTAATTTAATAGCATATTGATCTGTGAAAACATTTCAGGTGGAACACTTTGCCTTGATCTTGAAGAGTTTTGGCATTTTATGTGGTTTGGTGTTGCTATTACTCCATGAGTGTATCTCCTACATGATCTGGGAGGGGTCTGCCATGGGAATACCTGGTCTGTGAGAATATTGTCTGCTCCCGGCCTATGTTACTAATTGTTGCAGCGGTAGAAAGCCAACAAACAAGGAGAATTTGCAATAAAGGAGAAAATTTTAACCCAGAAACAAATTAGGACATATGGCTTCCCAAGCAGATTGGGAAAAAAGGGGCTAAGGAGAAGACACTGAAAACCTCCTTTATATGATATTTTGATCATTCCTCCATCTTTTAAGGCTTCCTAGTTATATGCACCTTCTTCAGATGGCTTTTTCTAGAGTGCCACTGACAATTGCAATGTTTACAAGGAGAAAGCTTTGTCCCCTTTGAACTTTGCAAAATGCCTTTGGGGGGGTTGCACTCACATATAAAGGGTATATAGAGTAATGAGTCTATGTTTGTTCTCCTAGGCCAGCACTCAAAACAATCCCAGCTGTGCTCTCATAAATTACCTAAGCATGGATTTCTGAGCTGGACTATTTCCTGACTGTGTTGTATCCATGTAAAGGACAGCAAATGGTTGCTGCCCTTTTATTTTTGCAGGTGATGCAGTTCCCGTGTGTGGAAACAGCTCCTTTCTTCCTGCCCCTGGAACGTAGGACCAGGATAGGCAGTGAGTGAAAAACGTTTGCAAGCAGCAGTTGCCTCCTCACCTATCTCATCCCAGAGTCCAGGGTGGTTTATAAGATGTGGCTAGTGAAAAACTGCAACTAGCACACAGTTCATAGCAGTGGACTCCGTGCTCTGCAATGTTATTGCAGGCTCAAGGGGCTTTCTTTGTAAAACAGCTTGCATATTTTTGTCATCTCTCCTACTGTCAAAACCTCATTGTAGACACTGCATAGGGAAGAGAACGGCGTATTAACACTTGAGCATTGCCTGGCATCTGGGTGGGCTTAAAACACCAGAAGAGATAAGGTTTGGATATGAGATGCTGCTGCTGCATCTGAGGCCGAAGAGAGCTCGGGCACAGCTGCTGAGAGGAGCAGCGACGCCAGCAGTGCTTCGGAAGATTTCTGGGAGCACTCGGAAAACCAGCTAGTTGCTGGCTTTGGGCACAAAATGTGGATCACGTTACAGAGATTGCCATTGAAAGACTAAAGCTCTAGAGCTTCTTTTGGCCTGCTTGGGGATATTTATTGTGTTACTGATTTGTCTGTTGTTTTTCCAGAAATCATGCCAGGCTGCGATGATCTGGTTTGAAGATGTTCTGTTGCTCATCCACAACACTCTGTTAGTGCTAAAGCCAGGTAAGCTATTGCAGAGGGAAAAGCATGTTAGAAAACTTCTGGCATAAAAGCCTGGATTTTTTTCTATCAAAAATAAAAAAAAGGAAGTCAAGAAAAAGAGTGGGGAAGCCTATTCAGAAGACAGAAAACCAGAAACAGGAAATACATGCTGTTTGTATTTCTATAAGGTCTTGACACGGCAGTGTTACCTCTAAAGCGTGCCTGTGCTGATTCCGTGAGTTACAGATAACCGCCGTGTTAAAGAAACAACACTCCCTTCAGTCTTGTTAAAACTTCAGCATATATTTTACATTTGTGGGTTTGCATGTCTATGTCCCTCTTTTACTCCTCCCCTTAGATTACTACAAATAACCACAAGTTTATCATTATGCCAGACTGTTTCTACAATGTATACATTATCACCACAATGATTTTATTAGACCAAAAGATTAAATATTATTAATTAAACTGAAAACAATCCTTATCATCTCTGAATATTTCCTCTGCAAAACTCTTAATATAGATTCTAGGCAAGCAGGTAAAACTGAAGTTTGTGTCTTGTTTCCACCTGTGAAATCCTGCCGTCATCAGGGCATCTGGGGTGTAAGAGAAGACAAGCACTGGCCAGTTGTTTTTATCTTTAATGAACTATCGTGTCACACCAGTGAAAACCTTATGATTCAGGATGGGCAGCCCTTCACAGCAAGAATGTTAGAAATGTTAAAAATAAAACCCCGGGGAGCTTTTAGAAAATAAAATTTAATGTAATACTGTGATGCTTCAACTGGTCTGGAGCAGAAATGCCACAAATTATAGGTTTTGTCTGGAAAAGAGAAACATTAAATCAAATCAGCTTAGGCAATATTTCATTTCAAAGATAGTCTGGCATCTGTAAATTGTAGGCTTATTGCAGGAGATACTAGAGAATGCTGCTGAGGCAACCACCTGAATGGGATAAACTGGGATTTAAATTTTCTTTCGAACACATTAATCATAGAATTTTTCTAAACCAGTGAAGAAATATATTAATCTCAGACCTTCATATTAGTGATCACGTCTCTTCCTTCATGAAGAAAAAAGTGACTTCATTTCACAGCAGAGGGGCAATGGGTTTCATTGAGTGTAAGTTAGGTATCTGAAGTCAGAAGTGAGTTTGCTTGTATGACCCTTTCTAGGGTCTCCCTCTAGGGACAACCCTAGGACAGAAGCTCCCAGCCACGAGGTACTAGAGTCTGAGGCCAGAAAATGTCCTATAGTCTCCTCAGGGTGAATCTCCTGCTGCAGAATGATCTCCTGACGTCTGCCTATGAACTTTATCTAGGCTGCTTTCCACACCACAAAGTGAATGGTTTCCCATCCCTTTCTTTAGCATAGAATTGCCTGCTATTAATTCTTTTGAAGATTCAGCAACATAATACATCAGTTCTCTGTTCAGATATCCAGCTCTTCATGAGGTTTCAGGTTTCTCTAAAGGTGTATGGAGGCAGATTAGTATAGGAAGGTGTTGCCTCTGATGCTCTTTAGCCACTGGATATCTTCAGAAATCCTATTTTTGAACTGTATGTCCCTGTTCCAAGTTAGGCAAATTTTCTGCATTGACACTTCAGAAAACAAACAGAAGTTAAAAGCAGGGAAATTGAAATTTCTGCACCGCATGTTAATCCAAGGGGAACATCATCACATTGTCATGGATTTTATATATGGAATTTAAAGCGTGGGGAGCAAGAGAAGCAAATGTGTAAAGTTATTTGGGATATTAGGCAAAAAGATTTTCTGCAATGCTGTTACATTACTCGCCAAGGATTACTATTTTTTGCACTCCTATTGTCCCTTTTGCCATCTAGATGATGGTCTCTTGTTAGTGTTAAGTGATAGAGAGAAGGTACAGGAGTAAAAGCTACCTCAGTTGAAAAGTGGCTCTTCAGTGAAGCTGATTATGAACGTGTGTGACTCTTCCTGCTTGCACTAGCTATGTTGAACTGGCTTTTCATGTTCTGCCACATTAGGTAAAAGATCTTGGAGAAAAATAAATGCTAGGTTAGGGTATACCTGGGGCAAGCCATAGAGCAGTGCACATCCACTGACACAGTAATAATAGCCTTCCAAGAAAGAAAATGCTGAACAACTTGTCTGACATCCTCTCTCCTCTGTTTTCCCATAAGAACATCAATAATCAGGATTCTTTTCAATTCTGATGCAGGGTGAGATTTTTGGAGGTGTTGAGCAACCACTTCTTCCCCCTCTTCCCACCTCCCCCTCAGCATCAGTGATTGCTGTTAGCACCTCACAACTCTGGAATTAAAAAATTATATATGTTCAGGAAGAGGAAGGACATTATGCCTAAAACATATTTTATTCCAGAACACCTTTAGTGGCTGAAAATGGGTCATGACAAGGACATGGGGGCTGTACTGCATACACCAGGAGCAGTGAGTTCCCAGAGAAGCTGTGAGAAATGGTGCTAAGTGGCAGCTGAGCTAATCACAGTGTTATCTCCCCACTTCACCTCCTCCCCAAACTGCCAGCAGCATTCAGAGGAAAAGCCACGTAAGAAGGGTGAGAAATCCCTTCTTGTTCTCACACAAGGGGATTCATTGGGGAAGGGTGCTAATACAATGTCAAAGAGACAGGGAAGCAAAATGTCCTCACTGTGGGGTCCTGTTTGAAGCTAACAGACATACCAACAAATCCCAGTCCTGAAATATTATTTATTTTCTGCTCAGGAAGTGCTGTATTTGCTTTAGGTCCACATTATTTATCAAAATTGCAGAACAACGGGTGCCTGCAGCTGAATTACCCACTCTGGAGAGGAGAAAGGGGAGGAGGCCAGAGATGGGAACACAAAGCAGTAAAATACACAGGTCGTACAGAAAAGCTTGACACTGACTTTAATGATATTAATTCCTTAACACAGTGGGAAAGAAAGAAAGAAAAGAAAGGGAAAGGGAAAGGGAAAGGGAGAGGGAAAGGGAGAGGGAAAGGGAGAGGAGAGGAGAGGAG
>NW_020799091.1:99807011-99876913 GCF_003259725.1 Athene cunicularia
GAAAAGAAAAGAAAAGAAAAGAAAAGAAAAGAAAAGAAAAGAAAAGAAAAGAAAAGAAAAGAAAAGAAAAGAAAAGAAAAGAAAAGAAAAGAAAAGAAAAGAAAAGAAAAGAAAAGAAAAGAAAAGAAAAGAAAAGAAAAGAAAAGAAAAGAAAAGAAAAGAAAAGAAAAGAAAAGAAAAGAAAAGAAAAGAAAAGAAAAGAAAAGAAAAGAAAAGAAAAGAAAAGAAAAGAAAAGAAAAGAAAAGAAAAGAAAAGAAAAGAAAAGAAAAGAAAAGAAAAGAAAAGAAAAGAAAAGAAAAGAAAAGAAAAGAAAAGAAAAGAAAAGAAAAGAAAAGAAAAGAAAAGAAAAGAAAAGAAAAGAAAAGAAAAGAAAAGAAAAGAAAAGAAAAGAAAAGAAAAGAAAAGAAAAGAAAAGAAAAGAAAAGAAAAGAAAAGAAAAGAAAAGAAAAGAAAAGAAAAGAAAAGAAAAGAAAAGAAAAGAAAAGAAAAGAAAAGAAAAGAAAAGAAAAGAAAAGAAAAGAAAAGAAAAGAAAAGAAAAGAAAAGAAAAGAAAAGAAAAGAAAAGAAAAGAAAAGAAAAGAAAAGAAAAGAAAAGAAAAGAAAAGAAAAGAAAAGAAAAGAAAAGAAAAGAAAAGAAAAGAAAAGAAAAGAAAAGAAAAGAAAAGAAAAGAAAAGAAAAGAAAAGAAAAGAAAAGAAAAGAAAAGAAAAGAAAAGAAAAGAAAAGAAAAGAAAAGAAAAGAAAAGAAAAGAAAAGAAAAGAAAAGAAAAGAAAAGAAAAGAAAAGAAAAGAAAAGAAAAGAAAAGAAAAGAAAAGAAAAGAAAAGAAAAGAAAAGAAAAGAAAAGAAA
Organism: Athene cunicularia; assembly: GCF_003259725.1. Lineage (NCBI taxonomy): Eukaryota > Metazoa > Chordata > Aves > Strigiformes > Strigidae > Athene > Athene cunicularia. Next base: position 99,807,861 of record NW_020799091.1, read on the forward strand.
AGAAAAGAAAAGAAAAGAAAAGAAAAGAAAAGAAAAGAAAAGAAAAGAAAAGAAAAGAAAAGAAAAGAAAAGAAAAGAAAAGAAAAGAAAAGAAAAGAAAAGAAAAGAAAAGAAAAGAAAAGAAAAGAAAAGAAAAGAAAAGAAAAGAAAAGAAAAGAAAAGAAAAGAAAAGAAAAGAAAAGAAAAGAAAAGAAAAGAAAAGAAAAGAAAAGAAAAGAAAAGAAAAGAAAAGAAAAGAAAAGAAAAAGTTTAAATGATGTATGTCTAGATTTGTTTATATATAAAGTAACAGATTCCTGTGGCCAACAGTGAAATATGATTAGCTAGTCACAGGTATTTTTTATATTTCCCTGCAATGAAATGTCATGTTTGAATACAAAGAAGAATGAATAATGACTTGCCCTCTTCCTGTGTTTTAATTGTAAACAAGCAGATGTAATCCATAATGGTAACTAAGGTTTCCCCACATTTCTGTATGAAGATGTTTTTTAAGCAAGATAAGGAACTAAAATTTAATCTTTCTAAGAATGTGCAAATACTGAATCCTTGACACAGATACAATCTTACGATGAATTTATATGGGAGCTTTAATGATTTTGTAAATTAATCAATAACGTGGTTAAATTATATTTGTTCAGCTAATTATTTTCCATGTCCTGTAAATTAGAACTTTGGTAGTCTCTAAGAAAAAATAGCCCTGCTGCTTGTATCACATTTGTGTTTATTTACTGATATGTATTAAAGTGTTTATTTATTTGTTCTGCTATAGACTGGTAGCTTTTTCTTTGCTGTTTGAGTGGCAACCATGGGGCTGCAAAGCCATGCAATGATAATTACTTTATTATATATTTAATATGGCAAATCCATATTAGCAGAGAAATATTGTGCATTTATAGCCTCTCCTTAAAATCCTCCTTGTCTCACCCTTGGGGGAACAGGATTTAACCACCCTTTTTCCCCAAGAAATCTTTGGGACATTTTTGGTGACTGAAATGGACCTTGATTGGGTTCTTAGCTTTGTGACTTTGAAGGTCACAGCTTCAAGTACGGGTTGGATTACATGACACCCAGAGGCTCCTTCTAACTTGAATTTTTCTGTGATTCTATGAATCTGGTCATTCAACAAGTTTTCCTCACTTGTTTTTCCCAAAGTCCTGTACCCAGACCTCCATCGCTTATCAGTCTATGAGAGGCTAGTTTGCAGCATGCAAAGCAGCAAATTGTGATTTCAGTTACACAGACCCAGACTCTCTCATGCTATAGCAGTCTATAAAGTTCTTATGTCAATACAGCAAGAGTTAGCGTGGCCTCTCCAGAAGAATGCATTGGGAGCGGATACATTCTGCCCAGCAAAATCAAGTCACCCTTTATTGCTGGCTGGAAAATGATGCCCTTCACAGGAGACCAGGGGTTGCAGCAGGAGGAGACCTATTACCTGGCAGTGTCCTTGCACCTGCAGTGCACCCCACCTTTGGGAGGAGGGCACTGCCCGCTCCCCTCTGCGTGCAGGCCAGCAAAGGCAAGGAGCGCAGCAGGGCACCGGGGCATGGGGCTGCGGCATGTAAAGCCCAGGGCCAGGCAAAAATGATGTGGGCCTACTCACAGACACAGCAAGAGGGGCTTGAACTGCCTGGAGATGCTGACTGATGGCAAGCAGGAGACAAAACTGCAACTACAAATGTGTGGCGGGAGAAATGCAGAGCAGGCAGTGTGGTTGCCATGGGATCAGATACCACTGAGCACCACAGCAGTAGGAGAAAACCCCAAAAAACAAGACTCTTGCTTGTCTTCTCGTCCCTTAAAATGCTTTTGGAGCTGCCAGCAGACTAACTGCACTTTTCAGGGCAAGGCTCTTGGTGCCTTCGGATTAGGAAAATCATGCAGATAGCAGGTTTGATTTCAGAGATAGAAATAAAACAAAACGGCGTAATGGAAAGTTGCCTGGCCACAAATCAGGGCTCAAGGGACCAGAAACAGAAGGAGAGGTTACCAGCCTTCATCATTTTAGCATACCTTTATAAGCAGCAGTCTGTTGTAGAGGTTGGAAAAGCAGGTAGCTATGAAAGCCAAACTGAAGATGGAAAGATTTGTAGGGTTCCTCTTACTTTCCCTTGTCTCCCAACCATAGTTTTACACATGCACACACACACAAACACACTTAGGGAGCATACAAACACTACATGCAAGTGGGACTTTTCTCTCTTTGATATACTGGCATATTTAGCACAGCAGTGCTCTATTTTTTTTTGCATTTACTTTCTGGTTTTGAAGATATATAAATGGCTAAAACAGAAAAAGAGGCAAGAAAGTTTAAATGAATAGCAGGAGACTAGTATTTCAAAATCTAGCTAATTATATAAGAAAGTTTAAATGAATAGCAGGAGACTAGTATTTCAAAACCTAGCTAATTATATCTTAAATTGATCTTTAACAGTGTAAAAAATTAGTTCTTGTCTTAACATATATAGTACTACTTTATAACAAAAAAATCCTAGTTTATGCCTAATTTTTTATTTTCCATGTTAAGGCACATGCAGACATCAGGCTGAATCCTTCATGCATACATTCATAGCTATTCAAATTTGTAAAAAAAACCCCACTGTTACGTGCCTGGTTTTTTTTCATAGATTTTTGATTGTGGTTTCTGTTGCTCTGAATTTCACAGATTTCTTCACCTGGCATTTTCCAGGATTGTCTGCTGATCACATCACACAAGAACGTTTGAATGAACAGTTCACCTGCTCTTCATAGTTACTATGTTTAATGTAAAAAAAAAAAATTTAAAAAAGAGATGTTTTTCAAAAGTATTTGTTTGTACATGGATAGGTCTTGGAGAACCAATGCTTTCCATTACGCTAGACTGTATCACTGGGTAATTGCTGGGTTCACTTTTGCACAGAAAAACAATTTGGTACATAGCTTAAATCACCATTCTGTACACCTGACTGTGCAATCATTTAAGCATGTGGGTATCTCCAGAAGCCTGCCTATTCCCATAACACTTGGTACAGCAACAGAAATGTATAAAGGTATGTATGTGTACAGGTATTAGCAGGACTGAGGTCTCGTATTGTTCCTCTACCTCTTAAAAGGTCTTTTGCAGCTTTGATTATCCGCTGCAGAACTGTTTCAGGTTCAGAGATTCTTTATCTTTATCCTTTTGACTTGCTTTGTTCCTTGATCCTGTCACTGCAGTACTCTCCTTCAAGCTTCAGAACAAAAGTACTTTTGGGAGCAGAGGCCCTGTGGCAGGGAGCACAGCTCTGCTTTCCTCCTGGCAATTTGCCACTGAGCCCAGCCGAGGACGAATATTCTTGTTTGTTCAGTGCAACAGCTTCAGTAACTGCACCAGTGCACACCTAAGTCTCCCTGCTGAGACCAGTCCATTTCCTTAAGCACAGGCAAACCTGTAGACAATAGCTAGTTAAGGCTAGGGCTTGCTTTTTTTTTTTTTTTTTTTTTAATTTTTTAAATAAGTGACTTCAATGCAAAGCATTTTCCTCAGAAGGTACATTCATCCTAAGTGGCTCTAGCTGGTTTACACACACCCTGTCCTTTCTCTTGCTTTGGAAAGTTGTTCCACTTGATTGCTCAGTTTGCCTCTTTGAGTCAGTGGTGGCAGAGGAATTATAAAGGCGATGAAGGTGCAGCCAAGTCCCCGGTAGTGTGTGCCAGATTTAAGCTGATTTAAAATTGTGCAGACTGACTCTGAAACTTTCTTTACACAAGGGACAACGACTTTTGGAAAAAAAGTGTTCTTTTTTCTGCCAGCAGTGTGAGCCTGGCTTAGGGAACCTGCTGAGGTGTGCTCACCTTGTAAAGGCAACATGGTCGGTGGTGTTTTGCAGATTGCTGGGCTGCTTGTTGGTGGCCTTGGCATGATCGGAACATTTGCTGTCACGGGCATGCCTCAGTGGAGGGTGTCTGCCTTCATCGAGAACAACATCATCGTGTTTGAGACCATTTGGGAAGGCCTGTGGATGCACTGCATCAGGCAAGCCAACATCAGGATGCAGTGCAAAGTCTACGACTCCGTGCTGGCCCTCTCGCCGGACCTGCAGGCATCCAGAGGGCTGATGTGTGCTGGATCGGTGCTCTCCTTCCTCTCTTTTGTGGTCGCCATCGTTGGGATGAAGTGCACGCGGTGCGTGCAGAGCAGCTGGCAAGCCAAGGGCTATATTATTCTGACAGCTGGGCTCCTCTTCATTCTTTCGGGTGCAGTCGAGCTTATTCCAGTCTGCTGGGTTGCCAACACCATCATCAGTGACTTCTATAACCCCATGATCAACGTTGCACAGAAAAGGGAGCTTGGAGAGGCCCTTTACCTGGGCTGGGCAGCTGCCTTCTGCCTCATCGCTTCTGGAGCCATATTCTGTTGCTTTTACCGCTGTTGTGAGAAAACTGGAAGCTACGGATACTCTGCACCAACCCACTACCCCACTCACAGCCAGCATTTGCACAGCAAGACTGAAAGCTCATACTCCAAGAGTCAGTACGTCTAGATGCCTCCTGCCTTTTCCTATTTTTGAAGCATTTAATCTGCCTGGATGGATTTCAGTTTCTGCACAAAAGGGCAGCTCAAAAGCTGCCTTTTCCTTCTGCCCTGTAACTGCTGCTGTTGGGGCTGCGTTTTGGAGCTGCAGTTACCCCCAGTGGGCTCTGCTGTGGCTATCGTTACAGCACGGACAATTTTAATGCATGGAAAGGTGAATGCTTAATATTCTTTTAATAGTAACTGGGAATAGCTCTGGGGTTGCGTGCTTTGCTTTGGGTTGCATTATATGTGTAAAACAGTAATAAAGGGCTTAAAGTTCCACTGTGATATGAAATTCTGGCCTATTGCAAGGAAGAGGGCAGTTAAGCAGCTGGAGGGGTTTTTTGTCCCTGCCTGGGAAAGAGGTGCTAACAGTGAATAAGGACAAGATAATAATGGTTTAAAAGAAAAGCATTCGCTAAGGGGTTGATTTACTGTAGGTATAATGGGAAGTTACATGAAGAATTTATTCAGCAGAGGAAGGTAAGCTGAAATATATGAAAAATATCCCTTATTTCAGAGAATAAACATAGCTCTATGTTCATCCTAAATACCATCTTTTTGGCGAAAGTTAATATTTCTGTTGTAATCCATATAGGTCAGACTCATTCACATCACTCTTTTTAGAAGCAGTAATTTTCCCTTGCAAACTCCTCACAGCTTACAACATTTTGCAGTATTGCACAGATCACAAACGCTGTGTTGGTTCCTTGCCACAAGACTCTGTGATATATACCTTTTTAAATAAGGGTCTTTTGTACAGTCAGGCCTATATTTTTGCTGAGACCCACTCACACCACCATAGTTTATAGGCAAAAAGAACATAAACAGCGATAGTACTTTCTCACAGTTCACATTAAAACAAGCTAAACAATGTTTTTAATAATAAGATCATGGTAAGCAACCCCTGAAAAATAGTTCCATAAAAATTAATTAATTAATTTAATAAATGTCCCAAATTAATCAATAGTAGTAATATTTTTATAGAATTTTGTAAACAATGGATAAGGTGTCACTCCAGACCCACAGAAATCATTGGAATTTTGCCTTTGACTGAATTGGAAACATGGTTCAATTTGTGCTGTTTAATGGAGAACAACATTCTTGTTCTGGAGTTTAATTGACTGTTTTAAATATTTTATAGAAAGCTTATTATGTGATCTGTAATTCTCTAGTAAATTCCTTGGACTATTACTACTTGAAAGTTTGGAAGCAAATTTTTCACTTTGTAAAATGCAAATCTGAACAAGCTAGAAGAAAGCAAAATCTGCACTAGAATTCTCTTCACAGTGTTTGTAAGATACATAGTAAGATGTGCTTGGTTATGTAATTTTATTTTTCCTCCTCTTTTTATAGAAAATTGTTTCTACATATGTATATGTGTAACGTGCGTGACCTTTCTGTAATATAATAGTGTATGACTGTATTTCCTTTGTATTCCTTCATTAATGTTTATATGCTGGTTCAGTCTCTTTGGGGGGAAGACAGTGGAGGAGAAAACCTGTTAGCAGCACTTTGTGAATATCTACACATAACTCATAGCTAGAACACCAGGGTTTATAATGATGTCTATAATAAAGTCACCTGCCTAGTTCATCACTCTAAAAAGCAGGTACAAGATCGTACTCAGAAAACTACATGTGTATGTACTGGTGCACTGTAGTTATCTCTGCTGTCAAAACATGGAGTGACTCATTCATCTACAGGTCTGAGGCAAGCGTCAGTGAAAAGTGAGATGAGCATGACACCTCTGTAACAGCCCCGTGTACATCAAATGCTACTGCCACATTGGATAGTATTATCTGTTCATGGTAAAGCACACACCGATCTAGTTGTACAAAGAAAAGAAGACATGAGAAGACTATGAGACTTCAAAAATTATTCACAGGACTAACAGGAACACAAATCCAATGGACTGTGAGTGGGACCCTGAAGTTTCTGAAAATCTCCTTTACTGATCCTATATATGCTGCAAACAGTTCACCTTACTATAACACACACATATTCCCCCTTAAGTACCTTCCAGACACATCCAGCCTTTTCCTTCAAATTGTGTCACACCCATATACCATATCTTCAAGAGAACTGAAACGAGAGCTTCCATTTTAAACAGAGCTGGCCTCTCTCAGCTTTGTGCATTAAATAAACCCTGGGTAGTTTGAGCAGAAGGTCCCATCTAGAAGTGTATATCCAAACACAAAACAACTGCCTGAAGCGATACATTTTCAAATATTGTATCCTGTAATTTTGAACTCATTTCATGCTTACAGACAAGAAAAATTATTTGGGAAATAAGCAGTGTTGCCTCCATAAATGACACCAACAGTGTCTAGCTTGTTCCCCTTTGCCCTGCACTTTGGGTGCTTGTATGCATTCCTGCAATGTAAAATGGATGTGGAGTCTTTAACAGGTCCACCTGATGCCCTCTGTGCTGTGTAAATGAATGCACCACTAGCAGGTCAGAGGAGAGTAACGCTCGTTTAACTTGGATGAGTGGAGGTTCAAGATTTCAATCACCTCTCTGTGATTGAGCAATGGGGCTTTCATTTATAATGAGCCTCTTCTGAAATTCTCCCACTGCTGCTGCAACCGTTGTGGAGGTCTGGAGGGTAGAGCTGCCACCTACATGACTAGGCACTGCTCTCATTAGAGCCAGACAGCAAGGTCGTAAATACGAATGGCAGCAGAGCCACGGTTTCAGAAGCTGTTTTGTGCAGGCAAGGCAGAGCTGTAAGAGAGCCTGAGCGTGTGTGAGCTCCTGCTTTGTAATTTTATATGAGAATGAAGCATCTAACACATGAGGTTATCACACATCTGCAAATCCAGTAAGGTCAGCTGCATTAATGGATTGGTCTGTCTCTTTAAGGTGCAGCCCTGAGTAGGTGTTGCACTCCCCTGAGTTTTTGAATATACACGGTGCTTATATGCGAGTTTATCTATCTGTAGGCTGCTTGCTTTCTGTTCAGCTCTCAAACATGACTAGTAAAGAATAATAGAAAATGGAGCAGGGAGAGATTAGAAGAGGCCATATCTTGGGCCTCAGAGCTGTAAAGGCTTATTAGTGAAATATAAGAATGGCCTTACTGTGCCAGCCTGGAGGTGTATGGAGATCTCCAGCTGCCACTGTCAGGGGCAGGTGCCTACAGAGCACCAGGAGACCAGGGACAGTGGACCTGGAGGTACTATTTCCACTCCCATCTTCCTGTGCTCAGGGTGTCTTTGTGCTTAACAAAACAACAGGCTTGTCTGGGATTAAGCCCTTCACCATGGGTCATACTCTGACCCCACACAACAGATACAGTGGGCTTTCTGAGCATGAGGCATGATGCACAGCTTCCCTTTCCTGCTGAGCTGGAAGAACAGCAGCACTGGGTGACTCCAGCCCTGTGAAGGTCCTGGCCAATACCTACAGTCCTGACACAGGCATGTCCACTACCTCAGTCTTGCCTTGCAGAGCAAGGTTGAACCCCTGAACTGAGCCCCTCAACCAACACCCACCTCGGTTCTGCATTTTGGATGCTTTTAGCACTTGGACTTGGCCTGTGACTCTACCATGGATCAACCCAAGCATTAGACAGCAAAGCAAGCTGACCCCTTGCTAGCCATGCTGCCTCTCCACTCATCCCACTGCTGTGTGGAGCTGGTGGCCACAATACTTTCCTGCAGTCTCAGCAAGGAACCAATACCTAAGGGATGTAGGCCATTGGCAGTCCTAACGATGTGTTGCTTGAGAAGTTAAGAGAAGGCTGACGCCAACTAGGCTACCTGAGTACTGTCAAGACTCCCATCAACATCATTAGTTCCTTTCATTAGTGGGAGGTAATCCATGTAGGGCCAAATTGGACAAATAGGAGAAGACTGTAAGTGGAGTTCACTCCATAAAAAGTGATATCCATTAACTACTCTATTGTTCTTCTCATTTAATAAATACACCAAAATTCATCCTGAGAGATGTTAGTGCCCTAAAAAATCCAGAGGTGGCTACTCTGCAGTGTCCTTAGCAATCTATCCCGGTACTTAATTATAATTTTCATTAAAAAAGGTTTTCGGGAAGCTTAAACTAAATCTCCTCACTGCAAGCTAAGGCCGCTCCATTATTTTTTGTCCTATCAGCAGCAGTCATAGAAAAGAGACTACTGCTTTTTTTTTAAAGCAGGCAGCCTTTTCTGTATTACAGGACCATCTGACCTCCTGAACGTCTCTTGCTTAGCTTAATCATCTCTAATTCTTTCCTCACTGACATGCTTGTTACATTTCTTCCCATACTTGTTTATCTCCTCTGGCTGTTTTTGGCTCCTCCACCTCTTTCTTGAAGTTTGATGTCCAAAACAGGACAAAGAATCCCAGAGGAAGCCTCACCACTGCTGAGCACACTGAATATACTTATTGTAGGTTATCATGGCATGTGGTAAATGATTCACAAAACCAAGCAAATACCTTCCTGGAATATATTAAATGCATTGTACTGCTATTATTTCAGGCCTTAAGATCACCAGCTTTCCTGCGCTGTGGGACTTAACCATTGACGGTACATTGACCAATTGGATGTGTGATGCAAATTTCCTTGCTGCAGTTGCTCCTTTGTGGCTAGATCCCTAAGGGTAATAAGATGAGACCCCAGAGACATCCTTGGCTCCAACAGTAGCAGAAATCAATGTCTGGAAATAGGAACATGATCGGTCTCCTTCCAATATATCCTTTTTTGTAGCTTTACTCACTCATAGATTCTGCATCCACATTATTTTTACTCTTCTCCATCCCTTCAGTGTCTCTATTAATTTCCCACTTCTGTGTTAGATGCTTTAATAAGGTCCAAATGGATTAGATTTTCTCAAGTTTTATTTTCTAGAAAATGTCACCAAACAAAAAATGAATCTATTTTTTCTAAGTCCATTGCTGCATTTTATTTAACTTTCCATTTGTCTAGGCATTTATTCTTTTCTTCATAATGGATTTTAAATCACATTATACTCTTAGATTCTGACTAATGGGTTTCTAGTTGTGCACAGTTTTCCACCTCCCCACTCATTCCCGTAGTTTCACTTCTCTCCAGACGCACAATATCATTCCTGATTTGACACTTATACTAACAGTCCTTGCTACTAGATTTGGAACTGCACATGCTGAAGTTTCTTCAGTTGAAATTACTCTTTCTTCAGTCTGTGCTCATAGAGATTTGGAGGTTTTTATCTACCTTGGGTACAATATTGTAATTCTGTCGTGCTCTCCTTCTTCTATATCCATGTTGTTACTTAAATTCAAAGAAGAGGAGGGCTAACCACCTGTCTTAGACTCATACTTATAGCCTAGCATGCCTCTTCCCTTGCTGTTCTGTATTATCTGTATGTCAGTAGCACTTTTTATTACGTTATTTTTTGAAAAGCCTAATTTGGATTGACTTTCATTGAGTCTCATTTTCCCCTTAAATTTTCTGACCTCTTAGATGTATTTTCTTTGCTAGTTGGTTATCTTTTCTATTCTTCTACTAAATACCTTATCTGTGAAGTTATTCATTCAACTGAGTATCAACCTTACTCCTTCCTACAAGTCTCTTCTTTCCTTCCCCATGGGATTCACATTCCAGACACTTGCTAAGGAATTTTTAAACCTCATCCACATTCACATCCCTAAGCTGTTCAGTCTAATTAATAAACAATAATGTGATCAGGATCAAAGGGGTTGTTCTCCCTCAATGCTCCAGGCACTTTCACCTCATTGCTCTTCTCACCTCTTCTGCAGAGATATAGATCCTCCCATCTTAATGACCCTTCGCATACTATGTTCTGCCTCACAATGTGAGCCCTGTTCCATTCCAACATAAAAGCATCACAATTGCTGAGGCCTTTCCCTTCTCCATTTTATATTTGTTTTTAAGTCAGTCTGCACATATCAGACTGTTTTCTATCATTTTTCCTTTCCCTTCCCTAACTTCCCACCCATTAAATCCCAACAAATAGTTATTAGATATTCTTCCTCTTCTGAAGTATTGCACTCTGTGCTAAACTACACATTCAGATCTGGAATGAAAGCATCTACTGCTTGATCATGGACAAAGAAGCTCATGTTTTGACTGGCTTTATAGTATATATATACTGCAATTAGGAACAGCACTGGATCGTCCCTGAGGGTAAGCAGTGTGCCCACACTGGTGAATCATTTGTGCCCTTGCAGGCTATGGGCTGTCACTGTGCAGAGACACATCAGCCCCCAAATTGCAGTGACAGTGGTGCATCTTTGGAGCTGCTATGATTCATGATGCTGGAGAGGGTGTTCTGAGAGCAAGTGACAAAAATTAATTGCTTCCTGTGAAATACTCCTGCTTTGGTCTCTGTGCCAACACAAATTCAAAGTGATTTATGACTTCCAGGAAGAGGTTCTTTTGTGTGAGTGCAGTAACAGCTGGTTGGCTGGGCAGGGCTTCCCTTCTCTGCATCTTCTCTTTTCCCTCTGTTTGAAGGAAAACCAAGGTAAATGGGGAGATTATCTCTGCCAGCCACACAGGCCCAACAGACAGGGCCTATGCTGCTCCTTCCTATGGGACACCCAGCTTACCAGCTGTGGAAAGTCAGCAAGGGTGTCCCAGAGAAGAGGGGGTTCCCATCCTAAGGAGAGAGGAGTAATGGAACATCCTGGCCAGAAGCCCAGAGGTTTGATAAAGGACTCTGGATTTGGGTAGAGAGAGAAAGAGGAGAGTGTGGGTGTAAAGGGCGATCCTGCTGTATGCAGAGATGACGGATTTGGGGGTGTCATTGAGTGCACAATGTTGAGGCTAGTGGTGGTGGAGCTCATACTGCTACGTTTATTTTGGAGGTGGAACTTAACAATGTAGATAGTTTCATTCAGGAGGTGGCGTTTGGGGGAAGACAGAAAGTGAGTGGGACAGGACTGGACAGGAAGGAGGCCAAACTGTGACTGAGAAAGAGGGGAGAAAACCTGTTCTTTAAAGTTTGAGACTTACCTTTTTACTTACCCACATTGCTTGGTTACTGGAAAGATAGTTCAAGTGTGGTTTTTTATTCCATGCTCCAAAAGCAATCTTTCTTGGGATTCTGAGACTAAAAGCTTGTTTCTAACAGTATCGGGTAGCCTAACAAAAGCTATTATTTCTTTCTACAGACCTTGCCTCTCACTTGTCTTTAGGCCATCACTGCCACAGCATACCTTCTCCTCCTCTTTTATTCGATCATAGTAAATCATATAAATAAATGGGTTCCCCAGTGCTCCATCCAGTAATAGCCTAACTGTATACCCTGCTGCTAACTCTTATGAAAACAATCAATACTGCCTTGGGAATTTGCCACTGTTATATTTCCAACAGCTTCATGTGAACTGCGTAATTAAATGCCCCTAAATATTTTCTAGAGAAATGCTTTGAGGTCCTGTCATTAAACAGCAAAGTAAGATAGCGTTATTTTCTGGCAGGTTCTATTTCTATCAGGATGGCTGCTCCCTGTACGCAAGTATTGAGGTGACAAATACCTTGTAAAAGCCTGAAGCAGTTTAGATGGATTAAATACTCAAAGGAGTATTTAATATTTTATTACTGTAGGGTTTTATTACACTAAACTCGAGTTCATTCAGTGTCCAGGAGACAGGCTTCCTCAGACATGGAATATCATTAAGAGTTTGGCACTTTTGTCAGGCTGTGAATTTCAGGCATGCTGTGGAAGATGACGGAAAATAAATATTAGTTCTTTTCGGTTCAACTGTCAGCCATGGGTTGCCTCAAAGCCAGAGTTAGAGGTCAGTGCCCAAGTACAGTGCCTGTTATGTGTCTGGGGGAAATCCCTCTCTAAGTTACACTGAGCAGATGTTCCTCTCACTCCAGAATGTGCCTCACTTGAAGAGAGGGGGAAGGAGACGTGTCTTAATCTTTTAATATATGTGCAGGCAGCAATATTAAAGTTAGTACAAATAAAAAGGCCTTTGTTGGCTTCAGTCCATTTCCTCCTGAATTAGAAGAGAATCAAAGTAACCTTTTGCTTCACCGGTAGGCTCAAAATACAGTCAATTAAAATACCGTAGAAAGTAATGGAACCGTTAACTCAACTATTTTATTGACCAGCCCTTGTAAATAGTTGAAAACAAAGTGGTTACCCCAGCATGTAATGTATGGACTAGTGGAAGCCACAAGTAGGGAGGAACTGATGCCATTCACATGCGTTTCCAAAACGAGTGATCTGTAGACAATCCTAACCCTATTTGTTGTAGGCTCAAAGCAGATTTTACATGCAGAGGATGATCTAGGTCTGTGTGGCTTCACCCAGCACCTCTGCCCGAGGGGACAGGATGCAGCGTGTCTGCAGAGGCACAGCCTGCTGGATTCTGGATTCTGCTGCAAGACTCTGCAGGTGGTTAGGCAGCTTTGCAGCTTTACTGAATGACTGCAGCCTCTGGAGGTTAAGAGACTTAACTGTAACTCTTTGTAATCACTGATCTAAAGTGTGCTTTTGATGAATCTGCATATTTACCTGTCCCAAAAATGTTACTGAACCTTAAATTTAGCTCATTAGCCTGTAGCATAACCAACTTATCTATTCTTGACGAAAGCTCATAATGAACTGTGTACATTATAGCTGTACATTTGTACAAGATTAAAGTCTATTTATGTGTGTATGTATAAGGACTCTAAAACTCAATGTACATAGAAGATATACAAAGTGGAAAGAAACCTGCTTTCTGGGAGGCAATTAAGTTTTTACATTATTGATGCCTATAATTAATTAAGCACTGGGGATCACTGACAGGTTCTGTTAATCATGTGGACTGGAGATGCTCTACTTCCTCCTTTTCAAGGGGCATCAGCATTTTAGAAGCTAGGGAGGGAAAAGAAGATATTGTCCCAGGAAAAGATTCAAATGAACATCCTGATATGAAGGGAAGAGAAAATGTAAATCTGAACAGAGATCCAGGGAAAGATTAGGTGTAAAGGCTACATGCTTCCTCAGTTGCCTGTTTTCCTCTTTGAAGGCAAATTTTGGGGTGGCCATATTTGCATAAGAACTGGTATTCTCATCTTGAGGCAAGTAAGCTTCCAAATAGCATAACAGATAGATGATACACAGAAGGGGGAGACTTCTAAAGTCTAGTCAGGGGTAAATGGAGTTTTCCTTTTACATCTTCTCACCTGACACTAAAGCCATAGTGTCTGCCATGCCCACCATGTAAGCATATATTTAATTTCTAATTTAAGAGCTGTCTGCTGTTCAGAGTGATTTTGAAGTAACTCAGTCAACTAAACATTTCTTTCTGAGAGGTGAGGCGAGCCTTTAAATGGATGTTTGGTTCTCTAGGGTGTACAAGGCCATAGGGGCTCTTTCCAGGCTTATTTAAACACAGAACTTTTCTGCAAAAGATAACTCTTCCAGTGCTTAGCAAAGCCAGAGGCTTGCTGGCATTTAAGAGGTCAATGAGATTTTCCAGTCCTCATGAGTTTCCAAGATGTTGATAGTGTTTCGTGATATTTTTTTTCAACCTGTCTCCTGTAGCTTATTTTAATTTTTGAAATTTATCTTCAAGTCTTAAAATGGCCATTTACTGGCTTTCTTTTCCTGCTTCCTTCCCCTCAGGTTTCAACAACAACCATCCTGCCACTGGAAAGTACATGCAGCAGTGTAGCCTGGGTGTTCCTCTCTTAGGCTTACACCTATGCTGGATGTCACTCACCACAGGTACTACTTCCCATTAAAGATCAAAAAAACACACAGCCATTTAGCAGTCTCTGGATATATTGCCACACAACAACATATGATGCATAGTATTTCTGTGGGCAGTTCATCTGCTATACAAACCATGCCCTGACTGTCACAGAATGTCATTTTATGCATGACCTCAGTGGCTGACCCTCCCAGAGTCACGTAAGGAAAAATTATTTCAGAGCAATCCTGCTAGATAAGGCAGTCAGATAAACAGATTCAGGGCATTACACATGGTCTGTTCTCCAGCTGTGTATACCTTCAAGAGCTGGCTGCCTCAAAAATGTTGCACAGTTTTGCTGTTGAAAAAATGACATTTAAATGCTAGTTTTGAGAGGGCTTTTCCATAAATTGTTTTCTTTTTAGAAGTTAAACCAACAAATCAAAGAACAGTTTTGAGAATTCAGAGGTTAAAAAGTCCTACAAGATCATTGCAAGCTGTACTCAAGTTAAACAGCACAGGTCCCTTCTTCTAAGGGAACAGTCTCTTGCCAGAGAAAGGAGTTTCTTTTAGAAAGGTAACCATCTATGACTTCTGATTTAATCTCTATCACCTCCCTCTTTTTGACGTAAACCAAAGTGCCTTAACTTTTCTGCATGATGGGATTTATTTTTTTTTTTTAATGTCTGCAGAAGTGATGCAATCTTCATCTCTCTAAAAGAACAAATCTGATAATGTATTTAGTTTCTAAAAGTTACATTTCATGTCTTAGCTGAAGACAACTTTTCTCTCCAGATTCCTGTTAGCAGATGAAGGCAAAACTGAATTACCCAGATCCCCTGGGAGTATTTTCCACATGGACATGTAACATTATAGTATATAACTTGCATTATTGGGTACTCCTTCCTTACAGTTAGTAACTGTAGGAAGGAGGGGATTTTGTCGGCTGGGAGTGGTTTATATGGGCAATTAACTTTTCATGGGTTTTAGCTTTTGCTTTGAATATGTTGTGTAGGCACCTAAGGCTGTAACTAAATTAATACCATCAAAGACAATGTCTGATATTTCCAAACTCACAGGGCCCACAACACTGCAACTCACAAGCAATTGAAGAATGTCTTTGACAGCACTTCTAAGTATCTTCATTGCCTATAGTGGGCCAATGGGTTTTTTTCTTTTTTTTTTATTGTTTGGTTTGTTTTGGGTTTTTTGGAGGGTTTTTTTTGTTGTTGTTGTTGTTGTTTTTTTTTTTTTTTTTTAACTAGCCCCATTGTTTCAAAGAGCTGGAATAACCAGAATCACATCAATTTCAACACCTATGAGTTGCTGTCATATACTATTATCTCAAGGTAGGGAGAAGAAAGTAAAAAACTCCATAATACAGCAGTTATTCCTAACTTGCCCAAGGCAAATCAGTCTTTGGCATGCGTTTTTGTCCAGGCTTGTAGCTATTTGTGCAGACCGAGATACATGCTTGTGGGAGAGATCTCCCTTTGTTCAAGGTGCATTGTACACCGAAAGAAAACCTCATCTTTTTCATATTAGACAATTATCCCCAAACCCTCCTAATGCTACCTATATATGGAACATAATGACAACACTATCCTTCCAATGGGGGAGAGAATCTTGTTGAGGATTACTTCCTAACAGTGACCTTACTCATGGATTCAAAATCAGAAGCTGTGAAACTCTGCCAGCTTTTTCTTTGTTATGCAGCTGGTAGAGTAAAGCTTTGATGTTCATTGGAATACTTGACTTTCCTGTACCTGTCTAATATCATGATTGTACTTCTGTATTTGATCAAAACAAGGAATCTACATTAAAGAGCTACACCAAGTACCTCCTAGACTCATTTAAAAAAAAAAAATCAGTTGTTTTCCCAGGGCTGTAGCACTTAAAAAGTAAGTCCCACTCCAAGTTCAAGCTTAGCTTTTGTCATAAGAACAACTGTAATGACCTATTTTGCATAATATTTTAACTGATGGAAGTTCAGACTTTCTGTACTAAATTTCAACATAGTTGCAATCTTGCAGTTAAGAAATTATTAGCCCTGCAATTAGGTACCTTTAATTGAATCTCTGAAACTTACTTAATTATAGCATCACTACAGACACACTATGAGAAGCAGTAGAATCAACTATGACACACCCCTTCTAGTTTCCCATTGGCTGGAAACTTGTTAGGCTTGATGGGTAGTTGCTGTAGTCAGAGGGGATTTCAAAGCAGGTCCTTCTAGCCAGTCAGAAATGGATTTCCACCTTCAGACCGGAGTGAGCTGCTTTTAAAAACACCCAACAACTTGCCTTATGAGAAAACTTCTAGAGAAAATATTCCCTCTCATACTTTATATTTCTTCTATGAAAAAGTGATTTTGGGAGACTTTCTAGGCCACCTCACTTGAGGTGTCTTTTTCAGAAGAAGCATGGCTTGCTGTGTGCTACAAATCACTGGTTTAATATTCGGAGGTGTCGGCATGGTCGGGACTTTGGCAGCCACAGTTATGCCGCAGTGGAGAGTTTCTGCCTACATCGATGGCAACATCGTGGTGTTCGAGACCATCTGGGAAGGACTGTGGATGGACTGCATCAGTCAGCTGGGCATCAGGCTGCAGTGCAAATTCTATGACTCTGTCCTAGCTCTCCCCCCTACCTTGGAGGCATTCAGAGCCCTCATGTGCATTGCAGTGATCCTGTCAATCATTTCCTTTTTGATGGCCATTGTTGGTGTGAAGTACACTCACAGGACCAAGGAGGATCCCCATGGCATCAGTATCTTCATACTGGCAGCTGGAGTTTCCTTTCTGCTGACGGGCATCCTCGTTATGATCCCTGTGTCCTGGACTGGAGGTAGCATCATTTATGACTTCTATGATCCAAAAGTCCCTATGCCACTGAAACGAGAACTAGGAGCTGCTCTATATGTGGGCTGGGTGAGCACCGCACTTCTCATAGCAGTGGGAGCAATGTACTGTAGCTTCTGGTGCTGGGCTGATATATCCTCAAAATCCAGGTATCCTTCACTTTCCCGTCACAGATTGCACAAACCTGACTTTGCAGGAGGGCCATCCCTAAGCGTGCATGCCTATGTGTAGTCGCTCCATGTGATCTTTCTGCTTAGCATGTTGATACATACTGATTGACTTCAGTGTCTAATTAAACTCTGAGTCAGCACTGGAGGAACAATTTTGTTTGTTTGCTGTTTACTACTGACATGCTAACATACCTACAGGAAATGTTATTACATGGGCTTTATATTAGAGTACAGTCAGAAGAAAAATCTCACCATTTTATGGGAATGAAGAACGGCATAGGAACAGCAGCAGCCAGGAGTCTCTCAGAGAAGACAAACAGCATATGTTTGGGTTGGAAGGAAGGTGGCTACTCTGCAATAGAACCATTGCCCTCCCCTAAACCCGTGGTGTGCAAAGGGAGCAGTGCATTTTACTCTAAGGTCTTCATAAGGACAGCTCTAGGACAGCGGTGAGAAGCACTGGGTTGGCAGCATGGCTGAAGCAGCTGTTGAACGAATGGAGAAGCTGCCAGCAATGGAACTTCCAATATTGGCATATAAATGTTCATGCTCTCCCTTTAGAGGCATCTATGACTGACTATGGATTTCGTAGGTGTTTGTCGAGTTGATGTATCCTTATTTCTTCTTCAGGGCACAGAATCCAGCTCATGGAATAATACATTTTTTAATCGCTTCACCAGACTTTTCCATGAATGTATTAGCTTTCCGTTGCTTGCTACCTCTCATCTTTTATGGCTTATTTCATTCTACAGCTAGCACCTACTGTTCTATAAAATTCAGGACAGACCATCTGTCTTTGTGCACTTTAAAGCACTGTGCTAATGTCAAATACAAACAAGCCAGGTCATGTAAACGTGTAATCCCCGCTTTCCCACTGGAGGATCAAGAGTACCTGCCTACATCTTCCATCACACCCACAAAAGCCAAACCCTAATGTTCTTCTGCCTGCTTTGTGTTCACAAGAGTTATTTTAAAATGTACACTAAGCAGCCTGATGTTCTATCTGTCCATTGTGCAGAATTCAACAGTATTTGCAGTTGTACATTTTTTTTTCACACCTGAAAACTTGGAACCTGCTTTTGACAGTAAGCATATCACAGTGTTGATAAGTGACCAAAGAAGATCCATTTCAAAAGAGTTTTTCTCATTCTTTACATGGTAGTAACGGATAGTACCATTTAATTGATAATTTCATGACACAGGTATTCAGTTTGATCCTTTTCTGTGTCTGTGACTGGTCTCTGAAAAAAGGGTGTAATGACTATTCTAGTTGAGCAAAGCAATGCCTCTGTATATTAATTTGACTGTTCAGTTTGAAGCAGAACATGGAAAACTGCATTTAATTAAACAAGCCTTTTATTAACTTGACTTCAGATGAATCTAAATGAAACAGTGCCGCTGAATACATATATTCATTACATATATTAGCTAATGTGCATTTACATTTAAGACAACCAACTCAGATCTTTTAGTGGGAATTTTCTAATCACCAGAAAACAGGTTTAATGTATCCTGCTCATCACTTGAGCAGTCAAATCAACACTTATTAAATCCAGATGAGCTTTTAAGAGAACATTTGTAAGTACTAAAACATGTATTTTTAATGTTGTCTTATATCTGCTGATGCCTGTCACAGTAGCTGTCTTTGGGTCAAACAGCTCATTTCAGTGGAGTCATTCTGTTGACTTTGGTAATAATTTATACTTCCATAAGAACCTCCACCTATTACTTTATTGTATTTATGTGCTATAATACATATTTTGTTTAATAAGTAACTTTTTGGTGAATAAGCCAGGATTGCACTTTTTGGATTCATTTAGATATGACATTGGTGATTAACAAAGCAGAGAATGAAGATTACAATGCAAATGTGATACATATTTATATGTAGGTAATCCATTTAAAAGATGATATATGCAGTATAATGCAACTTTATGTAGATACAAGTGCTTAAGAAGTAATTAAGTGCAGTTTTCTGTAACATTAATTAAAGGATCCTGAATGCTTTCATTATCAGTAAGTTAATCTAAAAATCAAATTTGAACTGGGTGTGCATGCCATTTACAGTAGTAACTTTATTTTCAAAGAGCTGAAAAACTGCTTTATTTGAACATTTAACATTAATTTCAAAGAAAACCCAAGCTTTTAACATCTAACCTGATGGCTTCATATTCCTCCATTTTTCTCTGCTACCAGTTGATCAAAAGATGAGCTCAAACAAAATCTCTAAGCTCAGACAGCCTTGTTCTTTCATGTGGGTTTGGAATCTGACCTTGATTCCAAGCGTACAGCTAGGCTGGGCTGCTGTTTGGATGTCTCTGATTTTATTGACACAAAGAGCAATTTCTGGTGATGTGATTTAGCACTTTAGACTCACCCAAATATGTTTAAGAGTCTGTGACACTAAAATTTCTGGATTTGATGCAGGAACAAATTTCTCATAAGAAGCCAATCTGCAAGAGATGTAACACAGTGGTTAACCTTGAACAGAACAGAAATTCCTTTATTGTGGATTCCGGTGGGGAAAACCACATAAAGAAGATTACTAGGTACTTTACCTCTGTATGCAAGGAA
Organism: Athene cunicularia; assembly: GCF_003259725.1. Lineage (NCBI taxonomy): Eukaryota > Metazoa > Chordata > Aves > Strigiformes > Strigidae > Athene > Athene cunicularia. The sequence continues at coordinate 99,827,635 of NW_020799091.1, forward strand.
TGCATTTGGCTGAGTAAACTGTATGAGTGCATTTGCATCTGCTAAGGGAGACAGAGTTTTTTCTTCTTCATTTTCCCCTATTCAGAACCTGTCTTGCTCCGAACTGACTAGTTGGAAGCTGCAGTTTGGAGGTGTGAGTAAGAAAAGGAAGTTTTAAGGGCTTTAACAAAAAACTGCAGTTGAGCTTTGAAAATAAACTGTTGCTGTTTGTGAGTTTTCTGAGGGTAACGGGGAGAGCTCGGCTTGAGGAGAGTGATCGAAAAGCCTGGACAGGTCTCTAGTGCCCAAGGCTGCACCTTCTACTGTCCATCTGCTGCTCCAGGAGAGCTCCTGCCCCTTGCGGGTTATATCCAGCCAGACCCAGTCTTAGGGAACCCCGACTGTCTTAGGCGACTCTTAGAGCTTATATAGATGTCTGAACATGTCCTTCCCGAGTGATATAGGTGAGGCGAGGATGCTCAGCAACATGTGTAATGCAGCAAAGACATTTAGGGAAAGGGCTACCTCTTCACTGCAGGGCGCAGGAGTGTCATGGAAACAGCAATTGGTTACACACTGTGTGATGGAGGACCAAGGGGAACCAGGGTGTGAATAATCACTATTGACTGGACTTTCCTCTCAGAAGAAAAGGCCTGAAATGTGGGTATCATTTGATGAAGATGGGACAGAGTTTACTAAAAAGTTGCATCAGGTTTTCGTGTGCTAGAACTCTGCTTTCCCTGAGGAGTGGAGGTGGTAAACTTGCTTTAGTGATGCTATGTTCACATTCCTCTAGGCACAACTGTCAGGAACTTCAAGCCTGCTGTATTTGTTAATAACAGCTGATTAAATATTGTGGTTAAATATTGAGTTTAATATTCTGATGCTATCATATACTTTAATATTTTGTGATTACAGGACAAAATTACATTGGAAATAAATGTGAATAGTCAAGATTTTGCGATGTATTTGAAATAAATGTATGAACCCTTCGGGTTGGGGTTTTTTTACTACTGTATCATTGCTTCTTTTTTATATTAAAGTGAATGAATGTATTTCCCCACTGCCAGAGAAAGACAGCTTCAGTATTTTTATAATGTCCTTTTCTGATTCAGTCTTGGTTTTTACATTATGCTTTGGGTTTTGCTAGATAATAAACAAAGTGGGTCTCATTCCTTGGAAAATGAAATACACAAAACTGATTTAGTGCTGACTTCCAAGACCTGCTTATAAGAAGTTTCCTGAAGCAAATCGGTATTTCAAAAGCTGGTCCCAAAATGTATATTCATCTATGAGATGAAAAGAGAAGATTCTGGAGCAAATAATCCAGCAGTATGATGCAGTCAAGGGAATGTATTTATGGCAAAAATGACAGCCTAGCAAAACATTTCATTATAACAGAAAGATGAATCAGACTGTTTTCAAGACAAATAAATGCACGCAGTCATCAGTCCTGATATACAGAGACAAAGCTCTGTGTGAGGGATATTAAGACTAAACGAGTTTATGTTAAAAAATGTTACAACTCTTGTGAAAATCAGTGTGAGGACTCACAAAATCAGAAGTGGGAGTTTGATTGTGTCCTCCTGATTGACTGTAACCATCCTTTTGAAAAAGGCACAAGAGGTCTTTTCAGGGGAGTCCTACGTCATCTTTGAAAACTGGGACAGAGCTGACCCACCAAATAAACAATTCATTTCCTTTGTATCTGGTATGAAAATGCTCTATGACTTACATACTTTGCTTTCCTGAATTGAGTCTCAGAGTCTGAGTAAGACTAACTTGACATTTTATGACTACTTTAAAAAAACAAAGACCAAAAGAAAACAAGAAATACCCTGATAAGGGTAGGACATTTTCAGCTGAAAAGGTCTGTGTCAGTGCTTCTTGCGTTCAGTTGCCACTAGCAGAAAATGTTCCAGATGTCCATAAGGACAAACAAAAAATATTCAAAAGCACAAAGATTTCATTTTAGCACCATCAAGGAACAGCTGGCTCTGGAAAGGGTTGTGACTGCAGTATTAACAAACCATGTGCACATGCGGACTCAGCATCACAGTGTTTGTTCATTTCCAGGGATCAGAATAGACTGAAGCTGGTGTGTCCTCAGTGACAATATAACCAATTGCATAATTTTTAAAAAAAATAAAGGAAAAAGAGAAAATACTATGCTGAACTCAGCTGCTTGTATCCAAAGAAAAGCAGAACACAGAAAGTTACCTGAGATTCTCATCCCTACACTTCCAGCCCTTTAAAAGTGAAAGTGAGCTAATTTTACCATTAGGCTTTTTATTCTTTTATCTAGACATATGCCTGTCCCTCCAAAAAGGCTTCTCACTTGAATGTGTCATCACCTGAACAGTGTGAAATTTTGAGTCATTATAGAAAAGTAAACTTTACTATGCTTTCAATTTCTGTTACCAGCCAGTTCAAGTAGCGAGCTCAACAGCGTGCCTGTGCTGACAGAGACTTTATATCAAAGTGATGCTGCTCTTCAAAGCACCTCCTTCATATGGGCCCTGCAAACCAGAACAAATCTTGCTGGTAAGATGAGTTTTAAGAAGGGTCATTTTAATCAAAGATTCTGGATCTGTCTGTTATCCAGGAGTGCTCACTACTCAAGTTGTAATGATTGCTGCAGTGACAAGGGAAGCAAAGCTCGAGAATCTGGATGCAGATGTCTGCTCTGAGGATGGAACTGACAGAACTGCCCCAAGATGCTTGAACTAGTTATTGTTCATTGTAATGCATGTACATTTCCCTTGCCCCAGTAATTCCCAAGCAAACACTACCTGCATATCAGTCACTAGAGATGAATTTAGTTTGCAGTTCCCTTCAGCATTTACCAACCCCCCCTTTTTTTTTTTTTTTTTTTAAAACATTGCTCTTCATTTAAGCAACAATAAAAAAAGAGCTCACAGGAATTTCGCTGACACCTTTGTGCAGAAATGACTCTTCAAAAATAGAAACCACAAAACCATCAAGTTCTCTTCCCTGCATCAGCACCAGTCAAACTGAATAATACATTAAGCTTGCTAAATCTCCATTGCCCACTTCTGCTATGGACCTTAATCTGTGGTCTTTGTCTCAGTTACTGTGAAGTAGTCCCTGATTGCCAAATGACAAAGATGATGAGTACATTAGCGTTTCAGTTTCTGTCTGATGGATGAGTGGCTGACGGAATGATAAGCAATGTTTATTCATTCAGAGTTTCCACTGTAATGCCAGATGGTGCTGGGAGATAGAAAATAATCTCTAGACCCCAACAAACATTGCCTCGCATACTGTCACATTCATTCTGAATTTAGCAAAAATTGGCAACATAAACTCCACCTGTTGAAGAAAAGTGTATTGTTAACTAAGTACTTTTTCGAAAGCTGTGTTTCGCAGGCTAGTCTGAGTCCTGGTTTCTCACTGGCACATCCAAGATTCCAACTGCAAGCTCTTCTTACACCAACATGGTGGCTGCTGCAGCCATGCAGGGGGAGATGTGGGGAAGGCCAACATGGATGCGAGAGCTCCTGCCTGCAGCCCCAGGACAGAGGAAATGCAATAGCAGATTACCTTTGCAGGGATCTAAAGGAAGAGCATGCTTCTTCCCTCATCCGAATGTGCCCTTGTGGTGGTTCGACCTTGCCTGGCTGACAGATTCCCACCCAGAGGTTCTCTCACTTATGGTGTGGCAGCATCATGTCAGAGCTGGTCTTGGGCACTGGTAGCCAGACCCTGGTGGGAGGGAAAGAGGTGCAGAGCCTCTTGGTGCACTGTCCTGACATTTTCATGTGTAATGGTCTAACCCAGCAGCCTCGTGTTTGGGCCTGAAGATCTCCTGGAGTCCTCCTGCCCTCTGGCTTGGCCACAGTTGGCCAAGATGGGGACAGTGAGTGAGATCGAGAGGGGTGCTGCTCTGCACAGCAACTGGTGGAAAGCTTTGATGAGATGCCCAGCTCACTCCATGGATGCACACCATCTGCCTCTCACACTCTGTCCCCTCTGTCTGCTGCAGAGGGACTGCACGGGTTTCCAGATGTCTGTGCTGCTGTGCTGGGATGTGCCTTCTCTCCAATAGCTTTTGACCCCACTGTCCAAGTCTACTTTTCCGCATGTCTCTTCAAGCAGGAAAATGCAGTGATTATCACAGTAATTATTAAGAAGTAGAGTTTGTGGAGTAAGCAACTCAATTTGCAGAGGGATGTGTACAAGGCAACGAAATGTTGGTTAACACAAGCAATGAAAAGCATTGACCTATCTCCAAGCAGAGCAGCAGTGATTTCCTCTTCCTGGGCTCACCCCACCCATTACCTGGTTTGTGTGCCACCCAAAAAGCTGTTTGACACCTCACAGTTTGGAAACACTCCACTGTCAAGAGCTAATTACATGCTAATCTTTCTTTGAGTGGTGCCAGTGACAAATTATCTTTCAAGAAAGACTGAGCATTCCCATGTAATGCACTGTTCCTAAACCCATGGTTCACCTGGCCTTATGGTAACAGCACGTCATTTCAGATCAATATCATTTCACACAGAGAGCCAAAACACCCTTTAAGACTTTCAGGGTGAAATAAAGGTATAGGGATGTGAGACTTCGGAGATAAATGTTCAAGTTGTTTTAGTACACTCATAAATTAGGAGTGAGGGTAAAGTAAAAAGTTTATTGAAGCCAGTGGAAAAGTTCTTGTTATAGCAGATAAATCTTTTAAGCATCAGACATGTCAGCATCACATATAGGTATTCAGGTTATATGTCACTGGTCCTGGAGATGCTTGTTCAGTTGTTCAGAGTTTCATATAGGGATGGATAACACTCTGCAACTGCTGAAATTTGGTGTTGGGTGTTCTTTCTCCTTTGGCATTTCTGGAACAACCCTCCCAGCTTGTCATGTATGCACATGCATGTGCGCGCACACACACATGCATACACATACAGAGTGGTAGAGACATGACGGCCACGTACACTGAAATTATTTTCCATAAATTAAAGTGTTTCCAGATTACACAATCTGTTATATAATTGGTAGAATAAATGTTGCTAAACATGGAGATTTTCCAAAGATTAGAAGGACATAATCAAGTACAGTTTACTCACTGTGTATTTACTTCCCTGATGAGCAGCTGAAAACTCACCCCTCCCTTTAAGATACATTTTGGGATTTTTAAAATTATGTTGTCCTGTCAGCAAGGGAGTTAATGAATCCAGGTTTCATCCAGGTTGGTTTGCTGCTCCCCTTTACAGCAGTTTGCACTGCAGGGCAGCTGGGAATAGGCAGTGCAAGCTGCCGGTTATCTCCAGTTGGTAGGAGATGTGGATGCAGGGCTGGGCACAGCACACCCCCACCAGAGACTGCTGTGCAGGCCTCTTGCTTCTCCCTCCATAGCAGCTTTTTTTTTTTTTTTTTTTTCCTTTTAATCTCTTTAAAGATTCTTCCTGAAATCTGTAGTAAATAAGTTGTCTTCGAGACTTTGACCCCTGTGTCAAATAGCATTGAAATTGGCTAACAGGTTCTAGAAGTTACCGGGGGAGCTGAAGAGACAGACAGACAGACAAAATAACTGCAGAAGACTAATTTTCATGAGAAAGAGAGCTGAAAATGTATTTTTTTAATGAGGTTTGACACAACCATATTTTCCTACATTATTTATGTAGTAGAATATGTAGTTCCTAGCACTTCTATGAGAATAGTCTTAGTTAACTTCAACCTCCAAACCAGCAGACAACAAAATATAATAGTTTTCACAGGATCTAGATTAGTAATGGTTATTGGTGTGGTCTTTTCCTTTTCTAAGGAAACAGATTCTTTTTAAATGCCTGAGTATTGTAGAAATCTTTCCAACAGCGTGATATAAAACTCTCACATTTAGGGTTTTTTTTGTCTTCTCATTGCATTTTAAATAATGTCAGAGTAGTTATTATTAAACTTTCATTTTATATTGCATGCCTGTGAGTGTATGCAGTTGGTTGCATTAAAAGTTGGCATCAGCAGAATAAAATAGTGGTACTACATTGTGGGGGTTTAGGCCCTGCCGGGACCTGAGACCATGTTGCCGTTGTCCCTCCCCCATCCTTGGACCGGACGGGGCAGGGAGTGAGATACAGACCCCGGGGTTGGGATAAGGGAAAATTTAATACAACAGTGTAACAACAACAAACTGAACAACAACGATAACAAGAACGATAACAATAACAGTAATAACAATGAACAGGACAAGAGATATACAGAGATATACCACAAGGATAAAGCAGCGAAGGGGAGCGACGACCAATTACAGCTGTCCCTGCTCTTCCCGCGCTTGACTTCCACCCCACTGCTGGGGAAACTCAACCCTGTCCTAGCTGAACCAGGACATACATGTTGGAATAATGTCATGTTTTTGACTATGCAGCTTGCTTTACTAGCAAAGCATTGCTTCTTCAGGAGGTCAACGCAATAACATTTTTTAAATGACTAGTAATATTCTATATGAAGAGAAGGAAATACAGAAATAGACGTGGTCAGGTTTTTGTTTTATTAGGCATGATCTCTTCAGGTGAAGAGAAAATCATGTCTTGATGAAAGCCATAAAGCCAATGATTCATGTAAGACTCAATGACCTAGTAATACTGTCAAAAAGGAAAGAAAAGAGAAGAATCAAATAATTGTCTGGATTAATAACTAAAACTTCAGTTGGGCTAAAGACTGTTTTATAAAGTGATTCTAGAACAGCTGAAATACTGATTTTGTACTGCTCTAGAATGTTTACTTTTTTCTCCAATTCTGTACAAAATGATTAATTGATCTTTAATTAAGGGAGAAAGTAAGATGACCTGGGGAAGGGCAGAAAAGCCGATCTCTTTTAAATATTCATAACCTTCTACATAATAGGCAAACTATGAAAAGCTCTTACCGTTTATAACAGATAACTATTACATTTTACTAAGACATTGTTGTTGTATTTTTAAGCTAATTACAAGAACAGGGACCGTGTGTGCAGTTGAATGAATTCAAATTGCTATTTATTTTTTCAGAAGCATGTTTAACAGTAGCAATAATGCAGTTGCAAGCCAGAGTAAGAGTATTGAGGTTTAAATCAATCAATCAATCTTAATAGTGACTGAAAACAAAATCCAACTTTCGATGTACTGGAGTACTTGTTAAAAAAGATTAATTTCCTGACCCTTTTCTATCTAAAAACATGAACCCCCATGTTTTATTTATACATTTGGATACTTATTTTTATATTTACTATTATCATTAAGGTTTAATACATCTTGTCTCTCTGTTGTCAAATCATAAATCTTAGGTTCCCCAAATTCCCAGTGCAACTATTTATTTAGGTAAACCAAGTGCAGATTACTCTGAACTTTTATTTTGTTACAGACCAGCTCATCAGATTATTTGCACAGAATAATTTATTCTGCAAAATATCTTTTAACAGAATTATTGGAGGAAGCCTTAGACTTTACTGAAATCCATACATAAAAATAAAAGCAGAGTTTGAAGGTAGGATATGTGTTATGGATAGAAGCAATAATTATGAGCGGGTAAGGACAGAGAAAGGCAAAAACCTATTTTAAAAGGATAATGACTGGGCAGAGGGAAGCTGGAAGGTTTTGAGAGTGCAGAAAAACAACACTGGTGGCATTTGTAACACTGTAATAAGAATTACAGTACTTGCACTTGAAATGTCAACACATACACAGTGTTTTCTAGCAGGTAGCATCCAGACTTCAGAAACACTGCAAGCACCTAAATGAGAAGAGTCTGTGCTGTGAAATATGGCTGTCCAGACCATACCAGAAGTACAGGGTGAGTCTACTAGAAACTAGAAACTAGTGCTTAGTCATTGCTTTGTGTCTTTAAATCACTCTCCATGTATTATGTAAGGTGATTTCTGTGAGACAAGGAAGATATGTGATTCCAGCTTTGTAAATGGAGGAAATCTTAAGGCCCTGGTTACATAATGCATACAAGCACATGCTTGCCTTTGCTAACTTCTTGCGTGACTGACTAAACTGACGGCCCAGTGATTTCTTAAGTTTCAGCAGCTAGGAAAGCATAACAGTGTTAGCACTTCCAGAGCCAGATTCCTCACATGCACCCGGTCAGTTCCATCAGCCCAGTGAAGCCTGAACACTACATACCATACAGAGGGCGAGGCTAAAAAACTCCTAGTTCTCAGCTATGAGATCTGACCACTCATCTGTGCTCATAATGGGTACCTAGGAAGAATAAACAGTACAAAATTCAAAGGTGTGAGAACAGACAAACTATTTCCAAAAAGGAGATAAGCTAATAGGATCTAACAAAGGTTTTGATGGTGGCTGAAGGGCCAGAGGAAATTGAGCGGCAGCAAAATGGCTTACAGAAAAAGGAATGATTTAACATGTGCATGTGTGTGTCTGGATTTAAACACATCTGCAGACAAGTGATGGTTGTAAAGCCTCATTCAAAACTCAGTGAAGCCAATACGCTCCAATAACATCGGTGGGTGCTGCACAGAGCCTTCATATTTCTCATGGGACTTCATGGGCTCTGTCAGCGTTGAAAAGTCTTCATCAACATTTTATATTTTACATCTTGATCAGCTGTCAATTCCCTATGGAGTTGCATGTGAGTACATGTGAGAGATTGACATAGCTACCTACACCAGTAGCTTCCTGTTGGTGATTTTGAAAGGCAGAAATAAATCACAAAGGATTGCCTTTCTCTTGCATCTGTATTAGCTCAAAGAATTCTAATAAACCAGGAAGGGTGGGTGTACATTCACAGTCACACGGGTTTGTCTCTGCAGAGGACGTTCTTGTTAAATAATGCAGTGATGAAGCAACAGTTTAAGAATATAGATGGAGAGATAAATAGATGTTTCATGACTCTCACCTTAATTACCGATTCATCAAATATAACTGATCATGCAGAAATGCCACCTGGCTTGCAATATTCTGGATGAAGGAACACAGACTAATCTCCAGTCTTCGGGACTGATAGCTCTTTTTAGTAACAGATTAAGTATTTCTGTTAATATTCCTGCTCCTTCACTCTTAATTTGCTGCAGAGCGCTTAGATGAAATCTCTGGTCCTGGTGACATTGTTGCAGTGTAAATGATCACTTCCACTTCACGTCTTTTCCAAGAACTCTCTGGCTCCAACAGTGCCTTATCTGTACTCCCAGCCAACAGTAGCTCTGAGGCAGGTATCTCCCCTGTTTGTTCTTCAGTAAGTCATTCACCTTTTGGAGGGCTTTGGCTCTCCATGAATTGGGCTATTTATTTGCTGGTACTGAGCTCTTTTACAGATTTTTAACTTCTGAGATGGATAAAGACCTCAACATTGTAAGTTTAGTGGCTTTCTCTGTATTCATTTTATCTTTTATATCTGCTTTGGTACAGTGTCTCGAGTGGACAGCACATACTAAATACCTATCTAGTCTCTCTTTCTCTAAAGCCCTGCAACAGACTCAAAACAATTCACTCTTCCTGTAGTATTATGCTATACACTGAAACTTGACTGTCAATAATATTCTTTCAGAATATTCAGAGCTGGCTTTGTATATTTCATAGGATCCTTTCTCTCACTGTAATTAATTCTCTGCATCTGGCCAAAGATTGCATTTGTTATCTTCCTGAGCATAAAAGGTCTATTAATATGTAAATTAACAGGTTTTAGTTTTCTTGGAGCAGAAGAACTTTTTAACATTTTAATGATAAGTTCACAATAGTGGTCCCTTTCTATGCTTCAGAAGTGTAAGTTTTGCTTATATTTCACTGCAGAATGCCAAAGTAAAAATCAGATATCGTTACAGCAGGGAAGATTAACACTGGACAGCCTAGTTCACTGTCCGTGGCTGTGGAGAGTTATCAGCAGAAGCAGGCATAAATGTGTTGGAAATGAAGGAATTTAGGGAGTTGAATCCTGAACACTGTAAAAAAAGAACAATGTGTGTAGTATCAGTCAGAATGATCTAAGGAGGCAGTCACCTGCCTCGGTCATGTTATGTACAGAAGTTGGCTTTACATGTGCAGTTGTATCTGTTGTGGGTATCTCACACGCACACACATCCCCACACACCCCACCCTCTGCCCCAAATTTCTGGCAGTAGGTGTATGACCCACAGACTGAAACAGAGAAACACAGGCTCCATTCACACTAGGCACCTAGAGAGTCTCTGTTGCTACTGGGAGTGTAAGTCAATGTAGCTTTATGGAAGGTAGTGGAGTTGAGCATATACCAGCCACACATCCAGCTCTTGGAGGGGACATTTTCATGAGCTGTGAAAGTATACTTTGTGGATAAAAGTGGTTCTTTCATATGCTCTCAATATAATGGAAACTTTCAGGCTTATTATCTAAGAAAAAAGCTGAAAATTCAAATGGGTGGCAATGTTTAGCCTGGAAGTCTATTGCCTGGAAAACTTTATGGTTTCTAAAAGGATGTATTTGACCCTGTTGCTTGGATGTCCAAAAATGTGTGTGGCTATAACACACTGCTTTCTCTACCAGCACATGATGAAATGGGAAGTTAGGTTTCTACCTGAAATACACTTTGTGAGGTCTCTTCTCTGATAAGGTTTCTACAACCCTGTAAATCCCACACTAATGGAATATCATTTGCACTGGCACCACCTTCTCCAGTTATGAACTGGGAACACACATGGAAACACTAGCCTACCAGCAACCATATTATATTGGTACAAGGCTACTCGTAGCACACCTCCGCTTTAGCTCAGCGAAGGACCAAGGGCTAGATCAAGGTCTGGAAGGGGACTCCCACAAGCATCAGCAATTAGGGACGCTGTCAGTGAGACAGCTTGCTAGCTAGCTCTCTTGTCAACTGTCCAGCAGGGGGGCACAAGGGCTGAGAGACTGTCTGTAAAGACAAAATCAGCAATTGTGGTTATAATTGCAGAAAATGTATTTTTTTAACCTAAATTTGACATGTACCTGTTTACGTAACCTTGCTACTTACATTCCAGTAAATTCAAAGGGTAGATCCTTTTGCATGTAAAGCATTTCTCAAAATCCTTTTCCCATGTTTCAAAATCTAGACAAACTCATCCTCATGACTTTAGGGTCTTGCAAAGACAGAAGAATTTCGACCACTAAGAAAGTTATAATTTAGCAGGTTTAATACAGGCCACAGACACATCCAGCTTTGTTCAGTCTTCATCACTTAGCTTGGAAGGAGATTGGAGTAGGATAACATAAATACTGCAGCTACTATGGACACTGACAAGTGAAGACACAGATTTCAGTCATGGATTAATAAATGATTTTTCTGAATACTTCTGTATGATTAAATACACTTCTGTCCTGTATATTGCACAAAGACATGTGTTCAGGACACCCTTTTCCTTAGGCTATTTTCTTCTTCAAAATACATTTTTCTAATCTTTATCAAGTTTTGTGCTCCACTTGTACTAGAAGCCCCGCTGACATGGCTGAGAGTTAACTATTTCTCTGAGTCTTCTCTGTCCCTGCGTGTTGAAGAAGTTATGGTAGCAGCACTGCTGGGAGAAATAAAATTGAACACCACAGTTCACAATTCTCCCACAAGTGGAATAGGAGACTGTGTTGTAGTATCTGGTCTACCAACAAGGCTGCACTCAGCAGGTCCTGTAATTCATTTTCTTCAATTTGAGAGCTGTGACTAGCAGTGCATATCATCACCCAAGGCAGCCCTACTAAAACAAATACTGAATAACCTCAGCAGTAGAAATGCATCCTACTCTAATAAAGGAATTTTTAGACCAGGCTTTATGCCCTGTGGCTCTACACTAAATAGCTCTAGGTATCAGGAGCCTTATGCTAGATGGCTTTCTTCTAAAGATTCAGAAAACCTGTGGTATTCTGTACACTTTGACTTCTGCACTCTTGCTTCTGGCATTTTCCCTAGCTGCCTTCCCCTTTATTTCCCTCTCACCATGTGATTTCCCCTCCAGAATATCTCTGCCTTTCAGCCCTTTCTCAAATATTGTTCTCCCATGATTGGAGATGTGTCCCCCTACACCTCCGTCAGAGAACACTTGCTTCTGAGAGATGGGGAATCCTAAAATATTTGTTTAATGTCACATAGTCTCTGGAGCCCCAGCACCTAAGCATGAACCTTACATCTGTATTGCATGCCAGGCAGTTGCCACTGGCTACTAAAAAGTGATTCTGATTTTCTTAGCCCCTGTGATACCAGCTTGCCATTTGGCCCCTGCAGCTTCAATAAGATGCACTCTTCTATGCTTTGGGTCCTCTGGAGTATATAATAGAAATACAGAAATTCATAAAGTGACCTTTTGCTCCGTTTCCTGGGATGAAAAACATCTGTTTTTTACCCAGTTGTCCTAAAAAGAGTTAGCATAGGAGAAATGTATACAAATGCATTGATTTATGATATACAGTATACAGTTGCAAGTACTTATAAAGAGCAACAAAAGAAAATAATGTGCTCAAGGTGTGTTGTAATAACTCAGATAAATCAGTTACATGGCAAGGCGCTGTCAAAAGCTCTTGCATGGCCCCTGGTGAGCCAGTTCAGGAAGGTCATTGAGCTGAAAGCTAATGCTGAAGTTAATCCAGCAAAAAAAAAGAAGTATCAGTTTTCGGCCAGATCAGCTGTCTGAAGTGGCTTACCCTGTGGTTAAATTGACGTGAATGCTAGCACAAGAGAAGGGTGGAGGGTTGGGAGAGACTGAACAGCCCAGATTTCACCATCTTAAGCCACTGAGCACTGTAACTGCATGTATCCATGTCACTGCAAAACACCTCTGTCATTTATGCAAGTTTATACAAATGATTTTGCTAAATAAACATCAACATGGTGTAAAAATATGCAGTTCATCACTAGCTTTTCACTGGGAGAGGATACAGAACTCATTTACTCTGGGATGACTATAGGTTTCATGTGACCAAATCTCAAATCCTTTCTTTTGAGCATTCAGTACTGGAGTAACTGAGAGCAGTGTGTTAACTCAGTATCTCACCTTGAGAGTTCTGACATTAAATTGAATTAAAGAAACAGAATTTTTGGTACCATTAAATAGGGTAGTTTCTGAAGTCCGTGGATCAGAGCCCGGGACCTGATACAAACTTGCCAACAACAAAATGTGTAGAATTATTTGCCACTGCCATGAAATTATTCAAATTGGCTTAAAGTGATGTTTTAAAGCAAAATTACTAACTCAGACTTTTATGGTATGTCTTCTGGATCTCAAAGTCCTTAGGTTCTTCTGCATGATTGCTGCATTGAAATCATAAAAGCTGGAATAGTGTTTTAAGTTAGGAAGAACTTCAAAAGTTGGGATTCTTACATGATCTGTTGACTCAAGGGATTTTAAGAACATCAAACAAAGCTATACTTTCAACTAAATCTTAATATCTGGCACATTTACTTCTTATATATATACGCATATGCATTTTCATATAGGTGCATAACTACAATAAAAATATATATTCCCTTCCTTAAAGGAATTTACAGTTCTCATGAATTTTAATTCCATTAGGTTATGTATGTAATCTTTGGCATAAACAGCCCATGAATATTTGAAACAAGGTCTTTTGATTAGTTCTTGATCTTTTTGTTTATTTTCCTCAAGGTTCATTTGGTTTTTGTTGCTGTTTTGTCTGACATTACTCCTGTCTAACCAAAAAACCAGGAGCTTTAATATTAGTTAATTCTGAAGTCTCTCTGGAGCTGAACAAGGCTTCATGGAAGAGTAGATCTACAGCTGCTCTGGTGCCTGGAGAGAGAAAGATAAGAGAAGTTGTTTCCCTTGTGGTTGCTTCTTGGACCTGCTTGGGCCTGTCAGGAAAATTTTCCTTAGTTGTTAATTCAGATGAAAAGCGGTATGATTAGTCTTAAACCACCTCAGGAAAGCTGGTAAGAAACAGCTATCTGTTGCCTGTGCAATGTACACACCCACCTTGGTCCTTGCTGAGTTTTGGGAATGGAAATTCTTAGTCAAAGACCTATTTAAAACTTATTTCTTCTTGGAACTTAAAACTTTCAAGTTCTCATATCAAAAGATTAAATATTTAAAAAGCATTAAGAAGGTAGAAGGGCATGTACTAATACTCACGAGAAATGATAGCTGCACTTGATGCTTTTTCATGTTATAATGCTTGTTAATAACTATTTCTACAACTAAGAACACATCCCTATTCTAATGTTCTCACATTTCCTTGGCTTGCAAGTGTTTTCCTGTATTCTGCACATGTACAGTTTCTAGCATTACTAGTTTCTAGCAGAGTTTAATTCTCCGTGAAAATGTTGGCTGAAACTTGTGGCTAGGGACATGTTAACAATGCAATGAAAATAAAAAACAGTTTTCCCTTCCTTAGTGACCTCCAAAAACCACTAGGTTCCTGCAAAATAGAAGGCTCTGTTTTCTCTGTGAGCTCTTTCATATGCACAAAGAATTTGAATGGTGGTATGAAATAAATAAATCTTCAGTCAAATCAGATTACTTAAGCTTAGTTGGAAAGCAGAATGTCACCTACGGTTTGGCACTAAGCTTACTTTATTAAAAACTGGTGTTCCTTTTCAGTGTGTTGACATAAAAATGCATCATATTTGCTGTGAAAAAGTAATTTGTCAATATAAGATCTTTAGTCAAGTTTTGAGTCCTGCCAAAGTGACATGGAGAGCTGAATTCATCAACGAAGTGATTTAGGAAAGATTTTTTTGGGAACAAGGTCTCAGACAGATGAGACCTAGGTCTAGCCAGGACCTCTGCTACAAGTCGGTGCCTTTGGGGCCAAGTCTGTCTATGGGAACGTGCATGCCTCTCTGGGCGACTTTAACTAATTTGGCACCTTTGCTGAAACCAACAGAACTGGATTGACTGGGGCACTGGGGATCTGTTGTGCTATGGAGCCATAATCTGAAAGAGAGAAGCAGCAGCAACTGGGTGTGAGGAGATAGATACCATTGCACGCTGCCCTAGAGCCTGCTGAGGTGGTAATGGGGGTCAGAGCCAGCCTCTTCCTGAAAGTCAGTGGATGGGAATTTCTCTCCTGAGAATCATCTAAGAGTTTGAACCAACTCTGGTCCCTGGCTTGTCACTCCTAGGGCAGTGGTGACATCAGACTGAGCTAAGCATCTGGTGAAGAAACAATGGCTTATAGTAGTGATGTTAAACCACAGCTTTAGACTCATACCATGGCGCCATGTGACTCAACACACATTTGCTCTGGGAAAGTTGAACTGGTGAGTTGCTCTGGCGCATCTGCTTGGATGAATTCAGCTACCACTCTGCCCTGGCATCTAAACGTTTCAGTGTTGATATGATTAAATAAGAGTAGGATATCACCAATGGAATAATTTCTTCTTATTGTCTTTAATAATATCTGCAGGTAAATGTAAGGACTGAATCCAGATAGAATGACAAAGTCATAAACAAGAAAATAAAGCAAAATCTTTGTTCTAATTAGCAGTTCTGCAACCAAATGCGGCCGCTGGGAATGAACAAAGAAAAGGACTGCTTAGCTAGAGTTTTATTTTGAGGCTGGGTGTCAAGAGAGGGTAATTTGATACATTCTGCCAACCTGACAGTAATTTGTCAGACATGTTACAGACCTGTACTAGTGTCTTTGTTTAAGATGAGATGCCCTACTTTCCTGATTAAAATGAACTCCTGATTTGCAATTCTGAACTAAGATAATTGCTTCAGCAGCATTCCAAACTGGGCTACAATTATGGAGTGAGCATGTATTAACAGTGGTAATTTAATTTGTGTGTCCATTTGTTACACAGTAAAGAGTCTTTCAGACTTTACTGTTAGTGATATTTTTGTCTCTAACACATATTGGAGACCACATTCACAAGATATACTTTCATGAATAAAACATAAGAGCGCCAATTCCTCTGTCTACTGAAACAAAGAAAACAAACATTGCCTTTGGGACACCGTATGCGAACAGAGATGCATTCAGGCTTGCACAGAACTGGCTTACCTAAAAAGGGGAGCAGAGCTGCCTGAGACAAGTATTTAATTTCGCTAGAACTGCCAGAATTCTGACGGAAAGTGGTCTTGAACATCAGCTATTCGAAATAAGTGCTAACCAGCTCAGAAGAGGAGCTTATAATTAGCATCATAATGAAACTTGCACACTAGCCTTCCACTTCCTCTTTCCCTCTGCTTCTTGTGCTCCAAGGCAAAAATGCCTCCAGTGGTCAATGACATCTGTGTATTTTTAAACAGATGAGGATTTTCAAAGGTCCTGAAGGGGATTTCTTGTTCACTTCTACAGAGAATCGAAGTGATGGATGGGCATCTGACTCCCAGAAACAAATGTAATGCCCGTTTCCCACAGACCACAACTTACAAAACTCTTGCTCAATTTCTTCGGAGTATTCCGGTTCAAGTTGACTGAGGTTTTTATGGTTTCCGAGTTACATGTTTTTCTTCACCCCAAAATGTATTCTGATGTAGCTTTATGTGAAGTGTTACACAGATATTTTATAACTGCTTGTTGCAATGGTCTCATTTGCTGCTCTCCAGCCAGCAGATGCCATCCCAAACAGGGCTGAGTTCATCCCTCTGTCATATTGATATTAATCTGATATAATTCTCCTGACTGTTAGCTATCTAGTTTGCTAAGCACTGAATCCAGTAGCTTTGGAATTCAGTGGTAGTTTTGCATAAGAAAAAAGTATTTGACTGGATCTTCTACCTTTACCTGATTCTGATGAAGGTAACCACTTTGGAGTCTAGGTTTTGGATGGAAACTTCATCTCAGAGGCAATAAAATAGCCAGTGCGTTAATGACTGGCTAAGTTCCCCACTCAAGTGCCTGAAGCAATGAGTCATTAACCCAACCATGTAATTAACTTGGACAAGGGACACATTGCATTTAAACTGATTATGGAAAAAAAAACCCAACAAACATACGCCAAGTAATAAAAAACTTTCAAGGATCTAGGCAAGGACACAATATGAAATAAAGCAGAATGCAGTACATGTTACCCTGAAGGATACCTAAGTGCTTTGCAAGTGATATACAGGCAGTACTATTGAAATAAATCCACCTTGAGGTGAGATGCAATATTCACCTAGCAAAGAGAACATGCTCTACAATATGGGGAAACACAGAAATAATTATTTTAACTGTAGAATGCATGAAAAAAATCTGCATTCTAAAAAGGACTCTTGGATCTTCAGAGTAGATGGGATCTCCGGTTTTATGTGTCTTTCAGAACATCCCAATTAGAGTAAAGTATATAACACCCCATATTAAGTGATAGGAGTAGTGTTACTACAGACAATGGGGTCAGTGAAGGTGCCCATGCAGCAATACCAAAGAGGAAATTAGTTGCTGCTGACAGGACAAACACCAGCTGCCTTGCATTGCTTCTTGTCTTTGTTTCTAGCTCCACAGCTGTAATTAGGGACTTATAACACAGTGAAGTATTTCTTCTAGTAGAATACAGTTACCTTTGTCAAATTCTTTGTATTTCCAAGGAAAGTACAGAGGGATAATGTCTTCCCTCAGATGGGAGGCTTAGTTATACATTTGTAGTGAGAGTGAGACAGCATGTCAGCCCCCATTACCTGGCTGTCATAAAAAACCTGCCTTTCTTATTCTAATTGGCCTTTGTGGATATGTGTATGGACCTGAATTGATCTTTCCATTCTTTTTCATAATTTCTTATTGGAAGTCTCATATTGCAGAACAGCATGATCTTCAGAGGACCATGCTGCTGGAAGAGTCTCCATTCCTCCTTGCTGGAGTCTTCTGTGGATGAGAGACATCTTGGACTCTGTCGGATGTCTCAGTCCAGACTCTTGGAAGCAGTAGGCTGGTTTAACTAAGCTGGGCATATATCACCCGTCAGGCACAAAAATGCCTTTCTTCATGCCACATGAGGCCACTATGGGCATCTCTGATAGCTCCATGGCCCAGCATGCTACATGTGTGTCTGGTGGCAACTCACCCTCTTGTGGTACTCAGCCAGCTACCAGAGACCACCTCCTTCCCTATCTCCTCTGAGCATACAGACAAGGGATGGTCATTCCCTCCTGGACAAATGCAAGTCTTTTGGTGAGCTGTGGAAGAGAAGAGAGGGAATTCTGATGTCACTGTGCTGAACATCTTCCGGACTGGGGGTATAAACAACTTGGTCAAGGTCCCACAGCATTGAGCTTCCAGGAAAGTGAGGGACACTGCTACCATCTCAATTCCCAATGCTGTGACTGTAATGAAGTTTTTTTCAGAACACCAGGAAGATAAAAAGCCCTAGTGAAGTGTAATTTCTCTATTCCTGTTTCTAAAACTCACTGCATTACAACTTTTCCCAGTGATGGGATAACTGGCCCAATTTCCCTATTTGGGATATGCTATAAGCCCCTGGTTTCATAGTTTAGCCACTTTGAAACGGAATTACTGTCTCTTTAAAGTGTACTAACACTTGAGAAAAGTACCAAAATAAAAGCAGCATTCTTTCTGTACTTTCTGTAGTAACTGTAGCATTCTTTCCAGCACTTTCAAAATTAACCAAAATACAAAGAAGCTCAATGAGATCCTGAGTCTTCAAGAACAGATTCATCATTACCTTAATGAATATATAAAGCAGATTTTGGAAAACTTGTCAAAAGGAACTTTTTGGTAATTAAGAAAACTTGAAGCAAGGTAAAAGTGGGGTTAATGGACAAGACTATATATATGCTAATGTATATATGTATATGTGCTGCATTCAAGGGGAATTGGATATGATAACTATGGAAGAAAAAAGTATACATGGCTTGGAAAGGCAGTCTGCTTTACAAAGAAAGCCAGAGTATTTTTTGTGTACTTGTGTTGGACAACCATCTAAAAACCCACCTTTACCACAGTGCTCTCAGGATGATGTCTGAGGTTTACTACTGTATCCCAGCATCTTTTCTGAAAAATCTAGTGTGAGTGGGAAAGAAGATGCACCAAAGCCTCCACAAAAGCAAATTTCTGCCACAGAAATGGCATTTATTTGCATTGTATCCATTTAAACCTGGTCACATTGAGATCAGCAGAAAACTGTCACTCATTTCTACATTTCTGCTTGGGATTAAGTGAGGAGGTGAAATGGTGTCTTTTAGAAATGCTGCCTTCAAATCCTAACCCACATACTACTCACCTTACCCTGCTGATGCAGAACTGCTAGAACTTACCTTTTTGGTCAAGGTCACAACAAAACCCCCTGTAATATTTCTGTCAATATTCAAGGCTTTACACTAAGCACACACAGTTGAGATTGTATCATGCAAAGAGTGCCAATAACTTCTGCTGTTTAGAGTAGGGCTGGGGTAAAGAAGTAAAGTAGAAGTTGTTGAGTCTTGTTTTGATACTATCCATATACTTATTGTAAAGAAGCTTTTTTTTTTTTTTTATAGTCATATTATGAAAAAAAATGAATGAAGAAGAGTAAAATTAAATGTGGAAGTAATGTCTGTTAAAATCACAGTCTGACTCTCAGAAAACTCCTGGAAAGCATGTATAATTGCAGTAGATGAAATAACAGACCTCTGTCAAAGAGCAAAGATATTTTCATTTGCAATAGATAGGTAATGACAACTCTTACTGCATTGTGCTTGAGTCATCAAAGCAACAAATAAAGATACACTGGTTTCTAAATCCTAAGAATTAAAAATTGTTATAGACAGTGATCTGATGGTATCTTTACTGTGGCTGACCACTGTGTAAATTGCATTTGCCTGATTACCACAGAAGAAACCAAAGAGCGATGCTTATGGCTATTTGCAAACTCTGATTTGGACATGACAAGACACAGGAAAAAACATATTTAGGAAATGCTTTTTAAGAAAACACCATACTAATTCAGAAATCACATGGTTGATGCACTGATGATCTATGCATCAGTCTGTTACCAGGCCTCCATTTGTCTGACCAAGGTGAAATTTCCTCATTCTCCTTGAAGGAACATTAGATTAATTTTCTATTAACTGCATTGTACTGAACTGAGGTTATAACAAAAGATCCTGAAATAAAAGCTCAATTAGAAGAAACAGGAGTGCAATGGACAAACTGTTTTATTTTCTTTCTAGAATTACCTTGAACAGAAAATTGAAGCTGGAGTAGACATAATGTCTGCAAAACTCAGAGAAATCTGTCAGGCTCTTGAAGGATATTGCCTTCCAGTTTGTCACTATACTTTTCTCCATAGTACAGTGCTCTGGTCAAAGATGCCTTAGAATGAATTGAGATTTTAGGTGTGTTTCTTACGGGAAGACATCTAGTAGGATTGCTTTTTGCTAGCGACCCAGTGCTACCCACCTCCAGACCATTAGCGAGGCTGCACTGATTTACGACAGTTGTATATAAACACTACTGTGTAGTCTGAAGGTACGTTAACTGGATCTGGAAACAGGTACTCTTTATGCTAAAAAAAAAGAGATGTGCATTTATCCAATGTTGCTTAATGATGGTTTGCCCAGTACTTGTCCTTCTTTCTAGGACTAGAAGAAATGATGGAAAACCAGTTTAATACAGAAATTCTAAAAAATACTTTTTTTCACTTCTAGCTTGCAAGAAAAATGGTGTTGGCTCTGACAGGATAAGAATCCCTTAATAATTCTGCAATTTGTCACCTCTGGGAGGGATTACTGTAATTCATTGTACTTCAAAGCTGAACAAGACGACAATGCACATGCTCTGGGTTGGTCCATAGGGCAGATGTCTTCTTCCTCCATGGTATGGGCAAGCACGTGGTATGGGCAAGCACACTGAGCCACAGTTGTGCCCCTTGTCTGGCTTTTCACTGAAGTGTGATGCCAGTTTGCAGTCTTAATCTCCTAGTGTGGCTGGCATATATGTGCCAGTAGTTTAAAGTGTAGTAGACTTGGCAGGAAGGGGAATTAGCACTGGTATGTGCCTCTGGAGGAAAGATCCAGCACTGCCCCATCAACTTCATGCCAAGGCAAGAACTTACCTCCATGAGAAAGGGCATGCCCTGCGACCTGGTCACAGCTAGAGCTGGGAGTCCCAGCTGAAATACATCCCTTGAGGATTGCTTCTCAGCTCTGTAAGAAAATGCCTGTACCTATTCAGGTTTCATGAAAACAGTAATTACATTTTTAAAAGTGCTCTGGCATTGGTAACATCTTAAAGTAGTATTGCTGAATTTACTTCCTACAAAATTAGTAAGTGTGGATTAACAGAAAAAGTGTGAGGTCCATTAAAAAAGTAGATTTTTGATGCAAGAGTCATCACATCATCTGCAGACATGTGGGAAAATACAGGTCATGAATGCCAGGAGAAAATTTATGGAGGATGAGTTGGAGTGTTCTCATTCCACCTGAAGGAAATTCCTACAGAAGTTGGCTGTCTTTAAGCAACATTGTATGCTTTTAATTTTTCAAAATATTCTCATTTTCTACTGTAGATATAACAAACCAAGTACTGGTGCCCGTCTGTTCCACCAGGAAAACTACCACCAACTGAAATCAAACCCTCTTCAGAAACAAAACCACTGATCAACTATTTGTCTAAAGAAGGAAAATATGAAAAATTAATTCCTTCAATTTAGCCCAAAGTGAGCTTTTACCCAAAAGGTGAGAAGAGTTAGGGACTCAGGCTCATACATTTCTGAATATTTTAATTATTACTGTTGATTTGATGTAGGAAGTGCAACAGTATACAACAACAGAATACAACAGTACTGGGTGGTAAAGTGAGACAAATGATGAAGGAAATTATGCCATCCAGATGTAAAAAATGACAGTAGAAAATTACTGGTAATATTCAATTTGCATGAAATACATTTGATAAAAGTCTTCCTCAAACTACAGGCATATCAAATAAAATCCAAAAGAAAGCAAGACTTTGGGATTGAGAAATCAGTACTCACATCAATGGATTTACATTTCAGGATGAGTTTGACTTACTCTCATATTCCCATCAGAAGAAAAATCCAAATTAATATTCCAAAAGCATACATAGTTATTGAGAGCTTAACAAAGTCAGTCTTGCAAGTAGTAACAGACATGCTAAAGGTACTCTAAGAAGTGCAACATTTTTGGAAGTTTTAGATGTACAGAAAGCAACTATTGACTTCACTGAGTGTTCAATAACCAGAATATATTAGCAGTGAAAATTGGATGAAAATATGCTAAGGCAAACACTGTAACTTCTAAAAAAAAAAAAAAAGTCATGTTAATCTACAGTGACGGGACATACTATACTAGAATTGAGGCAAACAGTCCTAATGGTAATTGAAATCAATATATTTTCACTGATCCTTGTAAGAACTGCAGTTCAGAGTCTCGTGGAAGATGTGGGATTCTGCACTGAGTGAAACAGTAACCAGTGCTATGTGGTTTAGCCGCTAAATTGTTAATTCCAGCCAAGGACTGGTGGCTGAGGTATGTGTGCTGGGCTGGCGAAACACAGGAAAGTTCTAGCACAGATGGCCTTCAAGTATGAATGTTTAACTCTTTAATTCTCCCAGACTACACTTCTATGGCTTTCCAGAGGCATAAGACAAGAGCAAAATAAATGCTCCTGTTACCCTTTTCTAAAAATAAAAGTTCCTCTTGTTTTGTTGTGGGTTTTTTTTTTTGTTTGTTTGTTTGGTTTTGTGGGTTTTTTTGTTGTTGTTGAAAAACAAAAGCTCTTGTTTATTTGAAATATCTGTCATATTATCTCCACTGTTACTAAGAGAATAGAGGTGTGAAAGAAGAGAAGAAACAAAACCAGCTGACTGGTTCATCAGAAGTGGCTGTGAGCTGCATTAAAAAGAGAGCAAGTAAAGAATCATGTTCTTTTTCTGGAGAGGCAGATGGGGTCTAGGCTGGCATAGAGGGAGACATCAGCTGTTGCTAATGGTGCTGGGGCCAGTTTATATGTTGTTATATTGCTGTATTACTAGCATATTGTAATTTCTTAGTTGGAATGCTAAAAAAGTGCTCATTCTTTTATAGAACAATGAGCAGATAATTAGAGAAACCAGAAACATTAGTAATTAGAAAAGCTTGTTTCAAAAAGAGCTCAGCAGCACTTCTGTCAGCCAGCTGACAACCTCTGCAAATTACTAAATGGTGTTTCTTTAATGTTGCCCTTTAAAATCCCTCTCTGTTTCCTTCAGCCCTTTGCCTGACTGACAGTACAAGACTCAATTAAACCTTGATTAGACAAAAGGATGCCACTGTTTTTATCTTGGAAATCTGTATCTTGCTAGTGGATGTAAAAAAAGCAACACCGTTGCAGGTTTTCTCTTTCCTGAAGTACCTCTTGAAATAACAATATTTTTTTCCAAATGCAATGCATGTACTTGTTTCAAAAGCCACATAAACAGCTGAAAAAGGTAACAGTAGAAAGCAAAGTCAGAATCATGCCACAAAGAAAAAGAGGACCAGTTTCCTTAAGCCGAAGCAAATTTCTATAGCAGAGTTTGGAATAAGCATTCCTTCTCCACAGTGAGCCCACATACAACCTACATTTCTTTTTCACCAAAGACAAAGGGTCAATTTTTTAGGAAGCCCGTTTGCATATGCTGTGTGTTTAAATGCACTTTAATCAGGCAGAGAATATTAAATCTGACTGGAAAAAAAAAATCATCGAACTGAACAGAAACATGTTCTGAAATCTCTCTTGGCTTTCTCTGACTGCTATTTCACAGCCAAAAGCTGTAATAATATTTCTGTTTATAACCCCCACCCTAGTCCAAAAAAGTCCTTATCAGCATTCTTTGTAGGGAAATGAAAAGCAGCATAGGTTTCTCTTAGGCGTTTACTGTCTGTTGCTCCATTTAATTTTTTAAAGAAGCTATATACACATTGTCAGCTTGTTTTTAATTCCGTCTATTTCATCTATTGGTTTACTATGTAATTGTCTTCAGCGCAGACATAGCAAATTTGACATAAAATCAACTTCTCTGAAACCAGCTACACCACAGGAAAGATCAGTGTGGTGCTATTAAGTACTTCAGGGGATGTCTTTTGCATGCATAGAAAAATTAAGTCTCGACAAGAAGAAGCTGGAATGACATATAATTGTAGCCATCTTATGAATGATTTATGTCCAAGTTTTGCCACAGATTTCATTTTTACTTACACAGAACTTATCAAACGCCGTGTACAAAACCAGCATTAAATGGAACGAGTCACAGAGTGTTTGGGGAAGAACTTTTCCAACACCGCAGAAGAACTGATGGGCCTTTGGATTTATTTTTTTGTCTGTTTCACAGCAGCCTAAATGCCACTGCCCGTATTTCTGTGTATGCTGAAAGTGCAACTAATTGATAGTTTTAGCCCATCGTGTTTACAGTCGGAGTTTCAGTTGAGGGACACTGAATACAACAGGAAGGGAGCACATGAGGTAACAGAGGTGCCTGTGTAGAGGAGCAAAATCAAAGCTGTTCAAGGCACAACAGATGCCTAATCATTATCTGTACCCCATGACCTGAAGGAGAGGTTAAAGGATGGTGAATGAGAGAGGAAAGGCTGTTGAGATGCAATTATCTTTACAGTAGTTTTAATTTGCATGCTTTAATCTGCATAGGCTTTCTAAGTAGTCCTCCATCACCACTTTGCAAGGCACAGCAACTGCAGGCAGGCTCAGACTTACTGGTTGAATAACACAAATGAATTAGAGAAAAGGGACAGAGAGATTGTTCAGGAGCAAAGGCAGCACGTTTCCTTCACTAACTGTCTATGAGGTATGACTTTTTGTTTTCTCTCTGCTCCTGAGGATCCTGTACCATAAGAGGTAGTCTTTGGAGCCCACAGGCAGCTCCACTACACATTTGTCTGCAAGGGCAGAGGAACATCAAGGGAGGTCAAACACCAGTAAGTACTAGCCAGGGGTGTCAGTGATAAGGTTGACATCATTTCAGGCAGGTCAGGTGGCATGGCCAAAGGAGACAACCAAGCACAGCTTTGCAGGAAATTGCAGGTGAGCTGGGTCCTGTGCGTGGGCTGCCCTCTGAGATTAAAATACTTTGTCTGGGCTTTCTGGATGCACAACAAAAATGTGACATGGGAAAGGATTTCTACCTGTTGAAAAGTGATGTGGGGATACAGTTACCAGCTGCCATAATTGCCACAGGATTCATCACTTAGTCTTTCTGTGTTCCTTCTTTGAAAGATTTTGTTTTCTGCCACCATTCTTTTAGAAACTAGAACTATGTGGTTGTGCTATCCATGTAAACCTATCTGTTAGTATCCCCTAAAAAATATTGAATCTATTAGCCAGTTTCAACCAAATTCGACAGAGGATCCTTTCTGAGTTTAGTAAACCTCAGTGGCTAGGTAGAGAGAGAAGGTCTTATTAATCTTTTTTTTTGGTGAGAAAGGCAGCAGCATAAGATCAATTATATTATTACACAACAGGAATCCAAATTAAAAGAAGTGGCTTTATGGATATCCAATTTCAGGAGGCTTTTTGATGGGAGTTTGTACTTTAAGTCCTAGGAAATACAACCACTTCACAGCAGTTCATCTGGAAGGAGGCTTCAATAAGTTGGCCGCTCACATAACTACTTATTTTCTTCACTGACCCACTGGTGCTTATAAAATGAGAAGTGCTATGGTTTCACAGTGCCCTAGAACAGCAAATAATGACATCTGAAGCCCTGGAAAGTCATGAGCTGGATATATTAGGCACTCTGCAAAATTAACAGGAACAAGACAGCCAGTGGTACACTGAGGTGTGAAGTTGTGACCTGATCAGAAAAATAGAAGGGATCCTAAGCTTTGCCAGGTCACTTGTAAAAATTTCATGAGGAAGGCTGAAGAAGATCTTAAAGAATAACTTTCAAAAAGCATAACATTTTTTGAGATGCAGCAGTTGCAGGTTCAACAAGGCCAAGTGCAGAATCCTCCACCTGGGTCAGGGAAACCTCTGATATCAATACAGGCTGGGGCATGAAGGGATTGAGAACAGCCCTGCGGAGAAGGACTTGGGGATACTGGTGGATGAAAAGCTGGACATGAGTCGACAATGTGCTCTTGCAGCCCAGAAAGCCAACTGTGCCCTAGGCTGCATCAAAAGAAGTGTGGGCATCAGGCTGAGGGAGATGATCCTCCCCTCTACTCCATTCTGGTGAGACTACACCTGGAGTACTGTGTTCAGCTCTGAGACCCTCAGCACAGGAAAGACATGGACCTGTTGGAGTCGGTCCAAAGGAGGGCTAGAAAAACGATCAGAGGGATGGAACACCTCTCCTACAAAGAAAGGCTGAATTGGGGTTATTCAGCCTGGAGAAGAGAAGACTCCAAGGAGACCTTATTGTGGCCTTTCAGTACTTAAAGGTAAAGGTTTTAAATTAAAAGAGAGTAGATTTAGACCAGATATAAGGAAGTGGTTTTGGGTTTTGGCTTTTTTTTTTTTTTTAATGAAGGTGGTGAAACACTGAAACAGGTTGCCCAGAGAGCTGGTAGATGCCCCCTCCCTGGAAGTGTTCAAGGCCAGGTTGGACGGGGCTTTGAGCAAACGGATCTAGTTGAAGATGTCCCTGATCATTGCAGGGGGGTTGGACCTGATGACCTTTAAAAATGTCGTCCAACTCAAACTATTCTATGATTCTATGATTTTATGACATGTCCTAGAAGATGTGAAGACCAAATAGACAGCAAAGGCATAGAAGGAATGAATGCTCAAGTAAGATAAAGACAGAGCAGAGAAGTGAAATTGTCCTTCTGCACCTGTTTATCATGGAGAAGCTCAAGGCATTTACCGTGCTGAAAGTCTTTTTGGGAGATGCACCAGAGGCTCTGTCTCTAGTAAGTGCATTGGACAAGATCAGAAATCAAATGGCTGGAAAGGGCAGACACAAATCTCTTGGACCAGGTGGCACTTCTATGGAACATAATGATGATACTGGGATGTGAAACTGCTTGCCTGAGACTGCATATCACAGAACTGCAGAGTGGTTAGCAAGGCTCTGTGGGAGAGAGGAGATCAGAAAGCCTGACAGCTTTACCAGGCAGCCTAGTCAAGCTAGACTAAAAAGAATCAGTTGGTGAATAAATACACATTGGGTATTGGGAAAGCTCAGCAGAGCTTTGGCAATGGGAAGCCAGGTCTTAGAAATCTTTTGGATGGAGGCCTCAGAAGGAGTCAGTGAGCATATACACAGGGAATAGCCTGCTGATGAGGCTGGCATGGATTTACAAAGGTAATAAGTTTCCTTGCCAGTGTCTTTTCAAGAAGTCAATCAGTCACCAGCTGGGAGGATATGTTTGCATCCCCTGAAAAATATAGGAAACAAAAGATAGGAATAAGTGGCTGGTTTCACTCTAGCAGAAGGTCATCAGTGGAACCCTTCCTAAATGAGATGGGAAAGAAGCAAAGAGGTAGATGGCAAAAGTTACTGATGCTAGTAGCTAGATTTATACTAATGATACAAATATTTGCACCTCCTAGAAATCTGCTATGCCGTATTCTCCTATAATCGCTAAGTGACATTGGGCATCCTTAAATGTCCCAAGAAACAGAAGCCAGACAAGGGCTTTTGATGTACAGTATTTTGTCCTTTCTTCAAGGCACAGCACAGTCTCACTAAGAGAAGGAGGATTATACAACAGGAGCCATGGAAGCATAAGTAGAGACCTAATGCTCCAGCGTATAGAGAAAAAGAAATACTGATTTTTAGTATGTGAGATTCCTCAAGGTTATACTGCAATGTGAAGATGACTTTCAAATCAAAGAATTTTAGGAAGCATTGGCTGGAAGAGACCTCCAGAGGCCATCTAATCCAGCTTCCTGCTCAACACTACATCAGGTCAGGTGGCTTTCTCTAACCTTATCTCAAAAGATGGATATTCTACAACTTCTCTGCTTCAGCGCTGTGTCACTCCTGTCAGGGAAAAAAAAATAAAAGAAAGATGCCTGTATCAAGTTATTCCTACTTACTTTTTGGATTTGATCCTTGAAGGTTCTCATATTAAAACATTTATTTGCACTGCTGAAGGCTATAACCAGAATTATTCTTCAAAAAATAACTTCAGCTATTCTGCAGAGAAGTGACTTCAAAAGTTGAGCCTCTGAGAATCACACTTATGACCATGAGACTCATGAAATGTTGCGAGACTTTGCAACCCCACTTTTATCAAATGTTATTTTTATTCATACTTAACTGAAGCTGTACAAACCTGGCAGAAACCTCTGCTGTTCTGAAACAGTCTGAGCTAGAATTTCACCTCTACAGCTTCACCAGCCAGACAGATAATGAATGACTGACAGATATCTCATGTCACAAGTAACACAGTGTCGGCATTGTATTAAAATAGTCTTATGAAT
This sequence comes from Athene cunicularia, assembly GCF_003259725.1. Lineage (NCBI taxonomy): Eukaryota > Metazoa > Chordata > Aves > Strigiformes > Strigidae > Athene > Athene cunicularia. Next base: position 99,855,807 of record NW_020799091.1, read on the forward strand.
TTTAAAAAGCCTTTTCCAAGCATCAAGACAGTGGTTTATAGCTAAAAATATATCAATACAAATTAAATATTTGCATGACAAGGGTGACTTTAATTAAAACCCTTTGGTATAATTTAAATCACATCCATGAAAATAGTCATTGAAGAATGAAATGTCTTATAGCAATTGACTCTTATAGTTCAACATAATTGGAAAAGAATGTCTGGGGCATCACTCACTGCAGTGATTTTATACCTCTGTAGAAAAGCTGATTGTAAGATTCTTTTAATAAACAGTAGAGTATCTGAGCCAAAACTGATACAAAATTCTGAAAAGTAATAAATTTATATTTGCTGAAAATGAAAATTAATTTGGTGTGTTACAGATTAATTTTTTGCACATCAAATAAGAAGCCAGTGCAACTTCCAGTGCAATGGAAGTTGCCATGTTCCCACAAGGTTTCCAGGATGTTCAGGGACTCAGCTGCATGAAACTTGTGAATATGCACAAGTTTTCTTCTCTTCAGTCACATTCCCCAAGGAAAAAGAATTTAAACATCCTGCATTTCCTAACTGTCTCTTCCAGCATCACATCTTCTCTGCATTATTGCATTTACAGGTCATATGGTAATGCCTTGGTGTGTGCACACCACTTTTCCTTCCTCGTCAAGATGTGTCAGACCTATTCAAAAATATGGGCAGGGGCAATGATCCTAGATCACATTCAGGGGCTGACCTGCAATTGTTTCCTACAATTCTGGTTTATAGCTAACAAATATCCTCCTGAGAGATAATATATATATTCTAGTTTAAATTCTGAGACAAGGCCTGCATTTTCAAAGCTGGTTTTCTTCAGTATATTCCCCCACTACCAGCTGCAAAACCTCAACAATGAATTTGCATGGAATTGAGTAAGAACCATGGAGCTGGTGTTGTTAAAGTCATTATACACACAACTGTAGAATGTGTTAGAGGTCTGAAAAAACTCTGCTCAAGCTCGGTGTGTTTTGGGAATAAATTTAATGGCTATATATTCTTCAGCCATGAGGAGAATGTTATTTACCCTTTCCTCTTTTCTGACAAGCTACTTAATACTCAGGGAGAAGCAAGCTGTGAGAACCTGGAGCATGTACCATCACTACAAAGTGGTAGTTTCTCTTAATCTTCCTTTCTCTCCTGTGGCCACAACATTATCTCCCTATCTCTGTCCTCCTATAGCTTGTTAAGCTTTAAGACTTGAGCTGTGCATAAGAGCTCAGAAGAACATGCACCCTGCAATCGGTGATGACAATGCAGGAAATGCTGCAATACACGGAGGTAGAAAACAAAGCAAAGCACGTTGCTGTATCCCAGGGAATAACCCGGACTGTTCAGGATGCAAATCAGGGAAGAAAAGGATGATATGTTACTGTCAGAACTCTTTCTGAAGTGTATGACTGTAGGAGGTTATAACTATTTAACATTTTGTTTTCAACCTTTCTCAAGCGGTAAAGCCCTTACTGTTAACCAGCTGCTGCAGCTCCACAGCAGATTCACTAAGCAAATTCCAATGCATTAAAAGCTGAGAAGTCACACACAGGTTGCAATAAATTTTATTAATCTGTTTGCAAGTCTCTGCATGCACTCAGCAGTACGATTGTATGGTTTGTATGCAGACTGTTAACGTACAAGAACACAGATATCCCCATTTTCCAGTACAGGCAGAGCACAAAAAAATCTACTCTTGATTTTCAAAGGTGAGGAGTGGTCCTGAATCCTGCTGAAGCTGATGGAAACTGTGGCCATTCAAACCCTGCAGCAGAGGTCTGTCCTGCATGGGGGACAGCAGGCACTCTTGAGGACAGCTGTTTTGGACATGGCAGAAGATTTAGAGCCACTGTTCTGCTGCTGAACTCCTGGATGATGTTAGACAGGTTGCTAATGTCTACATGCACAAAAGGGTTCAAACCTCCAGCTTCAAGGCCAAGAAGAGGGCCTTGATTTTGATTTTAGAAGTGGGATGTTGGTACTAAGAGGGTAAAGGCACTGAAGAATATGAGGTACTCAAGCACTGGTATAACGAGGATAGCATAAATACCTCAAACTGTCAGCATGCTGTTATCTAAAATGGGTGTTGAGTCATTCAGCTCTAGTCTGCAAGCCTCCTTGTACAGCTGAAGGAAACTGTGTCTGATATTACATACAAATGAACACAAGTTTTCTTTACATTTCATGGAAAAGGAAACAGCAGCAGCTACCTGAATCAATCAGGCGAACAGGACAGCTTAGAAATGAAAGTGTCTGCCAATTTTAAGAATCAAAGAGCGAGTTCTGTAAGAACAACTCAAAACTATACCATCCCAATTAGGCACTCATTTAGGAAGTTGTCTTAGAAAGCCTTACAGCAAAAGCTGGTTCATATGACCTGTTGGCATACAGTGCAATGACTGCCTTTGGCTGATCTCTGCTCAGACACAGTAGCTGATAGAAGGGACACATAGAATCACTAAAATCTCATTTTTCAGAATCACAGGTCAAATAGCCTGTCTGCCTCCTTGCTGGCAGGAGGTTGTGTTTCCCATTTCTAAGAGAGAGATCTAATCACTCAGATGGGTCAATCCTGGAGTAGATCGCAGCCTTTCTTTGTTTAGATTTTCCATTTTTTGATAAATAACTGTGATTTTAATTAGGTCAGAAAGTGGGCCTTAAGTCTTCTACCGCAAATAGTTTCAGAGCCCTGGTTGCGTTTCTGAGAGTGCATGGTATGCCAAACAACACAAGTCATAAGACAGATTTGCTCAGGTTTTTTAGCAGGCGAAGTCACATTGACATGGCTGTCTCTTGCCAGTGGTACCATATGAGTTCTCAGCAACTGAAGAGGACTCTGGCTGAACTGCATGTGTCCTTACAGCTAACCCCCTTTAACTTCTGCTAGGCAGTGCAGTGGCCCTATCTGCATTGGCAAGGAAGGTCCTACATCTGTTGTACCAGCACTTGCATCTAATGGTTTGTAGTTGACTCCTAAAGGGGACCCCTGAAATCTTACAGGACATGCCCCCAACCCTTGGACAGTCCAATACCAATCCACATACTGTCATTCCCTTTGATCTCCTGGTTAATTACGCTTCACCTTTCACATAATCCAAGGAAAAAGCAACACCAAAAACCTGGCAGCAAATGGAAAGCTTCCTAACCTGAATTTTTTTTTCCCTTCTTTTCCCTACCTGCCTACCTTTCTTATTTTATTTTCCTTACAACTTAGCTAGTTAGGCTAAAAACATGGTTAAAAAAGCAGAAAAATAATTGCTTCTATTGCACCTACACTTACTAGCAGTATTAAGATGACTGTTGGGCTAGTCTCCCTTCACTAAATTTGTCACCTGTCCTGGCACACACATTTCTGTTATGAGTACAGTCTATTCCGAACAGTGTTCCCAGTTAGCTGAAATGCTGCAGCTGTCCCTGTACATGGTCCAGTTATGGACCTGGCACAAATTATAAAGCCTGCATGCAACAGCTTCAAGTTGACACATTTTACCCCAAGTGGGACAGGCTAAGGCCATAAACAGACAATTGCTGCTTATCAGCTGACGACTAGCGAGCACGTAACTGTTCTAAGTCCCCTGGGAAGTATTGCTGTGCCCTTGCAACACACAGTGGATTTGGGACTGAAACCTTCCTCCTAACACGGTGGTGTAGAGCCAGGTCTCATGCTGCTGCTTCAGTTCAGTTCACTAACTTGTGGGCCACCAATAGCCCTTCTCCATGATGCTTATGGAAAGCAAGTGTGAGTTGTAATGACAATGGCAATTGTATAGCAGTAGAATAATTTAATTAACTGCTGCTACACTTGTGACTGGTGTTCCTTTTCCAAATGCTCTCATCAGAGAGAGATGTGCTTCCCAGATGAGTTGGTACTGAAGGATGAGCCGCTATGCTGCTGGTGTAACAGTTGCTTTTACACAGGGAAGTGGAAAGTTTTATTTTCCCTTCAAGAGCTCCATTTTGTTTTCCTGGTGGATAAACAGTATGTATGAATGATTGTATTTATTTATTTGTATTTCTACAAGCCTCTCACATTTCTTTTTAATAAAAAGGGGGTAAAATCTAAAAAAATATATCTTTGCTTCTGCATAGCTGTCAGCTCCCCTCCAGAGCCACCTGTTACCGACCAACCTCCCCTCCCTGCTCCCTTGACTCTTTGGGCTGCCCCGACTCCTTCAGAGGAGGAATGAGTCAAAGCTCAACTTCAGGATGTAGCAAGGTGGAGACATAAAATGAGCATGTGCTAAAAGCATGTGCTATAAGTACTGGCTGTGAAGATGGCAGGAAAACAAACGCTGCTGGATTTTCTTAGAAGTGAACAAAGTGAACACATTTTTCAGTGATCACTTCATATCCCTTTATTTAAAAGAGTTTTCCTGCAATTTAAAACAAAGCTTTATGGAATGATTTTTACTGTTTTGTACCTTTACAGCACGCAGAAAATGTGCCACACAACCTGAGCACCATCTGGGAACACTGGGTGCTATTGCAACAGAGCCAGTAGTGTCATCACCAAGGTTTCTGTTGTCACGCACTTGGTAAAAGCACAACAAATTGAATGGTTTAGGTCACAAAGGAAATTCTACATCCTTCGAACAGGACAAAAAAGCTGAAAATGCTACTATTACCACTTTATTATTTATTTCTCTAAGATTGGTAGTCTAGAAGCTTATAAGTTTATCCTTTCATTTCCCTTAAGTGTCTTTTCATTTCTAAATGGACATCTTCATGCACACCTTGCCCTGACTGCCCTTTTTGGCCAGTAGGAAGCTTCAGACGTGGCTGCATTTCAAGATCTGGTGATATATTACCTATGTGTCCCATACAAGCCTCATAGGCTTGCTAAAGACCTAATATTTTCAAAAGAAGGACATGGTTTTCATTTTTTGTTAAACGTTGCGGACTGGATTTGACAAATATATCTTTTCTGAGGGAGTCATTAGGAAAAATCACATTTCTTCTCAGTGACATGCCATTACTTAAAGAAAGACCAGTATAAATCCATATGCAGATTATGCATCAATTTTGGCCCATATTAGCTTCTGGATTTGCTGACCTGTTCACCCGCTTATTTTAAGTGTCATCTAATAATTTTGCAAATTTCCCCACTTTCATATTATCAATTTAGATTTTTTTGGTGTTAGCTATGTCCTTGAAAGCAACGACTAGACACAAGAAAAAACACAACACAGGAAATACAAATGTTTCTACTGCTTGATTAATTCTATTTTCTTCTTGCATATGCATAAATATGCTACAGTTCTGCGATCTTGTTTGTGTGGAAAAGTAAATGCCTGTTTATTAATGGAAAAATGTTGCTAATTTTAAACTGAAAACTCTCGGTATCTTCAGGATTAGCAATACCAAACTAGTCTCACCTGTCAGAAAGAAATCACAAATATTACCGTGAAGAACTGGGTGCTGTCTTGATCCAAAGGCATGATGTATGATGAGTCCATGGGGTTGACATTCCCTATGTCATCAAAATCCAAACAAATACACACATATGTGCAAATGCACACGCTGACAAATTGCTTTGCCTCCCAGGCTGAGCTTAGTGACAAGCTACCTGAAACTAATAAACTGAAAGACCTTTAAGACCCAAGCGTCTGGCTGCCTGTTGGTGAGATCCCCATTTTTACTGAATTCGTGCAGCTCAACACTGACATCCGATGGCTGGAACTAATAACCCCAACTCTTCCCGCTCCCCACAGAGATAGTGATCTGCAGCTCCAAAATTACTGCACAGCACACAGACAACAGACGTAAGCACAGGTGACTTGTTTCTCTACAGATCACTGTGGGACAACTTTTTTATTCTGGCTGCTATTTGAATAGACCAAACTTGCTGCTGGGTCTATAACTGCCCTGGGGTCTATAGTTGTGACGCTAGAAACTTCAGCCTCGTTTAAACAAAGAGGACTTTTATCATTGGAGGACTGAGACCTTCTTTCCACATTTCCAGTGTGGTTCTGCCCAGAGGTCAACTGAACTTGTAGCCGTGCAGGAACATGATAACCAGTTTCTACCAGCATGGCCCAGGTCTCTTCAACGAGGGGTCTGAATCAGAGGCTCAGGCATGCAACACTTGCAGGATGGATACATTTGTGAATAATTTGATAGTCATGCAGATTGTTTCAGGAAGATATTTATTTTAAATGCCACCTGTAGGATTCTAAACCACAGATACAAAATTTTAAATACCAAAGTAGGCTACTGAAAGACTGATCAGCCTAAAGTAGCTTTGAGAAAAAGTAATATTCTATCATGTTTTTCACCTTCCATTACAGCATATCAGAGGCTTAACTTACTTGAAATAGAGTGGGGCACTGTCCAGCCTTTTGCTTCTTCTTTAGGCAATTGCTCCCTTGTTTTGCTAAGGAACTCTATACAGATATACGAGTAAAATGATAACAAGGGATTTTAGAAGACAGATGAAACTGTAAAAAAAATTATCATAGGTTAATTCATAGTTTTGGGGAAAAAAAATGCAAAAATGCTGCTGCCTTTTTTTTTTTTTTTTTTTTTTTGTATTAGTATGTCACATTTGCAAAAGAATTAGGGAAGTAAAAGAATCTGAAAATAGACTGGAGATCCTTATCAGCTATTAAACCAGATTCACTCAATTTTGCCAGTTGTTAATTAAATATCTACAATTTCCTGTGTTAGGACAAAACTTTGACTCAAGAAATAAAGATATAGTCTAAAGCAGACTCAATAAAATGGAGATACATGTCTGAATAGAATCCATTCACATCCTAAAGAAGTTAGGAGACATTCAAACATGGTATCTTGGGCTGATTTCAGGGATCAAATTTAGAGCATTTAACCTAATTTACTAAGGTCATATTTTAAACAGATTTAAACAGGAAGTATTGAGGGCTTCTGGGCACTGAAGTGCCTGAGTTTCAATTTTCATGCATAGTGATGTTAAGGCAATCATAGAGTTTCAAGAAACAAAGCGGTGTACACATTTTGGGGATTCTGTTGAGATGCAATATCTCTATGATATTACTTGATTTCCACAATGGAATAACTACAGTGGACCTAGATCTCTCTCAGAATTGCACTCTGGTAATTTTCTTATCCAAGCCAGACCACAGCTGATATTTTCTGTTTAAAAGTCTGAGATGCAGTTACAAATATAATGTCTGACAAATCAGTGCTTATCTGTTATTTTAGAAAAGAAGTCGTATGATTATGACCGAGCAAGTAGCCCTTTTCAACATAATGGGGATTACTTTACTTATACAGCAAAATGTATATCTGATCCCATTGCTGGAAATCTTAGTGAGGGGATATTACACCTGGTGGGACAAACAAAAAGTTTTCTTTTTCTGTATGTTTTCAGATACAAAAAGCCAGATATTCTGGGGCATGGAGCTCACAAAGCTCCAGTGAATTCTGTGGATTTTTAACCTCTGAAAGTCACCTACTGTCATGAGACTGGAAAAACAAAACTGAGGGACCCTGTTTAGAGGCTATGTTTGATAATATGGGTCCTAATAGGCAACAGATTTTGATTACAGTACCTTCCATATCACATTTCTTTTATGAGTTAATGGAAGATTTTTGTTTTCAGGAACTTCTAGCTAGCTGACCAGAGTCAACAAGATATGGGTGCCCGCTTCTCCCTTCCTTCATGAATTTCCACATTTTTGGTTTTTATGTACTTAATAATATCTATTATATAACGCCGGCATGGCAGAAAGGTTCAGGGTAAGAGAAAAGATGTATAATCCAAAGCATAGCCCCAGAACTCTACTATTTTCTAACAGCTGAAATAAAGGCTCTAAAAGCAACCATAAAAACCAGAAGAAAGTGATTTTTTCACTTTCCCTAAATAAAAATGAGGGAAAAATCTACAGAAGTTTGGCTATACTCAAGGTAAACAGTGCTTGAAAAAGAAATCTGAGCTCCTTAAATGACATTCATGGCTGCCAAAAAGGAATCGATTGTGTAACCACTTTCAACAAATAAATGGATTCCTTTGCGGTTTTGCATTGGACTGGTCAGGAACTGCAAGGTTGCCTCCTGTGACAAGCTCTTCCACGGGGCCTGCTCATGTATAGGGAATAGTATTGAAATTACTGACCTGAAGTTGTCTCACAGCTATTTCCAGAGCTCATCCCTTGCTAACCTTGGTTTTAGGTCAGAGCCCCTGAGCCATCAGACACCTCCTGGGCATGAACATGGGAAACAGCAAAGGCTCCCCTCTGAGAGTGCTTGGGACTTTTCAGGATCAGGCTGCTTTTGTCCTTGATGCATTGATAGCATGCATGAGACTCTTGAATCCTGTTACTGGGTACAAGACCAGTGAAATGAATCTTCTGGAGTGCTTTTTTTTTTTTTTTAAGGTCATATGATCTTTTTAGATCTATTTAGCACCTCATGCTTCATGCCAGAGAGGATTATCTATTCTACCTGAGTAAAAAGGAATTGAGATTGTTTAAAAAACAACTTTAAATCAAAGTAAACACTGAGTCATTAAAATGTTATGATGAATTAAGAAATTGTTTGCTTAAATATGTTGAATTTTGTGGTTTACTAAATCGAGAGTTGTAGTCTCCATGGAAAAACAAGCTCCCTTTGTCAACCTTCATATTTATGTGCAAAAATATTGGAAAGAGACCAAACATTCTCTGCCTGTAATTCAAACTTTTCTCATTTTAATCTTCTACAAATCAAATACATTATTTTGACATTTTTTGTATTTATTGTGGTAACGAGTCCTGCAAATTCCTTACGCAGTCATAAATTCAGGATACAACAGCTAAAGGCAAATACATTTCAGACAACTAGTGCTTAGGCTCCTCAGACCTGAGACAAGCAAATATCTGTTCAGAGGAGACCATGCTTCTGCCATGGTCAAAGATATTGCCATCAGCAACATGCCTTGGAAAATTCTGTTGAAGGAAGCCACTTTTTGGTGGATCTTCATAACAGACCTATCTGACTCAAGGAACTGCAAGCATACTCCCTCAGGAACATGAGAGGTTTGGCAAGCTACTCATGCGTGCATGGAGGGACAAGCCTGTTTTGCACTGCATAATCTCTTTACCGGCACAACTCCTGCCGCAAAGGAATTTGGGCTGATGTCTCATTTTAAATCATTCTATCACTTGAACACTTTTTACTCTCCTCCTGTTCTTTTTACTTTTCTGTCTTCAGTGCATGTATGACTACATTTGTTGTATCAGAGATACTACAAAGGTGTTCCTAAGGCAGGGCCTGAGGCTATCCCTTAAAGTTTAAGTCTGCAATCTGAAATAATGTTGCCTGCATGTGCATATCAGTTTGCTCACAGATATAGACTGTGTATTTCATAGCTTTATCCATCACAGCCCTAAAATAAGTGGACAGTCCTCTAGGGAAACAGAAAGGCACTTAGTACTGCTTTTCTTGCGATGCACTACACAGGGAAATATCCTTTAAACACAAGGTAAAAATGTGATCCAGACATTATTTCTATTTCAGGTTGCAATGTACCTTTCTTCTTACACAGCCTTGGTCTCTGATGACTAATTTTTTTTTCTTCTTCTTCTGTTTGCTATGGAGGCATATTACATTCAACAGCAAGCATTGATGGAAGAATAACTTTAAACTGTCTACTGTGCTTGCTGAGAAATTGAATGGTTGCAAAGCCAGTCTATTCTTTCAATTGCCAAAGTGCATTTTCTTCTTACTGCTTTGTCTATAGAGGCATTTTTCCTCCTCGAAGGGGGAGATTTCTCTAATCAGCATCAGTGATTTGTTCCATTGTAGGCTTAATAGTCAAAATAGACTTAGAAAGAAAAGAAGGACAGGACAGGTGCCTATTTCCTGCTTTTAAAAGTATTGGAAGATTTTTTTTCACAGCTGGTGATGGCACTGTGATGTTTAGTAAGTGCAGATATGGCTAGCCACAGGTCAGTGGTGAAAATACAGAACTGAAAATGATTACTATGATCTCTTCTTTGGTGCAAGACCTGTGTTTTCCTGCACAGGGACGCTAACACAGAAGAGCTCTCTTTTTATAAATTATATTGTGTATTGTTGTATTTCCTAAATAATGTGAGCTATAAGAGAGAAAACACTGGGTTCCAAGTTCATTAGTCTGTCTAATACTGTCAGGCTAACATGTTTCATATTTAAATTCTGATTTAATCAGGGAGCTTTGGTGAGGGATAGAGACATTTAATTTTGAAATGACATGCTACAACCTTTGAAGCAATAGAAGAAAGATGACAGTAGACATGCTGCCTTAGGTAAGTGGATTGTGGAGACTGCAAGTGAATGGTGAACTAGAGATTTGAGGTGCTTATAAAGTCATCTGCAGCCCCTGAGATCTTGGTTGTAACTCTTCAGGTTTTTTTTCAGCATCTGGTATGTCTGCATTTCTCCTCCTGAAACAAACAGCCAAACAAATCCCCCCAAAACCAAATTCAAATTGCCAGACATCCAAATACAGAATCTCTGAAAAGCATATTGGAATAGTGAAGGCTGTGGCTTTCGGGAGGCTGAAAGAAACAAACCAAACACTTTAGAAGTAGCTACAAAGTGAAACAAGCCAGAGACTTCTTTCAGGCATGTAAGAAGCAAGTAACAGTCTTTCACCAATGACCAAAGTGAATTCAAAGTGTTGGATGCACTGTTTTCACATTTGCCCACAACTTCCACTATATAAATGACTAAAACCTATCATTAAGCTCTTTAAGTTGAGACTAAAAAAGCAAATAGTTGTACTTGACATAAGCTACAGAGTGGCACTCTGGGGAAAACACATCATTCATCACTCTGCCGTAAAAACATTAGCATAATTGGTAACTCTAACTGAAAACAAAGGGCCATACCTGTTAGAAATAGTCAAGTTATTAATATGAAAGTTGAAATCGCTTCCAGAACACAGGCTTTACTACCTAATAGCCTTAAGGAATTTGAACACTGTGCATGCGAATAGCTGAGTCAATGTGTTTTTATTAATTGCAGCTTTTATATGAGCACTTAGACAATGCATTAAAATAATTACTTTCAATGAGGCAGAATTTAACATACTTTTCACTTTTGTTTTTGTGCTAGAAAAAGTCATGCAGCTCACTGACAGCAGGTAATCAGAGCTCTTCACAGCATCATTTCCCTAAAAGCATGCAAAATAGTGGATGAAATTATTTTTAAAAGGATAGTTAGAGGAGGAAACTATACCCATCTTTTGTGCTTTGAGGCCCACTTCAGTAAACATTTAACCACATGCTTAACTTTAAGTACATGCTTGCATGCATTACTGAGCAGTCAGAGATTGTTTTTCGAGTGTGAAATGGAGCAGCCGGGCACTCAGCTGGTGTAAATCAGTGCATTGCCACTGTGTGCAGTCAAGCTGAGAGCCCACCACAAGGTAGCTCACAGCACAAAACTCTGCCAGTAAAACTCTGCCCATAGCCGTTTAACAATATGATTCTCACCAACTTCAACAGGGCAAGAGTTTTGTCTGATGGGTCTAACTCCTGAAAGCGCCTTTTAGTCTCAGGGAGACCTCCTACTCAAAAACAGTATATAGTTTTGCCTGAGTCAAGACTCATGGTAGTGAGATAGTGAGATTTTCATGCTAATGAATGTATCATCACACGGGAGACCCAGACCTAGGTGCACCCATGTAAAAGAAATAATTACATTTGCCACGAGACATCCAACCAAGTCAAGGAAGGTACCAAATAACATCTGAATGGAAAAAAACAAAACCCACAAAATATGTGTTCACACAAGACTACCAAGGAATTAATCAGCTGCTTCATCATCTGGGAATTTCAGACTATGAAGATACAAGCTTTAGGGGCTCATATTTAATGAAACCCCAAATAGAAGGGGTTCATTATTAGTTCATAAAAAAGTCAGCAGAAACAAAGCTCTGCCTACTGCCATCTGGGATCTCTCAGTCAGTTTGTTTATTCCTCCCAGGGTTATTGTTTTCGGGTTGTCTTTTTTAGTTTATTGAACTGGGAACTAATATTGGAATTAATCTGAACTTCATTACTAGCGAGTAGTGTAGAGCCGTAGTGGCTCTGCTCCTTTATTGACGAGAAGCAAATTTTTGTGGCAGCTGCAGTGCAGATTTTGGCTTGCAAATGGACACGCTGCCCATCAGAGAACACCATCTGGTCAGCGGGAAGGGAGGTAGCACACACGGCCCCTTCACACTGCATCCCCAAACCAAGGCTCTGTCATATTTGCAGTCCTTCTCTACTCATACTATGGTGAATTTATTAATTAACATGCTTTTCAGCAACAACTGGTTTAAGTCAATGGCTTCTCCTCAGGCAAAGAGAGCCCTAAGGATGTGCTTGAAGATGCAACTGCTCACTGAAGTTGGGCATGAAGGGCACAGGTGTAGCAGTAGAGCACATCTGAGTTTTCTCCAAAGTATGTTTGTGACCAGGCCTGTCTAACTGTAGGTAGATCCCAATGAGGATCACCATTCTAGCGTTTTATGACTATTTTAATAGGTTCTCCTAGCCTCATCCTTCTGGTTCCCAACATCCCAGCTGAGGTTTCTGCCTCTTTAGCTGTGCAGAGTCATTGTCTCCTCTGCTTGTGTAGCTCCTTCATTTTTAACTGTTGCTCATTTCATTTCCCAGTTTTTCAGTAGTACTTTCCCAGGCAAAATTAACAGCTCCAGTTGGGACCTAGTATAATGGAAAAGCAGCTTGATGAATGTTTTACAGTCAAATTTTCTCATTTCCATACTCTGATACAGGTAACAGCTAAGAAAACAAAACTGTATATATTTTCTAAATACATTGTAAGATTAAAGCGCCTATTCTTTCATTTACCATGTACAAAATACTTAGATGGACTATTTTATAAACTACAAAGGACCCAGCAGAGGAGATGAATGACAGCCAGAAGAGAAGCATTAGTACCAGCAAGCTTACTGTAGCTGTGAATCTAAACAACTTCCAAGACCTTCTCAGCTCACAGATGGATAAAAATGTTTTACTAACCAGATTTACTACAACTAAGGAGACTACAACCTTGTTTAGCACCTTGAGGTCTTGCATTAGTGAAGTGTTTGTGTGGCTGGATAAACTCACCGAAGTGTCTTAGTTAGGCAGTTTTGAGTATCCATTAAAAATTAATGTCATCAACATGGCTAGAGTCCCAGTTGGTGTTGAATTCAAAGGGAATATTGACTCCTGTCAGGGGAAGGTACTGCTCAGTGTGTTCTTGCTAGCTTGAGTACAGCTGTGTTTTTTCAACGAATTTGAGAGCAAAATAAAGAAATCTTTAATATTTTCCCCTTTTCAAAAGCATTATATTCATCTTCTCACATTTCTCTAAAGATGGCAGTAAAACTAGTCTTCATTTTAAAACTACCTTAGGATTTTTTGATGAAGTATTTACTTTGGCTGTATCATGTTTGTTCTATTTCATTAACCTTTTAAAGAATGTTTTTAACTTGGTGCAGATACATAGAAAAAATATGTCTTGAATAGGTGGCAGGATATCTCTTCATCCCTGAAATATTTAGGTGTGCTTGTTTTCTAAATGCTCGTGAAAGACATAACTCCACAATTACCAATGGGCTCTGAGGCATGTACAATAGGTGCTAAGGTGTGCTGCTCATAGAGAGAAGCAAATAGCATCTAGTATTAGCTGATGACATTTGCATTGATGGGGAGGCCTGGTAGGCTGCTCCAGATCCAAGTAGCTCCTCCACACCAGTAATGACTAGAAAATTGTCACTCTCACATTGTGTCCAAGGTTTGGCAGTGGGAGACCCACAGGTGGGGAAAACTGCTATACTACTTTGAGGCTGATGGAATTGTGATAATTTACCAGCAAAGTATAGACATTTTTTCTGATAGGAGCATTTTTTCCTTCAATCAATGTCCAAAGTCTTTGCCATCATATATGATCACATAACATGTAAACCTAGCAGCCGTAGCTGATATAAACAACTGCTAGCATAACTATTCCATGATCAAAGCCTCCAAAATAATGAGAAGAGTTGCTGCCATAGTGATTTTGGACTCTAAGCAGAGCAAAAAGGGAGATGGCAAGTGAAATGATGCCAACAAGTGAATGGGCATAAAGACCAAAGCACTCTTTTACCCCCAGATGTAATTGTAGGGTCACTAAAAAGAGATGTAGTATCACCTCCTGAAGGGTCTTTCATATGCCCACTACTTCCTGCTCTAAGAATATTCCCAACTGTATTTTCCCTTTTTACATTAAAGTTTTGCTTTTATTTCTTAGCTAGTAACAACTTCATTTTGTAATCCTTTGCTCTGAAAGCCTCAAGGGGTCTTCTTGTGTCTCTGTTTTTCTGTTCATGGCGCATGGTTTTGTTTTTAATTCCAAACTTCATGAGGCCACATCATGTTTTGATGCTGCCCTTCTAATCTAGCTACACGAGTCATTCTAGTGTACTTCAACCTTATTCTAGCTCAGCCTTGAGGATGCAATGAATCACAGAATCACAGACTGCTTGAGGTTGGAAGGGAATTCTGGAGGTCATCAAACACCCTGCTCAAGCAGGGCCACCTACAACCAGTTGCCCCAGTCTGTGTCCAGACAACTTTTGAATATCTCAAGAATGAACACTCCACCATCTCTCTGGGCAACCTGTGCCAGTGCTTGGTCACCCCCATAGTGAAAAAGTGTTTCCCAACACTCAGAGGGAACTTCCTGTGTTTCAGTTTGTGCCCATTGCCTCTGGTCCTGTCACTGGGCAGCACTGAGCAGTGCCTGGCTCTGTCCTCTTTGCACCCTCCCTGAAGGTGTTTCTGTACATTGGCAAGATTTTCCTGAGCCTTCTCTTCTCCAGGATAAATAGTCCCAGCTCTCCCAGGATTTCCTCATACATGAGGTACTCCAGTTCCTTCAACATCTTTGTGGCCCTTTGTTGGACTGTCCCTAGTCTCTTCTGTACTGAGGAGCCCAGAACTGTACCCAGTACTCCATGCATGGCTTCACCAGTGCTGAATAAGGGGGAAGGATCACCTCCATGCCCCTGCTGACAATACTGTGTCTAATGCAGACCAGGATACCATTAGCCGCCTTTGTCACAAGAACATCTTGCTGGCTAATGTTTGACTTTGTGGCCACTGGGATCCCAAACTCCTTTCTGCAAAGCTGAAATGCTCCTGAACTGTTGAACTTCAGTAGTCCTTTCCTGTTATTGTCAAACTACAATGCATCACTATTCCTCCCTGCTAAATCTAGGAATCTCTTCTTGCTCTAGTCTTGAAAGATGTAGTATTCTGTAATATATTTTCAGTGTGCAGAATAACTGGTGCTCAGCATGCAGCTTCTCAGAATTCCCTCCACATTTGCATGTACAACAGATGTAGATGTATTGTTTGTGTGATTGCATCAAGAAAGTCATCATTAGTATATAAACCTCAGTTTCAGGTCAATGCTGAACCATTCCAAACCCACACTTTTGCTTTATTTATTGCAAACAAGTCCACAAAATATTATACAGTCTTTCATGTCTCATATTATGTCTTTTTGGTTATTTATGGTTACAAGCAGGTAGAACACATCATATTCCTCTTTGTTTCGACCACATCTCTGACTTATATTTGGTAGTTGATTGCAAGTATGATATAATCTTAAATCACTTGGTTCAATCGTGCAAAATAATGTCTATAGCAGTGGCATCTACAAGGAAAAAATCTGCACACAGGATATTTTTCTACCTAGAATATTAAAACTCATTTCCAGATGGAAAATATTTTTTGCCATAAAAGCTATAATCTATACAAACAGTTAGAAGCTTGTTTACTACTTGTGTTTTCATAGAATAATAGTGTAGTGTATAGAAAGCAGTAAAAGGAAAACAATAAAACCCTAGTAAGTGCATTTGGATAGCAGTGTAACAGAGAGACGCCAAGAGTTGAATCCTCATTTTCAACGTTCAGTATTCTGAACAGCTACAGTTTTAACGGACCTTATAAGACTAACTGTACTGCATCAGGCCAAAAATCATCCTGCCCCTTCTTCTCTTTCTCATGTGACCAGAAGTACACACTCAAGAAAAGTGTATTACAGCAAGTGTAGACTAACATATCCTGCATTATGCTCTCCTCATTTTCGTTAATCTGTGTTTTAGACATTTCTCTAGCCAGAGGTTGTAATTGAAGCCTCCTGTTTGCTCCTCAGAGAGGAGCTGCTGCTTCCTCTCTGCTTTTGCTTAGTCACAACTTGTGAATAGGCTCCAGAGTTTGGGGCTTCTTTAAAAGAGTGCTTCTTTTTGCTTGTCTTTAAATGGCACCTGATGATTTCCTTTGGTGAGTGCTACTTTCTGCCATTCATGATCTCTGATCCTTTTGCTCCCTCTTTCCGAAACTGAAATGTCCCGCTCCATTCAGTCTCCCCTTCCTCAGAAGTCCTTCCCTGCTCCACCTCATTTCCCTTCATCTGAACTTGTCTAGTCCTGCTGCATTCTACTGAAGTGATGGGGTTGACAGGAGTGGTACATGATATTCAAGGCATCAGGTGAGCTCCTTTAGCAGTGACACAATGATGTTGTCTACTTTCTTCTCTCTGCCTATTTAAATAGTTCCCAGAGACCACAGCTGAGCAGTAAATTGACTTTTTCAGTACATTTCACGCAGTGATTTCAAGATTATTTCCTAGCACATTCACAACTGATAACTCTGTTAGTTGTGTGTGCAGCCATATAGGCATAGGGAAACACATGGAAAGAGAGAGCATGTCTGATAAAGCTGCTTTTATTTTGCATTTTCCTGGTTGCTGCTGTCATATATACCTTTTCAGCATTTGTTCAACAACATGAAGGGTTGCAATTATCTGACATATAAATATCTAGTCTTGTGATTGCTAGAATGGCACTTAGACGAAGAGAAGACCTGCTCTGCCCTGTCAAGTGTAAAAGTGGCAGACCTCATGAAGCACATAAACGATCTCTTCAAAACTGATAAGGATAAATGTCAACAACGTTGTGATGTATGTTGTGGGGATAAACTCTATGCGTAGGCAGGGACTGAGGCTCAGGCTTACCAGACCTACACACAGCAGCAGATGGAGAGGCAGAGACTCAGTGCTTCACTGAAAACCCTGTGCAGGGAAGGACAGTTGAGATTTATTACTATGTGGGGAGGACAGTGTCTGTATAATCCAAAACTGAACCTGGTAACAGAGAATTAAATTTAAAAACACTGGGAGAAAGTCAAGACATGGAAGACCACATACTACAGGGTGGTGTATTTCACAGAGATAAAGTAAAAAGCTCTGTATCCTCAAATAAAGGATAGGGTGGAAACATAAAAAGTGGCAAAGCAATGGTAAAGTGCAGCTTAACAAGTAAATCCCCATTTCAGCAGCACATATATAAAAATTGGCAAGCATACTAAAACTGAGTGTATGTTCCTGTTTGTACTACTGTTAGATCTCTGAGCCACAGTAAGGACAGCGAAACTGGAATATCTGGTTTAAAATTGACATAATAATTACTATCCCAGAAACTTGGTAAAAGGGACATAATCAGGCCAGTTTTTATTTCAGGGAGTAAAATAATGGTTTAAGCAGTGGCTGGAATCAAATAATGTAAATATTCTAACTGTGTGTATCGGTCTTGACTGGGATGGAGTTAATTTTCTCCACACTAGCTCATATGAGGCCATGTTATAGATTTGTGCTGAAAACAGTGTTGATAGCACAGGGATGTGTTTTAGCTGTTGCTGAGCAGTGCTTACACAGTCGAGGCCTTTTCTGCTTCTCACCCCACCCCACCAGCGAGGAGGCTGGGGGTGCACAAGAAGTTGTGAGGGGACACAGTCGGGACAGCTGACCCCAGCTGACCAGAGGGATATCCCATACCGTATGGTGTCATGCTCAGCAAGAAGAAGGAATGTGGGGGCAACATTCAGAGTGAATGGTGTTTTGTATTCCCAAGTAACTGTTATGTGTGATGGAGCCCTGCTTTTCTGGAGATGGCTGAACACCTGCCTGCCACAGGTAACACAGGTAATTACAATAGTAATAGGAGACTTCATCTTTTCCAGATTGACTCAATACCCATCATGACAGAGCACGTTGCAGACAATATTATTTTAAAAGCTGTAAAAGATTGCTTTTTCAATTAATTGGTCAGAAAAACCACAAAGAAAAAGCCATTCTTGACTTAGTTTCAAACAAAGCATGTGACCTGTTTCAAGATGCAGCCACTAAAGTTATTCTCAGTGAAAGAGTCCTTAAAGTATTCAAATTGTAGGCTGAAAATTCAAAACACAAATCCACAATAATAACATTAAACGTAAGAAGAGGAATTATAATCAGTTAAAGAATTTTATTGAAAAGACATTAAAAGGAACCACTAAAAGGGTAAAACATTTGCAGGTAACCTAAAGACAGCTTCAGGACATCACCATATTTCAGGCTGAGAATAAAACTTTAAAATTGTTTTCAGAGGGCAAAAGCCCTTCAAAACATCCCAAGCAAAAATGATTAACAGTTCAGTTAAAAAAAAAAAAAAAGTTTGGGAATTGTGTCAGTATTTGGGAAGTAGACCAATTAATTCTTGGCATCTAACATTATGTATTCCAGAGAAGCTTTCAGAGTTTTGCAACCTTCCCATGAGGGCCACTGTGTGAGTAGTCTGAGGCACTAAACGGCTTCAGCTGTGAGAAGATGCTAAAGGAATTCAGATATGCAGCTTCTAAGCTGATAGTTGTGGCTGGTAACCTCTTCCCTAAAGTAGCCTTAAGGTCAGTGGAAGAGACAGTGATAAATGTAAAGACAGTTTTTGTGAAAAAAAATCCTGGACAGGGGAAATTCAGGAATTACAAAAAAATAACTCCACTTTCTTCATTGGTAAATTAGCCAGAACAGTTAGACCCAAGTTAGTACATGCATAAATAGATAATGGGCATCTATTCACATGTCTATTGTGGAGGGAAGAAATGCCTTGTGAATCTGTTAGATTCTTTTCAAATTAGCAATGAGACTAATACCTGATAATAAAAGACTGATGACTTTTTGTCTTTTTTTTATTTTTTTTTTTTTAATTGGCTTTCAGAGAAGCTGAATATATGTGTATCTCTGATTCAATCTGGAACTGTTTCTAAAGCAGCTCAGCATTTTAGAACTGCCCCAGAGTACATCAAGTTGGCAACAAAAACATGACACATCACAAGCGAACATATGTCTTCTCCAAAAAACTGTGTTTGAGTGTCTAGATACAGCCTACATCTTCTGAAATGCAGCACTGATGTTAATGTCTATTGGGAAATACAAAAAATAAAAAATACACTTCAGTACTTTCAATTTTTGAAGATTTTTAGTGATAAACTCAGAATTCATCACCAATTCCAACTTCTCTTCTTTTTCACCAACTACACTACCTAATTGTTCACTCTTGCTGTTCTATACTATAGGCTTTGATTTTATTTTCTTTGCCTGTCTGAAGGTGTCTCTGGCCTTTGTTTAGACCAGGACTTTGGAAAATTCCCATCACTGCTGAACTTTGCTGAAGTTCTTTTTCATTTCCCCAAGAAGACTACAAACCATTACTCATTGTTTTAATTTGCAGTTCCTGTAATTCCAAATCAAACCTAACTAGGCTATTTCATCAAGGAAAAACAAGAACATTACTCAAAAAGTAAAAAGAATAATGGCAAAACCAAC
Source organism: Athene cunicularia (assembly GCF_003259725.1). NCBI lineage: Eukaryota > Metazoa > Chordata > Aves > Strigiformes > Strigidae > Athene > Athene cunicularia. The sequence continues at coordinate 99,875,435 of NW_020799091.1, forward strand.
AAATTGTTTTGTAAGGGGCTTTAAATGTTTATTCCAATGTATGCTGATTGTGCCTAAGAGCAGCAAAATGTAAATTAAATTAGTACTCAAGCTTATCATTAGGAAACTAGACTTTTTTTTTTTAAAAAAAGGAGAAAACCCCCTGAATTAAGCCCAATGTGGGTTAGGCCCACCCATTACATAAGCCACTAATCCACATCAAAACCCTTTTAGTAACATATGGGCCATAATAATTTCCGGTGCTCTTTACTTCTTAAGCATAACAAGCTGTTAACTGAGAGGGACTTATATTTGCATTGGTAGTTACTAAAGAGATCAAAACTGAAATTTTCCCATAAGGATCATTAGAGCCCATTAAAAAGTCTGAGATTCACAGTTAATGATATTAGTTAGCAAAGAGTAGTGTTAAAGCATCAGGAATAAGCAATCCAAGTCACAGTCCCTGATGGAAATGCAATGGCAGAGGTACAGTTTGTGAGCAGGATGTTTTGGGGGCTTTTTAAAAATACATGCAGGCTGCCTGTATTAACATCTTCCTAAGAAGTGCAGTGGTGCACTTTCTTCCTCTTCTTTTAAAAATAACAAATTATGTGAAAGTATTTTTGTAGCATTTAATAACAAGTTTAGATTTATTTTCTTTAAAATACAACCTTTGTATTACAAACAATACTTGATGATAGAGTATCCAATTAATTGCTAGCTTTATATGCATACAGCATATAATGAATTTACATGAGTGTAGAAAAACAAAGCAATATTCATCCTTAGCGTAATCCCACTAATTATGGCTGTATGTTTCAGTTTTCATCTGTTCCATTATTCAGAGCAGCTGTTTTCCTTCCATTCGTTCTTTTGCATCTCTCAAACCTTCCTCCATGGCCATGCAGCCCTTTAAAAATAGCCTCTCATTAAGATATAACTAATCTTGTAGGCCAGATGAATGATGTAACCACTACTCCACATGAATCTCTAGGATTTACTTTAAATTGTGAGATATTTGCAAGTACAGTTTGAACAAGTCACTTTTTTCTCAAGCTGTTCAGGGAAGTAGAGGGACATCACTGAAGCATATAATATATCTCTTCAGGAAAGAGAGTCCATGGTTGCCTCTTTGCTCTGCATGGTGTAATACTGGTCTGAAAATACAGACTTGGAGCTTTAAACGTTAACCTCTGCAAAGAAGAAGATGGTCTTTTTATTTGCCTACAAAGGGCCGTGCCCACCTACAGGGCTGCAGAAACCAGAATAATAGTCATGCTTTTAAAAAACAGATATAGGCCAAAACCTGGTGTTAACTGAAGTCTAATAGCTGCTGAGTTGACTGCAGTCCAGGCCAAAAAGAAGAAAACTAGTCACCCTAATGAAGAAGGGGAGAGGACCTCCAAGTTCAGTGCTAATTTCTGCCCTTCATTAGTATTTAGCTCATTTAAAGGTAAATTGAAGATTTAAAAGCCATTTTTTAGAATTGAAAATTATCCT
>NW_020799091.1:99876963-99897571 GCF_003259725.1 Athene cunicularia
AACATGTTCTAATCTTGTTCACTTTTCTTGAGAACATGGTGAAAAATTGGCAAGAACTGACAATGACTTTCCTGAATGGAAAGGAAATGTCAAACAGGATTGCTCTGCATGCATGTGTGCCACAGAGAAGTGGTGGATCAGCCTCTCTGCCCTCTAGCAGAAGGACCAAGAAATTTCCAAGTGACATTCTTGGCCACATTCTTCCAGGACCTTCTGGGTTACTCTAGCATCACCTTGAGCAGAGAGCTTCTCTCCCTTCTTTCCAAAGTATAAACAAACCCCAGCCTCAGCTGGTTTATAATTCTGGCTAGAGGGTCTTCTTTATTTATCAGATAAGACTTACACACAGTCAAAAAAGGCCTTTTTTGCTTTATATTTCACTGGAGTATCCAGTATACCTCTCACCTTCCTTTGCCACCTTAGGACTCCCCTGTGGGAAACACAGCACTGTCCAACTAAATATCAGCAAAGTAGTGTGGAAATTCAGAAGAAAACAAGGTTATGGGCAGTCAGAAAGCACACCCACTTTAAAACTCCACTTAGTTCAGCCAGGTGTTGTCAGTAACATTTATTTCCTATTAATTCCCCTATGGCTCCTGTCCTCTCTTCCAAGACAGTGCTCCTTCCTGAGGAAAGTGAAACAAAATTAAAGACTCTTCTTGGAGTCATTTCTCAGAGCAGGCAGCATCCTTCTCCAGTCAGAAAGTGTGAAGATTGATGCTTGGACAGAACTAGTTCCTGTGGAGCTGATAGATAGGATCTCCTTGGTCCTTTCACTGATTCTGTTGTTGGCATGAGCCAATGCACATTTTATGCAAAAGATGAAGAGTCTGAGGGAGGGAGAAAAAACTTCTTTGCCTGAAGAAACTAAAATCAATAGTGGTGAAACTCACTGTTTTAATGTAAGGGACTTATGGCCCAGTAATTAAACTTTACTGTTCCACAGAATGAGCTCTGTCCATTAGGAGCATGACCTTCCTTTCTAAGAGTAAGATTACTTAAATGCAACAATCCACTGAAACTGAGCAGAATGAACAGTTTTCTGACAGAAAATGAACCAATGTCTTCTCATGAAAGGCCAGGTAATTGGTATGAGGTTACTGAAGCTGTTAGGTGGAAATTTAGGACGAGCATTTGCACAAAACTGAGGGAAGTTTGCCTTACAGAGGCAGATCTAACAGAGATGCTGCCAGCCTTATTGTGACTTACTAAGCCACAGGTGCCACTGAGCAGTTGCATACTCTGTAAAAAACCTATTTTGCTTTTCCTTCTACCTCTGCTGGTCTCTGAAAGAAATTCTGAGACAACTAAAGAAAAGGGAGAAAAGTTTTGCCACCACATGGCCAAGTGGTGCTACAGATGCTACAGAAAGAAGACATCTGAATACAAGTAGTGTAACTAACCATATACAGTCTTAAGCATGAAAAGCCTTTTAGGAGGACAAAAGAAACTTTATCTTTCCCCTGAAGTGATTTATGAGACTAGCCTTTAGACCCATAAGCTACAAACTTTATGCTGAAGAAAATTAACAAAAATCAAGCTCTGACAAACAAATTCTTCCAGGAGAAGACAATCCCAAACAGCCAGTTACTCTCCATTTTCGAAGCTATCTATTGAGCACATGCTAAGTTTTCCTCTCAGATATGCTCTCTCAGCATATGAGGAAAAGAAGTTGAATAGAGCAAAACAAATACTGTCTGTCCCCCCGAAGCAAGATTCCCAGGCTTGTATACCTTACCACCCAGCTCAGGACCATAGTCATGCATAAGGCTTTTCAGTTTGGAAGACGCACAAGAAGATATGAACAGGTCAAGAACCATGTTCGTATCTCAGTTATATAATAATTTGCAATCAGGGCTTCATCCAACCCGATGCATTATCCGTATTTGGGGAATACTGCTACTCTTTGCAATGTGTCTTAACAGATTAACACCTGCCAAGTGCTTTGAAAAGAGTTCTCCCACAAGGACTGCCTCATTTCTTGCTGCTGACATGTGCCTTATGTCCAATCTCAGGAAAAATGGAGAGGAGCATTGTCACATTCCCCTTGTGACTTCAGTTCTCATTTCCACAGCCTTGTTTTTGCCATCCAGGAATGCTGCAGGACAGAAGGTTGGATGGCACAGGTACAGCACATGAGGGAGCTCTCTTCCAATGGCAGGGGTACCATGCTGGTCACAGGGTTGACCCTCTATCTCTGCAGTACAGGTTTCCAAACCACTTACCCGTAACTACCAACATATCATCTTGGCCTATATACCCTCTTCTCAAATCACTTTGGAGAGAATGCACAAAACAGCAGGCTGCAAGTGCCCATGGTAGTCTGGAAGCCACACATATGGATAAGGGCCTTTTCTCTCTCACATGCTCAAGCCACTATATACACTGGCTTGTGATACTTCCCTAAAAAATATGTAACTATTAAACCAAAGTGACTTCATTTGCTATAGACTCCTGCATAATTCAAAGTCTGACTGTCCTATTAAGCAGAAGGTTTTCATTTCTTCCAGCTAGCTACTTAAAGATTATATATTGATACTATCTAGGTATATTGATCATATCTTCTTCATTTGGAAGACTGACTGCATCAGCAAACAGTTAACACAACTTAATCACACATCACAAAATTATTCAGTTAGAGGATACACAGTCATGTATCCCAGAAGACGTATCTAACTGAATGCTATACAGGCCCAGAAGAAGTCAACAAAATCAGTTTCATTACAGGCTTGTTTGGATTTCAGACAAAGTCACAAGCCCAATACTGCACAGGGCACAACTGTCATTTTAATACATCAAAAGGACATAACTGAAATTAAAGCAAGTAATTATAACATGCAGATAAAATGTATTTTAATGAATGCAAATCTACTCAAGTTCAATTTTAATGTATGTCATTGACTGGAAACAAATTCTGGTAATATCTGTAACAACTATTCCCTTCCACCCTTTCCTCCTGTCTACCACTTTTCCCTTCCCTTGTACACTTCAAATTGTGATGAGTATAATGAGTAAAATACACCAAATCATTATGATAACATGGTTCAGCAGGAATAGGATATTTCATTGATTTTTCTGCTTGCATTGTAAGAACCACTGTGTTCAAGAATTTAGAGAAGCAGAAAACTGAAGGACATGTAATGAGAATTTTGTGCACTTCAGACACTTAGTGCATTGGCATCCTTATGATAAAATTAAATGACCCCTCTTACCACACATTTCTTGGCACAGCATTTAACATTTTTCAGTCATTGTAAAAATGTCTCATTTCTTTCTTAACAGTAAAGATGTGGAAGTCATAACAGTGACGTTACTAATAATTTACACTTTTTTTCCAGAGAATGCTGTTGTCACCTTATAACTGAAAACCTTTAAATGATTTTGAAATTTGTTTTAAGGGTGGACTTGGAAAAGGCAATTACTGTAAATCATATGTTTTGGGAACAGGGACATATGATATGACAATGCAGAGTGTTGAGGCCAGAGGTATTTGCCTCCCTGTGTTAAAAAAAGTCTATGCAGTGTTTAAGAAGTGTTATTGACATGATGCCAGCTAGTCAAGCACTAAAGAGTTAAATCACCAATGTGAATTTAGGACATTTTTGGGGTGGATGTTGGCTTTGCTGCCGGGTTTCTTCCAATTTGATGCTGGGCATGTATACTTAATCCCTGTATGCTTTAGATTCTACTACATAAAACTAAAATAATAGTACTTTCTGCCATGCTATGTCTGTCTTGTCCTGCTCTGTAAGCTCTTTTGGACAGGTACTGTCTCTTACCATATATCTGTCTGGTGCCTACACATGGGGCAACATACTGAATGTGACTGACACATTTTAGTAATAATAAAATAACACTTTCTATTAATGCTTGTCTGAAGAGGGTGCTCCTGGCAATCAGATTTGAGGACTTAGTCAATTCATTCTAATTTACGTCATTCTCTGAGGTATTAGCATAACATCTTGCAGTGGATGACTTTAAATAAACATGTTCAGAGGTATTACAATGCATGTATATTATCTCAAGCACTGGCTCCCACAAGGACAGATGAACATCACGTACGCACGCTGAAAAGGAATAGGTAAGTTTAATTTGCAACTCTGACTCTTCCATGTAAAACAGAGCTTAAGGCTGATGAAGATCCGCTGGGCCAAGAGTGCGTGGCTGTGCAATGTGCAGCTGTTCTTCCTTTTGAACTTCATTTTGATGATGGACTGAAGTAAAATTAATGGCTTAACTTAAAGCAGTGGGCATGCTTTGTGGCTGCTTGTTGACTAACTTTAGGTACCTGATTACTAAGCTCATCTCCTGGGCTCCTTCTGTGGTGAGAAAGGGGCATCTCAAAGCACCTGAAACAGGCTCCTGATCTGAACTGTCCCCTGGAAGAACACGTTTCTGTTGACTAACTACAGAGGGAACCTACTTCCTTGTTTATGCATTTTAAGGTCAATGATGCAAATTATTCAATGTGAAAGCCACAATCCTGCCTTAAATCCATAGTTGAGGGTTTTTTTTGTTTTCCTCTGTATCAGTCAAAAAATTAATTCTCAGCCAAAGATTTCACAATGGTAAATGAAATTCTTATTAATCTGAATATGAAATGTGACAATATTTATTAAAAGACTCAAATACCAAGGGATTTAATTAGGGCAACTTTTATTTTTGCAATTAAAGTGTGGTATCATTCTTACCAGAGTGCTTCAGCCATTTCGTGCCAAACGTGATGTTAAATGGCAGATATATAAATAGCCAGGTGGTGGTGGCAGGAAAGTGTCACAGAGCACAGCTGGCATCCTGAAGAGCACACTGGTGACCTGAAGCCATCCCTGCCCTCTCTTCTGCTATGGCCCTTCAGCCAAAGTCAAGGTTGACAGGTACCTTTTATGAGACTTGAGTTAAGTTACCATAAATACGTAGCTGCTACTGTGGCTGCTGTTCTCTCATTACTTGCTTTCTCAGCGGGACCATTCTGATACCATTATTTCTGTAGAGTACTACTTTCAGCCAGGGTGGTTTTTTGACTTTCAGCAAGGTCATTTTTGAGAGTAACATGCTCTGTGGCACAGGCATGACTATTGACATCTGCACCAATTTGTCCAGTAGTCTTCCAATATTTTATATTTTTCAAGATTATTATTAATTTCACTAAATGTCAGTATGGATTCAATTCCATTTTGGAAGCATTGTTAGAAGGGCTTAATGCTATTTGAACATATTTCATTATAAATAACTACATTATAAAATGGCCAAGGTCTTCCAATAAAGAAAGTGCAGAATAAATTGCAGAATACAAGATTTTACCAAGGTTATATGGTCAATGGCAAAAGTTGCTCATTGTCTTAATTTCTTGCAATGCCAGCTGCCACTGACATCTAAGTACTCTAAAATAAATACTCTAACATGGTCCTTTGAACCTTTTCCCCCTGCAATGAGAATTTCTCTTGGCTGACAAAGGATGAATTAAATCTTATCTCTAGTACTTCCATGGCATATGGCTAGTGACCACTTTTGAGAAATAAAATATTTCTTTTGACATTTCAGATGAAAGTAATGCATTCAGTTTTGTTCTACAGGTATTTCGCATGAGGGCAAAGTACTGTTATATTCACAGAGTTCAATGGGGGTTTACAAGTATCTTTTATTATCTGTGAAGACAACTACTCTATTGCAATAGTATCCAGATTCAAAGAGAACAGTCTTTCTGCCAAAAGCAAGACTTAGTTTATTTTTGTGTTATCAGAAAGCTTTACTTTCTTACATAGTTTAGGATTAAACCAGGCTTATTTATTTAAAAACTCACAAGTTATTTTCGTTGGCAGGTTATTCAGATAAAAACAATAAGTATCTTGTAGTGTTTTCACTGGAAATGGCAAATGGCTAGTTTTTGAGACAAAATAATGGAGTTACCACTCTAAACTTCCCTTTAGATGGACTGAAAGAATGAAGAATGGGGTTTACTAATGAATCAAAGGAGGAGCTTCTAACTCTGGTGCCAAGAAAAGTAGCACTCAGGGTGCTATGTGTGAATATAATGGGCTTGACACAAGCTAAACTAAAACTCCGGGCATGCCTAGCTTCCTTGCATTAAAAAGTCAGGCTGCAAATAACATTTGACTAGTCATAAGGACACGTCAAAAACAGTATCTTCCTTGGGAGCAAATATGAAAACATTGTGTGGGTGATGCTTCAAGAAACCGATAGCAAAAAATATGAATTCTGGGCACACATTTTACAGCTCAGTTCCACAAAATTATCACCAAACTGTGAAACTGGGAGTATATTAGGATATCGGAACAGTCAGAATTTAAGAAAGAAGATTAAACAGTAACACTTTCTATGAAGAAAACAACACACCCTTAGTAGTTGGATGTAAATACTCCCAGCAACCAGCTCTAGAAAAGGCAGAATAATCACATATACTGCAACAGCACAGCTAAGAATGGTCCCACAACATGATGGACAGGGAATGTCATAGACTATTAATACATTTACTTGAACTTTGCATTCAGTCAGGCTGCCAAATAAGCAGACATTAATGCATAGCTATGTAACTTTACAACAGCAAATGCCTACCAAGGTAATATTGAATAACTGCTGTCTGTGAGCAATAAATGGTAGAACAGGGGAAACTGTTGAACTCAGAAAAATGGATTGTTGGTTAAGTAAACAGCAGATACTTAATGCACTTGTTTCCCACATACTTCTGTGGCAGACACCATGTGCAGAGCAAGTGAGGCAGAAGAAGAGAGAACTTCCTATTTTCCTCAAGGACTGTTCTTGTACAAGGCTGATGGACCTGGGAAGACTGAGATAGGATTTAAAATAGAGTAACGGCAAATTTAATTTATCTTTTGGATGTAGTGTGCTTAATCCTGTATATGATATAGAAACCAGATTCCTGAGCAGCCCTGAGAAGTGCCCTGATCCTTAGATAGCTACAGGAGTCCAAGAAACATGCAAATCTTCAGCCAGTGGAGGGAGGTCTGATACGTGATAACTACAATTAACCAGACTACACCAATGATATCTAGTTTTAAATTTTCTCTTTTCTCCTATCAGAGGAAAAAAGCACATGCATTTCAATCAGTGGCCCATATATATTGACAAACAGCACTTTTTCATATGAAAAAGAGATTCCAACTGCCCAGCAGTTTTGGAGGTCCATTTCTCTTCTGCTGTTCACTTTGTAGCGGTCTAATATTTTTAAATTTTATTTAATTATTCAAATACTTTCTCTTTTTTTTACCTAAAATGTAAGTTCTTCGTCCAGTTATCTGCAACTTGTTGGTGAAACAGTGACCATTGTATTCTTAAGGCTTGGCCAAGAGTATTTCATTGTAAGTCGTATGCCCATTGCAGGTCTGTATGCAAAATTAGCACCTTCCCTCTTTCTCCAGAAAGGTAGTGTGGGTAGACAGATGAAACTAAGTTTTATTCTCAGTACTTCAAAATTTGTGCTCTGAAACATGAATGAGCTCTTCAAAGAAGTATTTGTGAAGTTTGGTTGCTCTTTTATAACCTTGGGAAAATACATACTTTTTTCTCCTGGAAATGGCAAGGCTACTTCTTGTTAACTTTCCAAGAAAGATGAAGGAAAAAAGCAAATTTAGTCAAGTCCTAAGAAATTATATGTAAAGTTTTGTCAGTATCACTACTAGACCATCATTAGTGACAAAATAAATCTCCAGTGCTTGCTGAATTCCTGTTAAATTTATGGAAGTCTGTTTGAAAAATAAAGGTTAAAATATGCATAGGTACTATATAATAAATTCTATATTTGAAGAGGGACTTGCAAAGACAGGAATCTAAGCAATGATTTGTATCTTTTTCTTAATTTAAGATAGAGAATCATTACAATGAGTTTTATACATCACACCTCTTCCTGGAAAACTTTTTAACTATAATTATTATAATTAGAAAAGATTAAAGGATACAGATGTTTTTCGTATTCTATACTATTGTGCACAGTAAATTTCTTTGTTATGTATGGTAACTGATTGGGTTTTTACCCAGTTCCTTGTCAACCAGTCTGTATTTCCTTTTCATGTGTTTATAAGGAGGGGAGGCAAGCCTTATGCACCATGAGAAGTACTCTCAACTCTCAGATTTTTCCACTGAGATCAGTTGTCTACACCACCTACAACAAATGAAGAGATTCTGAGATTTGCTATAGATACACTGCACTTATTTGGTATCACCGATACTTTTTTTTCTGGAACTAGAGTATTAAACTGATGTTTTAAAGCTATGTACAACATTCCAGCAGTCTACTCCCCCAAGACAGTAAGATGTTTTTCATGCCTACATCTTTTTCTAGAAAATGTCATAACTCTTCAAGCCCTCCTTGACCTGTTGCTGTAGCTGCACTGTGGAATGTGTAACATAGCTATGTGTAGTGTACATATGCATATGGACTATGTCAGAAAGTGGGCTTCACTTTGGATTAAATCATCCCAACTCCACTGAACTTGAGGCACTGATGCTCTGAGAAGTCTCTGGGCCACAGATGGGAAGAGCTGGGATGGGGGGTGGGAAAAATAGCAGACAACATCTTCCTCTCTTATACTTCTTCTCACACTACTCCCCTACGGGCTGCTACTAGTCTTGCTGAAGACAGGATATAGGGTTCATGAAGCTTTAGTCCAACCCCTGGCAGCTGTTCCCAGAAGTGTTTCCCTAGTGTGAGTTACAGAGTATGTTAAACTCTCTTGTGTCCACAATCAAAGTCTCTGAGTTTGTCTCAGAATACCTTTGGGACAGGGAATGATTGTTACGTGTATTTCCCTGTAGTTAACAGCTAGAGGAACAGAGATTCCTACAAGTCAAATTTTACACAGGACACTTGTTTTGTAAATACAGGAATAGCCATCATTCCAGCTTCGATCTTTCAATAGAAATGCTTTTGTGGGGCTTTTTTCCCTGGTAAACAAAGAATAATAACCATTCAATATCAATTAACGCTGATACTTAAGAAAATCATAGAGAAGAACCATTTATGAGATGTGAGCAAAGGTTTTGAGCTCAACAAACAAGTGTGTATGTAGGTCACCTCTTGTATGGCTCACACTTTTCCTTCTGAATGAAGTAAGAAACTGAACATTTTTTAAATTAATTTTGCTGTTGCACAGAGGAAATCTTTAAAATATCTAGAAGATTTTGTAGTACAAACCCTTTGTCCCGTTATTAATCTGGCTTGAGAATGGCTTCTCACTTGGCATCTAACTTCTGAACATAAGAAAATAATTTTTTACTGTAAGGGTCATCAAATACTGGCACACGTTGCCCAGAGGAGTCTCTATCCTTGGAGATACTCAAAATCAGACTGGACAAGAGCCTGAGCAACCTAGTTTGGGTGGTCTTGCTTGAGTAAGGGGGTGGAATGAGATGATTTCAAGAGATGCCTTCCAGACTGAGCTATTCTATGGTTCAGCAGAGATGTTGCTTGGTTTTGAATGTAGAACCCATAACCTAGAATTTATTGCAAACTTTTTAAATTATGCAATTAAAAATAAATGGTTTTGAAAGTCAGATGGAAACACCAGCATACAAATACAGAAGTAAGAAGTATTTTATTTTCAATTGATTATATTCACTAACATTTCTCTGAAGGAAAGTTTTCAATTTAAAGGTCTGAAATTCCACATGTGGAAAATAAAACACTGATCTGCTTTTATGTGATAAAAGGGTACATAGAACACAAACAGTTTTAATGATTAAGTCTGACATCTTTACAGATTTGTTTGTGTCCTGGGAACACTGGAGAACTTGCAAGTGCTTTTTTTGGGGAGGAAATGCCTCAGGGACTGAAGGGTCTCCAAGAGTTTCAGGAACCAAGCATTCCCACCCTTTCCTAGGATATCCACAAGCAGAGAGGTTAGCCTTGATCTATCATCCTGACTCACCCTTCCCAAAGCAGCTTCTTCTCCAAGAAATTCCAGGTGATCTTCAAAAGTGGACACTTGGAGGACATGCTACCTAGAGTATCTCAACGACATTTCTTCCTTCCTTTTTGTCAATGTTTTCAATTAGCAATTTTCCATAAAATGTTTACACATGAAGATGGTCCAGCAAGGTTATCAGAAAAATAATAAAGCTAATAAAAAGCCTCATGCTGAAGCTAATGCAACCATAAGACATATCAGGGAATATGTGCACATTAATTAACAACTCTCAGAACAAAACCAATAGCTCCACTGAAGTTTAAATCTACTTTAGTGAACACCAGTGAAGGGTCCTGATCAAAAAAAATCAGAATAATAAGTGAAGTTTATGGCGTCTTCATGCTTTATGTACTATATCCAATCCGAGAAGAAAACAAAATTTTTGGAGTTCACTGTCAGCAATTTAATCCCAAATCCGTGAAGACAAATACCTCACTGATATTGGTGTAAGATGTATTTGCTCAGGCTATGTTATTGCTCCACAGATACATCAGCTAAACTTAAGTATTATATTAAGCAGTCTGAGAATACCCTTCGGTGCAACAAGGGATAACACCAGCTCAGTATTTTTAGTGATACTCTTCCAGTGAGAGAGGTTAGATTTTGGGTCCCTGCATTATATTAAAGTTCATGATAAGAATCTGATTGATTTCACATCATTGTGTCTGGATTTTAAGTTGTTTTGGCTTGCAATACTGAAGTCTTAAATCAAATGGGAAAATTTGATTTGGAAGGTTTAATATTCCCTTGCTGTCATTAATACAGCTCTAGGTACATTCCATTCTAAAATATGGTAGGGTTGTAGCCCAGAAGGAGCTGTGCCCTTAGTACCATGAACTGGCATATGTCCATGAAAGACAAACGGAGCTATACTGAATTATCTTGCCCTAAGTTCTATCCATATAGGTAATCAGGGAGACTTGCAAGTATATCCACTTATGGGTACAGAATAATTAAGCTTTCTGTTTTGTTTTTTTTTTTTCCAATATTTTGTAAATAGTGGTGAAATACCTTTCTATTCCTCCTTCCTCCTTGGTCAAATATGTAAAGGCAGAAGTAACGGAAAAAAAATCTATTTATCATGGTGAGAAAATCAGCACTGTATAGATTATGTAAGTAGGAAAGAATCAGGAATTAGGGTTGACCGTGCTGATTAACTTCTCAGCCTGTGAAAGTATGTTATTTGTTCCTAAAAGACACTGCACTAAGTATCATAGTCACAACTACAGAAGTTGCCTTATATCAATTGGGTTCTTTCAATTAACCTGTACTTCCAGCTAATTAAGAACCACAACAAGTCAAAAGAACTCAAAAGAAAACTGTCAGTGGATTTCTCAATTACATCATTGTTTCAGATATGATCATCTTCTCCTGACCCTGTCTTTGATTTACATAGTGAGCTATCAGTGTCATGGCTAGGGAGGAAAAAGATACGCTTAGAACAAGTTTGTATCTTATTATATATAGTACTTTCTCCAAAGGGGCATTTTAGCAGCTGGTGATGCCAGCCCTAACTTTTGACACAAGACAGAAAAATTAGGGATTTTGCCTGAGATGTATTATCCTCTCCTGTTTCCTACAAAAAAGGCAGAAAAGTGCTTCTAGTGGGTCAAATAATGGGAGAGTCATCAGCTAGTTGCAAAGCACATTCATGCAGCAGCACAATAGAGTGGACAGAATGTGAATTAGTCAGCAGTCAGGACAAAATAAAAACCCAGGCAGGAATGGAGAGGATGGAGAATGTGACTGTTTTCCACTCACAACGTAAAGCTAATACCAAGGTCTATGGCATCATCAGCTATATGAGAGGCAAAAAAACAAAACATGCAAGAAATTGTTTTATAGATGCAATAGAGCAGCTTAAATTCAATTTGAACACTGCAGAGGAGAGTCACTTTAAAAATATATACAAGTTGCTTATAGAAATGCAGCTTGTGTAGGCTTTGGGTTAAGAAAACAACGATAAAAGAATATCATATTAAGGCATAGGCTTTAGGATAAAACAATTTGTTTGTACATAAGAACTTCGGGGTAACTCTGAGAGAACATTTCTCCTTAACTTGGTTGCATTTAATACTGGAACTGTTTTCATGTATAAGTTCTTTTGTAATCATGCAAATATATTAGATGAGAAGCTTACTTCAAACATCAGAATATGAAAGAACTTCATCCAAACACCAAAGTCAATGGAATGGGCAGCCCCCCAAGGAGCCAAACACAGCTGGAAATGAAATGTTAAATCTCAGTCCCAGCAAGACCAACATGATGTTAGCTGCAAGGGGAGGACCATCAAAGAGCAAACTCCAGGCACTGTCTGTTCAACTTGTTATTAGACTTAGGGTAAATATCTGTACTGCACAATCTACCGTCATCTAGACACATGGCATGAGCAGGAGCTCAGGCACCTCATTATCAGACATATGAATAGAAGATACTGGACATACTGTGCTGCCCCAGCTTTTATGCATTACTAAGAAATACAGTTCATTAGCCTGAGGAGAGCACTGTGTTAGTCATGCTAGGCAGTAGAGTGACAGAGGTGTCTTTACATGGCATGGCCTTGGTGACAGAAGAGCCATGATGGCATGTTATCCCACTTTTCCCATCCATCTTGCCTGGAGTTGTGTCCTCCCAATTGGGCTCTGCACCTCCATCACCCTCTGGGGCAGATCTGTGTAACCCCATGGGTCGAGATTTGGGACCTGTGTGCAGGGCTAGCTTGTACGAACCAAATGCACCAAGGTGGCTGGATAATGTTTGATCTTGTATTTCTCTGCATATATAAAAGTACACATTCATCAATACATATTGATGACCCTCATCTGTACATGGAGGAAATAAGAAAGTTTCCAAAATAAGAAAGTTTCTCCAATTCCACCCACGACTCAGCGGCATTGCAGCACTGCCATCTGTCTATAAGCACTTATCTCAATGTTGACATCTAATCTTGCTGAAAACCCAGCGATGGGAACGGGTTATCTATCAATAGTAATAAAGCTGTTGAGCTGTGGCACAGGGAGAGGCCCAGGTGGGTCCTCACATTTCACCACAACTAGCACTGTGGGAAGTACAAATGAGATTACTAACGAAAGCTCCCTCTGCATCCGCCAAGGAATAAAATCCTTCCCCTTCCTCTCTGCCACATGCCAGCCTCTCTGCACCTAATTCAGGGACTATTTGATCCTTGGGTTGCAGCCACAAGAGCATACCGTCCCGAGATATATGACCTCTAAATAATTATTGTCTGTTTCTCCAGCCCCACTTGCCTGTCTTCTTTCTTTACCTTTCCTTCTAGGATTCCCATTTCTCCTCTCCATCCTTCATTTTTAATAGGCTTCCTTCCGCTTCTTTCCTTTCCTTGACACTTGTATCCTAATTTACTCCTCTAGTATTTATCCTAACTCTTAATAAAAATTAAACATGATCAACATCAAGTCAAAAATGGAAGGCCAAAGATGCTCTTCCATGTTCTCCTTGACTGTGCAGGTGAAGTATGGTGTCTGCTTTACTGCTTGTCTCTCTACTTTTTTTAATATAAGTTTTTCATAAAGAGAAAAAGATCTCACTGTGGCTAGGGATTGAAGAGGGGAAGAAGCACAAGCAATCCCACATTCAGCCAATTCCTCTCACACACAGAGAGAGTAGATGAAAGTTTGCTAATACATGATTGTGGAGTTCTGAGCAGGACTGCTATGGTAGAATGATGCATACTGCTTATTTCCAGCACTGCTCACATATGTGCCTGTGACAATGGAACCCCTGTCTGAGCTGGAAGTGTTGTGCATTGCCACAGAAAAAACAATAAATACAAATAAATATGACTCAGTAACTCAGATTATTAAAAATGCACATATATATATATATAAAATATATATACACATTATATTATATATATGCAATTATGTAACGGAGATATTAAAATCTTCTAAGTAGCTTTCTAAACTAGTGGTGATATGTGTATATATTTAAACCTGTTTATCTATACACATAGTAAAAATCCTGTATATTGTTTTTTATCACAGATAACGTCATATTTTATTATTTGTGGATATGTAAAATAGATCATGCAAATACCAAGTGAAAGATAAAGCTTTCCCAGAGCAAACACTGTTTCTGTGATCCTTAAAATGCAGATCTTTAAAAACAAAACCTACTGCTCTCTGTGAATTTAATTTTGCCAGGTGCTACATAAATGGTGATGTGAGCTATCAAAATATAAAGCATACATGTTTAAAATGAAGCATTTATTGT
Organism: Athene cunicularia; assembly: GCF_003259725.1. Taxonomy (NCBI): domain Eukaryota; kingdom Metazoa; phylum Chordata; class Aves; order Strigiformes; family Strigidae; genus Athene; species Athene cunicularia. The sequence continues at coordinate 99,891,156 of NW_020799091.1, forward strand.
TAAAGGCAAACTACAGTCTTTCTTAAGCAGTGGAAGATTTTTGCCTAAATCCTGATTCATGTCTGTGGATGAGTGGAAAAAGGCCTACAAATACCAGAACTGTTCTTGGTGCTCCTTGCTACTAGTCCAGCTGCCCTGGGAGTAGGGGCATTTAGGTCTGGGGTGGGCCGAGCTGCACAACACAAAGGATGAGTTGCAGAAAGGAGTAGGACACTTCTGAGGGACCTCCAAAGTTTGCATTAACCCCTGAGATCTGCTGGAGCAGGGAGGTACCTACCAACCCAGAGCTGCTCCATGTGGTAGTAAGAGGTGAACTATCTGCTGGAGTCCTTGAGAGGACAAGCAGAAGTTCCCCCATCTCTTTATACATTGCTGACTGCATCAGAGCAGGAAAAAATATATTTCTGGAGAATCAAGGGAACTAATTCCCCTGCTCTTAATCCAAGAAGAAAAGGGCAGAAAATAGCAGGTTCATAATATCCTTTCTCCCTCAGGTCCCACTCGATTTCATCAGTGCTGGGGTACTACAATAATAAAGTGAAATACTCTCTTTTTGACATTTAAGTCACTCTTTTGAAATAAGTGTGGAAGGAGAAAAATGAGTTAGGACATATTTAAATAATAGTGGGTAGAGATTTGGAACAGTCATTAATTTACCCTACCAGCTTACTCATAATTAATATTAACTCAGTGGCAGAAAAGAGAAATATACACTGGGGAAACAGTGCAGTTTAATAAAAAATAGTATTAATTCTTCTCTGTATTATCTGCTAAAAGGTTTTTTTTTCCTGTAAAAAGAAAATATGACAAGCTTCTCAGGGCAGAAGCATTGCTCTCAGTTAAATGTTGGAAGCTCACATTGACCTCACTCATTTTAGTGGAACTTTCTAGATTTCTATTAACGTGACTAAGCAGAATTTGATAAAAGTCCCTTCTTCAGTAGAAGAGGTGCTAGGATGTTCTATGAATATACAGTAGAAGCTTTCTTTTTCAAAAAGTCTCTAGTGTATCATATATTGGAGAAAAAATGCAATAGGTCTTTGACTGAGAAAGGTTTTCAGTGGGTTGCATTTGAGTTGCAGGTTATTTATGTCTTTTAGCTAAATAGTATGGTAGATAAAAGTATCTACTGCTCAGAGAAAAGCAGTTTTGCAGATTAATGTTAGACTGGTTCAATGGAGTGGATCAATGTTAGTTTGTTAAGAGATTCGCTCTAGCATTTTTAGTGAAAAGAGTTTAGAGAGGGGAGAACTGCATTTATAGGTTTTGGAACGTAAAGAGAGCACTTGAACCAAAAAGATCTTTTTAAGATGTGATGTTTAAACTTGCTGTAATCATGATGCTATTTTCATTGGGGAAACAACTTATATTTACTTTCTTATGTGTTATGATGCTTCAGTGAAAATACTCATGTCTTAACATATTTAAGTTTAAAAATTAGTTCAACTTCCTCACATGAAATTCAGTGGTGTTTTGGTAACATGCTCTCAGAGAGAGAAAAGATTATAAAAATAATCTTTTACTTCAGCTGAAGCAAAATTGAATGCATGTCAGGGGAAGCTGGAATAATTCCACTCAAACAGCTCTATCCTCTCTCCTGCCAATGCCAGCATGGTGCTCCATCACTCACATCTACCAGCTCTGCTCTGCAGACCAGGTATCTTGTCTCATCATGTCTCCTCTCCTCTCCTCTCCTCTCCTCTCCTCTCCTCTGCTCTCCTCTCCTCCACAGTGATGTGGTGTCAGGACCAGAGACAGGACATGTGGAGACCCAGAAATTAATTTTGCAGGGGGTGTAAACAGGGACAGTTAACAGCAAAGAAGTGAGGAAGAAACGGCAGAAAGCATTGAAGAGGTCAGTGGACAGATGACAGGAGTGGAGGGTGGGAGATACCCGGGCATTTGGTTGGTCTGAGAGGGAGAGAGTGTTTGAGATGGAGGGATCTGAGCTACTGCACCATCTCTACAAAGTTCATCAGATGAACAGAGCCCATCTCTGGCAGTGGCAGAATTTTTCAGCACGTGGGACAGGTTTGCTGTGATGACAGTGCTGGGTGAGACAAGGTCTCTGTGGAGAGGCAGCACTGTGGTCAGGCACAGGAGAAGGTGTGAGGCGGCAGGACATGCAGGGGAAGTCTGAATGCTGACAGAACAGCCAAACCCAAGCCTGCAACCAGAGGAGCCACAATGAATGGCAGGGCTCAGGAGATGATGAAAGTGACAAATCATTTAGGCTTTCAGTTTCGATCTCCTTTGGAGTGTTATTTATTTTGCAAATGATCTTGAAAGAAAATATTTGAGCAAGTGGAAAGAGAAAAGGACAAGAAAGGAATGCTTTTATATCTTCTTTTACTCTTAATTTTATTTCATTTTTTTTCTGAGGTACATTCGGAGCAAAAGATTTTTTTGAAGATCCCAACTATTTCTTGGAAGAGCAGAATGCTGATTTGGTGTAGTTATTTTTAGATGATGCTATCAATTTCTGTGTTATCAGGTGTTGCAAGTAGGTTATGAAAGACCTGAGGAAGTCTGATTCATTATGTTTCCATTTGGAGCTTTTACTACTGAGTTATTCTACAATCTATTGCTGACTCTTGTACTGCATGGTGGTAGAAGGCTGTTGGGAGACAAATGTGAAAAATACAGACTTCTCAAATGAATGCTAACTGCAGCCTGTGGCCTCAACTCAGTAAAAAATAGCTTAGACTGGATAAGGTCTGGTTAAAGTTCTGAGGACAACATGACACAGCTAAAATTTCTTGGAACTTGACTGAGAAATTGAGAAAATTTCCAGATTTGCTGGAAACTTCCAGGTTTTCCTATTCATTGGCATACAAGTGACCTGATATTTTGACCCCATCTGAACTCAAAACCAGAATTCTGAAATGGATGCAGAATGTGAGAGAGGTTGTTTACACCCCCAGACTCAGTCATGAGGCTGTGATATCAGACAAGCTTTTAGCTATTAGCCTAATAGCATTACTTAAACTGCAAATTGCATAATAATTACACATTTTATCTAATTGGAATTTGATGTTGTGAAACAAGAATAAAGACCCCAAATTCCTGTGTAAAGGACTCCGTGCTACTATTTCTGATATGAATGTGCTATGTGATAAGAACAGACTTCGATTATTATGCACACTGTCTTTCATTCTCAAGGTATTTCAACACATCTTACTAATAGACTAATCTAAATATTGGCAATGCAATGAATGATTAAGCAAATGTGACAGCCTGTATGAGCTAAACAACAGCTCACACCTTAAGCTCTGGTCATTCAAACCTGCTTAAGTGGGAGAAAAATGATTGGCAAGAGACCTGGGCTTTTCCCCTACTCTTTCTGAACCAAGTCTGAAAGGACATTAAAGATTCGAGAATATTGATAACTGGAGACCAGTAAGATGAAATCTATTGAGACTTCTCTTTTTAAAATATCTGCCAGAAGTAAAACAACACTCCTTCTAAAGCATGCCATGATTTTGTGGGATAGACAGCCTTACTGGCTGATTTACTATCTTGCAAGCAACAGAACTGCTGTATGGATTAGGGTTTACTGTAAAATTAGAAACTTGGAAGATAATTCTAGGGAAATTTCAGTCACTTTAAAACTTTCCATCCTTTTGTGTTTCAAAACGGTCAATTTCTAATTCTAAAACATTTTTTTCAGAACTATTTTCAGAAGAGGAAATGTTTTAAAACTCAGAGTGTGCAGTTTAAAACCCTCCTCCTTCTTCCCCTGTTTTCCTGTGAAGAACTGTGAAAACACAACCTTCCACTCCATGTCTGCTCCAATCAGTACAGGACACAGGGGTCATATACACAAATAAAACGAGAAAAACTGAGCAAAAAAAAAAAAAATTTCCACAATAACAAATAGACTCTTTTTAATTTTAAAGTTTGGCCAGTCTTTGCAGTATTGCAGTCAATTTTCCCATAATTGATTGTAGTTTCTTAAAAGTCATTGCTCTTTATGTACAAAGCTGTGGAATACAACCTAGGTAACACTTGGCCACACCCTGAACCAGAAACTAGTACCTCTTTCAACTTTCCTATGAGTCACTCCTGCCATAAGGGGTTAGCAGAGTTTGAGCTGTTCAGGTTTCTGCTACAGGTAACAAGTGTCCACAGACCTCTGCTACCCTCTCACAGTCATTACTAAGCTCTTATTTTTCCCATTCTGTTCAGTCTATGTTCTTAAGGGCTTCAAAGAAGTAGAAGACTAGAATCAGAATCAGAATAGTTCTGGTCAACTTCTTATCTCACTGAAATGAATGCTGAGGTGTGTTTGACTTTTGCAAGAACCCATTTACGTTGAGGACAAGTGGTTTTGAAACTATCAGTAGGTGTATTTTCCTGATGAAATTTCTTCCTTGTTTTCCTCCAAAACAGTACCATTTCTTAGTCAAGTGGAACTTACATGACTTTCCTTTTCCAAATACCAACCAGTACGTGCTGTTGTATCACTGTTACTTGCCATGCCAGCATGACTGTGAAAATGAGACTTGCCAGTCCAGTCAGAGATACTTCTACTGCACGGTTCTGTACAGTGCAAGAATGTGTATGTGAAGGGTAGCTGTTATTAGCCATTGCTCAGTGGCTGGGATTTTCCCAGATTAGGAGAGGTACACCTTGTTTTATGTATAGCGATTTGAAAGGCAAAAGGCAATGACAGATTATAAAATTGTACAAAATTACCGAGCCATTCAGTCCAGTCCAGGGTGGCCTGAAGGACTGCTTTTCTGCCTCCTACACGAGGGCATACAGTGTAGTTATTAACCACACGAATGATTTAAAGTAATTGTCACCTTTAGCTGGTGTGATGTGTGTGAGCCAGGCGAGGGTGCTGGCTGAGCCTGTCTCTCACCCTCAGTTAGGGCACGTCCCGCAGGAGCAGGAGATGAGGGCAGCTGGTGACACAGGGCTGTGAGATTGGGCGCGGGGCCAGAGAAGTGATGGTGATGTCCAAAGCTGACACACAGAGCTGAGGAGCAGTGGTGGCCCCAGAGGAGGCACAGGCCGAGCTACGTGCTGGCACCATGGCAGGGAGGAGGAGACGAGGCATGAAAGCTAACGGGAAATGTAGCTGTGTCACTCTGGGGGCTGGCAGGGAGCTTGTGCCTGCCGGTGGATTTAGCTCCGTTCCTAAGGTAAGGAGGTCTCTCAGGTAAACAAACAAAAAATAAACATAATGGGCAAAAATTCTCCAAGATGCATGTAAAACGTGCTGTACGAAATGTAAAGTGGAGCACTAACTAGTCTCCTGTCTGGGAATCTCAGTAGTGAGAACTCCTGAATAGCCAAAATTGCTCTGTAAACAGTAGAGGCAAGCTTTTCAGGAAACATTTGAGACTGACTGGGATATAGAATGTAGACGCCTGCATTTCCATTGCATTTCAGCATGTGCTGCGACTGCTCCAAGGAGTTCATTTCTGGAACAATAGTTAGACAGACTGGTAAGGAATACAAAATAAACAAATTTAAATTAGTTCAATTTGGGATCTCAGCTATGCAATTTTGGTTCTGTTGCTAGGTGGGAGTCATTCTCCTATTACTTTTTTTCTTTTTTCAGATCAGCTCAGGACCCATAATTTAAGAACATCTAGTCCCCGGGAAAAACCTATCCACTGGCCAAACCAAGGACAGGCAGTGTTATGGCCCCTGTGCCCAAAGGTTCAAAATCAGTCTTGAGTTTTCATCACCTGAACTCTGTGAACTCCTGGTCCCAGGTGAGCAGCCCTGCAGGCCCTTTGCAGAGGCTCCTGTCACATCTGGGGACACGCATACACTGTGGGAACACGTCTCCTGTCCCTCACTTCGTTGTAGAGGTCCAGGGTAGCAGACAAACTGCAGAAAGTGCTGCCTTCCCTCTACCTTGTCCCCACAGGTGTCCCTCAGCCTCCAGATATTGGGCACCACTGTCTTATCCCATGCCCGTTCCCCCAGAAAGGGACCTGCGGACATACAGGGGCCTCCTGCTCCAGCTTTGCCTCTTGGCTGCGTTTCAAACCCGCACATAACCGGGAGGTAAAAAACCAGAAGCTGTGGGGCTGAAGGACACGGTTGGCGGGGTGAAAGCTTCCCCCAGGCCGATGCGGGGACAGGCAAACGGGGCGGGGACAGCACATCGCACCCCGCGGGGCGAGTGGGCTGGCGGGACCGGGGGCAGGGAGCAGCTCTGACCCTGTCCCTGACACTGCCCTGTCCCTGTCCCTGACACTGCCCTGTCCCTGTCCCTTCTCCTTCCCCTTCCCCTGTCCCTGCCCTGCCCAGCGCGGGTCCGGCGGGCCCGGGGAGCAGCAGGATAGTTCTGTGTGCGTGTGCCCCCCCCCGCCCCGCGTGTCCGTCCCCGTGTCCGTGATGCCCCGCCACGCCGCCCGTCCCGGTCAGCCCCGGATCTGCCTCGCCCCGCCCGG
>NW_020799091.1:99897621-99968327 GCF_003259725.1 Athene cunicularia
GAGCAGCAGGATAGTTCTGGTGTCCCCCAGCGCTGAGGCGCTCCGCGGGTGCGAAGTGCGCCCCAAGGCAGGCAAAGCCCGCTCTCCCCCCGCGGCGGGGGGCGCAGGGATGGTTCCGTGCCCTTAAAAAGCACGGCGGCAAGTGCAGGGGTTTCTTGGGTCGGTCCGGAGAGCAGGCAGCTGTAGCATGCGGGGCGCAGCTTTTTAGGACGGGGAATGTGTTTGCCCTGCTTTGCCCTCGGCGCCCAACCCAGGGGTGGCGGGAGCTCCGCGAGCGCTGTACATACGTGTAGCCCCAGAAAACGGGGATTTATTTTTAAGTAGAAAACTCCGCACCATGGAAACGGGGCTCAGTTCACAGGAAGCCTCTCTCTCTACAGTGGGTTTCTTGTGTCAGTCAAGTGAGACAGTGAATACAAAGTATCAAAAGAGTTAGGGGTTAGGAAAAACTGTGGAAAGGGTGTAGGCAGAATCTGCCACACTTCTGTTTCTCTGCCTATCCCTCTCTTGCTTGACAAACACTGAACATGGAGGGGGAAAAAAAAAAAAAAAAAAAAAAAAAGAAAAGAGAGAAAAGAAGCTGTTTATGCCACCCGGGGAGATGCGTTCCTGAAGGCGAGTTCCTGTGGTGCGGAGTAAAAGATTGATGCCTTTTGACCTGGCAAGCGTTAACGCCACTCAGCTTTCCTCACACCAGTGATCCTTTAAACATCAAGAGGCAGGTTCCTTGTATGCTTTGAGAACAAGAGACCCGATGACTGAAACATTTAAATAAGGGGCTCAGTCCCTCAAAGTGCTGAGCAAAGGCAGGGCGGGGGCATGAGGGAAGAAAAGTTGAAGGGACCCAGCGTCTTAGAGCTGAAAATCTATAGTAAATTCGTAACTGTCCGTATTCAGTGTATGCTCACTTTTTTTCTCACGGGATGCAGGTGAAGTTTGCTGTTTCTCTGCTCACCACTACAGTGTAACCGCCCCCCGTTTGGTGCTGAGGGCAACGTCTGTGCACAGGCACAGAGCACATGAGATGTAAAGCTTTCTGCTCTCACAGACGGGTAAATTCAGGGCCAACGAAACTTGTGAAAGAAAGTAAACCATGTTCAAATAACTTAGCCACACGCTACACCAGGTTGCTTTGGAAATGCACAAGCATCATTACTGCTACTGGGCAGCCTTAACTTGCTTAGCTTGAAAGGGAATAGCCTCTGAAGGTAAAAGGACCATGCCAGAGTTTAAAGGGAAACATATTTATTTGAACGTGCCGGATGGACCCTCGGTTTCACAGCTGGCATCAGTATTGCAGGACCCAGAGGGAGATTTAGGGCGTGCACTCCTCCCTCTGTCAACCTCCCCGTTGCATAACTTGCTTTGCTGCTTCTGTTTGGTCTAGCGAGGCGCCCAGGCAGTTGCCCACGTTGCTTTTCCCTAAAATTGCTCTGTGTGGTCTGTAGAGACTCTCTGCTGCAAGATGTGCATGGACCTCTGGTTCGGTTACACTCTGTCATGCACGCAGCCATGGTACCCTGGTACTGATTCGACTCTGTTACTTCCGCCACAATATAAACAATGAGAAGTGTGACAACCTGCTCAGCTTTCAATCACAGCAACCAAATACACATCCAAAGAGATGCTGCCAGAGAGTAAATGCTCCTTGTGTGTTACATGGTTGTGAATGCATAAAATATTAAATGTATCCTTATTATTATAGTTATCCTGCCTATAAAGTAATGATGTTATAAAATATTTATCCTTCACATCCATTAACAGCATCAAGTTTCTCTGTGGAATCTGTCACTCTTAGAGGTGACAAACAGAAGTAATGGCAGTAACTGCTCCAACACTCTTTGTGATAACATACTAAAATAATCCCAAAACATTTCTGACGGTGAAGGCAATGCTATTAAGCCATCAGATTTTCTTCTTCATGTTTTAGTTAATTAAAGAAAGGAAAGCACTGCTATACAATGGGGCAGCAGTTTGCACCTGAATTAGTACACTGGTAGTTAAATTGCATTTTCCACTGTTAGGGAGCTTTTGGAATTATTTTTTTTTTTTCTGTCGTATAATACAAAGAAATGGCATTTAATTAGTTGAGAAAGAACATGGGAGTGATAGAAATTCTAGCTATTTCTCAACGTCTAGCTAATGACTACTTTTCTAGCCCTCTAAACAAGAAAATGAGGGATGGCAATGTGACCAGTAAAACCAACTCATGAGGACAAAATAATGGATTTTGAGATAAGATATAGTATTTAGTTTTAGGTAATACAGTACTTAAATTTTAGTGTCTTACTATTTCTTTAAAGTTAAAAAGCTTTTCCCTTGATATATGAAATAATAGAGCTGTCCAAGGAAATACCATCTTTATCTACACATAACCCATTAGACTATATTATATAAAGGTATATTTAAAGTTCATGAACTTAATATTTTTGATTTAATACTAAGGAATTTCTAGTTTTTACACTGAGTCAACCTACTTTTCTTATCTATCCTACTTGTACCACTTGTGTAAAATATATGAACTTAAATAACAGAAGAATATAAATTGAGATAAGCAGGTGCTAAGTTGCAGAAACAGCTTCCAAAGCACTGAAATCTCAGCAGCAACAACATTTATTTGTTAATACCGTATGTCCTTAAGGCCATTACAATTTATGACTAGGTTATAAGAATATACTTCAGTGATATTACATGAAAAATTATAAATGGTAGTCATTCAAACTACACTCTGGGTTAGAACTAACCAATAGTTGAGAAACTATGCAAGTTATTAACATATCACTGGAGTTAATTAAAAAGAGAATGTGGCAATTTTCAACAAATACCTGTAGGAAGTTATATGTGGATGAATCTTGGACTTAATCTCTAACAACTCCTAAAATTGAGCAAATGAGTAATTTTTAGATTTCATAGAAATTGCTCTAGGTGATGAAATAGATATCCTTCAGTTCCTACCAGAAGTAATTTTCAGTAATTTGTGTGTTTCTGTAGTTAAATGGAATATTTAGGTATGGGATTATACTCTGCACTGATTTATTCCTCATTTAAGCAAAATTCCCAATGGTTTAGTGGGTGTAGGATTAGCCCCATAATATTTGTCTCCAGTCAAGAAATATAGATTTAAACCAGACACACATAAGTCAACCTAGCCTGCAAAATATTATTTTCTAGTAAGCTGAAAATTTCAATATAAATGTCAAAATATGTCTATATTCTCCCAAGCAGGACTAGAGCTGTAAGGTTTTTTCCTGCCTGATATGACCATTCCCACACTGTAAGAATGATAAAGACAAAAACCGAATTAATTTCACTGCAAATGTATTACCTTTTGTCAACTCTTTTTGAGATTTTGTTTGTGAAGGGAATAATATTAATACACATTTGAGCATCACCAGTGTGACATGGCAAAAACTGTATTTGGAAAGTCTCTATCATAATCGAACATAATTAAAAATGTTAATTTTCAAAACTGTTTCTTACTAGGTGTCTACAAATTATTCTGTTTCATAATATTGTTGGAAGTGCATTTTTCAATCAATCATTTCAATCATTAGATGATGAGACGTTAACTACATTTTGTTCAATGCTCAGGGGTTTATCATTTGACTGTAGTACAATTTGCCTAAATTTCCTTATTATACACTTAACAGAAAACTATTTTGCTACAAATATTTCTAAAGGATTGCTACCAGTATGTCCAAACGTTAATTTTTATGCAACTCCCTCCTCACTGGATTTCACAGTACCGTGCAAGTGTGAGACAGTGCAACATTTGGCTTGCATTCTTTAAATGGTTAATCAAGTTAAAAATACCCTATAAAAGGCAGATGAAAAATGTATTGTCAGCACCTTAGTAGGGCACTCCTGCTAGTCTATACTTGTCCAACAAAAGTTCAGTGGAGCCGAGCAGCCTCAATGCATACAGGGAGCTCAGGGAAAACACTTGACTGTATAAAGATTTGCATGGTTTCACCCTAAATTATTAAAAACAAAATCTCATGGGTGATTTCTTTGTGTTCTGCCATTTAGGCTTGATGATGCAGAGGGGTGGATTACTTTGGCTTCCATACCATTGTATTTCCAGGCTTTTATAGCGTGGCAGGCGTTTGCTATGCTGGGTTGCTCCGTTGGGGTGTATGAAATAGTTGTGAAGCCAGTGCTCAGCTGATGTAAATGGGCATCCTTTTATTGAACTCAAGGGAGCTATGCTGGTTTTAATGCCTGAATAGCTGCCTGGACATTAATATATTGAGAATGGTAAAGCTTTTGTAATTCCCCTGACTGACCTACCTACTTACTACCCTTCCTAATGGCAGGTAGGATCTGACACATCTTTAGCTCTAGTTTTATCCAAGTGCACTCTACAGAACATTTCTGGAGCTCAATCCCAAGGCCAAGCAATGGTAGTCACGGAGTCTAAGAAGCTCATCAGCGTTGTGGTGACCCGCTACACCATCAGCTCTTGATGCCTCAGTACGGGTGTTTGCTGGATGACTGTGCTGTGGCCAGAATGTCCGTATCACTGGGTGGTGTAAAGTGCTGTGCAAAATTTGAAGAAACTATAGAGAAGACCTTCACTTTCCAGAAAATTGGCAGTTTGCATCTCTGTTGTCAGAGAATACCTACGATCTAAATATCTGCTTTAGCATGAAATAGATGAGCTGTAAAGGCACATGATAGTCTTCAAAGAGACTATAATACTGTAGCTTGATGATTTTGCAGCAGGCAACCAGCTGCTCAGGGCTGTATTAAGAACACCAAGCTCAAGCTGCTTCTCTCCTGGACCACTTGTCAGTAAAGGTTGATGGAGAACAGCAACGAAAATGTCCTGAGATCAGAAAATGAGAACTAAGGAAGCAAGGCTGGATTTGCCTGTCTTAGACCAGAGCTAGGACGGTTTAGACAGTACTAGGGGAGATAGAAACATTTTGAAAATATGTCACAAATTTATGTCAGTCCAGCATTTCACATCTTGGGAGATATGTGGTTAACTACGGCAAATTTCATGTAGCTATCTTGGTGGAAAGTCAAATCGGTTATAGGAAAATGAAATGGAAAAGCAAGCCAGGGTATTGATATCTGTGCTGCAGTATTTTTCTCTTAACTTATGCGAAGTGTATCCTAATGTGCCCCTGTGCAAAATAGGTCCATAGCGCTGCAGTAAGCTCCAGGTAGGCAGATAAATAGGACATCCTGCTGTGGTTCACCAAGGCTTCAAATGCGTTTATGTAACACATGTGATCAGTGCAGACAGTTAAGATTTGGTAAAATACAGAATGAAATCTTCAAAACAATGGAACTGATGACTTTTTGCCAAAGGATAAGGATTTTTCATCAGACATTTTGTTTACGCAGAATGGTTGATAGTTACCCTAGTACTTTTTCAATTAACGATTCATGTGCAGTACAGTGATCATTGCAGGAGAAACAATACTTATAAATAAAAGAAAATTAAATTTATCAGAATTTAATTTCTCGCTTAATAGCCTATTTATAGTGTTCAGGTGTAATATTTTTTTTTAAATTGCTGTGGCTTTCCTATAACGCCTAATTTCACTTATTCAGAAGGCATTTACCTCAGCATCAGTTCTTCCTGTAACTATAAGCTCCTCCATATGGCCCTGTCTTCACTTAACATTTTGCATTCAGACTGCAAGTACAATATCAATACTGTTTTTTCATTACAGCCTATTTTGTATATCCTGGTCGGTAATAAAGCTTAAATCCTGCTCTGCATGCTGCTGCCCACCCCCCACCCCCACACCCAATATTTTAAACAACTGCCTCTAATCTTCTTTTCTTGGAAAGGCTTGATTTGACCAACTAGACTATAGATTGTACTGCAGTAAAAAAAAAAAAAAAAAAAAAAAAAAAAAAAACTGATTAGTTTTACTCCACAGCTTTGGATCTGTAACCCGCAAGCCCAGCATGTCCTAGTTTTTAGTTGACTTTAGATTTTAGTTTGCAGTAATGAGTTTATAATTTTGGAAAAGCTTTGCAGGGGGAATGTTAATTCCTGTCCCTCTCTCTTTCTTTCTCTTTCTGCTGAAGGTGATACAGTATTATCTAGAAAATGATTAGCTTTCAAATGATGAATTTGCTTTCACAGAGAAAAAATCAAAATTCAAAATTAAAGCTGTTTCATTATTCCAAATAGGCATCTTTTTCATTTCAGCTAGAGGAGTGAGTATCTGATAGGACTGCTAAAGTATCTTTTTTTTTTTTTTTATTCCTCTGACAGTGCAGAAAGTTTCTTGTATTATCTGTACAGCTTTACCTGTACTGAGACACTATATTAGGGTGGCACAAATACTGGGAAATGTGATTCAGTTATGTGGCCCAGCAGCATGGACAAACAGAAGCATTCTCAAAGGCTCAGTTTTGAGCTTCTTTTTTTGGGTCCGTCAGGCTCTTTACAATTACACCTTCTAGTTGTTTTTTCCCTTGGGCTTTCAGACTGCACCACACCTCAAGTTTAAAAGAGGAGCATTATAAATTCTGTTAGCATTGAAATTGTTGCCACATTCCGCCATCAGATCTGCACATGTAAACTTGGTCTATTTCAAGGAAAATTATGTTTACAGCACATTGATTCTGGCTGGGGTTCAAGATCAGCCATCCTTCCATATTGCTAAATGGCATGGAGGTCCTGGTGCAATGCTGAGTAGGTGGAAGTGACAGTCAGAGTGCAGAAGTACCTCCAGAAATATGGAGCAGGACTTGTTTTGAATGAACAAGTGTGCAAAACTCATTGTTTTACCTAAATATGAAGAAGCAGCAAAACTTCCCACAGCCGTTATGTCCAAAGTGACACTTCTGCTAGAAATGTTACCACAGATGCTGAGGTTTGCTTTGGCTCTCGGGTAGAGAAGTAACAGAGCCCTCTCTGAATTCAGTGGTACACCACTGAGACCTTAAAATCACTGTGATTTTGCATGCTGTCCTACAAACAAAAAAAAAACCCAACAAACCAAAGCCAACAAAAACACAGCACTTTTTTTTTTTTTTTTTTTTTTGTAAGAGCTATTCACTACGCTGTAGGCTTTTTATTTAGTCTTTTCAATTCTAAATGTTTTGGACAGAATGAGTAGGAAAAGACACTGGTGTGTGCTGTGGATCAAAGGGTTTAGAAAAAAAATGCTTTTTGAAAGAACAATGTTAGGTAGCTATAAGAAAAGAAGAAAAAATGTTTGAAGATAGGAGTTTATTCTCCCCTTCCCCTGGGATGAGCAATGGAGCAGAGTCTTGCTGGGATGTTTATATGGATCTTGCTGCCACTCACTTCTACTAAAGATCACCTCCCCTTCCCCTCCCAGGAAGAGAAGTGTCATTAGTGTCCTCAGCATGCAAGCCAGATCCCCAGGTGAGTAATTAGGCTTGCCTAATCTGCCACTGCTGTTTCTGCAGTTAATGGCAGTCTGTATGTCAGCTCAGCATTATCCTAAGTATTACTTTAGTTGCTTACTTCTTCAGTGCTAAGTGTCTCCTCCTACCTGAGAGCTTTGGCCTTCATGGTCCATGAGATTGCACACAGAAGCTGGCAGGTTTCTAACTCTCTGCTTTCCTACGGTGAATAGCAAGAGCATCCCATGCATCTGGGATTACAGATATGTCTATAAACAGGAATCAAAGGTTGCTACTTCTCTTTATGAGTCTTGCCTTGATATAGCTTTGCCTAGCTATAGTATCACTACTATTGTATATTGTAATGCAGTTGAACAATTAAACAGTGAAAATCTACTATGAATTGTGGTGTCTTTAAGGGAAACTGGATTATATAAATTGGGTTTAGCAGGGAAATTGGTGGGTTTGGGGCCTACCATGCAGTGAAAGTTTGCATTGAACTAGTTTCCTTATTGCTTTGTCTCATGTAGTATGAAATGTGTCATATTTCAACAAGAGTTGTAATAAGTAATAACAACACTGAGATCTTCTGAAGCAGTAGAGCTCAGAGTACTTCACAAAGCACATACAATTAGCTTTATTTTATGATTGGGGAAGCCAAAGCCAGATAACTGAAGTGTTTTGCTGGCAAACTTGTGGCAAAGCTGGGAGTGGCTCCAGGTCTCTCAAGTGCTATCACCCCAGACCTCTGCCCACTGCATCAGAATGTTGACATTTCCTTATTGTTTGTATATTAGGTGAAGATTTACATAGATCCTTTGGAAATTAGTAGTATGAAGTGCAAAGTGTTGCTGCTATAGAGTTCCAAGTGTGTGTAAGCAACAATTTATAGGTAGGTGTTCTATGGCCTATAAAGTTTGCACATACTTGGAGCTCAGCCCTGGATGTGCAGTGCAAATCAGACAAGTCTGAAGATTTTCCCTGACACTGAAAAATTTTCTGAGAAAGCAGAGCACTGACTTCCTCTCCGGATTTGGATAGTGGCCAAATATTAGGTGCTTATCTAATCTTAGACAGAAGCCCCTCAGAGGCCACCAACACCCATGGCCCTTGGAAGTGCCTTTTCACTGCTCAGATTTCTTCTGAGCATCTTTTCAGCATGATGTGCTATGTCCTCTCCAGCCTTCAGCTTCATGTCTGCTCAGCAGAGTGGTGTTCTGCTGAAGATCAGACGTGGTAAGTCTTAGCAAGGGATGGACACCTTTTGTGTACAGAAGAATTTCAATTTTTTTTCCCCTGTTTCGGTACTCCCACAGACTACTCCATTATGGCACACATGCCCTCTGTAATTATATATATTTCGAATACAGAAACATTTTGTTACTTATGCCCTTTCTAGAAGGATATTATGTACATTGGCAAGGTAGTTAAGTGTTTCGCTAGGCTGTAATTCTCGGGAAAATACAGCAAACCCCATGAATTGGCCTGACTTGTTCTCTTGCATCATGTTTGTTCCAGCACTGTGTTTCCCCCTTATTCCCCAAGAAAGGGTCTAAGCAGTTGGAAAGAGGCTTTCAGAGCATTCGAGCCATGTGCAGCAATGTAGACTGTACCATCAAAACTGTTGAAGTCTTTATGAAATATTGAGGTGACATTATAAAATTCTACAGCCATGCTAGCTAGGAATTAACTGTAGGTTCGCGAACTACACATTTCAGTGCTCACTGTCCTTTGCTTTCACTGTCTTGGTTTCATCCCAGTTGAAGATATGGAGAACTGAAAATCAGATGCACTGAGATATAAACATCCAGAGGAAAAAAAACCCAAAACAACCAAAAAACAAATGCAACTTTTGCTTTCACAAAAATAACCTTTTCTCTGCTTTCATTCAAGAAAAATTACAAGAGAAGCCAAAGCTGTTTTAATCCTCCTTCCTGCCGTGCAAATGGCTTTCTCCTAAATGTCTTGGGGGCCCTGTGCCAACCTAGTCATTTCTATAACCATTATGAATAGGAAGCTCAGGCCTGATGGAATGTGAAAAGTAGTTTACGTGAAATAGTTACTTCATTTTCGAGGAACTGCAAATTAATCCTGATTTTTCTGGAATGGTCCCAAGAGACTAATCTCAAGACATCTGAGTCCACATCAAGCTCAGAGGCTCCCTATCAGTAGTCAGAGCAGAAGTGGCCAGGTTGCTGCAGCAACAGCGTGACATATGTAAAACTCCATTTGATTATGTCAGTATCACAGAGAAAGCTGTTTAAAAGTTAGGTCAGGTTTTTTAACTGTACTATACTTTTCCAGAGACTGCCAGTCACTGTCAGATCGGCCAGTGAGTCAAAATGCATGATGAATAACTTCAGCAATCTCATGGGGATAGCAAGTTAGCTGTCTGCATAAAATAATATAGTAATAAGCTATTGAGAACTATTAAAGAAACTAGTAGTAAGCCATTTAAGAATTCTCCCCCACAATCCAGAGACAAATAAAATTACAATTTCTAATTAAAATATTTTCATGTGTATATTTGAATGCTTTTTTTTCATGTTAGGATTCAGAAAGAGCATAGGAAATTACTGAAAAATCAAACATTATATTTGTTGGAATGGGAGATGAATGAGTAAATATCTGGTACAGGGTGCAAGAAGGACATGGAATCACAGCTGCACTGTTTTTCCATATGGTTGTTCAAATACACTTTGTATGATAAACTGCTCATGCTAAACAAAATGGCTTTGTTAAATAGAATGCTATATCCCCAATTACTTGTCCGTACTTAAAAATATTAAATGCAAAAGGTTATAGTGAAAGAGTGCAGTAAATGAGGCAGAAATCTTGAATAATAATGTATATAAGTTAGGTAACAAAGGATGGGATTTTGAAGTTGCTCAGTCAACATTAGTTTGATATTTCCCATCTTCTGGGGTTTCATTTTTTAATGTTATGTTTATAGAAAAATCTTTTGGTATAATTTTCTATCACTGTGTAAAAAGCAATCAGAAATGCCAGGAACATTCCCCTCACTTGCTAGTGCAGTGCAGGATGGAGACCTGTGCCATCTATCAGCAGTAGATTTGGCTGTTCTCCCTATGGACCTGGCCCTAGAGGAGGATGAGACATGCTTCTGCTGGTGTTTTTCCAGAGATATTGGGTGATGGGAAGCTGGCTGGCAGCACAGTGAAGGGGCAGAAGGCTCCTGGCACATACTGCTGCAGATATCAAACCAGGCAAGGGACAGGATTGTTTCTGGGCAACACGTGCATCATGCAAATAGGTACAGTAGGTACTTGTCGTGGTTTGAGCTCAGAGGACAACCAGCACCAATGCAGCCACTCACTCCACCCTTCCCCGCCAGCGCTGAGAAGGGGAAAATAAACAAAGACGCCGTTCACTTCCCTGCCTTCCCTGCCAGCACTGAGAAGGAGGGAAGAAAAAGACCTAGGAAATTGAGATAAAGACAAGGAGGGATTATGTCATCCTTTAAGGCACAGGCAAAAGACAGACTTGTTAGGGGAAGAAAAAAAGAACGTAAGTTTAATACAGACATTAACAACAACATTTAACAGAGTATGATCATGAGAAGCATCACCATATCTTGAAAACACCTTCCCCCGCCCCTCCCTTCTTCCAGGGCTCAGCTTTGCTTCCAGTATCTCTACCTCCTCCCTCCCAGGGGTGCAGGGGGCAGGGAATGGGGGGGTGCGGTCAGTCTTCTACCTCGGGATAGTGGGGTGGGGAGCTTCTGGCATTCCTCCCCTGTCCCAGTGTGGTCCCCCTCTCACAGGAGACCATCTTCCTCCACAAACCAACTCCAACATGAGTCACTCCCATGGGCATGTGGGTCACACCCCATGTTGCAGTCCTCCCAGAGCCAAACTACAACAGCGGGGCCTTCTTCCCATGGGGTCCCAGCCTTCTTCGAGCAAAGTCACCTGAGTCGGGGTGGGGGTCCCTACAGGCTGCAAATTGATATCTGCTCCGCCAGTGACCTCCATGGGTGGCAGGGGGGATGACCCTGCTGTCTCACCACAGAAGGCAGGGGAGTCTTTGCTCTGGTCCACATCCCCCCCTTCTCTTCCTTTCTTCCACTGACCTCAGTGTTCAAACAGATGTTCTTGCAACTTCTCCTCACAACTCCCACAACTCCTCCCACGTTCCCCTTCTTAAATAGGTTATCACAGAGGTGCAGCTAGTTGACCTGGTCTTGGTGCAAAGGCAGGTCTGACTTAGAGCCAGGGGAGCTTCAAGAAGCTTCTCACAGGGGGCCACTGCTGTAGCCCCATCTCTTGCTACCAAAAAACCCCCTGCCACTCACTCAAGCCAGGAGAGTACTTATCTGACCATTGGTAAAAAGCTGTCAGTGACTGCATTCACAGCACCAGGCCATCAAATTTTAAGACCCTGCATGAAGATATTGTTGGTGAAAACAATCTTGGTAGAAAGATTATCAGAATGTTTGTAGTTTGGACAAAAAAAGGTATTTGTTATTCTCAGGAACAACTAAAACCTGTATTCAGTCTGAGACACCTGCAAGATAAGGGAAATAATCGCTTTAGGTGGCTAACATTTAACAGAGTTAGAAGCAGTAAAGACAAAGTTGCTTATTGGACAGCATCTGGAGTCCTTCCTTACTGACAGCTGCTGCAAGGTCTTACTGACCACGCTTACAAAAGATGAGGTAGTTCTCCCTTGTGGGAAAGCACTTTTGCCTTTTCTGGGGTGAAGCCCTTCTAACACCTAAGTCATCAGCCAGCATGAGCCTTGCCAGCCTTGTAGGGCTGATCTGGATGGTCCAAGTTTCAGTTCTGTTGTTTGGTGAAGGACCATGGAAGCTTGAGGATGGTGGCCTGTGGCAGTGAGGACAGCGGGGCAGTCTGGCTTGTCTGAAACAGGCCTGCTAGGACAAGCCAACACGGGCTGTTATCCTGACAACGCTGCACACTGAAATACTGTGATCTTTACAGTGACATGATGTTTCCTTCACTGGAGCTCCCTCTGCTTAAATAAACCCATTAAAGATGGGCATTTGTTCTTGAATGAGTTTCCATTTGTCTGCTAATGGCCAAGTAGTGTAGAAAGCAGAAGTGCAAAGTTTCCTGCTTCTCCATTTGGAAACGGTTTGGCAAAGGTCCTTCTGAGGGCACGCAGCACTCTTGTCTGTAACACATCTTCCCTAGGCCCAGTGGCAGGGATCTGGGCAGAGAGGGAGCTCGCTGCAGTTAACGGCTTAGGATCCAGTGCGTATAAACCAGCATGGGGGGGGGGGCTCTTTGAAAGAGACCACTAAGCTTGTGACTGTGATGAAATTCAGTGGAGGTGACTTGCTGGTCTGTGATTTGCTGCTAAGCCATCATGGTGGTGGTGTCGGGATGACCTCAGCTCTCACCTGCAACTTGCTGCCGCACACAGAGTCCCACAGAGCTAAGCGGATGGCATCGAACGCAAAGTTCAGTGTGCACATGATGTTGTCCACAAAGCTGAAGGAGTTTACAGTTATAAGGAAGCCGAATGTCAGTGCGGCTCAATGCATTGTGTGGATTGTTTCTCTGAACAGGAATCTTTAAGCTTCCCAGCCTTGCCTCCTCTGTTCCTGCTTCCCCTCTCTCTGAGCATGGAGATGATCAGCCTATCTGGTCATGTGCTCTCGCATACGATTCGATCCTGCCAGCAAGGCCACTTGCAGAATTTTGATGTAGAAATGATGTCTTTCTTCTTGCTATCTCTGATCCAACAACTTGTACACAAAAAGCTTTTTATTCTTCCGAAGCTGCTTCCTTTCAACTATGCCAAACCACTCCAAAAACTTATCAGTGGGGCACTGCAGCTGAAGTTTAATATGAGCAGATGCTTTTCCAACTGTAACTATCTTGAAAATTTTCATTTCACATCCAAATTGTTTACTTATCTGCTAGAAACATACGTTAAGAGAAGTTAAGGCTCTGTTGCCCAAGGTGCATTTTAATACAGGGAAAGAACTGCCTCAGATATTTCACATTACATCTTCTAGCTTTATCTGGTGCTGTAAATTATAAAGTTGCTCCATTGAACTGATTGAAGATTATATTTTTGAACACTGTTTTCTGAAGAATGCAGATCTTTCTCTTTGAAATGAAGAATCTGTGCTGTGTCAATGTGGTTCACCGCATACTTTGCTGCCCAAGCCTTTCTTTTTTCTATTAGGGTGCCATGCTGTTCCCTGGGGACCATGTCCTGTCATTGATCTGTGTACTGACATTAAAAAAACATCTGCAGATGGAGTGAGTGTGTGATGTGCCCTGAACAACAAGTGGTCTGGGAAACTGTAACCCTTATGCTGTTGTCTTGAAATCAGAACTGTCATGAAGGAAAACTAGCAATAAACATTTATCTTCTCATCTGTGTAGACCTTCTCCTATAGATGCCCAATGTATGTATGATACATGGATGTGTTCTAAAAAACCCAATTGTTTGTAGCATTGAAGTGAAATACTTACGCAGTGCTGTTTTACTCAGATGCATGCCTCTTTATCAGGCTGAATTCCTGGCTTCCAGCCCTCTTTTCTTAGCTCTCCCAATGTGGGGAGATCTCATCTGTATTTGTATCCTTCTGTGCCTAACACAGGCCCCTGGGAGGAAGCTGAATTTATGCCCTCTTTAAAGCAACATAGGGCCAGTAGGATCGAATGTTGCAAACAGTTCTATTGCCTCTGCCTTTTAGTATGAATTTAGACCCTTTTCCTCTTACGAGTTGTCTCCCACATACGCACACATGCATACAAAAGCCAAGACACTACAGCTGCCCCAAACGCTGCTAGCTCAAAGTTGCAACATGACTGTCTGGTGCAGACACTTCACTGGGCCAGAGGATGTTAACTGAGAACACCAGCACTGAGTGTTCCCATGGCCTCTTCTCTGTGCTGTCCTCATCACCTTCATGGGAGGAGCAGAGGGGGAGACATGACAGCATGGCACCTGGGTTCCTCCCCACGTGGCAGCTGCCCTCCCCTTCTTTCAGGAGCAGTGCATGGAGGAGCAACAGCATCTCTTTGCTGTTGAAGAGAAGGCAGTGATGGCCAGCATGCCTGGGACTGCCACAGGCAGTGTTTTTCTGGGTAAGTGGATCAAGGCCATGTCTGCCCTGTCAAGTTCTCCATCAGCAGAGACACTCAGGGTGTGCAGCATACATCTCAACCTTTTCAGGAGCTGGGGTTAGCACAAAATCAGAGGAAGGCAAAGAAAATGTTTTCTACTAATTAGATGGCTATATACTTTATGCCCTCTAGTTCTTGGCTTTAAATGGGAATATTTCTGTATGTAAGCAGATTACTTCTGTGTTAATTAGGGTGTTTCATAGCCTATTTTATGTAGGCAAAAGTTAGTCCAGTTTTCCATTGAAATACTTTGCACAGCAAGATAGTAAGAAAGGGTGATGATAGAAAATGTATTGTTCTTTATAAATACAGAATAATTAGTATGACAACTACTGTTTTAAGATGACTTGTGTACTATTTTATTTCTACAAGGCTGTAAGTGAAAGGGTGTTGAGATCCCACCTTTTCTTCCTTCTCACAAAGTTAATTTCAGGAAGCCATTGTATGAATCTTTGTCCTGAGTATTTCTGTGAGTGCTAAATTTTTATTATGCATTGTCAGTAAACAAATGAATCTTATATCTGGTCAGCTGTACTTCTCCTTAGCACTTTCCCTCTTTCGGAAAGAAACATTATCAGAATCAGTCTTGATCTGTTTTCTGGGTTACATATTGTTTGACAAATACCATGTGCAAGAAAACAAAAACTTTAGAAATAACACTCATGACTTACTGAAACTGCTCCCAGGAACAAACACAAAACATTGCCTGGCAGGGAGAAGTGAGGGGGAAAGTGTGAGAAACATTCCTTCCAGCACCAGGGGGAGAAGGGGAGGAGGAAGAGGTACTCCAGGCTCCTGAGCAGGAATTCCCTGCAGCCTCTGGAGAGACTACCCTGGAGCAGGTATCCACGCTGCAGCCATGGAGGACCCCAGGCTGGAGCAGATGGTTATGCTTTGAAGGAAGTGTGGCCCATGGAGAGCCTATGCTGGAGCAGGTTTATCCTGGAAGACTGCAGCCCATGGAGAGGCCCCGTGCCGGAGCAGGGCAAAAGTATGTGGAGGAAGGAGCAGCAGAGAGGAGCTGCTATGGAATGATTGCAACCCCCCATTCTCTGTCACGCCTGTACTGCTCAGCGGGGAGGAGGTAGGGGAGTCGGGAATGAAGAAGTGAAGTTGAGCCTGGGGTTAAAGGAAGAAAGGTAGTGTTTTAATTTGCCTTTGTTTCTCACTATGAAAATCTATTTTTATCTGCAATAAATTAAATTCATTTTCCCCAAGTTGAGTCTGTTTTGCCCATGACTGTGATTGTAAGCAATCTCCCTGTCTTTACTTTGACCCACTAGCTTCTTAATCTTAGTTTTCTCCTTCTGTCCTGTTGAGGAGGGGAAGTGAGAGCACATCTGGGTGGGCATCTGGCAGCCAGTCAAGGTCAACCCACCACTACTAGGACATGGAAAAGTTGAGAAGTATTATTTCCATGGCACTTATGTTGGAATTGCTCATTTTTAGCATCTTCTGCTAAGCATAGTGCTTCTCTCTGATGGCTTTTAACTGCTGTTGTGAAGGATGGAGTTTTCTAGATGGGAGACTGAGATGTTCAGTGATAGCAGCTGCCTATGCATTTGCACAGTAAGAAATAGGATTTTTAAATAATTTAAATAACTAGTTTAGAAGATGCAGATCAAAGTTTGCTGGGGAGCTTTAATTAATGATAGAATTCCTGGCTTCTGTATTTGCAACTCAGCTGTTTACAATACCAAGAGCATATTTTATTGCAATTCTTAGAATGATGCAATGATTCATGGTATTTTACTATGAAGTAAAATGGATGTAAATTTATATTAGTAAACTCTCTTTACTGATTATTTGACTCAGAATTCCAAATGCACAGGAAAAATGTGAATGAAGTGCAGTTATTGCTCATGCCAGATTGCCAGTTTTTATATTTTGTTATCACTGCTGAATTAATCCATGTTTGAGAATTAACAAGAATCAAAGCAACGTTTAAAAATGAATATTCAACATATTTATTTGTGTATTTTAGGATTTTAATACACACAACTCTGTTCCTTTATTATTTCTCTAAGTTAAACAGAGACAAGTAGGATACTAAGAGGTGATAGTCAGGCATGCTTCCAATTTAACCCCTTGAAAGCAAGGCTTGTAATTAAAATGTTGTTTCCTACCAAGTAAAGTTGTGCTTTTAAGTTCCTTCAGCATATGTTATATTTAAAAGCATTTCCTACTTTTGTCAGGGCTGAAGGAAGCAGACACAGACTTTTTCAAAGATTGGAAACTCAGTCCTTCTTCCATAGTAGTCAATTTGTTATAAACTTCTTCAACAACAGGTAAAGCTCAATGACTGTTCATACAGCTTCTCCAGGATATGAGCTGTAAACTGCCTATCTTTAGCAGATTTAACTGCAAAATGTATTTGAAAACTAAGCCTTTGCTCTTATCTGTGAGTTCTTACAGAAAATCTGTGAGCAAATGGGGTACAAAATCATCTCTTCTGGTAATTTGTCCTTTGTTTTAAGTGACAGACCACTTTTTCTCAGGAATAGAAAAATGACCCAAAGACTACTTTAGCTCTGACTGTCCCAGAGTCAATGGAGCTGTGGCCATTTACAGTGATGAGGTTCTGACAAGTGTATTATTCTGACAGAACAGTTGTGCAATTTACTGCAGCTCATCCAAACTGCAAATGAAGGTTCTGGATTCCATTAGTTTGAGGAGATCAATGGTAAAAGGCCTCTTCCTACTTCCTTTTTCTCCAGCTGCTGATTTTGTCAAGGTCTTCAACTTTTGTGAAGGTTTCCTTCTCTTCCCTACTTGATCTCACCAAAGCAGACACATGGAAAGAATGCCAAAATTCACTAGTTTGTAGCAAGAACAGATGCTACCAGGTGTAAGTTGTTTCAGTTACTGATGGTGCTGTAAACAGGCTTGAATAAGAGAGCTGGAATGTCTTCTAGCCACAGTTTCTAGAAATAGCATTATTATTTACATTCGATCACGTGGTTGGAGTTGGCATAGCAAACACTAAAGCAGAAACCTCTATTTATATAGAAGAACATCTTGTTAGAAAGGAATCTCTCCTTGCTTTGTGCAGCTTAGCACGGAGCTTCTGATTCAGTACACAAATATATCAAATAAGGTCAAGTATGATACAATTTTGGTGTCACGCTGAATTCATGGTAGAGCTAATACTGTTACAGTCCTGTTGTGACTGACATAAACCTGTCACATTTTCAGTAAGGTGATTCATGAAAGATACTGAAGATTCAATGGACATAAAAATATGTAATGCAGTAACAGCATCTATCTCATCAGAATTTTACTTGTATTATACTGAGTAACCTGATTAAAAGGGTCATATTTACATGTAATCTGACAAAACTTCTTATAAAAATTAGAGTGAAAGAGAAGGAGCCCAAAACTGGCGAGCTTTGCAGGTAAGCCAGGGGATAATATATCAGTCTCCACAGCAGGGACAGCCCTCGTTACCAGCAGCAAGCTCCCTGTATGAAGTGGGGGGAGCAGGCAGCCCCCACTGTTTGTGAAACCTGCTCTCAGCTGGAGAACCGCAGGCATCCTGGCACATTTCTACTTGATGAATCACAGAATCATCTAGGTTGGAAAAGACCTTGAAGATCATCCAGTCCAACCATTAACCTAACACAGACAGTTCCCAACTACACCATATCCCCAAGTGCTATGTGGACCCGACTCTTAAACACCTCCAGGAGTGGGGAGTCCACCACCTCCCTGGGCAGCCCATTCCAACGCCTAACAACCCCTTCTGGGAAGAAATGCTTCCTAATATCTAGTCTAAACCTTCCCTGGCACAACTTGAGGCCATTCCCTGTTGTCCTATCACTTGTTACTTGGTTAAAGAGACTCATCCCCAGGTCTCTGCACCCTCCTTTCAGGTAGCTGTAGAGGTCAATGAGGTCTCCCCTCAGCCTCCTCTTCTCCAGGCTAAACACCCCCAGTTCCCTCAGCCGCTCCCCGTACGACCTGTGCTCCAGACCCTGCACCAGCTCCGTTGCCCTTCTCTGGACACGCTCGAGTCATTCAATGTCCTTTTTGTAGTGAGGGGCCCAAAACTGAACACAGGAATCGAGGGGCGGCCTCACCAGTGCCGAGTCCAGGGGTCAGATCCCTTCCCTGTCCCTGCTGGCCACGCTATTGCTGACACAAGCCAGGATGCCATTGGCCTTCTTGGCCACCTGGGCACACTGCTGGCTCCTGTTCAGCTGGCTGTCAATCAACACCCCCAGGTCCCTCTCTGACTGGCAGCTCTCCAGCCACTCCTCCCCAAGCCTGTAGCGCTGCTGGGGGTTGTTGTGGCCCAAGGGCAGCCCCCGGCATTTGGCCTTATGGAAACTCTTCCAGTTGGCCTCAGCCCATGGCTCCAGCCTGTCCAGGTCTCTCTGCAGAGCCTCCCTACCCTCAAGCAGATCAACACTCCCACCCAACTGGGTGTCATCTGCAAACTGACTGAGGGTGCACTCGATCCCCTCGTCTAGATCATCAATAAAGATGTTAAACAGGAGTGGCCCCAAAACCGAGCCCTGGGGGACACCACTCGTGACCGGCCACCAACTGGATTTAACTCCGTTCACCACAACTCTTTGGGCTCAGCCATCCAGCCAGGTTTTTATCCAGCAAACCGTGTGCCCATCCAAGCCCCAAGCAGCCAGTTTTGCCAGGAGAATGCTGTGGGAAATGGTGTCAAAGGCCTTGCTAAAGTCAAGGTAGACAACATCCGCAGACTTTCCCTCATCCAATAAGCAGGTCGTCCTGTCGTAGAAGGAGATCAGGTTTGTCAGGCAGGACCTGCCTTTCATAAACCCATGATGACTGGGCCTGATCCCCTGGTTGTCCCACGTGTTGTATGATGTTACTCAGGATAAGCTGCTCCATCAGCTTCTCGGGCACCAAAGTCAAGCTGACAGGCCTGTAATTTCCCAGATCATCCTTCTGACCCTTCTTATATATGGGCGTTACATTGGCTGATTTCCAATCTGTCAGGACCTCCCTGGTCAGCCAGGAGAGAAGAAGTGAAACAAAAAGACCCTGAATGGTATGCTGCAAAGTAAAAAAAACTCCTCTGTATTCATACCTGGAACAGTACAGGGGTCTCTGGGTCCCCACATGGCCTGTGAGTCTGCCTGAATATTTTTAGGTTGTTCAGTCACTCCTATAGCTAGTAGGAATGGTGCATTCTGTATTTTAGGATGGATTAGCTTCTGCCATTTTTCGTGACATACTTGATGGACTCAGGAGTGTGTTACTCAAAGAACAGAAAGACAGCTATGAACATAAAAGCACTGTGTTACAACTTAGTTTTCCCCTACATTATTGATCTCTGAATACAGAAGAATACATTGTGTGAGTTCTTGTATAAATCTGAAGAGGTCCCTGAGAAAAGGGAAGAGAAGGGAAGGGAAGGGAAGGCAAGGCAAGGCAAGGCAAGGCAAGGCAAGGCAAGGCAAGGCAAGGAAAAGGGAAAAGGAAAGGGAAAAGGAAAGGGAAAAGGAAAAAGGAAAGGAAAAAGGAAAAGGAGGAAGGAACACTTTATGAAGCCCACACTTGTCTTCTGCTTCTCCTCATCCTTCAGTTATTGTAATCTCAACTGCCTTTCTTGCTCCCTCTTGACCTCTTCTCTGCAGCACCACCTGTGGTTCTCCTCTTTCTTCAAAGTCCTCCTGCTTGTCCACAAATGACAAGTGGCAAGAGGCAATAGTATTTCCAAGAGACACACAGTCAGCAGCCCAAACCTGCAGATAACTTGAGCTTTTCCTTTGGTGAGACAATTTACTACATTCCTCAAACTGTTTTTTACTACATTTCTAGGAATCACATGACCTTGACATCTCTACCATTTTTCAAATTTAGATAAAGGTGGCCAGGGGTTAGATTATTGGGGCTAACAGGATTGAGATGAGCAAATAGTATGATTTTTCAGACCTTGTTTCCTTAAAAAATCTGTCTAAAAAAATAAGTTTTTGGCTTAAGAAATCGATGTGTCTGTTACCCATGAACGAGATTATATCTGGGATAGCCAAAATACAGGTTTCCTCCATTCTACACTATGTGAAGATGTATAGTCAAAATCAGAATGTCACTGCTCTTGCCATGAAGCTTGTACTTTTGTGAAAGATTAGATCTGGAGAGATTTGTGTTACTTATGAGGCAAGAGCAGATTAAGATGTGGTGCTACTTTCATGCCAGCCATACAGCATTATGCCAACAATATCTTTCCTTTCCCTCCAGCCTGGGAGACAGTGCAATCAGGATGTAGAAAACATCAAAGGGAAAAGCTTTGATGGCAATTTCTGGAATATCAGGACCATCAGTGTAACTACGGTGCAGCTTTCTCTTCATTACAGGGAAACATGTTTTAAGAAATCAAGGAGCATAGGAAGTTCAGAAGTATGCTGATGTTTGTTATTCAAAAACTGTGATCTGCGTTCTTCACGCATCTCAAAATTTACTCTGCTCTATTATGTTGTGGATGATAAGTAAAGCACAAAATCAAAGAGAGAAATTTTCATCTTACTGTAAAAGCCCTTTACAATGCAGAATATTCATCATAAACATATATGTTTGAATTAGAAAGAAGTAAAAATCCCCTTGCAAAGACAGCAGTGAGCAAATTGAGGGAGATGATGTCCTGTGCTGCCTAAAGTGGTGGAAGAGGAGCTGGGACTTGAGTGTTGTTTTCTCAGTGACTCAGACTGCTGCAATACGAGGAAAGGACATGGAGACATTAGGAAAGCAGATGATACATTTGCATGGTGGTACCTGCATATGGTGATACAGCTTACATGTATGGACCACATATGGTAACAGGAATGTCAGTCTTTCTGAAGCAGTGCTGTACTGTTTGGCTGTCTTTTGCTGACATATTAAGATAGGTTATAGTCCTCCGAATTTCTGTCTGACACCATTTTTCAGTCTGTGCTGCTTTTCCTTGCCCTCATAGCCCTAAAAAATTGGAGCTGGAGGCTGCTTCTGAAGCCTGCAGGCTTGCCTTATAAAGGTGATAGTTTTTATGAGATTCAGTGATTGGAGTTCTGCTACAATAGCTCTTTACTGCAGTCTTGCTATCTCCTGTCATCATGAGCTCAAGCACTAGTACACAAGGAGGATAAAGAAAAGGAAATGGCATTAAAAAATCTTAGATAAGAATGAATTGACGGGTTGATGTTAATCTTAAGTATGTGGAACTGTGTTTATGCACGTTTCTACTTAAGTACTTTCCAGCATGCAACATGCTTATGATATTATGAAGCATGGGATTTATTGCAAAAACTGTCATGAAATTCTCACATACACTTCTCTTATCCTGTCATACTGCATTGTGCCCCAAACTTGAGAGAACACTGCAGTGTGAACTCAGATATCTAGCAAGTCGCATGAATGTGCTTATAAAACTACCAAGACAGTATAAGAATGTATTTGTGGCTAATAAAGGATTTATTAATTTTCCTTTCAGTAGAGATGCCTATGTGTTTAGTTAAGACTTAAAGATGTTCAGCATTTCTGCCAGGATAAGAAAAAAAAAATGACCAAATTGTATGAAAGGTAGCAAGTTTCCTGGCTTTGTAAGTCTTAAAAATTCAAATAACTGGCAGTGACAAAGCGATGACAACTCTGACTGCTACTGACAGTCTGTTACTTTTACAGTCACCTTCCAGAGCTTTATGGCTTATCATCAGATAGAACAGTTGGCCCCAATGGAAAAGACAGGTTGCTACAGATGACAGGATCTTTACAACGGGCAATCATGATGGCATTAGTGTTTATCCACTGCAATAAATGTATAAATCACAGCAAATGGGCTTCCCCTTGGAGTCAGAATCTGTTGTGTTATTTTTGCTCAGACACAAATATTTATCCACCAAATGGTGAAATTGCCAGACACACTTCATGCCTATCCAGTGAGCAGTTAGAGATTACTGTCCACAGATCACAAACCTGATATTAGAATGCCACTTGGAGACACAGATGTTAAATTAAAGGTAGTTTGTGTATTTATTAGAGAGTTCTCCCTACTCTCTGTGAGCTAGAGGTGTGTTTGCAATCTGTCAGTGTAAATGAATACAGTGTTTAAATGGGTGCTCTTCCTCCTGTGAGCTCATTGGTGGAAGAGCAAGGTAACATATGGACACGGGGATGCATACTGTCCTCAGTTCATGTACAGAACTTACTGTTGTCGGTGACTTAGAAACAGAAGGTTAATTTTACCTAAGTAAATACTGATATGCAGTTTTAGCTCAATATTCAGTTTATTTTTATAGAACAGGCACTTCCCAGAAAATGTTATAGAAATCAGAGGAATTACTGGAATCCCCTGGAGCTTTTTCATTCCAGTTTTCAATGTCCAGTGTTGGAGTTTGAAAGGAAGAAATGAGAAACCCTGTTATGGACTATTATGGAAAGATATCTCTCAAGAAAGCTCTTTACCAGCTTCTTACCCTCTGGTGTTTCACCTATTACTAACATATATTAATTCTGCATTTAATCTTATCTGATGTAATCATAGCTGTTCTTATTCTCCCTGTAGTGTCTCATCTTTTCTTGAATCCCACTGAACTCTCAGTTCTCAGTATCACCTTGTAGTAACAAGATCCCCAAAATTAATTATTCTTTGTATCAACAGCATTTTCTTTTATCTGTTTCAGATTTGGTGCTTTCCTTTTTCACTGAGTATCTGTATGTATCAATACAAATGAAAAGGATAAAGTGGAGAGGATAATCTTATGCTTGTATCCCTCTTGCTATTTTCTGTATCAGCATCACATTTTCCCTGCTTGGTTCCATCTGTTGGCTGCTCCATCCCCAAAGGCAGAGCCTGAGCTGTGAGCTAGCCTTCATTCCCCTTAGTATTAACAGTCAAATCCAAATTGTAGTTGTGGTTAAACAAGGTACTCTTTTGTTGAGAGAAAAAGAAAGAAACAGCTAAGAGAATGGAGGGCAATTACTTTTCCCTCTGGAGGCATCCTAATGGGAAATTTTGGTCTGGAGAGGAAAATTCCAAGGTTAAACAACAGTAGCAGAAATTTCACAGCTTGGAGCGTGCATCTGTGCTTTCTCTTCTGCTTTCTCTTACCTTTGTCAGAAAAGGATGCCCTGAGAGGAGAAGTATCTTCTGATCTCCCAAAAAAGCCATCCCATTTCCCTTACTGCCCTGCAGAGGTGAGCTCTCTCCTGTAAAACCCTGCTGTGACATTGTAGTTTTTTGACATGGCACTCCGAGGTCACCCAAATGTGCTTTTTATAGCACTCGTCCCTCTGCCTCTGGAGGAAACTTTCTTGTACAGAGCAAAGCTTAACTTCTCTCATATAGAAAGCCTATGATGTTATCCTCTAGAGATACAGCTATAGATAGGTATCAACTCCTGTGTAGGTACCGATATAAAGGAAGTGGTAATTTTCCATAAGTAATTTATAAGATCAGGCTTTTCATCCAACATAAAGTTAACTTTTCTGACAGTGGGTTGTCCCACCCACTAGACAAGGTTTCCTTTGAAAACAACCTTCCCCCTTTTATTCAACACCCTATTTTCTGGACCTATCTCAGTTGTCCTGTTCTGTAGGTTTTTGGTCACTTTATGAGAAAGAAAAATTAGAATTTCACTCGCTGTATTTGTCCACAGATAATGCTGTAATACCTATTTCATGCAATAGCAACATAAGAACCCATATAAAAAAGACACAG
This sequence comes from Athene cunicularia, assembly GCF_003259725.1. Lineage (NCBI taxonomy): Eukaryota > Metazoa > Chordata > Aves > Strigiformes > Strigidae > Athene > Athene cunicularia. Next base: position 99,921,769 of record NW_020799091.1, read on the forward strand.
GGGCATGCTCTCTGATCTTGTCTGGAAAGTCTAGGATGCTTCCCTGGGGCCGAATTCAGATCTGAAAGTAAAACTTGCAGTGATCTAAATGGTCCTGTGGTGTTTTAATAGAGGCACGGCTTACCGCACAAAGAATAAAGTGCTGGTTTTCTTTAAGTTCAGCAGTTGTGTCTGTGTACAAGTCAGAGGCAGGCATGAGCAACCATAAAGGGGGCAGTCTGTTGTTTTACTCAAAGAGATGAAAGCTATCTATGAAATCGAGAGAGCAAAGGGTGTACCCTTGGCATCCTACACTTGTCATCTAATTTTAATACTGCAAAACCTAGGGATCTAGTTATTTGTGTCTGCATTACTGTCACCCTCTTCTGTTCTGTTTTGCGCTATGTATCTCATCCCTATGAAATGGGCTCCTGCTTGCAGCAGCAACTGTTTTCAGCTTTTTCTTTAAGACGGGTGGTATTCTTTGTTTTATTATAAACTTACTCTGGTAGGCACTCTGTAACAAATTACTTGTATTTTCACTGTAGAATTTACAAAAGTGCTGGAATTCAGCTTGCTTGCACCAAATGTAAATGATGGTAAAACCTCAGACTTTACTGGAGTGGCGTTAAACTGAAGTTAAGCACTTCTAGACATTGCTGTCTGCTAGTTTTCTGTCCTCCGTACGTTGAGAGATGCGAAACAAGACTCTGTACTGGTAAAGTGAGTTTTTCCAGGTATGTGTTACTGCAAAGGTATAACGATATTTATAATGATCCATATCCAACTATAATAATGCCTATCCAGTTAGGTGATGAGAAATGTGCTAGATTGTCCAGTCTAGCAGAACCACAGAAATGTGGTTGTCCAGTCCTAACAGTGTTTATAGCAGTATTAACATTTACTGATCCCATTGCTTTTACTTCCCATGCAGGAATTCTGGCAACTGCAGAATTGCTGAGAATGCATTTCTGATTAAAAAACCCCAGAGGATCAATTCTCTAAATGCATAAATCTACTGAAAGCCATGACAGGAAGATCTACTTGGATTTATTGGTTCTTTTTTGGGGGGGTGGGGGTAGTAACAAGAAGGAAGAACTCTACACTGATGGACTCCTGAGATCATGACAATAGATTACATGCCTACTCCCAGAGGAGAAGCACCCCTGCAGCAATGGAGTGTCTTTTTAAAATGCACTTTACAGCTGCAATGATCCTGCCAAAATGCTCCTTCTTTCTTCTCTTAAAAAGAAAAGGATAAAATAACTAGTCATAGTTAGGTGCCAGGAGCTGAGTAAGTGGTATTTCTTTTTCTCTCCAGGGTGAGAGTTATGCATTTCACCAAGGAGCAACCCTGAGGAATGCAAACATAATGGAGAAATTCACTCTTGTATGTCATAGAATCATAGAATCACTTAAGCTGGAAAAGACCTTTAAGATCATCTAGTCCAACTGCAAATGTAACACTGCCAAGTCCACCACTAAACCATGTCTAATTGCTTGAATAAAATCACCTTCACTTTTCCTGCTTTTCAATTTCCTGAAAATCTAGTTTTTCCAAATTCTGAGAAATAAGTATACAATATTTACCTGTGTAAGTCCCCAGAGGTTTGTAAGGACGTACTTGTTTGGATGTGGACAGGCAGACAGAGTCAGCTCAGTCCATAGGAGGCATCAGTGAATCATTGCAGAACACAGCCCAGGCTAGCATGCTGTGTCAAGGGAGCACTAGCATGGCTCCACAGTTTCGACTCCAGTCCTTGCTTCTATTTACCCACCTTAGGGTGCCAATACAGATACTTAATATCTGTGTAGACATGCCCTGAGAGGATGTCTGCTGCACAAGGTGCTATACAAACACACATTTCCCAAAGAAGCAAATGTGAACTGTAATTCGACATGGGAGTGAAATCCTAAAGCATCAAGTTTATATCCACTTAACAATCTAAAAATTGCAAATCAATAGAAATAGAGAGGTTCACTATTATTAAGTGGCCCTGACCCCTGCGATCACAGAGTAATGTGTTATAGAAGGAACATTGTGAGGTTGCTTAATTTATACCTAAAGTAAAGAGTAATAACTCTTTACTGCCTAGGTCAAACAGTTAATTTTGTATGGAAAAAACCCACATCCTCACACTGTTTCTGTAATGAACATCTTGTCCTAATAGAAAATAATACAGGCCTTAGAACATAGCCACTTTAGAGCTGAGAGGCTACCCCCTCTTCAGTTATAGTGTCTTTAGACATGTCCTGGCATGAGGCTCTCCCTGCATTAGCAGAAGGTGCTGTAGATCCGTCCACCAAAACAGGTGACAGTCCCACTGGAGCAACTGCAGGGATTTATGGGGACTGGGCTCTGCTGTGCTCTCACAACATGCCCGCTGGTGGTAGGCTTGTGTTATGTTACGCTTCTGGTGGCACATCTTCCCGTTTAGCTTCATCCAGAAGCGAAGTATCTTGTGTCCCTCAAGACTGCTCCAGGATGCAAGCAAAAATCTGATAACTGGGACTGATCAGCAGATTAGCTTCAAACACATGCTGTCAGCTTTGGCTGAGCTAAAATGCTATGTGTACCTGCATAAGCAGCTTTTCACTCAACAACTAACAGCAACAACAGCACTGTCGCTACTGTGCAAACTATGTATACACACTGTGTGCCCTATATCTTAAAAAGAATATTATATAGGTCTATGTGCTGCAAATTTTTGCTCTCTACTGAATCTGTCACTCATAGGCTTGTATGCCAAAAATTTTATTTGGCAGCTGTCCTTCTTTGATAATCCAACAAACCATGGTTGTGCTAATAACAGAACAAAACCACTGTCAATAGCGACATTTCAAACTGCAGCTTTTAATGAAAGCATGGACAAATCTTTATAGGAGTGTAAACATCATCAGCATCATCCTAGCAGCCAGTCCTGCTGAGGAGGATGTGAGACTATAAATTGGGGACATTGACAAAAGTGACAGTAAGAGCAGTCAAAGGAAGTGTGAAAAATTGCACACTGGCTGTGATAAAGTTAGATAAGGAAACTAGCAAATGAAAAAGCAAATATACTGTCAGGAGAGTCATGTTGCACACAGTGGAAAACTATAGCTTCCATAAAGCAGGGATGGGCTGGAGCCCCATGAAAAGAATCCCTGGGGGACTGTGGTCTAATTTAGTAGGCAGCATTTAAATTCAGTTCAGCTTTGTCTGTTATAATGGGAACCAGTAACAATAAACTGTAATTTCTTAGAAGTTCCTGTCCAGTTTGGGAGGAGGTACATGAAGGCTGAAAGAGGAAGTAGACACATTTTGTATTTTTATTTTAGATTCCTGGAGTCCATTATGATAGTATATAACAGAAGAATAGGGAGCCAGGGACCAGACTCTGAATCCAATATAGCTCTCCTTTCTTTAAAATAAATACGAGATTTATCATAAATGAGTTGAAAGAGGCAGAAATGTGTAACTTAGCTTCAGAACCAATCTGGTTCTTACAATGGTTACTTAATCGTAAGACTCTGAATATAAGCTCTCTCAGTAACAATGATATGTTTGGCTGTGGACAGGAAATAAAGAAAAAAGAAATTCCTGGGCAGAGTAGACATCCCTAAAGATGACATGAAAAATGCTGGATTCGCTCTCTGAGATCACTGGTTAAAGCAAGTGTGACATCAGACTGCCCCAGGATGAGTGGAATTGTCACACTCAGCCACACTGAAATAGGAAATTTTTTGGGAGTTTGCAGCCAAACAGGAGGAACCTGGAGCCACAGCATGACCTGTGGTTCAGCCGCTGTTTGTGAATTAAGCTCATGTCAGGGCAATTGCAACAGAGCATCCATGCCACCATACAACTTCACATTAATTTCTCCTCCAACTTCTTCCTACAGGGAGCACTCAGTGGAAGGGAGAATATGAACCAGTCTGCCTTCGTTCATGCCACTAGCCAGAGGGGCTTTTCATAGGTTTTCAAGTTTAGGGGATTATAAAATATCTGCCTTTGTCTTTTTATTTTTGCTTGTCACATTGTAAGATGCTGTTTGGACACTTTGTGATTCCTTGTTGTACGTAATTCCTAAAATAAGTTCAGAAACAGCAGGGAACTCTCACATACTGGAAATCTGGTGAAATGTTAATACCAGGGCCGTTTTTTCCTAGGTGAAGTCCCAGGAAGCCTACTTTAAGTGCCATCTGCTGTCACGCAGTTTGCTGCTCCCTGTCTGTTTGCTTTGGTTTAGCCATAGCAAAGCTGAAGAAATTATCTAGTTGGAAGTTTTATTCATGCCTAGAAGATTAAACCCCTATTTATATATTTCAATTCTGTAAGCTATAAAGCTCTTTTTGGCTTTTTTTTTTTTTTTAATTACCATCAACTTTGTTTTTCTTCTATTTTGTGGTGGCAAGCACAAAGGTTTTTATGAGGTATCAGTTATTCAGGTTTGGGAGGATGTGAAGGAGTAGTTTGGTATACAAACAAGACCATCGTGGGGGAAGTATGAGATGAGAAACTTTAGACAGAAGTACACTACCAGTGCTTTTGCAATGTGTAAACACATTTTCCCCAAAAACCTATCTGTGTATCGAGCAACAAAATAATAATTAAATAATTAAATGAATAAAAAACCAAACAAGCAAGTAAAATATTTAGTGAGCCTATAGAGAATATCAGTCTTGTGAACACTGCACTGGATGGCTCATCACCATCTGGCCTGACATATTTTTAAGTACTGAAATGTCACATTTTTTTAAAAGTTTAATAATTTTTCAAAGATAAGTACTGTGGAGCAGAGAAAAGAATGAGCTCACATGAGTGCTGTGAAGAAATTTGGTGTCTATGGTCCTTGCTAATGGGACCAGGGTGAGGAAGAAGTGGATCTCAAGAGCAGCTCTGCCCATGTCCCACTCTTAGCTGTCTATTTTTAAAAAGTTCCTCTAGGAGCCATGAATGACTATCTGTGCCTGGTTTATAAGAGGGAACAGTGGGACATGGTGATTTTCTTGAAAAATGGCAACCAAGGAGAGTCGATATCCTAGATGCTGCCAACTGCTTCCATGCTAAAGTCTGTGTGGTTACGACAATTCATTCTGCTAGGTGGATTTTTTTCCTTTTCGTGTGTGTGCTTCGAGATGAACATAAGTCTACTGTCCTCACATTAAAACAGTTTTTTTCATAAATACAAATATTCTGCCACAGGAATATTCATCTGCTAAAGGCAGAGTTTGCTACATGTTTTATTCCCGTGAGAATAAATAGTGTATTTGATAGTTTGGTTTTCATTTGATCCAATACCTCATATTTTTGCTTCGTGAATCAAAGGAAATTGAAGGATAAACTACAGTTTTATCTGATGGGGATAGCCATTATCTGATGAGGCAGTTTCCTAGAGATCAGCCTTAAGAGCTAAACTGATCACAAAGGGAGTTTATGGGAAAAAAAGCCAATTTGACAGGATTCATTTGTCAAGATCAATGGTGTGCAAGGGTGATGAAAAAATAATAACTGCATATTGTCCATGTGGAACTGCAGAAATTTTTTCTTCTGCTCTCTTAAGAGATAGGAGGAGTACCACCAGTACCTGTCCAGTCTGAGAGTTATTTTAAGTGGTAAATAAAACTTAGTTCTCTAAAGAGTTTTTTTTTTTGTAAATATATATTTGACTTAATAGCTCAAACATTGGAAAATTACTTCAAATTGCATTTCATCTTACATCCCAGCCTAGATTTTTCTAAACAGATGTGGAGTTCAAGCAAAAAATTAAGCTGTTTACTCTTGACTGTGGTTATTTATTTTTTGTTGTTGCCTTTTGGATACATACACAGAACTAACATTTTTAAAATGGATGCAACTTCTTTTCAGATACACAGCAAGTTAGACACTTCAAGCAAACCTCAGAGCAGACTTGGCAGAGGGAAAAAGATCAGCCTCTGTCACAAGAATCTTTTTACTTCTCTTTTGGGGTGAGCAGAATGTCATAGAATGGTAACATTATTGGTTTTCAGAATTGTTCACGTTTGGAAGAGCCAAACCTCATTCGAAATAAAATGAGTTGGTCATAATGCACCCTCTGATGTCCTGAGCCCTTCAGGGATGTTGGTTGTTTCTGGCGTCTCCTCTGCCAGCTGCACTTGCACCGTCTCTGGAGAGGACGTGTCTGACACATGGGAAGAGTGAGTCCCTTGGAAGTGTTGTCTAAGCAAAAGCAATAAAGTAATCTTGTGGATTACAACCACAACACTCTTGAGACGTATTGTATGTATAATAGCTGTCCAATGTTTGTGGCATACTCACACACATGGCAACATAGGGTGAAGAAATTGATTTATTTATTTGTTAATCAGGAATAATACATTTTGTGGCTATGTTTGAAGCTGTCAAACTTGTGCTGCTGTGGGAGATGAAATTTTCTGTCTAATTTGGGATTTAAATGGCCTTGGCGACATGATGGGATTTCTAAGGGATGCATGGTTTTTCCTGGGGTTATGGGGTTGCATCCTGCTTCTACTTGCAGCATTCCAGCTGATCCATAGATGGATTCTCCTGAATTGTTTGATTTCCTTTGTATGAATCTCATATTTCAGATTATGAAAGCTTCAGGCTTCCTTTTGTAGGCAGCAAACCCAAGTAGAATATTCTGAAAAACTGTGTCTATGTATAAGAGAAAAGTTATCAACACTGCATGAAAATATTGGTTGTCTTCAGTAAGAGAGCTGCTCTGTGGGACTATGCAAGGAGCCCAGACTGTAGGAAAATTCGGTAGCAGCAGGTTGGATAACTTCCTAGCTATACCAAAGCCACCTCAGTAGTGTGCTCCCCCTTTTCCTTGTCTCTGCATGCCTAGACACTAAGATATTTTGTATCTGCAATGTTATTTGGTATATTCTTGTCCTCAATTTATATACCATTTTGGTTTTCTCTCTGAGAACTCTATAATGAGTTGGGCCATATTTTCCTTATCTTTTATTTCCCTCAGGCACGAAGTCTTTGTAAAACTGGCGATTTACTTAACTAGCAGTGGGGCTAATGGCATCACTGACATACCCTGTCATGTCTGTCCAGTTCTTTCCAAAGGTGCAACCTATTTTAAGGAATTAATTTGCCTTTGGGACAGTCAGTAGTTTTTTAGTGTTACTTAATTACACCCACTTGCCTTTTAGACAGTGCTCTCTGATCTCTGTAGCGTGGTCCTTTGTATGAGAATTAGATGAGCTGCTTAGAGAATTTAATATCCTTTTCCCAACTTCACTTCTATATTTTCCTCTTCCTTGATTTTGTTTCTTCTATCTTGCCTATCATGACACTTCCATTATACCATCTTTTATTTGCTATTTTATCCATTTGATCATTTTCCAATTTTTGCTGAATTTTACTTCCTCCAGTACAATCGTACTGCTCTCCCCTTCTCCTTACCACAGATACATTTCTCTCTGTTCAGTTTGTTGGCTTCCAAGTGCCATTTAATCAAGTTCTGACCATTGCACTAAGTACTCGAGATAATAAATTTCCTTTACCTGCCAAAACAGTCTGTGCAGAGCAGAGTGGTAGAGATGAAAAAGACAAACTAAGCCTTACAGGTGCAGGACTCCTGCCCTGCATCACCACCTCCGCAGAGCTCAAATCTGGACTGCTCTTCATTCAAATGACCCCTCAGGTATAAGAAGAAAGAGAAAGGATCTGTGAGAGAGGCTGCGCCACCCCCATCCTTTGCCAGTGCATAAAAGCAAGACTTGGCAAGCTGCTGTCCCTCTCATTATGAAGCAAAGCATTTTTCCAAAGATATTTTCTTTCATTTAGTAGTTATCAGTATGGAGCTGGTGAACAACTGGGAAAAAAAGTTTCAATCCAGAATATAATTATATAGATGAATATCTAACGTAAAAAAAATCCCTTCTAAGAAATTGGACTTTTCTTCAGTACCAGTGTGCATGCTTGCAAAAATGTAAAAATCAGTGTTTTAAAGTACCTGAAGACGCATAAAGCATCTCTTAGTTTTCTTCCCAGAGTTGTAATTTTATTAATTCAAGCAAAATTGGAATAATAGCATCGCTAAGAAATAATTATGCAGTGCTAAGATCCCTGCTGATTCTGTCTTTCTACATTTTGAAAGAAAAATGGGCTCTTCTGCCTGTTCCTGAGTTTCTTCTGAGACCAAATTCAGGGAAGCATACTTAATCCTATAATCCAACCCTCCTTTAGGGTGACCCCCACACTGCTTCCAGGTTACTTCGAGCCTTGCGCCCTGGCAGGAGCAGAGGTGCAGGAAATAAGTAACGCTCAGGGCTTCCCTTCAACTAGGCCATAGCTATGTCATTGCTGGCAAGGCAAGGTGCATATCTCTGCATCGCCCACCAAATGCATTTGAAGGGACTGTCTGACTGTGCATCCATGGGAGACACCCTCGAAAGTGACCCTATGCGCTTGCAGGTTTAAACTCAACACGTGCAGGGTGTCTCTGGGAAATGTGAGGGTCACAGTGGACGCATCCAACAAAGCCTTTTTTTGGTCTAAACTCACCATCTTCCGGTGATAAGTTGGGATTTGATTACACTGTGCATCTCACTGGAAAAATATTCTGTGGAACAGTTTTGACCACCTCTAACTGAAAGGCAGAACTGAAAATTTAATCCTTTCAGTAGCTGTCATTCATTTATTCAACAGCACTACTTTCTCTGTTTTAAATTATCACTGCTGCAGAAAACGATAAAATTAAAAATTATTATAACTGTTCCTTAATACATTATCTTGTAGTATTTTGCCATGATTTCTGCCTTAGAGAGCTGGAATATTCACACTTGTTAAGTTTGGGCACCTAACTGTGATGCCTAGATTAGGAACCCAAGGGACATTATGCCAATGGAGACATTTCTCTTTAAGACACTTCCCTGTTATGCACTTAGGTACCCACCTCTTTCCATTGACTTTATTAGGCTGCTAATTTAAATACCTTATTAGAGGTCTAAAATGCAGTGGTGTGAATTCTCCTGTTGCTTGATGTGATCCTATTTCTGCATCTACCAATTCAGCTGACACTTTGCCATTCTGATCTGGTTTGGTGGAGTCTACAGGCAGAAATATAAAACCACAGGGAACCTCCTCTGTAAATTTTTGAAGGAAAATGAAAATAGTGACCGGAAGATTATTTTCCTCACACATTTTTCTTATCTGATTTTATTCCTTTCTCTAAGGAACATGAAAAAATGAATACGACACAAATTCAATCTCTGCCTTATGTTGTTATCACAGACATCTCGATATGGTGTGTTTTTTTCTCACCTAGTGTTTAATATAACACTGGAAAATTGAAAAGTACAAGTATCAGATCTGTCTGTACTCAAAAATTCTGTTGACCCCCAAAATACAAATTTAACCTAAAAAATGGATTATTTGCTGTTGTGGAAAGATAAGGAAATTTTTTGTGTTAATAAATCCATGATTCTACATCATACTTAATAATAAGACAAAATAAAAAACAGTTTCCAAATTAGCAGAATTAATTAAAATGTAATTATGTGTGAACTACCCTGAACTGATGTTCCTGATGAGCTGAGCTAATCCTGCACCACTTTCAACCTGAACGGAATTGAAATGTAAAAGTCAGAACTCTAGGATGCTGAATACTTGGGGAATTTTGAGCTGATGCAAACACTGAAGTGATGAAACATTTTCTGGGGTTTTACAGGCCTAACCAAAAGGCTGCAGAAATCTTTACACCTCATAACTCCAGTGTAGTTTTTGACCACTTAAAAATGAAATATTTTTGTTCTGAAACTAAGTGTGACTTTGTCATACTTCATGAGGACTTGGCATACTTCAGAAGGGCTTGGATATGGATCTGAGCTCTTGCTGTGGAATCATCACTGTGCTTCCATGGACAGTTCTCTGAGGCACAGGAGTTGGTAATCACTCTTTGCATCCATTTCTGGTGCCTGCAAAAGTCTCTGCAGAGTATATACAGAATATAAATTCTGTTTCCAGAATCAGTTTGTTTTTTCCTCACAATCTTGCAAGAATAGGAGAGGTAAAGGTGAGAGTCCAGGCTAAGCTAATTAATGATATCCTTAAACAGTGATGGATTGATATCCTGATACAGAGGCTGCTGGTTTTTTCCCTTCTGTGTAGGAAATTCCTTTTAAACCTTTGTGTTTCTTTATCCAGATTGTCAGACAGTTCCACTTTACAGTTATCCACTGTATTGATAGAAGAAAATTGATCATTAATCCTGGTTTAACATCTCATTCAGCTGTTTGTGCCAGCACGCCTGATACATATTTCGATCCTCTCTTGAGTGTGGAGGTGAAGACAGGCTGAGATGTAACATGCTGAGGCAAAAAAAATGGGCAAATTATTTTTCAGTGTCTATTCTTTTCTGAAAAACAATGCACTGAGTTACAGGCACATAATGATGCTGCTGATACGCAACATTTCTGTTCTGATTAATTTACTGCATGGATGAGATCATTTTGTATTGCAGGATGTCTTAAATGATGGTTCTGAATGTTTGGCAGGGCTGTTACAAAACACTGTTCTGGAAAGCAGTATATTCAAAATTCACAACATGGGTTTTTTCACTCTTGCTAGACCATATGCAAGTAGACAGTTTGCATCAGGCCCCTGGTGCCTACTTCTGAATTACTGCCTAAATAGGGAATATTTTGATAAAGGCAAAAAGCTTTCTGATGGTATTTCATGCCCCATTAGAAACTTGAGGACCATTCACTAATAAGGTTCTACCAAATGCGTACTTATTCATGTTCTTTTTTCTCACTGTGCAAACGTTTCCAGCCTTCACCCATTGTGAATGTTACAGTGTATGATGTGCGAATCAATCCTATCTGTGCAGACACAGCAGAATGAAAGGTATAATGATGTGGGAGTGCAGTGTCAATGCATAATTCATATCTGACAGTGCACTCTGTGGAGTGCTATCCAGCAGCCTTCCATGGCAGAGAGGTCCTCACGCGCATGGGAAATTCATCTGTATCAGCTCATTTTGTTTCTGCTTGGGTGGCAAGCTCATCACTTAGGATGAGTGAAACGCCATTCAGAGGTACTGCCACAGTGGAGAATAAGGGCAACGTAGTTCTGCGCTACCCTGTTGAGACCTTGTAGCCCAAAAAACTCATCTGGTGCAGCATTTCTCCTCTAGATCAAAAAAACCCACCACCACCAAAGGTCCAAATCCCTTCGACACAGTAATTAGTGTTACCAAATTACAGAATAGAATATTTCAATTGGAAAGGACCTACAACAGCCACCTAGTCTAACTGCCTGACCACTTCAGGCAGTTAAAGTACGTTATTAAGGGCATTGTCCAAGTGCCTCTTAAACACTGACAGGCTTGGGGCATCGACCACCTCTCCAGGCAGGCTGTTCCAGTGTTTGACCACCCTCTTGGTAAATAAATGCTTCCCAGTGTCAAGTCTGAAAACTTACCATAAACTATTAAATACTCTCACAGCTCCATCCTCCAAGTGCTAGCACCTCTTGTCAAATGGGCTACCACCATGAGGATGTGCACAGTTGGCTCTGTAGGTGGTTGCTGTTTGAAACCTGCAGCAAAGCATAAGATTTAGGATCTGAAGTTCTTTCCTCAGTTCACCTTAGCATGTTTATATATTATAAAACTTAGGACCATCACATTGTCAGCATATTTAAATTAACACCATACCCCAAAAGCTAGTGGAGCTGTGCCAATTTACACCTCAACAGTGATCTCCCAAACAGTCATTATGTATTGGTATAAGGACCCAGAGCTTGGTCTTGCACCAGCAGGCAGTGGGAACAGATCCTGATTTTGACCCAAAGATTCAGTTGCAGCTGAGTGCATTTTCTGAGTCTCTGTGAGACTGAAATTTCATTTTATCTACTTTTTTTTTTTTTTTTAAACCTTCACTTTTCTGAATGAATGCTTTTGTGTACCATACTTAGTGATTCCTTGCTATTCCAGGATCATGATAACAAGGTTTATTATGTTCTAACCCAGTGTGTTGTGACAATATTGCAAAATTATTGTTTTGTTTCTCCTAAACTCAAGACTTTTTGTAACAGTAATAATAATAAAAGACATACAGGCTGATGAATTATCTACCATATCAGACTGCAGTACAATGGAATCTGAAGTAGTTGAGAGTGTAAAACTGAAAGATTTCTCAATTTACAAGTGAAACACTAACACACACTAAACTTTTGCTGCAGTATTCCTCATCTGATTTTTAGTTTAGTCTTCGCAAGAGACAAGACTCACATTGCTCAGGTGATGAATTTTAAGCAGATTGTAGGGATATTCAGCAGAAGATTTCTCTGGAACACATAAATTGCGTTCTATGTGCAGGTTCAGGCTCGGAGGAAAGCAGTACTTCTCAGTCTGATAAAAGATGTATTTCCAAACCAATAAATAATCACTGTTGGTTCACAGCTAGATAATAGCTAACTTCTTGTATAATATATTAGGTAGAATAATTTGAAATGAAGTTGGTACTGCTGACTATGTGCCATTAACGTTTTTCAATATATAATTCTTGTGAGGGTTACAACTTTGGCCACAGGAGTTGGGGTAGTCATAATTTGTTTCGATTTACATCAGTGGGTAGCTGGATCATATGAAGGCATAGAAAGAAATGTACACTAGGGTCTTTTTTTCACCTAAGTTAAAGCTTGTCTCCTCTTGAGATCAAGGGAAGGGGGAACAGAAACAGTGACATGACGGAGAGAGGTGCAGTGCTCCAAGCCTGGACCTGCTCTAGTTTTCGTCGATGTGGATGCTGCCTTATCTAATCTACTGTGGCCTCTGTTGAGGGAAATTCCCTACCTGGGATCCCAATACTTCTTGGGGAGGAACTCCAGCTGTTCTGGGATTTTTGTAAGCAGAAACTGTCAGCTGTGCAGTTCTGAGGGATGGCTAGCCTCAAACCCTTGATATCCTTCCTACTAGTGAGAGGACTTAAATCGGAATCTCCATCTCAGCCCCTGTGGTATAGTCCATCATCAGCCTTCCCTCTCTGAAATAAGATTCTCATGAACATGAGGAGCATGCGTAAGTAACAGTTATTTGAAGATATTCCTAGGTAAAGGTAATGATATTAATTTTCTGTCACTGTAGCAAATATTTATGTCTTACAAAAGGCTGTATCTATTCTGGGAGATAGGGCATGCTATTTAACATCTGTTAAGATCACTGAACTACTTTGTATTAAACTCCACACACCCTTTACATTTCACTGTTTCTAGGACACGTTAAAGATAGGAAGCTTTATCTGCCCTGCATTTAGAGGCAGTTGGCAGATTCAGGCATCCATTGCCATTTGAAATCATGTTCACAACAAAACATGAAGCCTCAAAATAGGACCCGAATGGGATTTTAGCTGCACGTATGCCCTTCACTGGCCCTCTGTGTGGAGGTGGGCTGCAAGCAAAGCCTGGGCTGGGAGGCTACCTGCCTCTCAGTTCCTCACAAGTCGGTGCACCGACAGAATGGGCTTTTAATACTAGGCTCTGATTTCCATTTCAGCAAGCAAATACAGAGAATAGCACTAAGTACATAGTAAGTGAAAAAGAAATTGAAGGCCTGTTCTGTTTTTTCAGAGAAGGTGTTATACTGCTTAGGATTTGAGATGTTCTATAAAGGCTGCTCATTTAGTTTTGTTATTCACCTTTGTCTCATCAGGCTGCAAGTTGTGGGGGCAGAAATAATTCCTCTGCATGCACTTACACAACATAAAGGAAATACTGATTTTTCCTGTACCTCTGGCTGACCTTCATAACTGCCCAAACTACTTGATTGGTTTAAGTGAAAAAAATCTTTTCATGGGAAACTAATAAAAGAGAGACTGAATGAGGGTCTTTGGATGTCACACTATGATGTGGGCCCTCTGAGCTAGAGAAATACTTTTTGAGGAGTTGGTGCTAAATTATGATTAAAGGTCTTTGCAGCATCTCAAACTGTCTCCTAAAGAATGACGCAGATCACCAGATTGTGCCACTTATGTGCACTGGAAACTTAAAAAGCTGGGGAAGTAGGGTGGGCTAGGGACAGCAGTGTTGCATACTGGCGAGAGCAGGTTTTGCAGGAGAAGCCCTGTAAGAGTGACCTCTAGACATCAGGATGGGAGTGTCCAGATGGCAAGCAGTATTGATAAGGTGCCCATAAAAATGATAAATACTATTTTAAAGTGAGTTAAATTGTACACTGTTGTATATAGTCCTCACCTAATATGCTTTCTGGGGAGTACACACCTGGAAATAGCAAGCAGCTCATCTCTGCTAGGCTTTCTGTGACTGTCATTGTTTGCAAAGGTGGCTACCACTAGTTTACATCACGCAAAGTAAAGGAAGAAAGAGAAACATTAAATAGCAAAGGTAAATGACAACAGAGTTGGTCAAGTGACATTTAAAGAACCAGCCCCACAGCCCTGCCCATAAATAAAGAATTTATGGAAATCTGTTTGCCTTTCCTTACTATTCATCTGCCATATGCTCCGTATCCTCATTGGATTCTTTTCAGGCTTTCCTGTGTGCAGAATTAACATGAATCCTCACTTTGTACGCAAAATTGTGAAGACAATTTAGCTTTGATTAATTCTGTTTGCAAGTGAATGCGAAACATGCATGAGGGACAGTTACCCTTTAATCTCTGTTAAATCCCAAAGTTCCTAGTACGAAAATATTAATCATTATCTTCCCAACTGCATACAATAAAATGCAGCGCTCACTGATTATGGGGGAAATCATTTTATCAGTTGCAATTGGGAAAGTAATGTTTAATGTTATTACACTGAGGATGTGTAGAATGAAAAGGTACTTTGCTGTGCAAACACCCTTGATGAATGTAAGAGAAAAAGACCAGGAAAACCTACAGGATTTTTCTTCCATTCATCCCCCTCCTCTTTCTAGCTCATTTTGTATCACAGAAGGCTGTGGAGAGGCGGTATCTTTGATGACCTAATACTCTTGGAAAAAAATGGTCAAGCTCTTAGATGCATAGTCCTTTCCACATGAATTCATAGTGTGAGCATCTCTGCTGCACCTCCACACACATCCTTATAAGTTTGAGCAATAAGGTACCCTGCTGATGGGTTTCTTTCCTTAATAAAGATTATTGCAGTTAATTTGATTATGGATTAAAATGTCATTAATTCTCTGATAATGTAAATGGATTCAAAATGAAGCTTTGCCCAAAGATGTGATGAAGAGTCATTGCAGGGATACATACTTATTGTGCCCTCTGATTCTGTATCAGATTTACCCAGAATAAAACAGCATTTTCCTGTCCTAACCTCCAGGTTCTCTGTGGATTCTGAGACTCAGAGGGGTTTCTTTCCTCTCACTCATCATCATTATAAGTAGCCAAATTATGCCCTCAGGTCACTTTGTGCAACCCTATTACCTTCAAAGTGAATCCAGTGATGTACAGCCTCATTAGATTTGAGGGAGTTTGCATAGGTTTCTCCAAAGGCACAATCTGAAAGTAATGGAGTTATAGAATATTACATTAGCTGCAGAATATCTTTCTGCTGATGCTTGGAAGGACCCAGCTATACTGGCAAAGCCTTGGTTGAACTTTCAAGGGGGAAGAAAATATTTAGAAGAAAAATATAATATGAAGTGGGACACAGTAATTACATAGTTTTGATCCATTTTTACAACCCATTTGAAGCTGATTCACTTTTTCTTTCCAATATTTCTATTAAGCTAAGGTTTCAGTAAAATAAGGATTTGAGTTACTAGAGCTTCTGATGATTTACATTTGCATGCATCTTTTATAAGTCTGTACTAAAGAAGGCATTTTGAAGCACAGCATCCCAAATGATTCAGGCACCAGATTAAAGAATCAATTCAGAAGTGCTAAGCAAAAGTAAACATCAGAAATCACGTCACAGTCAGAGGAAAATGAAGGATATATTAAAGGCAGCTTACTTTTTAATAAAAGTTCTAATTACTTTTTCTTAGATTATGTCAACATTACCATAGAAAATCAAATGCCTCATCACCTTATGTGTCCTTTTAAAAGAAGTGCACTTTTTGCTTTTTCTTTTCAAACATTTTCTGGAAGGTAAATGCTCAGTAAATTCTTCATGTTGGCAGTGTTCTCATCACATTACATGGTGTCATTTTGGACATTGGTTTTGAGGAGCTCCAGTTACGTCTTCATGGCCATGAGGTCCAACTGGATCGGCCACTGGCCAGTGTCTCAGGAGATTAACATTTCTACCAAGCTGAGTGAAACACCATTTGATTTTGGTAATGTCTTTGGGTTTTCATTCTGTGCCCTACCTTCTACTTTGTCTCTGACTAGATGATAAATTCTTTGGTTCCTCTCACATGGATTGTACAGTGCCTGGTGTAGGGACCCTTGAGGCTCGGCTGGAGCATTAAGGTAATAATCATCTCCACTTCAGAGACAAACACTGGCAAAGTTTGGACTCGACCATAGTTTTGCAAATTTAAAACTTTAGTAAATACTCATGTTTATTGAACTTCATCTAATTTCTAAGTAGAATTTAAATATGCATCTCAATTTAGTTTTTTTTCCTTTTTTAATGGATACAAAATATGGTATGAAGAAAAGACAGTAATAGCCACATAGCTGTGTCTCAGATTTAGGTCATGTGTGATTTAAAGAACTACCAAAAAATCATTCTTCTCTTCTGTGAGAATGGAGTAAATACTGATCAAGTTCACTAAAACTTGTCTCTAATCAGACTGAAATAATTTCTCCAAAGGGCTCTATAAGTTAAAATATTTGCTCTGTGTTGAGCACCAGGGGAAGACAGAT
Organism: Athene cunicularia; assembly: GCF_003259725.1. NCBI lineage: Eukaryota > Metazoa > Chordata > Aves > Strigiformes > Strigidae > Athene > Athene cunicularia. The sequence continues at coordinate 99,938,508 of NW_020799091.1, forward strand.
TGTAGCACATTCACCATAAAAGGTCAGCAGGCCCAAATGAAAATGCAGAATCATCAATTGTTTCCATTCACTAATCATATATAATTGGTCTGGCTCACCTGAACTAGAACACATTTGTTATTATAATGCGTAATTGAAGTTCTTTTCATTTTGCTGCTTTCCAGTTGCAATTATCTTTCTTTTAACAAACGTATGAAAAGGAAACTTCTTGTAAAAATGAAGATACATTTGACAAATTAGGATAATTAAGAAAATGTCCCTGAAAGATGAAAAAATTTCTAAGTATGAACATTTTCAGTTCCAAATTACTTATTGACTGTCTTCTGTGAATTCCATGAGATAGAAGAATTTCTGATTTTGTCTCCTATGGATATGTTCAATTTTCTGTTTAATTTTAACATGCAATCAGGCATATTGGGGTATCAACATCCTGAAAGAAATCATTAAAAGACAAGGCTAGTTCTGATTTTGACTGAGAAGTTTAACATTAAAATGACATGTAAAGATAGTAATAAGCAGTATAAAGACAAAATTCTCTTGAGTAACTTATGGAGATATGATAAAGCAACTGAGCACTAAATGTTTGTTTGTTCAACAGCATTAAGGAGGTCTATTACATAATGTGCTCTGAATAGGATGCTTTATGTTGTTCATTGCTGTCTGGTATCTTTTTGAAATCTTTTTTTTTTTTTTTTTTTCCCCCCTAGATAACTGTGAGAATTAACTCTTTCCTGTGGTTCCACTTGCACAGCAGAGTGACCAAATTGCATGTGAGAGGCAAAATTCTACAAATCAGAATGGCTGAAACACGTACATCTTTGTTTTGCTTTACACTTTTAAATCTTGTCATGCTTTAGTTTTGCTGTTAGAGAAATAGATTTATCCCCATTCCTCTTAAACAAAAATGCCCCTCAATCAGTGTCCCCTACCTCTCCTGAATTTTCCCAGTCCAACATCCTCCTTTCTAGTTCCCTGACTGAGCTGTGTACACAGTATCAGGGGCTCTCTTCTTACACATCATGCCTAGACAAAATGGATTAAAATAAACCATAAGGTAATGCACTTTGGGAAACCAGATGAAAAAAAAAAATCCTTACAAACTGAACCTCTAAAGTGAGAGAATATTTTAAGGCAAAGCTAAAGGTATCACTTTCAGGAGGGACATAGTGCCAGTGAGAAATACTGAATTTTAGCCTTGAAGACACTTCAGAACAGTCCCAGCCCACGGTAACATTGCACGTTTCCCACTTTGCCTCCAGGCTGCTTTGCACTTTAGGATTAAGAAGATTAAGGCAGTCAGCATTACAGTTTTGAATCTGGCTTTCAAAGGCAGGTGAGGCTGGTCAGCATCACCTGTTAATAGCAGCTTTTAAGTGTGCTCAACACGGGCTGGGCTTAACTGCTGAACCAAAGGCTCTTGATCCAAATCAAATACCCCGGGTTATTTGGCTCCTCTGTACAAGTAACCTTCTGGAGACTTACACATGTGTTGGATACAATAGATTTAATAATCTATTATATATATATATAAATCTGAGTCCATGGGCACAGATGAGCCAGAACAAGCTGCTGATCCTCCATCACTGCAGTGCTCTTCTAGTGAGATCTGGAATGAAACTCTGAAAATAAGGTCTTCTTCCAGAAGGCATTTGTTTATCAAAGGTGGAAGGAAGCTCAGATGTGTCCCTGTGAAAACAGGGAAATGGGAACATGGACACTTCTCTCCAAAACCTGACTGTGAACACCAAAGGTGAAGGTCTCTGACTTACTCAGGCCTTGCTAGTTTCAGTCTGTGAAAAACAGCTAATAACTGGTACTCCCATACACACCATCCTGTACTCCTTGTGCTATTTTCAACCTATTCTTTGTGAGCATGAGTGAAGCAATCCCACCCTTGCAATGATGGCCTTGTGCAGATCACAAGCTTGGCCATCACTAGCACAAAGTTTTTTCCTGAAGTCTTATCCTACCTACTTTGTTTGTTTGTTACTACTGCAAGCTTCTTTCAAGGCAGCGTTTTCTGTGAGTGTGAAATGATGACATGGCACTAACCACTACCTGAGTCTGCCAAGCCCATCTCTAGAGCAGGATAAGTTAATTTGAACAAAGCAGCCTCTTTTAAGCTAAATCAAAGAAAGAAACCACTGCAGCTGGTCCCATCTAACCATGAATGCAACATAGGCATTCTATTAACACAAAAGTTTAAGTGAAATCTCACATCCTGAACAATCTCTATTTTGTCTTTTTCTGGTGTATAGCTACTTTCTATAACTTAAAATTAAATTTAAAATTTTATAAGTGATTATAATTTTAAATGACAATGTTAAAGTCAGTGATCTGTTAGAGAATTATTAGTATCTTCAGGGATCTAAGATTAAAGATTATAATATTAAGAAAATGTATGCAGTTGTTAATGTAATTTTGAAGTGTAAAGCTTGTCTAATCTAATTTACTACGTTACAGGATGATATATAATTTTGACTAATTAAATGCCTCTAATCTTTTTGCAAGCTTAAGCTTCAATTAACTAATATTTACTTTATTAGAATAAGATTAAATACCTCAGTTTCCAAGAAAAATATTTGAAAAGTCTAGCATCCCGATTTCAATTGAAGCAATACAGTGCAGGGATACCAAGAGCCATTTCAGAGAATCAAAATGTGTTCAATGACTGAGTACAGCATTTATGTAAGGAGGACTATTAAACTGGTAAAATTTATTTCATAAAATGTTTTAAGTGCAATACTTTAGCAGCACTGTTATCCAGAATTCAAGATGTAGAAAAAGAAAATTATTTTATTCTTGTCTCTCTGTGCAACACACAATGTGAGGCAGGTCTAAGTTCATTAGCAAGATTCTTTAAGGTTCCTCTTTCCTTAGGTTTTCACTGCAAACCAAAATGGATAATAACTATTTCTGTGTGCAGAAGAGGAGACACTGCAGAAAGAAAATGCAGCATGACTGAAGGGCAATTTATTAAAATCCTCAGCACTGTTAACTGTAGAATGAAAGTTGCATTTACAAACCATGGAATGCATCAGGCAAGACAAGATATAATAATGATAAACAAGCTAGAAAGCAGAAAACTTCTTAGCAGAAACAAGCAGAGGCACCACAGCAAACCACTGTTTAAATATGTGTCTGCTATCAGATATTTCATGCAGCACAGCAGCAATTCATATTTAAGGCTTGTCAAATATACCTATTCTCTGTATAATAAAATACCCCCAAACCAACACAAACAGTTTTTAAACAGTCACCAAAAGGAGAAGCAAGAGCCTGGAAATCATTGCCTGTCATTTCCAGCTGAATGATGAGACCATATAAACACAGCTTCACTGCCCCTGAAGAGTGGCCAGGAATCCTGAGCAGCTACTCCTTCCTGCTCCCTCACCCCTATCTTAACCAGCACCATTTTTTTTAGGAAAGGGAGGAGGTGGGGGTGGGAAGAGAGGGTTTTTTTTCCCATTCCCATCTAAGAACTTATCTTTCAATTTGTGATCAAGAGAGAGCCTGTTGGGATGGGAGGCAGCTTCAGAACCTTATTTTCATTACTGTCTTTTATTCATGACTACTTCATATCTATGTCTTCATGTGCTGGTTGTGTCCTTCAGCCTTTCCCTCCCTGTATATCAGACCTCTCCGTGCCACCAAAATTTGGTTTTAGAAAGAGAAGCTTTGTTCTTTTGCAGGCTTTATTTTGCTCTGTAATCAAGCCTTTCTCATCTATTACCTACTCAGAAGATGGATTTTCCACCTCTGAGCACCCTGGCTGGCCATGTCTGTACATCTTTTTGGAATGTATAGGTAATGAGGATCATGTGCTTACTCGGTGCATGCAAATACCTGGTGCAATCGTACCAGTGTTTTACTCTCTTTAGGGGACAGAGCTTAACAGAGGCATCCAAAGATTTCATTTTCCTTGCTCATGGGAGCACAGTCAAATAAGAAAATTAATTTCTACATGATCACCAGTCTACTGCAGTTTTGCCACTTCATTGTGAGCCCCAGAAACTGCTCTTCATTCAAAAGGGAACACTCCCCTTTAGTAGCAGCTGTGAAAGTTCAGTATCACTCTGAGGTAAATCAGGCTGCTTCTTGTCCAGTCACCATCTGGCTACTGATTGCATAAAACAGAATCAGAGGTTTATTTTGTAAGAGCTACAGACAAAAGACAAGCTTGTCAGGGGAAACGGAAGGGAGGATGACTCACTTATTCAAAAACTACATTTCAGAAAAGCCAAAATTGTTAGTATGTTCAGGTCTTGAAGACTGTTCATTTAAGTATTTTCAAAATTGGGGTAGATTCATAATTTATGACACTGCTGAGAGGAGAGGAAGGCAAGTGTGGCCTGCACTAGGACAGGATGCTGTGCCAGGTCCCAGCTCTGCCCCTGAGGGCAGGGTCTCGGCGTGCCTCTCCTCCATCCCATCACAGCATCTCCCCCAGAGCTGCTCAGAAGGTGACTCGTTGCACTTGATTCTTGTACACCTCCTGTTAAAAAACAGATGAACAAACACTTCTGGTCTATCAGTAAAATCCTAGATTTCCAAAGATACTTTGCTTTTATTTCAAATCTGCTTGAAAATGTCCGGACTAATTTTTTGTTTGTTTAAAAGGTGTTCGGTTTCAAATCTGTTCTGCCAGTATTTGTTTTGTTTTGGTGTTATTTGCAGGCAATCCTAGCCCCAGAAGACATATAGTGAGAAGCATTTAAATAAAACCTGTAAAAATAAAACTCCCATTTGAAACCTATTATGGAATAACACTTTTTTTTTTTTTTAAAGCTTACTAATATTATGTGTTCCTTACAATTTTGACTTACAAACCAAAGGCAGGCTCTGAAGCACGGAACAAGTACGAACAAAACATAAGGAATATTTGAAAAATTTAAAATAGTGTGATTCAAAAGCATTTTCTTAACACTTTTCAGTATAAAATGTAGCATTCCACGTGTGTTTACAATAATTGCTTTTATTTAGATGTCTTAGTAAGGTATAACGTATGGTAACATGAAGTAGTAGACAGCCTGTTTTGATCACTGCAGTGGAACATAAATGATCAAATTAAATGGATATGATTGCACTAAATATTGCTGTGATGGAAATAGAGCAATTACCGTAAAATGAAATGAAACCAGGAATAGAATAATTTCTTTAGCACAATTACAAAAAAGATTTCCATAAAGTAACCCAGATCTCAGTACTTATGCATCACTTGCAGTGGTTGTATCTTACTTTAAAAATGTTCTTTTCACTCCAAAGCACTTTGTAAGGAGAAACATCTTTGTTCATTGCTGAGTTAAAACAATACCTGTCATAACATACAAGAATTTTTAACAGTGGCTTGGGCTGCAGAGAGAGAAAAGATGCTGTATCTAATAAAAATGACACAGGAAAATGTGGGTGGAGACAAAACCTCTCCCATAAATTGGAGCTGGCCATGGCTTTGGGTGTAACACTCTTTCACTGAAAAGAAGTAACAAATGGCCTTTATTTTCCTTGAACAGTCAGAAGTACCTTTGTTTTATTCAAGAATTACCATGACAGAAAATTGATTCAGTGCTGAGTGAGAACAATATCAGTTCCTGAGTCATCACCACCTTCTGGGTTTACCCTGGAAAGCTGCCACTCAAGAGGTGGCCAGAACTGTCCTTTCTCAGCCTTTAAGGAAGTGAGAAGTGCACCAGTCCTTTAAAGGAATTTTTGAATATTGCGTAAACCAAAAGTTTCCTTTGGTTAGAAATCTTACAGATTCCTGTGGTTAGAAATCTTACAGAAAACATACTATTGCTGATGAAGCATACCTTTGGGGGGAATTATCTCTTCCTAATAACAATGCATAGAAATAGGCTTGTATATCATAATGCTAGGGATATTTATAAATATGTTTAAAAAGCAGGAGGGGAAATAGCAAGCAATTTTACTTCCAGAACATAAGTCAAGTGTGTACTATTAAGCCTAAATAGACTGGATTAATCAAATGTCATACTGGCACTTCTAATAATGATTTTACATTGCAAATTCCATTCCCTAGCATTACCAGCCAGGAGAAAAGTTACAGAAGATCAATTAAACAAACAGGAAATTACCTTTTTTCTTTATAGTCCATGACTTCCAGCACTTACAATGGTGCCAAGATCCCTAAAAATTAAACAGGCATTTGCATAAGATTAATAACTCACTTGTTTTCTGCCTAAGTCACTGAGGCTTATTTAGGACCCCAGAGTTATCTAATGTCTACTAGAGAGGCTGGAGATGATGAGAGTGAATTAAAAATGGCTTAATATTTCAGAAAGGATCACAGCATTTTAACATGGGGCTTTTACGTTAATAAATGCACCTGCAGCATCCCAGAGATAATGAGTAAGATCTCGGCAGAATTAATTTAAGTAGGACACTGCCTACACGTGCTCACTGGTACACTTTCTTGTGCTGAAGCAGGCAGTGAGGTCCTGGGAATGTGTGGGAACAACCTCTTTAGAGGGAGGCACCCCACTTGTAAACAAGGATCCTTAAATTTGGCCCCAGGGGCCACACCTAATTTTAGGAAGAACACGAAACTTGCCAGTTTTAGAGACAACATACCCTGCCCCATCAGCAGGGAGCTCCTCCAAAGCCGAGTTATCTGGTACATCTTAAAGCGGGACTAATTTTCCTTGTTATTTTATGAGTGTATTTTAAAGGATGCTTTTTGGAAGGGTTTCTTCTCCCCCACAGAAGAAAGCAAGGTGTGCATTTTCCTGCCCCAGTTTTGCCTGTTTTCCCCCTCACAGGGCTGAGGGCCAAGCTGGGGTTTCTTGCTACCAGCCATGCGGCACAGGAGGTGGCACTGGGGTTCAGTGCATCTGAGCTTGCACAGCTCAGTTTGAATGAGGCTGGGTGGGGAGCAGTTTTTAGGATCCCAGATGGTCTCATTTCACCATCACATCTGTCCGGTGACCAGCTCTATTCATCTGCGTGGCTTACAAATACTTGCACCTGGGGAGAGATAGTGTCAAGCAGCATGAAACTGGTGCTGTCGCAGGCACAGGGTCCCTTTTGTGATAACTGGGCTCATGAACACAAACTAGTAACAATTGCTATAGGGAAAAAAAAAAAAAAAAAAAAGTAGGTTGACTTGACAATTGGAAGGGAATAAATATTTCTTGTTGCTTATTTGACAGCCCCGGCTGCACATCCATGCCTCAGATGGGGCCAGGGGATCTTGCTGGACCCAGGTTCACATAGACTGAATAAATGATGTGGTTGTTACTACTTGAGCTGCTTAGCAACGGTTTGGGGGAAGAGAGTACTTCCTCCTCCTTTCAGCGGCTGGCTCCTAACAGGATGTTTAGCCAGATGGTGTACATAAGATTACTGGAAAATGATTTTCAGATAAACCACGAGCCTGAACAAACTAATGTAGTTCCAGGTGCATTATCTGGTAATCCATAGCAGAAGATCATTTCGGAGGAAAGCGCTACTGAATCTGTCCCTGAAAAACCTGCAAGTTTCTTTGTGTATATCTATTGATCTGTAGAGCCTCAGAAGCAATTTAATTCTTTAAAAAGTGAGTATGGAGGGGACTGGAAGAAGGCAAAAGTTTCCTTTAGTGACGGCTCTTTGAAAAGAGGCACAGAATATGGGAAGACAGGATACGTGGGGATGAGAGGATGAGGGCAGCTATCCTCTTTATCCAATCTGAATGAGAATTAAGTTTCAGTTAGGGTGAAGAATTGTGGGTAGCCTCATCAAAAAAAAAAAGGAAAAAAACCCTATCATTTCTCATTTTGGTACATGAAATGAATATACTTGAAAATAAAAAAAAACAAACAAAAAACCCCAAACAGGATTTGGCAGTTAATTCCTTCATGATTAAAGGATGCAGAAACATATGAGGCAAAAAACAGCTTTTGAGGGTGATTAAATGCTGAAATGAATCCAAAGACATTTAATAACTGCGGAAGCAATTTACTGAGAATGTTCCTCCTATTTTTGACAGTAGCCATAGTCTTCATTGAAGGAAAATAGGTGCAAGAGAACACAAAGCACAGACTGTATATATGTATATGTACATAGTACTTACAAAAGTAGTAGTTTAAAAGTTTGTATCGCTGCTGGGGTTTGGTTTTAGTTTGTTTGTATTCTGTGTGTTTGCCACACTGAGATCAGACTCAGCTGACTATTTATTTGACTGGAGCTCACCAAATGGGTAACCCTTGAGAGCAGGATTAAAAAGCCAAATAACATTCAGAGAACGATGTTGGAAATGCGCAAGCAACTGTATTGGCAAGCCACGTTTACAAAGGTCATTTGATCCCAGCATGTGCAGAATGTATGCACATTCTAATTGAGAGGCATATCTGAAAATCTGACAGCCTGTTATTTGTGAGAGTATTGGTTGTATTTTCAGGAATAGGGGAGGTTCAGATGAGGGCAATAAAAATAGCTTGAAGCATGACAGGAAAGTGTATAGAGCTGGCATGCAAAGATGGTAATGCTGAGACATGGGGCTGTGAAATCACCAAGACAGTGGAGAAGGTGAATTGGGAACAAGCTTTCCTTGCCTCTCTGCATATAAGGACTATGGGGCATGAAATGGAAGTAGCAGAGGCCAAATTTGCAACAGTGATGTAAAGTAGTTCCTCACACAACTTGCAGTTAAACTGTGAAACTCCTTGCCGCAGGGCACTGATGAAGCTAAGACCCTTCTGCAGGTTCAATAGGCATTGGAAAAATCCTGGTAAAATAATTCAGTGAAGCCTGCTAAATGTCTAGACATCACCTCTGGCTCTGGCTCTGGAGCTGATTAAGCTACAGACACTCAGAAAATGAATACTCAGGGAAAAAATTAGTATATGCTTCCCTAATACTCATATTGTTTCCTAAACATCAGTGGTTTGCCACTAATGGAGACAAGAGAGCAGGAGAGCCTGCCTTTTGGTCTGAGCCAGCACAGCTGCCCTGTGTTTCTCTTCTCTAGATTGCTCTCATTAGCAATCAACTAACCACTATGAGAGTATCAGTAGAGTATCAGCATAACTGACTGCAACAAAACCAGATCTCAGCCTTGGGCTGGATGGGTCCCTTCCATGTGCTCCAATCACAGGAGAGGAGAGCCAGAGGGCCCTCGGGTGCATTGCTGTCAGACTCCAGGGAGGCATGCAGAGACAACCAGCATGGACACAGAGAAAGAAGAGGCAAGCTGTGAGGATGAAAGGCCAAATCAGAAGCGTCTCTCCTTGGAGGGGAGCAATGGAAATGGGAGAAGTAATTGGAAATAAAACTGTCTTCCTTTTGCTGGAGCTGGGGATAAGCTCAGTGGTGGTAGGGATGTCAGTACCCCCCGGAAGAGTTACTTCCCATTGGATGATGCACTGAGCATCATGTGAATGAAGCATAAAGATGCTTGAAGCAACTTAGCAGCAAAGAGGGATCAGGCAGGGAAAGAAGGTGTCTAAAATAATTAATAGGAGGAAGGCCAGTCTAGAGTCCCCATTCATCCTGTTGCATAAAGTTCCTTTTAATTTATCCTGCCATTGACCAGATCCCAGTGTTAAGTCACAAAACAAAGACACTGCAGGGTCTGCCAGTCTGGTATATGCGTAATCAACATGTTGAGGGAGGAAGGTCAGAAACAAGTAGTATTTCACCAGTAGCTTTCTTCAGGCTAGATTCCCTCCTTGCATTAGTTGTTCTATGATTTCCAGCTATATTGGAGGATACGTAGCATAATATAACATTGTACTCTTGTATAGAAGCCATATTTTTCATAGTCAATTGCATTTTAAAACTCCTGTACTTTCCTCTGAACCACTTGTTATTTGTTCATGTTTGCAAAGGGTTTCAGTGAAGGCTAACTGCTCATCTTTTTACATGTTATTACTGATAAAATCAGGCCTTTTCTCTCCAAAACAGTTTATACTTACATTTGAGCATCTATCCTACTCAGAACACTCGAACAGAAATGATTTAGGTTAACACTGATTTTATAAAAGAAAACTTTAAATACATGGATTTTACTTTGCAAAGACAGTTCAGTTCAGCATTGCTACTCTGGAGCCCTTAACGCTTCTGCTTGTGTTGGCAAAAGAAGGTGTCAACTGCAGGTAGTTCTGTAGTACCCAGTCTGTCTGTGACCCAGCAGCACACTTTATGTAAACCTGTGAGAAGCTGCTGATGGCAGAACCTCTAATAATATGATCTGAATTTCAATAGATTCTTGATCCAGACATGGAATATTACTGTACCTTTCTCAATGTATTTATTTTCCTTCTGTAGATCTGGGTAAATAAGAGGTATTTCACCATACACATTGTGAATGTGATTATATTTTTAGAGTTGTTATTTTGCTTGAAAAAACTTAATGTTATTTTTGAGCTCTACAAGAATCAACAAGAAAAAAAACCCAAAGACATTTATGAAAACATATACATGTGATGTAGAGTTTAACCAAAAAGCCTTACTGAACTACAGTTAAGCTGAATAATATCTGCTTATGGGACACCCCAGTGCTGGTAGACCAGAACATATGTATGTATTAGGCACAGTGTGCAAATACTCTGCACACTCTCAAAACAATCCAGGAGGATATTGACTACTACATTGGCAAATTAACTAATAGAATAGCAATATGCACGTAGGTACTCAAGGGCTTAAGGGAACATCTTAGTTTGATTATTCTTAGAAGAACAGTGCATTCTCTAACATATTTTTAGAAAATGAGCTGAATACATTCTAGGATGTTTTGTTGAAGGGCAAATCCACTTGGAAATGAAAGAAACAAGGTTCCAATTGCTCATGTGTACCTCATAGCTATAAATGACTGTTTGCAGAGTCTATAAAGTGGTAGCTTATATTTAGATAAGAACCAGATAGGAACTGTAACTCATGATAATTTCCTGCTTTGATAGATGGAGAATGAAAAGGGAAAAAAACACCTCACCATAAATCCCAAACCTTCACCACCAAAAAACAAACCCCAACGCTCTAAACCCAAACTCAGCAAGACTGAAAAATTTCCTTTGAGCTTAATTTTCATAAGTAATTTAAACAGTTTCTGCATAAGCTTGTCTGCTTGAGCTCACTCTGCATCCGTTACTGAAAGTGTATAGATTACATTGCACACACTCACCAAATAAGGCTACACGGACCTGAGTTCTGATGCAGATCTCATCTAATGGTAACATAGAAAAACAAGTAGTATGTAACATGTAAGAACAACTGGTACATAGGTACCCCTGACCTTTTTATGTCAGTAACATATAAGAAAAACTTTACAGGAGTTCAGACTTTCATTGGTACTATGCCTTTGAAACCTACTGTAGTCAGAATTGAAAATGCATTCCAAATGAATCTAAAAATATTTTGAAATATTAAATTAAGTCATTCTAATTAACATCTCGTGTGTCTTTAATGATATGTATGCACAGCTTTTATACCATCTTAATATAATTTTGTCCTAGCATCTCCTTGGTTTTATTAAAATTTTAATAACTTTTTAAGCAAGGGAATTATGTCTGATATTGACTAAATTATGGCTAAAATAGAATCTAGCAGTCTACATCAACAGCTGAAATTATGCCCCTTTGAAATCTGACAGTTTGTTTAATTCACAGTTCCAGACTAGATTGTTAGAGACCGTCTTCGCTCTCCTTAAAGGTTATAAATCTATTTTTAGTCTAGAATAAATATCTGTAGTTGACTTTAAAAATAATAACAAATAAGAATGCCATCTGATTCCAGTTGTGATTATATTTTCAAGATCTACCACAAGCCCCTAGAAACAAGATCTAAAACTACCGACATATCTGCAAGTGTAGCATGGGAATAGTGGTGCTGCAGTAATTTTAAAGTTATTATTAGTAAATGTTTCTGAAAGAACCCACAGTGATAGCAAAGAAACGTGTATTATCTTTGAAATCTCTCAGTGCTCTCAGTTTTGACAAAGTACTCCTTTGACATAACCTTTACATCTTCATGTGAAAACCTGAGGCAATTAAGCATGAAAAACAGTGGTTGAGGACAGCATTGACAGAGATGTAGTCATTTAGTTTCTGATGACCAGCTCAAACCAAACTATGTAAATCCAGCATCGCAAGGAGTACTGTGGTGGGAGCAGACGTTTAACTGGAATGCTCTCGATGCTGCAGTTCCTATCCCAGGTGTCTTCTAGTTGACCTGAGAGATTTCTTTATTGGGCAGCAGTCATTTAGTTTTAATCTGAGTCCAAATCAGTGCATTTGCTTTCTTGTCACCCATCAAAATCAAACAAGCTTCTCGGTAAGTGAGAGGCAATTACTGATGGATGTAGGGAACAAAACAACTGATTACTGCAGTTTTGTTCTAGGTTGGGCTGTGGTTTCACAAGTGCTGGTAGCTATTGCTGAAGCCGGTCTGAGCCACAGAGTGCCCTCTTCACTGGCAGACACTACTCCTGCCCACAGGCTAGCCCTTTGTCACTCCAGCACGGTTGGTTCTGTGGCTCCATGCCAAACCAGTGGGGAACTGATTTGTCCAAAAGGATCTCAGCTTGAAGAAACAGGTTTTTTCAGCTGGATCTGTTCTCTTATCTGACTCACCATGTGGCTGCACACCCAGCTGTGCTGGGCACAGGGCAGTTTGCTTAGGCACTGGAACTTGCATGGTGAGGGGAGTGAGCACAGTGTCTTGGACAAATAACTTCCCTGTTTTTAATACACATTTGCCAAAGAATTCAGAATTTCTAAAAGTACTTGTTTATCTTAATTTGAAACTGTCAATTTTCAGCTGTCTGTGCAGAGGCCACCTTGAGGGAGGGTCATAGAAGATAGAGGAGGAAAGGTCTGAAAGATGAGATAATAAAGATCAAGTCTCTTATATCTATACTATCATTCAGTCTTGACCATCTACTGCTTTTGGATACTGTGGTAAGGGTCAAAATCTAATTGCACCAGGAAAGAAAGAGCCAGCACAGGAAAACAAATAATGGTTTCTGATGCAAAAGGGGGTGAGAGGTGGGACTGCAACAGGGACTAAGTTAGTTAAAAACTATGAGAATGGTTTCATGGCTGAGTAATAGAAACTTAAGGGAAAAATGGGAAAAGTGGAGGAGATGAAAGTGAAATAAAAAGGAAGAGGGAAAGGATGATAGCAGAAGGATGATGTGAATTAGAAACCAAGATGAGGAACAAAGTAGCTGAATAAGGGTTTCAGAGGAAAGATCATGGCAGTTATTACTACCTTTGGGAAAAATGGGCTTTTCAGTAGAGAAAACCCTGTTTTATGCAAGAATAAAAAATAAAATGTGAGGCTTGAGATGCTGATTAATATCAGAGTGGGCTGAAAAAGGGAATAAAGTGATTTAGGAAGGAAAATATTGGCAAGGAAAGTAAATACTGGCACAGTGTAAAAGAACAGAAGTGAGAATAATCCTCATGGAGAATAAATAAAAGTAGGGATGAGAAACAAACTTTCACAGAAGGAAATAAAATGGCATGTCTTGATAACAGGGACCACAACACTGTCAGAAAGGAATGAGAGCACCAAGGGAAAGGAAACAAAACTAATGACCACAGATTCAGAAATTATTTTGGTAGATACTGAAAAAGAGGTGACAGGATGAAAGAAAGACCAAAGGACAGCGAGAAGCAGAGGAGAGGTCTGAGATGAACCTACATTCATCTTCACCAATCCTGGTGATGTTAAGGGCAGGGGACAGGTACCTGTGATGTTGCTTAAAGACAGCTACTAAATTCTTGCAAGCACTTGGGTTCCTCCTTCCTCCTGCCTCCTTCCTGATGAGGACTTCATTCTGAAGATGCTTAACTGGGAGGAGGGAGACGGGGAGACTCAGAGAGGGAAAACAGCTACTTCAGGGAACACGCAGCATGGGAGAGGAATATTGTCACTGCTTAAACATACTGAAGAGACTGTCTGAGACCAATAGAAGCTCACTACCTAATGAAAAGTAATATCTCATGCTATATCATGTAGAACCTGCAGCTAAGACTCAACTGATTTTATGGCTGCCAAACTCCTGGTGGCTGGAAACCATTTTCAGCTCTTGCAAGGCAAGGCAGGATCACACTCATGATTTCTCAGGAAAGGTTCGATAGCTCATTACCTACATGAGCGCTTATATTATACCTTTGGGAATAAGGTTTCTTTCCAGAAAGATAAGGCTATTAAATCAGCTTCTGACCTCCTTGAGGCTTATAGAGACAAGATTATCTATTGCCTGGAAGCAGACACACAGAGAAAATCCTTATCTGCCACATCTTGTAGAAGAGACAACTCCCATTAAATACAACCAGCACAGTAGCCTTAAACAGAACATTCTGGTCCATGCACAAGTTCACACAGAGATGTGGCATCTGAAAACTCCTCCAGGATTCCAGCAACGAACTGTTGTCTTTTCTTTCTCTTCATAACACTGTAAGTTATATGTGAAATTTTAACATGTGAATCTATCTCAGACTCATGAGGCAAACTTTCTTCCATGCACAATACATGGTTAAACTGAAGGAAGTGTGCTCTGATCCATTATGAGCACTACCCCGTAAAGGTAGATGGAACATATTTATTCCAACGTTTGTCTGTAGGCTACAGGACACCATCTTTCTTACTTTCTCTTTCTGTCTATGAAAGCAGGACATGGACCATTAACTGCAGAATATGAAGTCAAATTTACAAGCACTAATTTGATCCCTCTATAAAAACATGAACCTCTGTCACTTATGCTCAGGATGAGATGTTAGTGGGACCAGTCATACTGTGTATGAGTTTCATTCTGTTCAGGTGGCTTACACAAACTTGGCGTTGGCCTTACATACTGTAACAACAGATGAGACTTTATTATATTTCAGCTGTCCTCCCAGCTCTGCCTGAAATGATCCTTCCACGATTTTAGGACATGTCCATGTTCAGGTGTGGAGACCCCTCTGCACAAAGCTTGCTCCTGTTGCAGACTGCACTTGTCACTGCTGATATGTTTCAGTAAATATTAATAAATGGTTAAACTGATTTAGGGGAGAGAATTTGCTTATCATTTTGTCATTTATACTGGTACTCCACTGACAGTTCGGTGATGTGAGTGGTGTTTACTGGATTGCTGCCTCCTTGGGACAGGGATGTCTCTGTGTTTGAAGAATGTCTGGAAAATGGAAGAGAGTATCAGGGTAAAAAATCCTAATGAGGACACTGTTGATTTGCTCGGTTTTAGCATAAAAACCTCTCTCTGATAAAGGGGACTAAGAACAATGTTTATGAGAAAATAACCAACATAACCAGTTATAGTGGAAAGTGTTCAGCAGAATGTTATTACTATTGTGCATTTAGACATTGATGTAAAACATTATTACTCAGTTTCACTGTAATTATGTAACACAGAGTATGCACTATGACTAGGGGAATAAAAAAAAAAAAAAAAAAAGCAAAAAAAAAAAGCTTCAGTTTCCTTCAATTTTTGTTACTAGAATTTTACCTTTTGTTAATATTCCACAGTTTTCTTCACATACTTTTCCCATAACTACAACAGCTGCCCTGTCAGGGAGTAAAAAGCAAGCAATGTTTATGTGACAGCTTTAGGATATTTGCTAAAATGAAATATTTTATAGATGCTTTTATGACCTTTGCAGGGAAAGGCTGAAGTCACAAGAATAAAACCCGCTGTTAAAAGCCTTACCCCTTCCCTACTTCACAGCAGAAAGCTAGCACCTTCACCCAGCATGCTAAGGCTATGCAGAAAATTGAGCAGCAGCCTCGTTGCAGAAAGACATATGCCTGCCACAAGGATATTATGGCCATAAACACAATCTGAGAGAGTAAAAATGTGGAAGCTTTCACCTAGAAACCTGAAGGATCTCATTCCCCAGATACTTCCAGCCAGCTGTTCTGCCTTGTATTGACTCCATCAGGGACAGTGCTGGGGGGAGAGAGGGAGTTTATTTTTGGCTGTTCCCAACCACCTTCTTGTCCCTCACATAGCTGGGAATGGTTTCCAGACAGATTTGCTCCATAACCTTCCCAGGGACTAAGATGAGGCAGACCAGCTTGTAGTTACTCAGATCCTCTTTCTTGACCTTCGCGGAGACAGTTGTGACATTTGCCTTCTTCTCATCCACTGGAAACTGTCCCAGTCACCACAGACTTTTAAGGATGACAGAAAGATGCCTTGCAGTAGCATGGCCCAGGTTGCTTAGCATCCTCAAGTACAGCTCATCTGGGCTCATGGGCTTATGCATGCCATGTTGGCCTAAGCAATGCCTAAATCCTTCTTTCCATGCAAAGGGTAGTGTTACGCTCCCATATACTCTGCATAGGCTCAGGAAAATGGGAGATGAGATGGCAGGTCTTACCACTGAAAACTGAGGCAAAGTAAAGCATCAAGTACCTCAGCTTTTTTCTTTTCCTTTGTCATAAGGTCCATCCATAAGGATGGCAGCTAATAAATACCTCTGCAATTTCCCTACATGCAGCTGAGAATGCCAACAAGACATCCTTGCATCCCCAAATGTTGGCAGAGCTAATCTGAATGTCAAGGAAGCAAAAGTTCCTTTTCATGGCTGCATCTTCCCTCTTCACCCTGCCCCAAGTCTTGCAGTGCTCTTTGCCAAGGTCTGGTGCAGAAGCCAGGCTGCCAAGATCATCCTGATGGGCAGTTAGGCTGGTCATGAGCTCAGAGCGAAGCTGCAGTCATGACACATCAGAGACACCACACAAGGAAAGGGTGGCTACAATTTTAGCGAGGGATATGTGGCAGATTACTGCCTTGGCCTCATCTTGTCTTCTGAAGCTACAACCACACTCGCTTCTGGGAGAATTAGGGAGTATGTCCTAATCCCTTTTCTCCCACCACATCCAAAGGCAATCTCATGCAGGTTTACTGGAGCATGCTATTTTAGAAATGGGCCCACTACGTGGGCTAACAGGATGTGACTAAGAGCAGCAGTTCATGAGTTACCTCTGTGAGATTGCCATGTGCTGCTTGCTAGGTTATCTCAGTGTTGTTTTTTTGAAGTGCTTTATAGCTTTTTTTTTTTTTGTCAATATCTGTCAGGTTTCAAGTCACACTGCTTGTTATGGTGCTTCATCTCATTACAGTACCAAGAGGCATATCCTTGCTCTCTTTGGGCACTCAGAACTCAGCCTGCCTTTGGGGGAGGTTTGGGTGAAAGTGTACAAAATTAGATCCAACATGAATTTGTGAAAAATCGAATTTCAAAGCAAGAGTTCACATATGCCTAGCAGAAATTTTCTTTTTCTCATCTTCTGTCCAGCCTGAATTCAGAATAGCTAAAAGAAGGGAATTAATTTCTATCTAACAGTCTTTGCAACGCACTGCCACAAGAGCTGTTTTCCCCCATGACAGAATCTTGTATGACCATATCACTTCTGTGGGACTGTCATTTTTTACCTTCATTATCGACAGAGAGACAGAGTTCATAGCCATCAAAAGGCCTAAAGACATTATCTGTCAGTCTTCTCCTACTGAAGTCACATTTTCTTCATCTTTTCAAGAGATGGCAATGGTGCTTCTGGACCACAGGGGCACATTATTATCTTGCTCACAAGAGTAGGCAACATTGCAGAAGGAACTGTAACCCTCACTTATATTTGCATATTTCCATATATCCTTTCCATTTATGTTCATAGTCAGTGTGAGCTTTGAAGAAAGTTTAGCTTGTGGTTTAGAATGATTTTTTAAAAGTTTGAATAAAACAATTCCTTCTCCTTTCTGGATGGAATTCCTACTTATTTCACACATTTTTTATTGATTTCAGAACTATTTCCCAGAAGTTTCTCCTATCTGGCATTCTCTAGAAGTACCAAATGGAAGACATGGTAAAAAATGGTAGCAAAGTCCCACTCCAAATATTTGAATTGAAAAGATTACAGTTAGAATCCATCCACTAAATCCTGCCCTATGATAACTTGTCCTAGAAAATGCATGGTATATTTATGCTACATGCCATTATGCAATCTCTTTATCAGTACTGTGATATTTGCATTAAATTTCATGGTAGCTACAACCTTCTCTGGAAAAATAAAAAGTCACCCAATTTGAAAGCATAGACGGGGCCAAGTTTCAGAATGGAAGCTCAGTAAGAAATAAAATTCTTATTTTCATAAGTTAATTAGTCCATAAAATTGGGCCCTGGTCATTACGAGTAGTCTGCAGACATTAGTAAAGGGGATCTGTCAGAAAATACAAGGTGATTTTGACCAAAGAACCTTTTTCTACATCTGATTGATTGATGCATCATTTAGTGTAGGGAAAATCTCCCCTCTTCACTGTTTATTAGGAAGCATCCTCTTGCTACCTTAGTAACTTACTGTCTGCATACTTACTCACCTGAATGATTAACAATGTAATAATTTACATTATTAAAAATCACTTTTCATTTTTCTTCAAGAGAATTAACAGCCCTGACCTGTTTTTCTAGCTACATGGTGGCTCTGTAGTCCAGGGGAAAAAGCCATTAGATCTGTATTTCAGTTTCCTGTCTCCTTTGCATATTAAGCACTGCTACTTTGAAGGAAGTGCAGACTGTCTCTCCTCCTATATAGAAAGAAGAAATGGGCATTTTCAGGTGAGCAATATGGTCACAGCTGCAGACAGTAAACCTAGCTGGCCCATAAGATAGGCTGAGAGGTCTGACTGCCATAACCACTTGCCTGTGACCATCTAAGTTTATAAATACAGCCTGCCATGAACTATCCTTTGCTACTGCCAAAACCAACCACGGACAAAGCACATCTTGCACAACATCCTTGTCTCTAAACTGGAGAGATGTGGATTTGATGCATGGACCTCTTGGTGGATAAGGAATTGCTGGATGGTTGCACTCAAAAACTCATGGTCAGTAACTCAATGTCAAAGTGGAAAGCAGTGACAACTGGTGTTTGTCAGGGGTCAGTATTGAGACCAACATCTTTGTCGGTGACATGGACAGTGGGATTGAGTGCACCCTCAGCAAGTTTGCTGACGACACCAAGCTGTGTGGTGCAGTCAACACGCTGGAGGGAAGGCATGCCATCCAGAGGGACCTTGACAGGCTTGAGAGGTGGGTCCGTGCAAACATCATGAAGTTCAACAAGGCCAAGTGCAAGGTCCTGCACATGAGTTGAGGCAATCCCAAGCACAAATACAGGCTGGGTGGAGAACCTATAGAAAGCAGCTCTGCAAATAAAGGCTTGAGGGTATTAGTGGATGGAAAACTGAATATGAGCCAGCAGTGTGCACTTGCAGCCGAGAAAGCCAACTGTACCCTGGGCTACAGCAAGAGAAGTATGGCCAGAAGGTCGAGGGAGGGGATTCTCCCCCTCTACTCCTCTCTGGTGAGGCCCCACCTGCAGTGCTGTGTCCAGCTCTGGAGCAACCAACGTAAGAAGGGCATGGACCTGCTCGAGCAGGTCCAGAGGAGGCCACAAAGATGATCAGGGGCCTGGAACACCTCCCCTGTGAGCACAGTCTGAGAGAGTTGGGGTTGTTCAGCCTGGAGAAGTCTCTGGGGAGACCTTATAGCACCTTCCAGTGCTTAAAAGGGAGCCCTACAGGAAAGATGGGGAGGGACTCTATCAGGGAGTGTAGGGATAGGGCAAGAGGTAACAGTTTTAAACTGTCATAGGGTAGATTTGGATTAGATATAAGGAAGAAATTATTTCCTGTGAGGATTGCGAGACACTGGCACAGGTTGCCCAGAGAACCTGTGGCTGCCCCCTCCCTGGCAGTGTTCCAGGCCAGGTTGGACGGGGCTTTGAGCAACCTGGTCTGGTGGAAGGTGTCCCTGACCATGGCAGGGGGGTTGGGACAAGACAATATTTAAGGTCCCTTTGAACCCAAAATATTTTATGATTCTATGACATATCAATGAGTAGAAAAACTGGAAATAGCCCTGGTCTAATGAGTCATGATCAAGAAACCCAAACATTGTAATTTCTAGAATCACCAGCTGGTCATAATTTTGAGTGCAGTGATAAATGTTCTGTGTCAAATGTTCTTGACAAAACCTTTATTTGTGAAACTTTATGGCAAAACTGACATCAGTAGGAGCATTTACTAGGGGAGGGGGTAAGACCCAAGGTGGTGGCCCTGCTCCATCTGCCTAAGAAGCTGAAGCCTCACTCTCCTGGTGAATGAGGATCTCCAGGCTACTGGACATGCTAAGTGTTTTTCTACCCCTGACTTTTCCCAGTGCTATCATCCATTAAAATCACTGTCAAACTCATGCTTTTTTGTTGGCACAGAGGAACATTTTTCATTAAGACTGGCTTTAGATTCATGTCAGAGGAATATGCCAGGTTCACAGGCTTTGTGCTGCCTAGGTGTGTGTGTGTGGCTGCTGAGGTAGAATTAGGCACTCTTTCCTGCAGCAGATATTTAACTTCCAGTTCTAGATGGAAAAATTTCCTCACCAAAATCATTGGAAATCTGACCAGAAGTCACAATTGCAGCCATGGGCTTCTGGAACAAAGATCAAGGAATCATACTTTTTTTCTAAGCAGCTGAAGGGAGAGATAACACACTAAGGTAGTAAGAGATAGTAAAAAATATTTGCAGATTTTTATATATAAAACTCAGCTTTATTAGTTCATCAGCTATTCCACAACATACCAAAGTCTGACTGCAACATCTCAGTTCAGCTGCTCACACTCACATGGCCACTACTTCCAGAGGGCACACTGCTTTAGCAATGGCTCAGTGTAAGCAGAAATTGGAATTAATCTAAATAACCTCTTTGCCCTAATACTCATGATATTTAGATGTAAGCTGTCTCAAGCCCATGGAGAAGAGTGGAAATTAAGCCTTATAAAGCCCCTGATGCTTTTCCTCCTTTAACATAATTCTTTTTTTTTTTTTTTTTTTTTTTAAATTTTATTTTTTACTTAATGTTAGCCCTATTTACTTTTTGTAAGTCTATTACTTTTTAAAAAATATATATATACACACTATGCTTCATAAATCCAAATGCTGGAACATGAAAGTAGTCTTTATAACAGCATTAAGGAAGATCCATCTTTCTTATGTGTACCAAAGGCATCACACTGACATTTTTAGGTGATGGACCATAAGTTTGCCAGTGCAGCAGACCCCAGGGAAATGATGATAACAATAAAGCATATATTTAAAGAAAGATTTTTAGTATTTTTAAAGCTGTGTTCCACAAAGATATACAGTAATCATATAATTACTTTTTAACTTTGGGAGTTTTGAGAGGACTTTGACTCAGGCTCCAATTTCATGGAAGCAATTTGCCAGAGACAGATTACTCTGGGAACATTTTATAGCTCATAGCCATCTTTTTGTGTGATGATCAGGTAGGCAGAGGTCTACATTTAAAAAAATGCCCTTGCATCTATTTGCTAGAAATTGTACCTGTAATTATTTGCAGGCACAGAATTGGAGGCTAATTCTGAAAATTGGGGACTTAATATCTTGAATAATTTATAGCAAATGGGTTTGGGTAATTTGCAAGTTGTAAAGCATCATAAAATCTAAGGCATTTCCTATATCCATCTGGCATATTGGTTTATATGGGCCAACTTTGTCGGGGTGTAAAAGCAATTTCAACACTAAAGATGCAAAAGGGCTTTTTGCTATTTGTATCAAAGCCACACCAAATCCCCTAAGCCTGATTTTCTCTGGCACTGGATATCCATAGCATTTAACTATTGTAATAATGGATGACATGCATAAACATTATTGAAGGTTAGTTCCTGCTTTGTGCCTAAAAAGATTCCCTTGAGAGAACATACAGCTTCAGTTTCACCATTACTGTTGTCAGTCAGTAATCTATGGTGTGATTTCAGATACAGTGGTTTATTAATAACAGAGAAAATTCTGTACATATGCACACAGTACCAGGACAACTACCCAGCAATTTTAAGGAGTTTAATTATAATGAGTTTCAGTCATCAATATTTACATGCAACTGTAGGCCCTTCAGTGGAACACAAACTGGTGTGCATTGGCAATGCTTTAAATACATAATAGGGAGTCAGCCATGAATAGACATGAACTAGCTGTGAACAGTCTTATGTAGGATAGGAAGATAAGACCTTGGAAGGCTTCTCCAACACATACAATGAGTCTGAGCCTGGGCAGGCTGTCTGCAGTACACAGATGCACAAGCAGAGCTCATCCAGGACAGTTTGTTGCTATAAACGCTTAGTTTAGCAACACCATGGTTTTTATCTCACCATTGCATGGCACAGCAAGGTAAGCCTGCCTTATGCATGCAGTTTCACACACAGTGGATATGTATCTCAGCAGCCACAACCCTCATCCTTATAGAAACAAACCCCATCAACTCTAATTCCACATACAGAGCTGCTCTCCAAGTCAGAGCAGTGCCTACAACTCACCCCAAATACTCATAACCTTTTCATTTGCTGTCTGGTGTAGCACATCACTTTCCCCACTCCGAGGAAACTAATGTCTCCCTGACCTCCTCCGTGCTCATGGAGGAGGGCAGGGAGGCATCAGTGTGCTGATGCTCAAAACCAGCATCAAAGCACAGATCACTTAAGCACATCCAGGGCAAGGGCTCATATGGCTCCTGATCACCCATCACAAGCTGAAAAGAAGCATTCGGTAAGATAGTGATAATATCCACACCTAGACCACGAATTACTTGCAGTTTATTAATTCATTAGGTTGCTTTCAGTGTAGCGTTTAAAGGAACTGACACTACCAGGCAGCACTGTCTGTCTTGGTTTGCTACATTTCTGTTGTTAGCTGTCCTGAAAGAGAAGCAATTGTTAAGTCTTCTATGTGATGCTATTTGACACTGTTTGCTGTAACCTGCATGACTGTGCAGAGCAACAACAAAAAAAGGTCTCCTGAGAAAAGATAATTGCTAGAGGCAAATATCAGGTATTCTTCCAGGAGGTGTTAGAGTGACTTATCTGCCAGGTACTTCCATCCTCTGTAGTTAACTGTCATAGGCAGGAGCTAGGAAATCCAAAGATTTTTTCTTCCTTGTGCCGTGAAGTTGGCAGCGTCCACTTAGATGCAAAGCTCACAACTTTTCTCCAAAAATGCATTACAAATGTCTGAAACAGGCAAATATGGAGGTCAATGTTTGATTCTGGAAGTAGAAATGAGTCACTGCAGTTCTGCCCGCTTTCCTACATCCATCCTGACATTATAAGTGGGAATACCAGCATTGGTGAAAATCAAAAGATAGCCACAATGCAAAAGAAAAAGATGTAATAAATAAAATATGTAAAATACGTATTGCCTTTTCAAAACTGAACTGTGCATTGAGATAGATCCTCAAAGAATACATTTGCAAGTAATTAATCTGCAGAAACTATTCTGCTCTTTCTGTTTACTCCTTGCTACCAGTCATGGGGAGGAGGTGCTGGATGCTGCAAGAAATTGCAGAGCCAGATTCACAGCACAGATCAGCCAAAGTTTGGTAGGAATGTTCTTATATTAAGAAATCAATCAAACCAGCACCGTATTTGCTCTGAACCACCAAAGTAGTGGAAAAGGATGCATATGCAATGCAAAAATGGGAGAAGAGCCTGTGCAATACATTGGAAGGGAACATCATCTGCATTATTTCAGCTAAAGGCCACTTTCCCAAACTGTGCTGGCTAGCTTCTGTCCTGGAAGAGCTAACCAGCTGTTCACAGGACAATAGGGTAATTCAGGCCAGAAGGGACCTTGGGAGCTCTCCAGTCTAACCTCCTTCTCAAAGCAGGGCCAGGTCTGGGATCAGACCAGGCTGCTCAGGTCTTTTTCCAGGCAGTTCTTGAAAGCCTCCAAGGATGGAAGTTGGATACCTCTCTCACAAATACGCAGTACTAGCCCACAAACAGGAGTGGTAGCTGTGGCCACTGTGTCCCCACAGCCACCAAAGGCACTGGAATACATAGGTCCACTAGATATGAGCCAGGTCTTCGTCCGCCTGCCCCAAACCTTGTAGAACCTCATGCCTCTGACACAAGGGTTGAGGAGGTGGTGCAAGGTCCCAGCAAGCAGTCTTCGCTATCTTTTTGCATGAGGATTATTCAGAGTGGATCCCATCATCCCAGGTAGAAAGAATGCAAACCCTTGAGTGACTGATTTCCTCTTTGTTTCAAATGCTTCTCTCAAACATGCTACTGGATGTTGAATAAGCAACTAGCAAATCCTGGAACACTTAAGAATACATGGCTTTATATTTACAGGAGAGTCTGAAATGTAGGTCTGCTCCTCATAAGCAAGACTGATTTTTCTCTCCTTTTCTGCCCAGTTTGCTGGAGGAGAATGCAAAAACAATCTTAGGAGAATTTCTGAATGTGGCTTTGCAGCAAGTTTTTACTTCAACATAATCCTCATAATCATACCTACAGATTTTCATGAAAATGGCTCTATTTTATGAAACTGTTCTATTCACTGCTATAAATGTCCTCCCATAGAGCAGAGCTTGTCCTTCTGCATGTCCCTGTACTTACTGGAGATCAAGAGTGACTTTTAATGTTTAAAAATAAGAGGAAAATAGAAGCATCAAATTTTGTGTCTACCTTAGCAAAGCCTGTTGAAGATTTGCCAGATTACGGCATGCTGTTAACTTTTCCCACAATGCTTAATATAGTATTGTCTAAGGCCTTTTTCTGTGACTTCTCCCACCTCTCATCCATAAACTTTGAATGATTTTATCCCTTTTGTGGAATAAATACTCTAAGATAGTTATCATAGAACAGCAGTACCAATCAGCCACTACTATCTATTAAAATCTGCTAAACACAAAAAGGCCTCCTGCTGCCCTCATCCCACCCACAGATCCTCGCAGGAAAGGCAAGGGGACCTCAGCATGTGGTGCACTATGTCTCCAAGCCATTTCAGTACGAGGGAAATTTT
The DNA here is from genome assembly GCF_003259725.1 of Athene cunicularia. NCBI lineage: Eukaryota > Metazoa > Chordata > Aves > Strigiformes > Strigidae > Athene > Athene cunicularia. The sequence goes on from NW_020799091.1 coordinate 99,963,325, forward strand.
GCACAAGGTGCACTGTTCTGGATGTGGAAATTTTGCAATTAACTATCACCACGTCTGAATAATGCAAAGGGATCACTTTCATAACAAAAATCCCCACATGTAGAAAAACTTTCTTTAAAAAAAATCTTTAACCAAGAAAACCCAGTTGCTTCTAGCAGATGATTTAGATACGAGAAACCATCTCCAACACATGCATGATTCAAATATGTTTTTCAAAGAATGTCTTTTGATGAAATAAGGGAATTAAACATCAAAACCAACATTTACCTATTGAAAAAGACAGTCCTTGGTGTGACAGCTGGTCAGTTGAGGAGCAGAGAGCTGACAGCTCTGTTACTCAGTTCATTATCCAAATGTTTACAAACATGAGACAATTTTATTAAAACAGTGATGTCAGAGTCATTAAGAAAACCAGCAGAAAATGGTCCTTAAAAAAGAAAACGCCAAAAATGTGTTTATGAGTTTGAATGGAGCCACACAGATGCTAGACGAGATTTGCCACCAGCCCACAGGAGCAAAAAGCATTGCCCAGGCACAGCGGTTAACCACTAAGTACTTTTCATAGATGTCCTCCCAGGCAGTGTCCCCTGAGCAGAGACCTGGCTATCTGCAGGTTCCTGCAGGTTTCTGAAACCCGGTTATCTAATGAAACCTGGTTATCTGCAGACACGCAGCAGATTTCTCTCAAAGCCCTCCTTTCCCTCACTCCTCATTTCAATACCCTCTGCTCCGGGGGGAGGGTGTGCTCCCCAGAGGGCTGGGCTGGGCCAGGAGATAGGGCGGCTGTCCTTAGCCGGGGCAGGCAGCACCCGGCCTGCCAGCTCTGCCTGCCTGTGCGCCTGGTGCTCGGGTCTGCCTGCCCTGCCTGCCCCTGCCTGCTCTGCCTGCTCTGCCTGCCCCTGCCAGGCCCCGCCTGCCCCTGCCTGCCCCTGCCAGGCCCCGCTTGCCCCTGCCTGCCCCTGCCTGCTCCTGCCAGGCCCTGCCTGCCCCTGCCTGCCCCTGCCAGACCCTGCCTGCCCCTGCCTGCCTCTGCTAGGCCCCGCCTGCCCCTGCCAGACCCTGCCTGCCCCTGCCCACCACAGGGCTGCTGTTCTTCTCCCCCCACTGGCTGCTCCTGAAAAAAATTCAGAGAGGAATTATCTTGGAGAAAGCTGCTGTTTATTTGTTAGGACAGATGGAAATGACTGACAGATGGACAGAGGGCTTGTTCAAGTCTTTCTCTCCTCAGGGAGAAGCTATAAAGTCTTGGTTTCACATGGCACATGCAAAGGATATAATGGCAAATAGTATGTGTGTGGAACTGGCCCAGCTGTGTGAGTTCATACTGACGGGCCGTGTTGCTCACACCTATTTACTCTGCCTTGTTACAGCATGCATTGTATTAGTGCTAGGCAGGCAGGGGTTAAAGTGGCACCAGCAGAGCCCTCCTCAGGGAAGAGCCAAGGAAGACTACGCTTTTTCGTCCTTGACCCGGTGCTAATGCTTACGGTATTCTGTGTCCGGCATATTTCTGAAAGATTTCACAGGACGCTAGCTGCAGCAAAACCAGATGAAGGGGAAGGAAAAATGGATGCAGCGTGATCTATCAGCAAGATGGTCATGGTTTGGCAGCCAGCCCCACAGACTGGTTTCTCCCTCTTTTATATCTGTGAGCAGTCTGTAGTTGCCCCTTCACCAAGACATGAGGTTTATTTATTTATTTGTTTGTTTGTTTTAAATTGTGCTAAATTGAATAGACTTGCATCTCAATTTGTAAAGTTTTTTGTGTAGCATTTTAAACCCGAACTGTGTTACAGACTCCCCTGCCCACCAGGAATTTTCACCACACAGCTCAGGAGCTTTTCAGACCCTTAACGCTGCCAGCAGATGGGAAGTTTTGTAAGTCTCTCTGTAAAGGAGGGAGTCCCTGGGTGCAGCCAGGGCAGGTAGTGCCCTGTCACTTACTTCTCAACCTCAGGCTTGTGTCCCACAAAGGAGACTCCAGCTTTGAAGGTTGATGGAGGTTGGTGAGCTGTCAGGACACGTGGTGGCCATCAGCTTTCCTGTGTTTTGTTCACTCCTGCCATGCTGTTGTTGCAGGGGAAGTTCCCAGGGGCATTTCCAACTGCAGTGACCTCTCTAGTTCTTAAGACTGTTTGAGAAGTGGGAGATCAGACACAGAGGAAGGCTGTTGCCAGAAATGCCATTAAGTTATTTTTCCAGGCCGTTAAGTGATCTTCCTTTGCTATTTGGGTAGAAGCCTGAACATGAGCATGCTCTGAGCCCAGCAGATGTGTATGCATTGGGAGAGGGAAGCACAAGGAGTGAGAAAAGGAGGGTGGGCAAGGCATTTAATCTAAAAACTCAGAACAAGGGGTCAGGGAAATCCACCTGCATGACTTTAGATGCTCACATAAAGACATGCAGTACAGTCAATGCCACCAAGCCAGGCTCTGAGACCAGGTTCAGCAGAACTGCGTCAGTGGGGTACGTATGCTGCCCCTGAGAGCCAGAGCTGGTATGCTGCCCTGCAGAGCATCAAACAGAGCAAAACCCTATCAGAGCCAAGGAAGCAGGCCTTTACTGTGTTTCTCAGTTTCATACCACCTTAAAATGGAATTCATCCACACCTATCCACTTTCTCTCTTTATTTTGTTGTGGTTTGTTTTCTTTTCTAGTAGCAATAATATAATTTCATGTGCTAAGGGGAGAACAAAGTCTCAGCAATAGGATATCAAAACAAACCCAGACCATGCTGTGTTTTAAATAAAAAGACAAAACAGTAGTTTCTCCATGTCATTGTCCTCTTTGCTGTGAATCTGCATCAGCAATATTCAAAAGGTGGGAAACCTGGGAAACCCTTTTTGGCAAATAACCATAATGATGCTGTAATGTTAAATTATGCATATGGAAAATATGAGACCCTCAAGGATACTGAGCCCCTGCCTGCATTCTCAGCAGTGTTACCTGCAGTCACAGCAAGAAATGCTTCAATTCCATGGAAAGATGCCATACCCCTTGAAAGCCCCCTATAGTTTACCTTGGTGTAAGCCTGCTTCCTTAGTGCTCTACTTGGGTTTGCTTTTTAAAGATCTTAATGGTGACTGTAAATTTCTGTCAAAGCAGCTTCTTTAGTGAAATGAGTTTCTATTTTGTAGAAGGGTCCTTTGATCATTGAGGCATCAAGAGAACATGCACAGTCAAAAATAAAAAAAAAATGTGCTTTTATTACTAAAAGCTTTGCTATAATTTAAACATGGAACAAACCAACCAAGCAAGTGTCCAACCTCTGTGCATTTTCCTCCGGGCAGCAGTGACCCAAAACTGAGACTCTGAGCGAAGTGTAGAGAGTAAATTCAATTTCACATGCACGTCAAAGAGGACTGTCTCCAGTCAAACCTATCACCATGTTTTCAGATGTATTTGCAACCCTTCATGCTCAGTTATTGTCTTTATTTGAGATACCTATAGCACGGTAACTCCAAACCTGTTCCCGTCTGTTTCTATTTTTCTACTTAGAATGAAGTAATTGCTTTCCTTATAAATCTCCTTCCTAATCTCAAATCTACAGTCAGTGCTCTGCAATGTATCATCTCCTGCAGTGAGACTAGTTAGGTCTAACTTTCTGAGCACTCAGTTTTTAAGGTAGATGGTTATTTCCATTGAACTGAGAGCCTTGTCAGGCTCTTGTAATAGCCCTTTATAAAGATTTTCTCAGGCACAGACCTGAAAAAAAGAGAGAAAACTGTCCTCCTTCTATCTTGGAAAAAAGTGGCAGATTTTACACATACATATAACTTCTGAGGTTTGGAGATCCATGCTGTGCATCCATCTGCATAAAATCTCTTCTACCAAGATGAGAATATTTTATCTCTGCAACACCTACCTTGCAAAGAAGTACGTACTGGCTTAGTTTTAACTTTTGTCCCATTGAGGTCAGTAGGAACAGTCATGTGCTTAAGTTTAGACATATGAGTCTTAGTGTGATGAGAGACAAAGGAAACATTTCTTCAGAAACCACGTATGAAATTTTTACTCATTTAGATGCCAGTAACAAAATCTCCATGAGCCAGGACTTCAGCCAGGACTACTGTGTAAAAGTGTGATTCAGGCTTATTGTGCAAGTAATTTGTATGTCATCTGTCTTGTCTTACTAAGAATTAAATCTGGTAACTTTTTCAGATAAATTTTTCAGATATAGTTATCACATCTCTCAAATTTCATTGGAAAAAAGAGGGAAAAAAAAAAGAATTAACTTGTCTTTGCATTGCTTTTGTGCAAAACCATGATTTTAATTTAGAATTTGATTAATGTCATAGAGAAATTTAAGTAAAACTCATGTCACTGTTACCTAAAGTCATTTAGCTTTATGTAGGGCATATGGCAAGATTCCTTCCAAGACAAAAACATAATGAAATGAATTTTTACATGTTTTTGTAAAGAATGCTTAACTCCACACTAAAACATTTACAAACATTACATGGGGCTTTCAGAGAATGAGATTAATTTCTATTTCTTTTTAATTGCTGGAAAATACCTTAAACAAGGAATCTGTTCATTCATAGGGTACATACAGAAGAATTAAAAGAGATCGCTGCTGAAATAAAGCATTTGCCACATTAGGCAAGGAGAAATAGGTTTTCTCACATCCTGCTGAGATGCACATGATTAAACGTGTGGACTCCACACACAGCTTTCAAGAGGAGACATTTGCAGTAATAAGAAGAACTCTTAGGCAGCCCAAGTGAGATCCATTTACACACAAAAATGGGAAAGAGGGATTGCGCAGCTTTATCCTCCTCAGGAGGAAACTCCTGAGGATACCTTGTCCCCTGACATGCTGCCTCCTCCTTGCTCATTACTCTGGAGGGAAACTTATTCAAGTGTCTCAGCTGGGAGCCCAGCTGGCCTATAGCTAATGAAGTGTATTGCAGTGCTGCTCCTCTTCCTCTTCCTCTTCCTCTTCCTCTTCCTCTTCCTCTTCCTCTTCCTCTTCCTCTTCCTCTTCCTCTTCCTCTTCCTCT